>NC_069390.1:94125179-94730679 GCF_027475565.1 Acinonyx jubatus | reverse complement strand
TTCAAACCCCCGTGCCCAGCACGTGCACAGAGACCCATTCTCATGCAACCATGGAGCTTAGTCCTTTTGTATCCAGCCCCAAAGCTGCCTGTCTCCAGCTTTACCCAAGTTCCACAGTCTCAGCTACTTCTTGCTAGTCAGCTGATACTGTAGCTTCTGACCTAATTCGATTATTTTTTAATTTTTAAAAAAATGTTTTATTATTTATTTTTGAGAGAGACAGAGAATGAGCAGGGGAGGGGCAGAGAGAGAGAAAGGGAGACAGAATCTGAAGCGGTCTCCAAGCTCAGAGCCCGACCTGGGGCTTGAACTCGTGAACCGTGAAATCACGACCTGAGCCGATGTCAGCCACTTAACCAACTGAGCCACCCAGGTGCCCCAATTTCTGACCCAATTTAAAGTATTGTACAGTTGACTCTTGAACGACATGAGTTTGAACAACGCATGTCCTCTTAAACATGTTTTTAATTTTTAAAAAATATTTTGATGTTTATTTTTCGGAAAGAGTGCATGCAAGCGGGGGAGGGGCGAAGGGAGGGAGGCAGAGGATCTAAAGCGGGCTCCACGCTGACAGCAGAGAACCCTAGGTGGGTCTTGAACTCACAAACCTTGGGATCATGACCTGAGTTGAAGTCAGATGCTTAACCGACTGAGCCACCCAGGCGCCACCCCCCTTTTTTTAGATTTTTTAAAATGTTTATTTAAACATGATTTTTTTAAATACAGTACAGTACTGTAAATGTATTTTCCTTATCATTATCTTAATAACATTTTCTTTTCTCTAGCTTGGTTTACTGGAAGAACACAGTACAGAATACACATAACATACAAAATACGTGTTAATCGACTGTGTTATCTGTAAGTCTTCCTTCCGGTCAACAGTAGGCTATTAGTAGTTAAGTTTTGGGGGGGCTGGAAGGAGCACACAGAGTTTTTACTGCACAAGGTGTCAGCATCCCTAGCCCCTTCGTTGTTCAGGGATCAGCTATAGTTGCCCCATGTCTCTTTCTTTCATTCGATCTCCCTCACGTAGAACCTGATGAAGATGCTATTATTGAAGGCTTGCCTATTTCTCTTCAGTCTTCGAGTCTGGAATCCATGTTCCAAGAGCTAAAATCTTTGAGCTGGAGGGAACGTTGGCATCATCTAGCCTAGGGTAAAAGCAACGTTGCAGCTAAGTCTAAGATGGGCGGAGAACTCAAAGGGCAGGGAGTAGCATTTGTAGAGAAGTCTTCTCGGTGTGGTTCATTTCTGTATAGAATCTTCAAAGAGGGTCAGAAGTTGACAGTAAGTGGAGGAGGGGAGGTTGTTTAACAAAGGAAATGTGCAAACACTGCATGTTCTAAGGTACAGGAACATAGAATGGCTAAAGGCTTGGGTGTCAGGAGGGAAGTTGAGATAAGGCTAGACGTAGGAAGAATTTCAGAAAAGAAAGTCATGCAAACATTGAAAGATGTTTTCAGCATTTTAGGAACACAAATTTCTTTACCCACGTTGAGTGCCCGAAAGTGGAAGGTGAAGACACATACTGTCTTTTCTGAAATAGATGATTAGTTAGTTCAATACCGTGTACATCAGGGTCTCGAAACCTGAGTTTATGTTTTCTTTTCTGTAATGACTTAATCTGAACTCTCACATCTGAGCCCTCCGCCATATTTCCAACAAGCATTTAACGTAGCTTGAATACCTCCAATGCCAAGGAGCACAATCCTGGGAGAGGCAACTAATTCCGTCCTTTTTAACTTTAAATTTATTTTTCAACTGAGGTATAATTACATACAGTAAAACGCACATACCTTAAGTATGCAGTTTGAGACATTTTTGACAAATATACCTGTGTGTCCAATGGCTTGATCAAAATGCAGAAAATTGCCATCACACAGAAAATTTCCCCATGATCCTTTCCAGTTAACCATCCTGCCTCCCTCCTCCCCCAGGGAGACCCAATTCTGATTTCTATTCCCACAGATTAATTTCGCCTTTCCTGGACTTCCCATAAGTAGAATTATTCAGTGCGTGTACTCCTGTCTGGCTTTTTTTCCCCACATAATGTAATATTTTTGAGATTCATCTATGTTGCTGTGTGTATTACTAGTATTCACTGCTGGTCAGTATCCCACTATATGAATTAAATTACCTCCATTTGTGTATCCATTCTGCTACAGCTGAACATAGGCATGGTTTCCAAATTCTGGCTTTTAGAAATAACGCCACAGTGAACATTCCCATACTGCTGTTTGTAGACATAAGATTTCATTTCTTTTGGAATTCCTAGATCACAAAATAGGTGACTCCTTGTAAGAAAATGCCAGTTTTCCAAAGTGGTTGTACCATTATGGATTTGTAGTTCTTTATTGTTTTTGAGTCCTTTGTCAGAGATATGTATTTCCCCCAGCGTGTGCCTTGCCTATTCTTTTTACTAACAATTATTTCGATAATCAGAAAATGTAATTTTAATGAGGTACATTAAATCATTTTTTCTCTTATTGCTATATATTTTTTGTATTCTAAGACATCTTTGTCCGTGCCAATCTTTGCAAATATATTCTCCTGTGTTTTCTTCTAGAAAGTTTATAGTTCAGCCTTTACGTTTAGGTTTATGACCCATCTCAAATTAATTTCTGTGTGTGATGGGAAGTAGGGGCTGAGGTTCATTAATTCCATATAAGATATCAATTATACAAGTACCACTTAAAAATGACTTCCTCTTCTCCACTGAATTTCATTGGTGCCTTTGTCAAAAATCATCTCAGTTTATATATGTGATTCTAGTTCTCGATTCTCTATTTTTTTCTATTTTTTTTAAGTTTTTTTTTTTTTAACGTTTATTTATTTTTGGGACAGAGAGAGACAGAGCATGAACGGGGGAGGGGCAGAGAGAGGGAGACACAGAATCGGAAGCAGGCTCCAGGCTCTGAGCCATCAGCCCAGAGCCCGACGCGGGGCTCGAACTCACGGACCGTGATATCGTGACCTGAGCCGAAGTCGGACGCTCAACCAACTGAGCCACCCAGGCGCCCCTATTTTTTTCTATTTATGCCAACACTACATTGTCTTAATTACCATAGCTGTACCGAAAGTCTTGAAATCCTGTGGTATAAGCCCTTCAAATTTGTTCTTTCTCAAGAGTGCTTTGGCTATTCTCGGTTCTTTACATTTCTGTTAAAAATTTACTATCAACCCATCAATACATTTCATTTTTGAATAGCTCGATTCTTAGAAGTTCTTTTTAAATTTGAACTTAACTTTCCCAGCTCTCCTGTAATGTCTTAGTCTTGCTCTACTATGGAGGCATGTGAATACGTTCACTTCCTGTTTCACAGAGGAGGCAGCATAGCACCGGGGAGAAAGCTTCCCACTTTGGAGCCAGACATCCAGGGGTTTAATTGTTGACCCTGGTTTTATGTCTTCCACAAGCAACTCAATGTCTCTGACCTTCAGTGCCTTGGTCGGTGAAATGAAAATAATTTCCACCCTACAGGATTGCTCTGAGAATCCGAGAAAGTACATATAAAGCACCGAGCCCAGTTCAGGTCTTGGCACATGATAGACACTAAAGAATGTTTAAAGGTAGTGGTTGTTATTATAAACATTTAAAGATGATGGTTGAGCTGTTCCTGCCAAACCTCCATTTTAGGTTAAATATCCCTAGTTGTTCAACTTTTTCATAAAATATGATTTCCAGACATTGCTCTCGCCAGGTATATTTGAAATATTTAAAAAATCAGTAAGACAAGGGCAGTGACTTCTCAGAAGAGAAGACACAGGCCATTGGGCAGGATCTGGAGGGCCCGTGGCGGACCAAGCATTAATCGATCTTTTATTTACTGGATCCTAGGGGAAGTCCATGGGGACTGGGACAGTGGAGGTTGGGGGCGGTGCTCAGAGGCTAGAGCAGTGACCCTTTGCCAATGGATATGCAAGTATTTCAACGTTTTTAGAACCAGAGCATCAGTACTGGAGGTTGGCCGGGGATTCTCAGCCCTCTTCTCGGCGAAGAGAACCTCTGATTTGTAGGTGGGCCTCCAGATGTTCCAACAGTGCCCCTACCTCCTGACGTCCCTTGCAGGTAGGTGTGGCCCCATGACCAAGCTCTGGCAAAGGGGGTGTGAGCAGAAGCGATGTGTGCACTTCGGCTTTGTGCCTTTTCTCCCTCCCACTGTCGGGAATGAGCCTCTGCCTGTGAGCCATCGTGGACCACACGAAGGAGGTCCCCTAGGATGGCAGGGCCACAACACAGAAGAAGCCTGAACTCCTGACAACTTTGCAAGAGCAAGGCTGGCACACCATCTAAGGTGAGAGCTCAGCTGTCTGCGTAAGGGCATCGTTTTGGGTCTCCGTGGCCTGCAGCTGACGTTTTATCACAACTCATGAGAACATCGTGTGACCCGCTGTTCCCAACCTCACCCTAGTTTTCAGACCACTCTATAGCCACACGTTAAAACTGACCTCAGTCAGTTCGGTTCTGCCTCATCATCAGTTCTTTTTAATAGAAAAGGGTAGCTGCCAAGGTAGAGCAGGTATACAGGTTAGTTACTTCCTGTTATGGGCTGAATGGTGCCCCCCTGCAAATTTATATATTAAAGTCCCAGCTCCCCGTACCTTAGGAATGTGACCATATTTGGAGACAAGGTTTTTAAAGAGATGGTTACATTCAAATAAGGCCTTTAGGGCGAGCCCTCATCTAATATGTCTGGTGTCCTTAGAAGAAGAGGAAGAAACTCCAGGGGTGGCCATGCACAGAGGGATGGCCATGTGAGGACACAGTGAGAAGGCAGCCATCTGCCAGCCAACGAGAGAGGCCTCAGAAGAAACCAACCTTGCTGCCCCTTGATCTTGGACTTCCAGTCTCCAGATCTGTGAGAAAATACATTTCTGTTGTTGAAGCTGCCCAGTCTGTGGTATTTTGTTAAGGTGGCCCAAGGAAACTAACACCCTGCCAGTTCCCTCATTGCCAGATTTTAATGACAGCAAACCTCCCGATGGATTCTCCCATGCGTGCAGGCATTTATTGATCATTTATTAGAAACAGGGCAGATTAAGTCTCTCTCTTTTTTAGGAGAGCTCACCATACTTTACTTGAATGTGCTTTGCTAGGTGCAGAGACAACATTCCGGCGGCAACATTCAGTTAAACTTATGGTCTGTAAACAGGCAACGAGAATCCCCAAGACGCAAGCACACAGGACCATTTACAGAACACGATTCTGTTGCTGTCTCTGGGGCGAGAGGACTTGTATCCCTACACCTGTTCGCCTGTTCATGCGATGGATGGGTGTGTCTATAAAATATGTGTGACAAGCCATTTTCTTGAATACTTCTGAATTCACTAACGTTAGCCCCTTTAAAAAAATTTTTTTTAAGTGTTTATTTCTGAGAGAGAGAGAGAGAGAGAGAGAGAGAGAGAGAGAGAGAACGAGCGGGGAAGGGGCAGAGAGAGAGGGAGACGGAACCTGAAGCGGGCTCCAGGCTCCGAGCTGACAGCACAGGGTCCGACGCAGGGCTCAGACTCTTGAACCGTGAGATCATGACCGGAGCCGAAGTTGGACCTGAGCCACCCAGGTGCCCCAGGAGAGTCTATTTTTAATGCTCATTAAGCTAATTAGCAAGGCACTAATGAAAATCCATTTTTAACATTTTGTGTGTGCTGATTAGTAAAAAAAAAAAAAAGAGAGAAAAAAATCACTTGTATTGATTGAGATTAGAATAACTAAAACATTTGTAACAGCTACCTCCCAGGATGGGCTTTCTGATTAGGATGCGAACTGACACCTCCCCTCCCCCCTTCCTTTAGCATGAATTTCTGATTAGGGCAAATGACTGCCTTAGGGTGCTCTCAAACTAACACAGTGGTATTTCATTGTCTAGGCTGAAGTACCTTTAGTAAATTACAGGCCTGACTGTAGCCCTTGAAGGAGGATCTTTAGTTCTAGAGGAGAAACACTCCTCATATATGTTACTTCACACTACACACTGCTACGACACACAGATTATGTGGGTTTTCCACACATCGAGCAATTCTGTGATGCCCGGTGGTTCAATGGGGTTTAATTCAGTCCAAACACTATCTCCTGAGCGACAGCAGCAGATTCCACAGGTCAAGGGTTCAGAGAGCCCTACCCCCAACCTCAGATGCAAATCGAAAAGTCTAGTTTGTAGCACCTGTGCTTCTGACCAGCCGGCTGTAGATTGCAGGTCCCCACATCCCCCTCCTCAGATTTGCTTAACTGGCTCACGGAACTCAGGAACACGTTGCACTTACTAGGTTACCGGTTTATTACAAAAGGATGCCATTCAGGAACAGGTAGATGGAAGAGACGCGTTGGGCGAAGTATGGGGGAAGGGTGTGGAACTTCCTTGTCCTCTCTGGGTGCATCCAGATCTCCATGTGTTCACCGACTTGGAAGCTGCCGAACCCCATTCTTTTGGGTTTTCATGGAAGCTTCATTAAATAGGCATGATTAATTAAATCATTAGCCATTGGGGATTGATTTGATCTTCAGCCCCGCACTGGTTGGGACTGAGAGTTCCAACCCTTTAACTTTAGATGGATGGTTCCCCCGGCAACCAGCCCTGTCCTGTCCTTAGGTTACCTAGGGGCTTTCCAAAAGTCATCTCATTAACATGAACTCTTGGGGTGCTTGAACGGGGTTTGTTATGCATTACAAAAGACACATTTACTGCTCCTATTGCTTCGGAAATTCCAAGGGTTTTAGGAGCTGTGTGCCAGAAATGGGATGAAGACCAAATATGTATTTCTTATAAAATCACAATCGTTCACATCGCTCTCCTGTTCCATGGATGCTGGAAGCTTTTCCTTACTCGTAGTCGCTATATTGTCTGTAACTGACTTTTAAATACTTCAACATAAACAGCGTCATGTACATGTATATAAACTAACTTTAATCCATGGTGGGGGACATATAGTTAACATTTGAAGGGTCCCAGTCAAGAATCCGTGCTCTGTGATCAGCAGTTTGAGCCCCCCACCCCCCCTCACCGCCGCCCCGGGGCAGGAATTCATGCTTCCAGAGAAGGCTCCCTCCGCCAAGAACTTGCAATATCATTATTTAAATCTGAATCAGATGATGCGCTAATTAGCATATCAGAAATAGTTTTTCACTGATGAAATCAGTGCAGTATCGGAAAGGTGGTTGGCTGGAATGGGCTTGCACGGACAAGCTAGAAGAATCCAGCATCCAAATGGCATGCTAACTCCAGCCCCGGGGATGTCTGGTCTTTTGTACCTCTGCTTAAAGAGCAACTCTGTTGCCCGATGTGGCCCAAGAGTTTGGTAGACTCCCTGGCCTCAGAACACTGCTGCGTTTTCCTGGGGCCCTGGTTTTCCTGCAGGAAAAGAAGAAGAAGCCAGAGAGAGAGAGAAGCCAGAGAGCAGGGCCTGACCACCTGGGTGTGTGTGTTGTCTGTGTTGGCTGAGAACCCGCGTGCGTGTGAGAGAGCCGGATCGGAGACTTGCTTTAGAGCAACGTGTCACCTGGGGGTGAGGTCGAAGGGACACACAGAACCCCGAATAAAACACTGACAATTGCCGAAGGCCCAGATTCATTTGGCAACGATACCTGACCTGAATTCTTCACAATAACCATAGCTCTCATTTAGTGACAAGTCTTTTGTTCAGGGTTTGAGCCCAACCCATTTAATCCTTTAAACCTGCCAAGGTTGGCAATTCATTCATAAGGGAAGAAAATTAGGTTCTGAGAAGGTGCCTGAGATGATCCAGCCGGTTGGTGTAAGAGCTGGGATTTAAAGCCAGGTGAGCTCTTTCCCGAATGTCCAAACCAATGCCTTACGTCTGCCCACGCTGCTCCCCAAAGCGGGTTAAGCGCGCATCGACCTCTTGTTACCTTTATGCGATAAAATGATCCCGGCACGATAAAATCCTAAGGAGGAGAGGTGTAGGGTCAGATCTGACTTCAGTGGGCAGGGAAAAAGGGACACAGTGGGTGTCCCCCTGCTGCCAGGTGACTAAGGCAGGTGGGGGGGGGGGCAGAAACCACACACTGTGCTTGGCAGACTGTGAGGTATTCCATGGCGTCATTATCAGAGAATAGCAGCCTTTTAGAATTAAGAATAGTCTTAATTTGCACTTCGTTGGGGTTTTCATTTACATAATGTTCGAATGCAAAGAAAATTCATACAAAAAAAAAATCCACTGCTAATTTAGCATTGGAGTTCTTGTTTAAATACCCACTGAAAGAGAGAGGATTTTTCACTTAGCGCTCAGGTTTAGGTGGTCAGGCAGTTTTCTAACTCTGGCATTGTGTCAAACCCCAGATGAGAAGGTGTTTGCCTCTGAGCAGATCTGTTGGTATGATCCAAACGCTAATCACCATTTCAATAACGTAGTTGGTGTGGAGGATTTAATATAATTTAAGGGTTCAGAGAAAATTTTTTATGCGGGGCCTCATTAAAAGCGCTTGCAGTCTCGAGTCTGGTGGGAATGATTATAACAGGTGTTAATTCAGCTGATGACACCACCCAGAATTTCAATTGTGACGGATTTAGGGATGGGAGGCAGAGAGGAGTAGGATCCATAGTGCCTTGGGAAAGATCCCATATGTGCTAAGCAGGTGCCTCAGGAGGTAGATGGACCAAATGACAGTTTGGAGCATGTGCCATGGTCCTGGTGAAAGGGGTGATTAAAGGACACTCTTCAGGCCTCCCTGCCTGCCCGGCACCCCCAGACCACCCTGTACAATGGTGCTGACAAAAGGCAGTGAGGCACTGCATTCAAGGTCTCCCTACACCTTGCCCCTGGCCTTCCCAGCCTCCCTGTGTGTGGCACCACCCTTCCCATCTGAGCCCACACCCTGCCTCGCTGCCACCCTTTGCCCTTGAAGCCTTTCCTCATTCTCTTCAGATGCATAAAATAACTTCCGGCTCCTCTTGGAAACAGGCAGTTTCAGCCTCCCCCTCCAGTCCCCACAGGTCCAAAGACACACGCTTGAAACTCCCCTGCTCAAAAGGGCTTGTTCTGTGAAAACCCTTCCCCAGTTCACCTTCCCCAAACCCCTTGATCAGCTTTTTTTCAAAGCATAGCCTTTTCTGTTGCTAAAAGATAAACCGGGGTATAGGACAGATTTTAAGCGTTTTTGGAGCCAAAATGGGGGCCCCCGGGTGGCTCAGTTAAGTGTGTCTGACTTCAGCTCATGATCTTGGGGTTCTTGGGTTTGAGTCCCCCTCCCCCCCACCCCGCTTCGGGCTCTGTGCTGAGGGTTCAGAGCCTGCTTCAGATTCTGCGTCTCCCTCTCTCTCTCTGCCTCTCCCCTGCTTGCCCGTGCTCTCTCTTTCTCAAAAATAATAAACATTCAAAATAAATTAAAAAAAAAAAAGAGTTCATTTGAACAAAAGTTAACTCAAGTTGGGCAGCACCAACACGTTAAGTGGTTAGGAGAGCTCCTGGGAGCCGGGGAAAATACTTATATAGGGAAGGTGCAGAAGCAAAAAAAAAAAAAAAAAAAAAAAGGTAATTAGTTGATTGGCTCCAGCCTAAAGCCTGGTTGGCTATTTATGATGGGTTATCCTTAGGTTTTGATTTCTTTTTCTGTTTTTGGTTTATTTGTTTATTTTGAGAGATAGAGAGAGAGAGAGAGAGAGAGAGAGAACATGAGCTGGGAGGGGCAGAGAGAGAGGGAGAGAGACAGAACCCCAAGCAGGCTCTGCACTAATTGTGTGGAACCCGACTCAAACCCACAAACTGTGAGATCATGACTTGAGCCGAAATCAAGAGTCAGATGCTTAACCGGCTGAGCCACCCAGGTGCCCCTAGGTTTTGATTTCTTAAACTTGATGTATTTACAGGCTTAGGTCTCAGTTTGCTCACGTCGGCCACCAAAGCATTAGAGCCACTTCAGTCTAATTTAACTTAGACTGAATTAGCCACTTCAGTCTAATTCCTTACTTAATTTAACACCATATGCACATTATTTCTGCTATTTTTGTTTCTGCGTCTTCACTTTCTTCAAGCTCCTGGCAGGTAGTGGCTGGGTCCTTTCCAGATACTTGTTCCCTATCTTCCCTATCATCGGGCGGTCGGCAATGACCGGATCACACATAAAAGTATGTCACAACGGAAGGACTCACTTTTCTTCACTAGGCTGACTCACTTGGTGCTGACAGGAACCTCAGCTATGTTTTTAGTATCCTTTGTTGTGGCCACTGGGATGGGGAAATTCCTTCTCCCTAGAGCAGTAATCATTCCATCCCCCCCAGCCATTCATTTCCACTCTGTAACCTATTATAATCTATTAAGTGCCAGACAGGGGGATAGGTCAAAAAACCTAATTATAAGTTAGAAAAGGAGGGAAGTACTATTAAAAAAAAAAGAAAAAAAAAAAAAGACAACAGGCTCCAAATGGAGTCACTTGTGCTAAGCCCCATGCCACCAAATTTAGACTTAATTATAATTTCAGTCTCCTCCAGGAATGGACTCTTAAACCAGTCAATTTGGAATTACCTGGTCAGCACTTCTAAGGTATCTGCCTGATAGACCCCTGCTGTCCCCTAAAGAAAGGTGACCTTGCCACAAGTAATCCATTCTTTGCTTTTGTGAATAACTTCCTCCTCCTGCCCCCTCTGCCTGTATCTCTTTTATTTTGTACAGCTCTTTGGAGCTCCTTTCTGTTGGATGGGATGCTGCCTGGTTCATAAATCATCAGATAAAGCCAAGGAGATCTTTAAAATTTACTCAGTTGAACTTTTTTTTAATGTTTATTTTTGAGAGAGACAGAGTGCGAGTGGGGGAGGGCTTTGGAGAGAGAGGGAGACACAGCATCCGAAGCAGGCTCCAGGCTCCAACCTGTCAGCACAGAGCCCAACACGGGGCTCGAACTCACGGACCGTGAGAGCATGACCTGAGCAGAAGTCGGACGCTCAACCGACTGAGCCACCCAGGCGCCCCTTAGTTATTGTAAAGGCTCCAAGGGAAGGACATAGAAGTCTTTGATATGCAATTTTTCAGAGGTTTTCAAAGAATCTCCAGTTTTAGATCTTCTCATTCTGCCCAAACCCGGGAAGGGGCGTCCCAGTCTATATTCATGGAGAAGGAGATAATTTCCCAGGGTCCCTCAGCAGACCTGCCAGGAGTTTTTAATCCCGGAGTCTACATAACAATAATGACCTTTTCTATGTTTTCGCACCACACACTTTTCTTGTCACAGAGGTTCAAGAAGTTGAGTTGCGGGGAGATCAAGGCAAGACCCCTAGGTAAAAGTGGACCCAGAGGTTGAGGGCAGCCTTTAAAGCCTGCACTCCTTCACGGGAACAAAATACCCCATTTGAAAATTCACAAGCAAATCCCTCATTACATTTTTCTAGAGGAGTATAGAAAACAGGATTTGACCTGGGAGCACTATAACGTAACACCCCACGTGGCCCAATCGAGGGCCCGAGGTGGGAGAAAGGCAAATGAGCGCCACAAGCTGCCTGTGGGGGGTTGAAGCAGGGCTGGGCCGTGAGAGGGGAGAGGACCTGAGCCCTTCTGTCTTTTGTGCTGGTTCTCACGGCCTTGCCCACCCCTGGACTTGATACACCGGCTCTTCTCTCTGCCTCAGGGAGATCAGATGGTGGCAGAAAAAGTCAGAGCGGCTCGGTTTGAATCTAACTCGTACAAAGTGTGTGGCTTTGAGCCAGTGATGTAATCTTCCTTCCTGAGGCTTTATTCTCAAAATCTGTGAAATGGGGATGTCAGTAATGCCTGCGTTGGCCCACTTCAACGGGTTGCTGGGAGACGCCATTTGATAGATGATGTTGTTATAATGCTATGCAAATGTAAACTTCTGCTCTGCAAAAGTTACTCCTATTTCCAGAACCTCCTCTTTGAAGTTAATTTATTCTAGAGTGAGAATCTAAGTTACTTGTTCTGGGTGCACCGTATTTTTAACTCCATCAATTATCCCGGACTTTGCCTTAACGAAAGGAGTTTCTGACAACAGCACGGGGGGTACTTCTGTCTTACCCTGGATGGTGAGATGAACGATAGTTATTTGGCTAACGTGATGGGTAAGGGGATAAAGTTGACCACTCTAAATGTTGGGCAGGGAGAGTCCCTTTTCTGTCTCGGTGACTTCTGGGGTCTGGTTGTGACTCAGAGAAGCCAACTTTGGAAGAAAGAAGTGGTGGGGGGGGGGTGGGGGGAGTGGTGGTGGTAAGAAAAGGTTAAGATTCAGCTACATTGGCTCTTTAACCACCCCAAACCCTCGCCACAAGCAAAGGTGGGGGGGGGGTCATCCCTCCCCTCATTCATTTGCATTCATTCTGTAAGTATCACTGGACGTTCATTATGTGCCAGGATTACGCTGGGCACTGGGAACACACATGAGCAGGACAAGCCCATTGTTGGCCTCCTGCTGCTTATAGTTTGAGAGGAAGATGAGGTTAAGTAATGTGACCAGAGAGGAAGTATCAAAGACTGCGGGGGACTTAGAACCTTAGTGTGAGGGCTTGTAACCTACCTATGCTGGGTACAGGTGTTGGAAAGAGGGACAGGAGTTGGGTAGGCCGGGGGCAGCAGGGGAGGGCGAGCAGACAGATTCTGGCATTTGCGAAGGCAATGAGGGGAGAAAGAGAGAACAGAAAGAAGTTCAGTTAGGCTTTCGGGATTTTTTTTCCTTTCTCCTCATGGCTGTCCTTGTTACTATTTTAAATGTGACTCCATCTGGATAAAAATGTGGGACGCCAAGACCTCTGGGTGGTTTTTGCCTAGCTTTATCTCCAGCCGGAGCTCCGGATGGCCTAGAATGGGCAGGACAGAGGAGGGCAGCTTAAAGGCTGACCACAGGCTCAAGACTCTGTTACGCAGCCGTTAAGTCTAGTATTCCTACGCCTGATGAGTTTCCTTGTGATACTGCACAGCATGGAGATCGAGGCCGTACACGTTGGGGCAGAGGGTGATGAGAGTACTGCCTCCCTCTGTCTACATTCCCACCCCAACGTTGATGTTGTTTTGGAGGCATGGAGGAAGTGGTGGCGTGTTTACAACCCAGATCCGGTTTTGAAGCTAGGCAGAACACCCGGCTCGATTGCACAATTCAGCTCCAGCCCCTCGTAGGTGGCCTCACCTGTGGCTGCTCCCATCTCATGCTCAGGTGGGGGTCCTGAAGCGGGCAGGGAACAATCAGGGCTGCAAAACCTCTTTTCATGTCGCATATGAAGAAACCAGCGCCCGGACAGGCGAGATGACCAGAACAAAAATCACATGGTCACTTGGTTGCAAAGCCAGGACTAGAATGCATGTCTCTAATGCCACTTGTCCATAATACTCCTTTCTGCGGCCTTTACAACCGTAGTTATTTTATTTTATCTATGTGATTCTATCTGATACTCTGAGCAGTCTTGTGTGATAGATACGGATTAAGGTCCTTTTTTTTGTAGATGAGAAAATTGAAGCTTGGGGAATTTATTCGGCCAAGTCCTCCAAGTTAGAAAGCAGATTTCCTAACTCAAAATTCAGTGTGCTTTCCATCGTGCCCTGTGGTTACGGGGCATACACAGTCTCTGGCTTTGCCGATTATCCACCTGAGAACGGCCTGGAATGTAGATAACGACCACAGAGGAGGACTTTCAAGGAGTACATTAACCATGTTTGAGCATTCTTGCCAGGCTTCCTGCATCCAAGTTGCATATCAGAATCAAAATCAGCAAGTAGCTGGCCCTTGCAAATTGCCATCTGAGCCTCAAGCCGGCAGTTTTGTGTGGGAAAAGCGGCTCCTTATCTTCAAATCCACACTTAAGGGACCCGTGTCTCTGTTTTCTGCTGCCATCCTCATGCTGCTGGGACTCTGACACTTGTTCTTGTAGAGAAGTTCTCGTTATATGTACGTGGAAAAAAAACAATAATTGAATCATCTGCACGGTGTTGTGACTTGAGCTGTGTTCCGCTCATTTATCCTTGGGGGTTAAATGGGGGTAGCAGTGCCTTTGCTGTTGGTCTGGGGAGGCCACAGGGTGGTCTGCTTCTGGTAAGGTGGCCCTGACAAGACATCACTGGTCTAGATTGGGGGTGGGAGCTGGCAGTGGTTCCGTGGCTTTCCCAGAGGATAAGTGATCTGCTAGGTGGGGAGAACCAGGTGGTTCTGTGATTGTATTGAGATGGACGGAAAGATGGGGTTGGGGGGGAACCTGCTTCGGGGAGAAAATGGGCTGGGAAGAGGTAGGGGACTGCAGAACCTGAGGCCTGGTCCCCAGCAAGTCTGCCATGGGGTGGGGAGGGTGGCAGAATGCTGGGTTTAAGGAGGTGAGGAAAGGCTGTCCCTCCTTTGGGAGGGTGATGCTTGGCAGGGGAGGGGGGCCTCGGTTAAGCTAACCGGAGAGGACTCTAGGGCAGGGTGGAGAAATCAAGCTACTGTGGTTTGTTGAGAACAAGGAGCATTTTGGGAGAACTGAACCGATCACCCCCTGCTCCCTCTAAACCAAGGACTGGACGACCGTAGAAGCGGCCTCATCTTTTAGCCTTGCTCCTTCTGTCTTTAGTCTTATCAAAACCCAGGGTCTGAGACCTGAGCACAGTGAAATATAAAATGGAAGAGAGGAGGCCACAGCGGATTAGGTCTTGACTGCTCCTACGAACCCGCAAATCCATGTTTACCTTGGGTGTGCCTCCATAGTTCCAACAGCAGGAACTGTATCTCCTGGTTCAAAGAGGGTCTGGATCTTTAAGCTGAATTGAGCTGTAACCTGTGTCCTCCTCCCTCTTTTGAGTGTCTGTCCCCTCCCACCCCCAGTGACAAGCTTTAGAGGCTTGCGGCAGGTGTTGGCCGCAGGCTGAGAGAACTGGCATATTGTGCCCGTTTGGCAGCAGCGTAGGTAGGGTGGCTCAGTGCTTGGTCACCCTGGAGGGTCACAGGCAAGCCGCTGTGCCGGGGCCCAGTGTCAGGCACAGGCATTCACGTGTGCAAGGAACCACTGTATAACTGCGTGCTTGTCCCCTTTTGGGATGGTCCCTGGCTCTTACTGCCTCTGTGCCGGCGCGTATTTACTGTGCTCGGGGCCTGGGCAGTTGAGCTAGATGGAGGGCTGTGGCCACTTCAAATAGGTTTTGATGCCCAGAGTAGTAGAAACCGTGTGAATTTCACAATGGGGGCGGGTTCATCTGGACCGTAATTTGCCGGCTGCCGTGTTCTGCCTTCTCAGAGCTCGTTTTCTTTGGCTCCGGGCTCTCCCGCCGAGGTGGGGATGCGGCGGGGGGCCGGGGGAGGTGGTCGTGCGGCGAGACAGGACCGGGGGCTGTGCAGTCAGGGAAGGAGACCGGTTTAGGGCGACCTCGACGCGACCCTGCGGAGGAGGCAACTAACTCCGGGGAAGACGAGCGAGCCCCACACAACTCTCGACCGCCGCAGGGAGGACGACTCGGTGCGCCCGCCGGCGGGCCAAGGGGACGCACGCTCGCGGGCGCTCGCTGCCTTGACTTCCCCATCCCCGCGCGGGGGAGGGGCCCGAGTGGCGCCGAGGCCGCCGAGCGCAGAAAGTGCGCGAAGGGGGGACGCGGCTGCGAGCCGCACACGTGACGGCGCCGCGCCAAACCGAGCGGGACCCGGCGGCGGCGGCGGGCGCAGCGGGCGGCCCCGAGCGGCGCGGGCGGCCTGGAGCCCCGGGAGCGGCGCGCGCGGCCCCGGCCCAGCCGCCGTCCCGGCCTCGCGCTGCACATTCTCTCCTGGCGGCGGCGCCACCTGCGGCAGCGTTCGCCCGAACATGGCGACACGGAGCAGCAGGAGGGAGTCCCGACTCCCCTTCCTATTCACCCTGGTCGCGCTGCTGCCGCCCGGGGCTCTGTGCGAGGTGTGGACGCAGACGCTGCACGGCGGCCGCGCGCCCTTGCCCCAGGACCGGGGCTTCCGCGTGGTGCAGGGCGAGCCGCGCGAGCTGCGGCTGTGGGCGCGCGGGGGGCCCCGGGGGGCGGACGAGAAGCCGCTCCGGAGGAGACGGAGCGCTGCCCTGCAGCCGGAGCCCATCAAGGTGTACGGACAGGTGAGCGGCTGGCCACCCGCCTTCCTCCGGCTCTTTCCTCTCCCCGCACTTCCTCAGCCCCGCATCCATCCTCTGCGGTGGCCTCCCAGGTGCAGGCACCACTGGGGACTTCCCGGCTTGCATTTGTGTTTTCCTCCCCTCGCACGAGTACAACCGTCAGCACTTGAATTGCATTGATCTTTCCTTCTTCCTGTCGATTTTAGCAAACGTCTGCCAGGTAAACTCGCGGGGTGCGGTGCACATTTCCCCGGGGTGGGGGCACACCGGCGTAGTTTCCAGCAGGTAGAGGAGGGGTGCAGCTTCATTTTACATGTGGCTGAAAAACGGGGTTTCTTTAGTGTGTATCGTCAGTTGGCAGTGGAGGCGAGGACCCTGCAGTTGCAGGATACTTACACAGAGCAGGCAGGGGAGGGGGTTTCTGCACCACAATTAAGGTGGGCAAACCTGAAAGCTGACTATCTTGCCGTGGTCAGAGCAAGGGGTGTGCGTGCGTCTGTGTGTTTGTGTAAGGGCTGAATTTTGTTGTTGTTGGTTGCGGGGGGGTGGGGGGGGTGGTCTATCCATTCCACCTCCCCCTTTGAGATACTGACTTTATTTTTGGACAGGGATATTAACTCATGACACTTAGGGGTTTTGAAAGACTGCAAGAATTTGGTGGGCATTATTCAGTAACTGATTTATGTCTATCCAGGCAATGGGTTTATTAGCTCATAAGTAACATGAATTTCACTTTTATGGCCAGACTTACTGCTAGGAATAGCAAACCGAGTTTGTGGGGGTTAGTATCAGCATTGGCGAAATTAATTTGACCATGTTCTTTGCCTCACGAGACTCCCAGCCCTGTGTGGTTAAGGTTGACATCAGAGCTGGAAGGTCAGTGGTGGGGTGGGGGTGCGGGTGGGGGTGGGGGGAAAGTGGGGCCAGAGGAGATGGCAAATTGCACGATTTCTAGAGTCAAAATGTTCCCATTTAAAGTAGAAGTTAAAAGATGAGTCCGAGTTCTGCCTCCCTTCACTGATTTTCTTTAGCCATGTCTTCAGGAAATACAGAGAGTTAAATATTCAACCCCTGAAGCCAGGAAGAACCTTATAAACCACCTCACTGATTGTGCCATTTTGTCGATAAAGAAACACAAGCTGAGAAAGGTGAAGTGACTAGCCCAAGGTCACGTGGGGCAGAGTTGCCTGCTGTTTCGTTTTTTGTTGGCATTGTCCCGGTGACCTTTGGGTGATCAAATAGTTGTGCTCTCTTTATACAAGGCTTCTTAAATAACTGCTTTCTAAAATTAAAAAAAAAAAAAAATACGGCTCCAGAGGGGCTTGGGATGGTGGCAAGTGGGTGGGAGCATCTGATTTCCATCAACCATCAGTCCCTGGGAAAGAGCGTGTGCCAAGGGGGCATGTAACTGCTGCGGGCAAGGGCTGCCGGAGCCCGCCTGCTTGATTCGTTTGTGGGTCCCGACCTTCTTCCCCTCTCCACCCCCATCTGAAACTTCTTTTTGTATGTTGAAAAGAAAACAGCAAGGTCCTTGCTCTCAACTGGGACAGCAGCACCCCATGTTGGGTGGGGGCGGGGGAGGGGAAACAAGAGATACTGCCTTGTTCATTGAGTCTTAACAGCCACCCAGCTCTGCTGTCTTGAATCAGCTCTGTGGGGGCTGGGAGTGGGGAGGGGTGGGAGTCCATTCTTTCTGGAGCTCATGTCCCCCGCAGCTATAGTTTTGGCTGAGGGAAGAGCTTCCTAGGGGGTGCCCTGGTGGCTTAGTCGGTTAGGGTCTGACTTCAGGGCTCAGGTCACGATCTCGCGGTTCATGAGTTCGAGCCCCACGTCGGGCTCTGTGCTGACAGCTCAGAGCCTGGATCCTGTTTCAGATTCTGTGTCTCCCTCACTTTCTCTCCCCTTCCTCCGCTTGCATTCTGCGTCTCTCTCTCTCTCTCTCAAAAATAAATAAACATTAAAAAAAAAGAGCTTCTTAGTCTCAAAAATATGCATACAGGTGCCATTTCTTGCTGGGGTTTGGTGTGTGAGGGCTCCTGGGGATGGGGGGCCAGTTAAAGATGAACCGTGTTCTCATTGTGAATGACTCTCAAACCCTCCGCTTTTGTATTTCTGAGCCAACCAGATGGAGTTTGGTTCAGTTGAGGAATGGAGAGCTAGCAGGCGAACTCATAATGAGGAATTCCTACCACGAAGGCCCAGGGCAGTGTTTTTCTCTTCTCTGAGGCCCCGAGGTTAATAAAAGTGGGATTAACTCGAATCTTTAAGGATCTGAGTTAGGTAGAAGGAAGAACTTCCCGGTACTGGGCTATCTGTCTCAAGCATGTTTGGCACAGCCCCTTCAGGCTGAAAACACAAGAGTCGGTGACTGAAGGGCTTTGGCGCGCCCCTCTTGGAGCTCCGGAGTCCCTCATCTATTTGGAATGACCTTTCTAGCAAGGGTGACCATTCGCCTCTGTTTTCCCTGGGACAGACCTAGTTTGTAAGTTGTCTGTGCTGGTTATGAAAGCGCTGCCTTCACTCTCCAGTGTCAGGATGCGGACTATAAATTATATGTCCCTTCTGCTTCTAGCTCTAAGCCAAGTTCACTTCATTCCTCCCCTCCCCTCGCCTTTCAGGTTTTTTTAAACGTCTATTTATTTTTAATATAATTTATTGTCAAATTGGCTAACATACCGTGCGTAAAGTCTGTTCTTGGTTTTGGGGGGGTAGATTCCTGTGGTTCATCGCTTACCTCCAACACCCAGTGCTCATCCCAACAAGTGCCCTCCTCAAGCCCATCACCCGTTTCCCTTCTCCCCCACCCCCCATCCACCCTCAGACTTTTCTCTGTATTTGAGAGTCTTATGGTTTGCCTCCCTCCCTCTCTGTTTGTAACTATTTTTTTTCCCCTTCCTTTTAACCTGAGGAATTGCAATATTTTCCCACAGTGGCCCGTGGAAGAGAGTGCAGTTCTAAATCGAGACGGGCGTGCAAATGAGGGAGGGCAGGACATTGTTCATCTCTCACCCCCCCACCCCAGAAAGTTTTCAGTTTAAGGGAGTAGATACAGCAGATGCAAATCCAGGCGTGTGACCGTGCTGGACAGGAGCAAAAATACACAATAAAGCAGCTACAACCCTAAGGTCGGATGTTAGTGGGTTGTGTGATACGGGAGGGCATGGGAGATGGAGGGATAAAGGGTCATCGGGCTCAGCCACTGCAGCTTCTTGCCCTCTGACCTTCGAGTGAGGTTAAGTAGATGCCTGGCAACACAGATTAGGGCTGGAAGCTGAAGCTGTCTGACCGGAGAAGCTGTAGGGGTGACGTTGAGGCCGCTGGCTTCGGGAACAGGGGAAGGAGAGCTTCTGCAGGGAGATAGCTGGCCTGCAGCTGAGAAAGAGCACTGTGTTGGAGGCAATGCTGGTTCTCTTTTTCTCCGGCTCCACTCACCTACGGAGCAAACTAGGCGTGGTTCCTGTGACGATATTCCTCCTCATGTTCTGGAACGTGGGAGAGTGGTTTCTGTCGTGATCCCTTACGGGCATGTTTGTAATAATAAAGTATGGTAAGAGCAGTGAAAACAAGTTGCTGTCAGATATTAGGACTTTTCTGTTCTGGGTTCAGAGTTCCGAGGTTGAGCCCCGCCAAAAAAGGGCCCAGTCGAAGTCCCAAGTTCAGAGTTCCGAGGTTGAGCCCCGCCGCAAAAGCGCCAAGTCGAAGACGGGGGCCTCCATCGTTCTTGCCACACTGACTTTCTTCCAGACTTGACGCCTGCTCCCTGCCTCTGTGTCGTCATGCTTGCTTTTCCTCTGCCTGAGATGGTCTTCTCCCACTCCTGTCTTTGCTCGCAAAGCCCCTGTTCCCTTCTTCGGCATCCGGGGAACACCTCCAAGCATTCCCAGGCAGGCGCCAGTGGGAAGAGCTCTTTTGAACTTGGTTGCAGCACTTACTGCCTTGTGTTATAATTGCTTGTTTGTCTCATTTCCCTGTTTGCTCCTTGAGGGCATGGACCAAGCCTTTCTCTTCTCTGTGGCTGGCACTTGGGAAGCCCTTAATGAATATTTGTGGACCGACTGCCTGCTTGGAAGAGGAGGAGCCCAGAGGGTAGGAAGCACATCCAAGTTACAGGAAAGGTATTTAGGAGGAGGACCATGGCGAGCCCACAAACGGAGAGGGAAAGTGGGTTGGCTCTCTCCGTGGTGAGGGTAGTGAAGTCCTGATTTTGCTGTGCTGTCCTGGGGGTTATGTGGAACAAAGAGCTGGGATTCTGTCGTACAGAAGCCTCCCTTTTAGGGCTATCATGGTATTATTGCTAATGGTATTGTTTTGGGGAAAAAATCCTTTGGAATGAAGCGCAAAGCCTAACGGGATTTACAGGTTTATTTTCCTTCCAGTGAGCTCTCTCTTCATAATTCCTGCTTTTTAGAGGCCAGGGAGTATTCAATGTCCTGATTTGAGACTGAAAATAAAGTGTCTGTTACAGCACAAGACCCTGGGACAAAGAGCCTCCTTTGGGGGTGGGGTACTTACGGCTTTAGATCTCTTTGGAGTAGATTCTTGCATGATACACTTGCTTGGGAAAGAGTCGGCGGGTTGATTCTGACGTTAGGATGCTTGACCTGTTTGCTTCCAAAAGACGAGAAGGCAAAGCATTTGTTGTTTCACGGGGCCTTCTATGTAGGTGAAGAGTTGGCCTGGGGTGTTGGGTTGGGTCGGTAAAGGCCGTGACCTTGAAAAACTTCCTGGTTCCACTTGGCATCTCTTCTTCTTGCGGGCGGCTCTTTGCTCAGGCTCTGGCCACCCTTTAGTTCATCAGGGGCTTGTACATCTTGGGGCACGGTGGGCGGAGGCTGTGGGAGGTGGAAGGAATGGGAGGAAGAAGGGATGGGGGAGGGGCGAGGAGCCGGAGAAGTAAACAGAGAGAATGAAAAGCCTTCCAGTGGGTTCATTTAGCCTTCAGTGGGTAATACATGTTTACAAGAATATAGCGAGAAGTAAATTTCCCTCTTTCTCGCGTCCCCGGTTTATGTGCTGCCACTGTGCTTAGTTTTTCTGTATGTCTTTCCAGAAACATTGTACCCACATGTATGGCATGTATGTTCAGAAAATTTGGAACTTGCAATATCGATGGCTTTCTGTTATCCATAGCCGCTGATACCATTGAGCAATGAGATTCGCTGTGGCTCCAAGGTGTTCTTTATGGTATATGACTATTAAAAGGTAGGGACTTACGTGCAGTGTCAGAATGTAAGATAGGTTGTCACTTTTCCACCAGGCCAGGTGAAGGAAAAGGCGGTCTCGTTGCACTCAGGGCTCCTGCAGGCCGGGAGAGCGGCATGGTAGCTCTTGTTTCTTGGCAAGCTGCTGGAGAGCCGTTCCCTAGAGGGGAAGAGCCCAGGTTCGCGAGAACGTCAGAACGTAGACATCACGGATCTTGGTTTTGCTCATGTTCGTTTTGAGACTATTTTCTTTATATTCTGCAAAATGAAGTCAGTGGCGTGTTTAATAAATTGCTCTGGGACCCGGGATCCAGGAGGCAGGTCCTAAGAGCAAACTAATATCCCACAGCCAAAGATGGATGTTGTCAGGGCATTTCATTGCCATGTTTGGGTCTGTTCCTCCTTAGAGGTGACAGCCATCTTTGTGTTGCCATTGTTCAATCCCAGGGCCGGAGGTAGATGGAGCCAGTCATGGGCAGACACGGGAACATTCTAATAACCTGGAAAGGAGGTAATCCAAAAAGTAACCGATTTACCTTTGCTCTGTATGTATTTATTTATTTTCATTTAAGGCACCAGGTTACCCTCCTGGTTAATTTTGCTTAGGTGAATATTAAAATGAGTTTGCTTTCTTGAGTAGCTGATCTGTGAAATGGCTGGCATAAACGTGTTCAGGGAAAGCCAGTTTGGCGTATGGAATTTTCGACAACAAGTCAGATGCCGATAATTGAGAGATAACTGCACAGAAATCTCTTCAAGCTGAGGTATTACGTTAACTTTTCAAAACATTTAAAAAAAAGAGTTAGTTGTAATGGCAGTAAAGGAGAGCTCGCTACATTTTGGTTTGAATAATCGAGGGCTAGTATTTCTTCATAAGTGGTCTGGGCTGCTTAGGGGTAGGGCGTTCACTTTGTTGCGCATAGAACCTTCCCGTGTATTCTCTAGGTACACCCGAATCCATTGGCACATGGCATATTCAGTCCAGCCACGTAGATGCAAAAATCAATTTCCCTCAGTTTAAAATGAGCCACAGTTAATTTCGACCTAATTGATTGGTTTATCGACCTGTGGACCTGGGGCCTTCGAAGAAGTGGCATGGGCAGCCTTCTGGCATTGAAGTGGCTGATGATGCTATAAATCAGAGAAGGCAGGGTCGGTGGCTGATCAGCATCAAGATTTGGATTGTCTCTCATGTTACTGTGAGACCTTGAGGTCTCGATTGTCACACGAGGCATGCTTTGTGCATTTTGGGGCGGGTCCCCTAGAAATAGGACTTCATAACGATCAGGACCATTGTGGGGAGTCAAAAATAAGCACAAAATTCTGCTATCCACGGGGTCATTGTTAGCAACAGTGGTGACGTCCATGATCATGTCACTGCTGCCAGCCAAGAGCCGGAAGACCCTGTCTTCCTGGCCCCACGGCAGGTCTTCACACACAGCGCTCTTTGCTAGCCCGGTCTTCACACACAGCGCTCTTTGCTAGCCCGGTCTTCACACACAGTGCTCTTTGCTAGCCCTTCCTGCGGCCACGGAGACGTTCTGTGTCTGTGTGGTCCAGCGTGTCGACTGGCACAGGACCGGTAGTACTGAGAACTGAATTTATTTTCTTTCACTTACTTTTAGTCAATTTAAGTTTAGGTTGAAACGGCCACATGTGGCCCTTGGCCACTGTTTTAGAAGGCATAGCTTTAAAAAAAAAAAATTTTTTTTTTAAATGTTTATTTAGGGGGAGACACAGACCCTGAAGCAGGCTTCAGGCTCTGAGCTCCAAGCTGGCGGCACAGAGCCCGGTGCGGGTCTCGAACCCATGAACCGCGAGAGCACGACCTGGGCCAAAGTCGGACCTTCAACCGACTGGGCCACCCAGGCGCCCCTTAGAAGGCACAGCTTTAGTGGATGGAGGGAGGCCTGCCTTTTGCAGTACTGGGCAACCTCTGCCTCACCCAGGAGAGAAGCCGTGGTGACAGCAGAGGCCAGCACTTGTTTCCGCCACAAATGGCTGGAGCAAAGCAAGAGCCGAGGGCTGTAGCCTAAAGCCAGGATTCGGTGGCCGCCGACTGCCAACTTGGATGTCGGGAGACAGTGGCCTCTCTTCCCCAGGTCGGGACGCATCAGCGGCCACGGGGCGTGCAGTGGATGCAGCGTTCCTCTGAGAGGGGGGCCCCTCTGGGCATTAGCCACTTGGGTCGTGAAGGCTGACCCCTGGGCCTTCACCTGTGACATGGCCTTGCACACCCAGCTCCCTCGTACCGGGCTTTGCCGGGGTGGTGTTGCACACACCATGCGTGTCTGTTGAGCGGTGCAAGATGCAAGCCGTGCCTCGCCGGGGGGGCCGTCTCCTCCCCGCCCCTGCCCTCCGCTTCCTGTGTGCTTATTGATTTACCTCCGCGTAGCTGGGTCTGTCTTTCATCCCTGCGACCCTGCAGGCTGGCACGAAGACAAACATCACGGGCGTGTGGTCTTCATCACTGCATGTGGGCCCCCACCCCCCCCTTCCCGGCCGGCCCCTTACCTTAGCATGCCATCGCTGTTCCTGCCGCTGCAAGCTCTTGGCTCGGAAAATCGGGACCCTTCACGATGATTTATCTCCAGTCCCCGGAATTAGATTAAAAACACAGCTACGAATTCTCAGAAAGGCAGGCTGATGTGATTATGTCCCAAATCTGAATGGCAGACAAGGGCAATAAAAAGATGTACTTATAGGCGTTTTGCGCCGCGCGGGGGCCGACGTGCTGTTTATTATTTATTCAACCCCCTCCCCCCGCCCCCTTGTTGGTTTTTTAAATCAAGAAAGTAACGTGGCTTCCGTGTTTTAGAAAAGAGACTAGCCTGTTCAGTAGAAACTTTCCTTCCCCAAATAACTGTGGATCAGAGTGTGGGGGAAGATGGCTAGGGTGATTCTTACGTAAAATAAATGTGGGTTTGAGCCAAGGAGTGGATCCTGAATTTAAGACGCTAGCTGGTGCTGGGGTGAGATCCATTTCACTCTGCCGGCGGCAGGGGCGGGGGTGGGGGGTGGGGGGGTGGGGGGGCAGCTGAGGAGTGTTGTGATGGATTTGAACTCTTAGGAAACCTCTGTGCCCAGAAGAAATCGGGAAAAGCTGGGATGATCTCATTGAACCAGGAGGGCCAGGGTTCAAAGCAGCCTTGGGTCGGGGAGGCTGGGTGGCTCAGTCGGTTAAATGTCCGACTTTGGCTCAGGTCATGATCTCACCGTTTGTGAGTTCGAGCCCTGCGTCGTCGGGCTTGTGCTGACAGCTCAGGGCCTGGAGCCTGTTTCGGATTGTGTCCACCACCCCTCCCCCCCCCAAAATAAATAAACATTAAAAAAATTGTCAAGGCAGCCTTGGATGAAAGGCTGGTTTGGAGACTGTCACTGTGGACACTCAAGTGAGTGCCTCTGAGATGAGTTGTATATGGGGTAGTGGTCCAGGTAGTGGAGGACCCTGTTTCTCGTTAGCCCAGGGGTTGTGTGCAAGGCAGTTCCATGAGGGTCTGCTCCGGGGACCTGGGAAGAAAGGCCAGTGCTGGCCTGCCTAAGGATCCCCGCAGAGGAACCTGCTGACAGCAGGGTGTGGGGACAGAGTGGAGGTGGGAGAGCAGCCGGTGACACCGTGGGAGCTTTTGGGGAGACGGGAAGCGTTTGAAACCTGTGCTCAGTTCTTTGCGTCACAGGAGACAGTGCACCTATGCCTTACCTCATCTGTATATATTTAGTCCCCTGGGCTGGGACAGGGGTGAAAGGCTGGTTGGCTCTGAGCTGGGGCGTTGAGCTCGCAGAGAGATGCCTGGGGGGCTTCCCACGGGCGCCTTGCCCTCCTGTGAGCTTAGGGGGCATCTCGTATTACCCTGGATCACATCCCTGGATGGGATGTGTTCTCCTCTCTCTCAGCTTCCCCAGTGTGGTAAAGGAGCCACCGGTAAGGTGAGAGCTTGATGCATGATTTGAATGTGGTCCCTTTGGGGCAAGGAAAGTTCTAGAAATCAGTGCCACCTCTGCACTGGAGCCTCGGGAACGGGAGCTTGGGTTACCCCACATTGCGGTGAGGAAGGCTTCCTGGCCGCGAGCTCTGAGCTAGGCTCAGGCGTGTGGCGTTTTCATCATTGTCCTATGTACGATGTCATCGTTGGCCCTTGAGGCCTCAGGATTCCAGCCTAGGTGATGCTGATGTTCATTTTTTTATACAGAGCCATTTTGTGAAGAATGGCTTATTTTGGTGTAAATAACATACCAACAAGAGGAAATAACGTTTTAGCATTTTGCAGGTTATGAAGCGTATTCACGGGTAACGTCTCGTTTGATGCCTCCCCCCCCCCCTTTTTTTCCTGTTTGATACTTCTAACAGCTCCATAAAATCAGGAAGATAAGAATTCTTCTCATTTCACAGATGGGTATTTGAAGGCTCAGAAAGATATAGCGACGTACCAAACGTCTTGCCGCTATTAAAACCATAGAGACCAAGACTGAAAACCAAGCCTCTGACTTGTCTCTAGTTTACTGTGGCACATTTGCCTCTTGTAAATACTCCAGCGAAAGCTTCGCTTGCAGCCAGGGATCTACAGCCTGTTTGCTGTGAACTCTCTTTTCCTCCTGTAAAACCTAGAGATTCATAGAACTCTCCCCTCCCCTTGGCTCTCCTGGTTGCACTCATTTTCTTCCAGCTTTTCAAATGGGACGGTTCCCGTGTCCCTCCCAGCTCCTGGCTTTTGCTCTGCTCTTCCCCCCCCCCGGTGTGGATCTTTCTCCTCCATCCCGTTTCTCCTAACATCTTTCTCTTCATCTTTGTGGTCCCCACTGTAAGTCACGCCTTCTGGGCACTCACATCCTCTCCCTGACCTGAGGTTATGCCCCACTCCCAGAAGTCCTCTGTTTCCTAACGCCTGGCATGGCGTTTGCTGTATAGTAAGTGCTCAGTAAACATTTATGAATGAACGAGGTGGAGGGCGATTTGTGGTGAAGCTGCTAAACCAAAGAGGCAGGGCAAGGTAAGTGCATGTTGTAGAGCCATCCTCTAAAGAGCTTTTAGAAATGGCTTGGGTTCCTAGGCGAATCCTCATTTGTGGTTAGCCCTGGCTTAGGGGGTCAGCAGCCTGTGCCGGCTGCTGAGCTGGCTCGCTGTAGCCTCTCCCTGTAATGCCCTGCTCTGGGGGCCTGTGGAACAGCACCTCTGACTCTGTCTGTGGACTTAACCTCATCTGCAAAATGTGCAAGTTGGTTTAGATGTTCTCTGAGGTTCTTTCTGGCCTGATATTTTCTTCTTTTTCTTACCACCTGGTAAATTAGGGGCTGCTAATTTTCATGACAGATTTTTTACAGTTTCTTAGAAATTTTAATGAATTCATTAATTAATTCATTATTTAGAGAGAGTAGGGGAAGGGGCAGGGAGAGAGGGAGAGAATCTTAAGTAGGCTCCATGGTCGGTGTGGAGCCCAACACAGGGCTCGATCCAAGGACCCTGGGGTCATGATCTAAGCTGAAATCAAGAGTTAGACGCTCAATGGGCTGAGCCACCCAGGCGCCCCTCACAGGTTCTTTTTAATAGGGAGCCCTCCTGGAATAGCGGGGCTGCTATTGGCCAAATGACAAAGTGGGGTTCACCAGGAGGGGGTGCCACAGATAGGTCAGTGGTGGATAGATTCTTCTAGCCAAGGATCAGTCAGAAATACAGGTCAATCTTTCTGAACTGGTATTGTAAGTCATTGAAAATATGATTATTACCCTTTTGATAGAGGGAAAGCAAAAGATATCCCCCTACCGACCTCCCTACCTCTTTTCTATTTTTTTTTTTAATTTTTATAACGTTTATTTATTTTTGAGACAGAGAGAGACAGAGCATGAACAGGGGAGGGTCAGAGAGAGAGGGAGACACAGAATCTGAAACAGGCTCCAGGCTCCGAGCCATCAGCACAGAGCCCGATGCGGGGCTTGAACTCACGGACCGCGAGATCATGACCTGAGCCGAAGTTGGATGCTTAACCGAGTGAGCCACCTAGGCGCCCCATACCTACCTCTTTTCTAAAGCGAGCTCATGACCCCAGTGAAGGAGGTGGTAATGAAATGCGTTTTTTTCACCCAGAGTTATTCTCTGTTTGTTTGCTCATCTGTAAAGTGGGCAGCTGAATTTATCAGCAAAGTCATTTATGAGTTCTGTGGCTGAAGCGTCTTGAGCCAACAGAGAAGTCAAATGTGTGAGCTGAGCAGGGGCTCTCTGCAGGGAGTTCTTAAACTAGATCGTAGCTCTCCTTCCGAGGTGGAGCGCCCAGGGAGGATAATGAGCTTTGCTAAATATAGTGAGGACACCGTCCTGAAAGGGGACACTCAGGACACGGAGGGGCCATTTGCACACCTAGCATTTAGGTCATGCAAATGGATGGTTTGACAAAACCTTGTTATTCTTGGGCCTCGGGAGTCTGTCTTTGGTTTCCTCAGGCCTGTCCTATAGTCCAGGGGATTTAGCAGCCTCCTGTCCTCGAAATTGAAGGACAGGGTATTTGCTTTATCCTTCATTGTAGAATTTAAAAAATCCTTCTTCGAATTTCGTTGCTGCTGAGGCGGAGGAGTGAACCAGACTGTCTTGTTTGTCCTCCTCATCCTTCGAGCTGGAAAGAAGCTGTGTAGGAGTGGTGAGGACCACAGGCTGTGGGTGTCCGTCTAGGACATCCCGATCTTTGGCTTTGACCACTTTGAAAGAGGTGATGGCAGAAGAAATGAAAGGAGGTGACATGGGGCCTGTTCCATTAACAGCCCCCATCCTCCTGAATAAGCTTCAGCGAGTCTATGTATTTTGACGGTTCTTCGCACCGGTCAGACTTGCAACACTGATTTCCCCCAGAGGGGCTGTGTGTCCTCTTGATGGGGGAAGAAACCATTTACGAGCCTCAAAGAATGCCTGGCACCTAGTAGGCCCCAGTGCCTTCATCAGTAGGGGAAGGCCGGAGCGGTCAGGGCCTCCATACAACAAGCAATTTATTTGTCCTCCTTTCTATTTATAACAACCCAGAGCTTGGGGCTGGGGCGGTACCAGATTCCTTTTTTCACTCTGAATAATGAGGCAAATCATTTAACCTCTTCCGAACGCCAGGGCACCCCAGGGGCCGGGCGGAGGGGGCTGAGAGACAACGTGGGGGTGGCTTGCACTGAGGTGTGCGGGGGTCCTGAGGATTGTTGAGAGCTGGAAGTGGATGCTAGCTTGAGGCTGATTCTCCAGCAGGGGACTGGGGATCCTGGGAGCAGGGACCAGGAGGACTGTGGGGATGCCGCGGCTCTGCGGATGCTGCTGACGGCCCTTTGAAGGATTGCTTTGGCCAGAGACCCACTCCTCAGCCTGCCTCTTCTATGACTCATTCTGACTGCATATTTTGGTAGCAGGAAAGAAAGAACGAGATGAGTCGAAAAAGCAGTTAAGAGTGGGAGTTCTAGGTATTAGATCAGCACTTCGGAAGTATGATGTTCTTCACAGGTCACCGATACAGGCTTAACAAAAAAATGATTGAGGTGGGGGTGCCTGGGGAGCTCAGCTGGTGAAGCATCCGACATCGGCTCGGGTCATGATCTCGCGGTCTGTGGGTTCAAGCCCCGCGTCGGGCTCTGGGCTGACAGCTCAGAGCCTGGAGCCTGCTTTGGATTCTGTGTCTCCCTCTCTTTCTGCTCCTTCCCTGCTCGTGCTCTGTCTCTCTCTGTCAAGAATAAGTAAAAGCATTAAAAACATAAAATAAAATAAAAAGTTATTGAGGTGAAATTCACATAACATAAAATTAACCATTTTATTATTAATTTTTGTAGCATTTATTCTTTAATGCTTTAATGTTTTTGTTTAATTAATTAATTTTTTTTAATAATGTTTGTTTATTTTTTGAGACAGAGACAGAGTATGAACGGGGAGGATCAGAGAGAGAGGGAGACACAGCTTTCGAAACAGGCTCCAGGCTCTGAGCTGCCAGCACAGAGCCCAACGCAGGGCTGGAACTCAGGAACCGTGAGATCATGACCTGAGCCGAAGCCGGTTGCTTAACTGACTGAGCCACCCAGGTGCCCCATGTTTTTATTTATTTTTGTGACAGGGAGAGGCAGAGCATGAGCAGGGGAGGGGTAGAGAGAGAGAGAGGCACAGAATCCGAAGCAGGCTCCAGGCTCTGAGCTGTCAGCACGGAGCCCAACGTGGGGCTCGAACCCACGAACCGTGAGATCATGACCTGAGCCGAAGTCGGACGCTTAACCGACTGAGCCACCCATGCACCCCAAAATCAACCATTTTAAAGTGAGTAGTTCAATGGTGTGTAGGACATTGACAGTGTTATGTGGCTACCACCCCTGTCTAATTGCAAGCCGTTTCCATCGCTCTAAACGAAAATAAAACCCCTCACCTAGTAAATGGTTACTTCCTGTTTCCCTTTCCCCCCAGCCCCTGGCAACCAGCAGTCTACTTTCTATCTGTATGGATTTACTCATTCTGCATATTTCATGTAAATGGGCTCATGCCATGTGTGACCTTTTGTGTCTGACTGCTTCCACTAGTGTAGTCTTTTTTTGAGGTTTATCCACGTTGTGCCATATATAGGATCATAGAATTGTAACAACTACTCCAGACTACCCAAAGACGGCCTCCTCCCAAAAAGAGTGAGTCTTTTTTTCTTTTTCAACGTTTATACATTTTTGAAAAAGAGAGAGAGAGAGCGCTCACGTGCCTGCGAGTGAGCATGAGCGAGGGAGGGGCAGAGAGAGAGACACGGGGACAGGGGATCCAAAGCAGGCTCTATGCGGATAGCATTGAGCCTGATGCGGGGCTTGAACTTGGGAACTGTGAGATCACACCCTGAAGCCAAAGTCAGCCGCTCAAGCGGCTGAGCCGCCCAGGCGCTCCAAAGAGTGAGTCTTCTAGTTACCACGAGTTTGGTCGCAGGTCCTAGGAGTGGAATGGACTAGATTCATTGCTCCCCAAAGAAGCTGCATTATGGACGCCTGGAGCGTGTCTTTTAAAAAGATGAATTTCTGGGCCCCAGTCAGGGGGTCTGAATCCCAGAGTCTGGGGTGGGTTCTGTCAGCTGGGTTTGGGAGCCCCTGATCAGGTGACCTCTCGGGCCTGAAAGAGCTGTCTGTGAGCCTAGCGGGGGTGCGGGGGGTGCTGAAGCACCTCCCAAGTGCTGTTGGTTGTTGATGATGCTGTTTCTGTGTGGGGAGATTTTTCTGGCATGCGATTTTTCTCTGCTTTCTGAGGGGAGACCTCGGCCCCTCCCTGCTGCTTTTCCAGCTCCAATTAACTGTGTCTCATTTATCAAGTCTTTTTTTTTTTTTTTTTTTTAAGGTGTTTCTCCAGGCTTGCCTTCGACTTCCTTTGTAAGAAAGCCCTTGGACGTTGTGATGCTCGTCCTTTGTGCCGCTCTCACCCCTTCACCTCTGTTAGGACTGGTGGAGGGGGCCTCATAAATCTTATGTCCTCTGAGTAGAAAGACTTCAGCAAGGAGCATTGAGACCTCTTTCCTACTCTCCTCACTGAAGGCTTTGTCACCTATTCCCAGTGTGATTTGATTGTCACCTGCCACAGGGGACCGTGCTGAGGTTGCTCAAGTTAAATATTGGTGGGCTCTTTCATCCCCGACCCTGAGAACTTGGGTGATTCTCGTAGGTTCCGAATCCTTTATTGTATCGATGTTTGCGTACGTTCTGTGTTTATTCCCCTCTGGTTCTAAGGGTGGGAATGTTTTTGGAGGGGAAAGGCTTGTAGCCTGAATTCCGAGGGCACCTGTGCTAGTGGGCTTCTGATCTGTAGATGCTTCTAGATTCTTCCCAGAGGCATGAGCTGGAAGGGGAGAGGTGGGGGAACAGGAAGGCTGGAGGTAAGGCATGAGTTACTGGTGGAGATTCCAATCTTAGCTGCTCTTTTCCCCTCTAGCATTCTGGGTTAAATTATTTACTTCTTTCCCTTTTTTATTTGTACCTCTCGCTTGATGGTCGCCTGGACTTACCTCTGGGAATGAGAAGGGACATTTTGGAATGACATGTTTTCCTAAAAACATATCAAAGGTCTTTTCTTGAAAGAGGTCTCATTTCCGATAGATCAAATTAGACGCGGGCGCTCAAGAGCCAAAGCAAAGTAGTTAAGGATTAGCTCCTTTGTCATCTTGTCTGCCAGGTTTATGGCACTGTTGTTTTCTGTCTCCCCTGTGACATCTGGGAGCACCTCAAGGAGGGGGTGGGGAAAGCTAGGGCGGTGGCGGGGTAAGGAACAGAAAGGAGAAAGGAGGTGTGGGAAGGGGAGGGTTTTCTGCTGCAGAACCTTGATAGGAAGACAGCTCAGAGGGCACCGCAGCTCAGGCTTGGACTTTTCATCAGCCCGAGAGGTGAGGGTGGTGGGGTGTGTGTATAAGTGGGCTCTGCAGAGACTACCCAGAGCCCAGGATCTTGATCCTTCTACGCGTGCCCAAGACAGCTGAGGCTGGAGAAGCAAGAGGCTTCTCCACGACGTTGCTCCGCAAGAGGGAGCATGCACTCTCCTGACTGTTGGGGCCTGGTGGGGGGGAGGCGGGCGGTGGTTTGCCCTGATTCTGACCATTAACACGAGCTCACGGCATTTTTGTTAGTACGATCCTTGGTTTGCTCATCACACGGAGGGGGTGAAATGTTAGCTCGGGGGTTGGGAGATGCCAGCCCTTGAACGATCCATCGGTGTCTGGTGAAGTAGGATGAATAAAAGTAACGTAGTTGGTTTTTCATAAAGTGGGACTCTCGGACGAACTGTTCTTTGTTCTGAGATAGATCCTTACTCTGTTTTCGGTGTGAAACTGTCCTTCCTTTAAAAAATGGCAGTGATTGTAGATGGTGGTTATGTTGCTTAAGAGGGCTAACTGCATAACGGACGAGTCCTGGCAGTCCCAGGGGTGTCATTGGGTTGCCCAACTGTGGGGAGTTCAAAATGAGTGTGACTGATTAGGGGAGGGCTTTCTCCTCGGGGACGTGGGCTCCTTCCTGCTTGTGGTTCCACTCTCCTTTGGGGCTCTGGAGTCCCGGACGGAGCCTGCAGATGAGGAAGAGGCAGAAGGCTGGGAGGGGGCTGGGGCTAGTTGGCACTGCCACCTTCAGTCAGTCCCAGGCCACACCCCACTGCAAGGCAGCCTGGGCAACAGTCTTCGGTGTCCTCAGGAAGCAGAAAAAACCGGTTCAGAGACCAGCAAGTCAGGCTCTGACTGCTGTTTTTGTTAACGTCCCTACGTGGCAAAACAGAGTTGGCCAACCAATCGTCTGTTGGCTTTTCTAATTTATTTTCATTTACTGGTTTACAGAATCCAGGAGTCTGGGAACTACTGCTTGGCAATAATCCAAAGGTCATTTCTGGGGAGTCCTGGAAAAGATTTCCTTGCCTGGGACACTCTAAAACTAATTAAATAAAACGGTGCCATGATGTTTTTCTCTTGTTCCTCCTTGTTAGGCCCTAAGGGTGAGCAGTGGCCCCTCTAGGCCAGCCAGCCGGAGCACCCGGTGGCACAGATGTTTGCAAGCACGTGGTCTTTCGGGGAACCCCGGGTGGCTCAGTCGGTTAAGCGTCCGACTTCGGCTCAAGTCGTGATCTCACAGTTTGTGGGTTCAAGCCCCACGTCGGGCTCCGTGCTGACAGCTCAGCGCCTGGAGCCTGCTTTGGATTCCATGTCTCCCTCTCTCTCTGCCCCTCTCCCGCTTACACTCCTGTCTCTCTCTCAAAAATAAATAAAATATTCAAAAAAAAAAGTTGAAAGCCTGTGGTCTTTCTGGCCTTAGCACTTTTTCTGAATGAGGAAGATGTTCCAGTGTTTTGGTTTTAAGCCTTAGGGGGTGCACGTCCTGTGTATGGGTTGGGGATGAAAGTGACCAGAGATTGATTACGCAGAAGACAAGAATAAGCGAAGTCATTGGTGATGCCAGAGAGAGCCTGAGAAGAAGTTGCTTTTTTTTTTGCAATCCATTTATATCTATAATAGCAAGGAATTCGTGTTTCTTTTTTGGGGAAGTTGTGTCTGGTGGCATCTGCATTGGTGGAAAAATAGGCCGCCCTGGCCCAGTGTTCCAGATCTAAGAACCTTAGCTATTTGTGAGTGACAAAGGAGGAGTCTTGCTTTAGAACATTACGGCCTTTGCTCCTCATGGGTCCTAATGCCTTTGTTGGTTTGACCTCTTTCAGGTTAGCCTGAATGACTCCCACAATCAGATGGTGGTGCACTGGGCCGGAGAGAAAAGCAACGTGATCGTGGCCTTAGCCCGGGACAGCCTGGCACTGGCGAGGCCCAGGAGCAGTGACGTAAGTATTGGTGGTGTTCTGCACACTCCTGTGCCGCCAGCACGCCCTTTTGGAATCTGGTGGGGTTATCCTGCCAGAGAAAACAGCGGGTAATTAGAGAAGGGATGGGGATACGTTTTACAACAGGGGAGAGACTCTAGAAGGTACTAAATACCCCCTTGCTGGTCGAACAGAGGGCAGTGCGGTCAGTTTTGCAATGAGATCCACGGGATGTGTGATTACTTTTGTGAAGTGATAGGGTATGATCTGGCTCGTTGCGTCTGCTCCACGAAATGCGAGAAGTGCATTCCGGGCGGGGCTGCGCGTCTGCCGCGGAGCCCGAGGGAACCCCTTACGGTTGGGTGAGCGGTGTGGATTCCGATTCTTTCCACGGTTGGCTTTCGGTAGCGTTTAATCGTCCAGGTGCTTTGGATGTGTGAGACCAGGGGTCACAGACCCAAAGGCCCACGAGAGACCAGGTGGGTGGCCTCCACATTTACAACACTCTTATGTCCCCCCGAGAAAAACGATCTCTCCCGTTTTTCTTGACGTGTGTGGCCTCCTCGTACCCTGTGGGTCGTTTTCCCGCTTCGGTAGAGATACAGGTTCAAGAGGCATTCCCCCGTATGTTAATTTGAACATGGTGATTGATCCTTGGTCTCCGTGTCCTAGAGACACGAGGAAGTAGAAGGGATTTGCGTGCTTTGGAGGGGCCTGCTGTCATCGGCCCCAGCTCTGGTTGCCATGGAGGGCCCGGCGTCGCCAGATCTGATCTCCGAGAGAAGCTCAGAGATCGGGCTTTTTCTGTGAAAACTGCTGAGTCTTACAAGTTGGCAGCTCATGTGTGGTTTTCACAAATAACTTGGGCGGGTCAAGCACAACGTATGTGAGGGCCAGAGCTCGTCCTTGAGTCCCAGCAGTGCGGCCCCCGCTCCAGACTTCCCCGTGCTGGAAGAGGAACAGCCCCTGCCTTGGGTCAGGGACCGATGTCACCACACCACAGGGTAAATCTGTGGACAAAGAAACACAGTGTGGAGCTTTGTTTCCTGTGCCCCCTTGGCCAGAGGAAACCTCCTGCTGAATTTGCTGGTACTGTCCCATCGGCCTGAAGGATACACTTGTGATTCTTGAGTATAGATTTGGTCTCAGTGAGGTCCCTCTCTGGGTATCCGCTGTCTGGGTCACCTGAGCTCCGAGGTGGGTGACTGGAGGAAGCACTGGGGGCTGTTTCCTAGTGGGTACAAGTGAGGCAGCCATGGACAGGGAGGGCAACAGAAGGGCTGTGATGCATCGCTTTGCCCAGGGTGGCTGCTGGGCAGGGGTGGGTGGGAAACCACTGTATTGACAGCCAGGTTGGGTGTAGTGCTCTGGAGGACAGCTGGACTTACTTGGGGGCAGGGGCTTCGGCCCCTTTGTAAGTGTGATCAGGGTTTGCAAACACAGATGGCAGCGTATGGATGCCGTCGGTCCCGTGAGGCCCACAGGCACCTGCGGATGTATGTATCTCACAGGAAACAGCTCTCTGCCCTACTGTGTTGAGAAGTCCTCCTTAGGGTTTTTTACACATTAAAAACATTCTTTATCTAGATTATTATTATTATTGTTATTTTTGTAAGATAGGTAAAAGCCCTTGCTGGACAGACAGGAGTCTGGAGACATTAAGTGGCCTGCATGAGGTCGCTCGGCATGTCTGTGGGAGGAGAGCAGCGGCTAAGGAGGCCCGATCACGCGCTGTCTGTGTGAGAGTGTCGTGTTTCTGGCATGGCCAACTTGTCTGTGCTTCGGCCCCCAAAGTCCCACATCCTGGGAGCCTCCTCAGTCTGAGGTGGACCGGGATGGCCGGTCACCCCACGAATTGCCACTCTGCCCAAACCCGGGTTCTCACGCTAAGTATTTGGGTGTATCTTCCCAAGAAGCCATTGAACAGTCCAAGTGATAAACTATTCTGTAATGAAATACGTGATAAGATTCAATGGAAAGGAAACGCAATGCTTGGAGGTCATAAATAGGAGTGGTAGAGATTTCCCCTGTCTGTGTACAGGCTACGTTGAAGCCTTGGCAGCTGGCAGTGAGATGTTCTGATGTGAAAAGTTAATGCAGAAATAATGACTCAGAGGCTGGAGTTGGTGGTGCCGGGATAGGAGTGATCCAGACTTTCTTCAAAGAAGACTGGGAACACGGCTCATAAGGCCCCGTCAGCAGGGCAGAAGGGAAAGAGCCTGCCCAAGTGAGGGACGTGTCAGAGAACGGCCAAGTCATACATATTCAGCATATACAAAAGGGCTGGATCTGAAATCCCGGAAGGTTTGCTTTTAAACAGATTAAAAAAAAACAAGACAAAACAAAAAACTGTCCTGATGAACTTGTAGCAAGTTGCATGAGGAATGACAGCTGAATGCCGTCCTTTTCTCTGATAAGTCTGGTCGACGAAAGGAAACACTCGGTGTTTAGGTGTTGTTTCTGTTCGTCCTTTCCCCCTCTTTGTTTCTGCCCCGTCCTGACATAGTTTACGACGCACTCGGTGCAATGTCATTGGCCAAAGAGCTCTCCAGAGATAGTGTCCGAGGGAAGATCAGAATCCACCAGCTAAGGTTTTAGCAATGGTAGGACTTGCTGCCCTTGTGCCCAGAGTGGTGCGACATGATCGGTGTCCCCCAGCATTGTCCGAGGAGCGGGGCCAGTACTTGCTAGCTCGGTCACAGGGCAGAACTTGGTAGCCCGTGGAGCTGGTGTGTGGCTGAGCTCTGGCTCTGTAATCAGCCTGCCTGGGTTTGGATCCTGGCTCTGCCGTTCATGAGCAGTCTGACCTTGAGCCGAGTCATTAACCTTCTTTTGGTCTTCTCATCTGTCAATGAGAGAGTGCTTGCAAAACCTTGCTCCTCAAAGTGTGGTCTGTGAATCAGCAGCCAGGAGTATTTTCTTTTCAAAAGGCAATTTTTTTTTTTAATGTGTGTTTATTTTTGAGAGAGAGAGAGAGAGAGAGAGAGAGAGAGAGAGAGAGAGAGTGTGCGCAAGTTGGGGAGGGGCAGAGAGAGAGAATCCCAAGCAGGCTGTGCACTCACAGGGGGGCTTGAACTCATGAACTGTGAGATCATGACCTGGGCTGAAGTTCGATGCTTAACCGACTGAGCCACCCAGGCACCCCACGTTGTATTCTGTTCCTTAGGGAGCAGTGCCTTAGAGAAGTCAGAGGGGACCAATCAGTGCAGAAACCTGTGCTTGGAGAAAGACCATGCTGTAGATGCACAAGATGAGTGGGCACAGGGTGTTTGCCCGGATTCGCCTGGAGATCATAGTGGGCAGTGAGTCGGCAGCCTGGTACCACCTGGGGGCAAGACTGAACCAGAATGTACCGGTGGGGGTGCAGTGCGGAGACCATGAGGCCGTCAGCCTTCTTGGCATTATCTGTGTGCTGGTAGAGGCCTTTTCGGGCTTCCTGGGTGGAGGAGGGTGGATAGCTGTGCACAGCCCTCAGCCTGGGCTTTGCCCTATGGAGCTTAGTGTTTAGGTTAATCCAATAGAAATAAGAATTATGAGGACAGGATCGGGGCTCCTGGGTGGCTCAGTCGATTAAGCGTCCGACTTCGGCTCAGGTCATGATCTCACGGTCTGTGAGTTCAAGGCCCATGTGTCAGGCTCTGTGCCGACAGCTCAGAGCCTGGAGCCTGCTTCGGATTCTGTGCCTCCCTCTCTTTCTGTCCCTTCCCTGCTCTCACTCTGTCTCTCAAAAATAAATAAACATTAAATATTAAAAAAAAAAAAAGAATTCTAAGGACAGGATAAAAGGATAAAAAGATCGTGTTGGGATTGTTCAACCTGGAGAAAGGAAGAAAGGTTGATGAGTCCTTTACAAGAGCCTGGAGGTGTAGGAGGGACCCTCACATACTTAGTCTTAACTTCTAAGAAGTATAAGTCCTAAAGAGATGGGGTTTGTTTGCAGGTGTGTATTAAGGAAGAGCTTTTTGGTAGTGAGGGCTGTTGTACCTCTGAGTATGAAATGGGGCTGAGAATCCCAGAAAGGACCTGTATTTTGTTAAAGTTGGTGTTTTATCCCTTCTTCTGCACTTCTACTGCTCGGCCTGGAGATTCAGCGTATGATCTTCCTCTTTAACAGAGCGACGTAAGTACGTAGAAGAGAACGTTCTCTTGGAAGAGTAACTTGCAAGAGTGGAAAGACAACTGGAACCGGGACTGGAGGAACCCGTTAAGTTTTGTCACTTACTAGCTGTATGACCTTGGGCTGGTCGTGAACTTCTCTGAGTCTTAGTCTTTGTGATCTCTTAAATGGAAATAATTCTTCATTCACTCACTGACTCATTGCTGTCATTCTTTTTTATTCATTTATGGGATCCATTCATTTACTTCGCTCTGTGGTCTATAATGACACTTACTAATGCGAGAAATCTTTACCGAGTACCTGTGATGTTTCGGGTATGCCGAGGGAGGCTAACCCACAGAATTTTTAAAGTTGAGCAAGAATTTATATCGAAGAATATCATATACTGAAAAATGCTACCCTAATATGACTTATCATCACGTGTGCTTCTGAGGAGGTAACACATAGGGGATTATCCATTTTTGGGATGTTGGAGCTGGAGGGGGTTGAGTTCCCTTTTTGAGAAGCCATTAGTTTATTACTTGTGACATGGGAACCTAACGGGGAGTCTCAGTGTCCATTGTGGGTCAGGAGAACGGAAGTGAGAAAGAACTACTTTATCTTTTTACCCACTCAAATTATCTGCGAACTTCTCAACCTGCTGCATTTCTGAAGCCATTTTTATGGTGGCCCCTTACTGTGTGCTTGGTAGTTGGGAGCACACATGTGTAAACATGAGTGTTCGTAATAGGGTTTCTTCCACGGTGGCCCAGATATGGGCACAGGCTCTATCTGTGCTCTTCTAACCTTGACATCTAACAAATATTAACGCCCTGTATATACTCTCCATTCCTTTGAATTTTTTTTTTTTTCAACGTTTATTTATTTTTGGGACAGAGAGAGACAGAGCATGAACGGGGGAGGGGCAGAGAGAGAGGGAGACACAGAATCGGAAACAGGCTCCAGGCTCTGAGCCATCAGCCCAGAGCCTGACGCGGGGCTTGAACCCACAGACCGCGAGATCGTGACCTGGCTGAAGTCGGACGCTTAACCGACTGCGCCACCCAGGCGCCCCTACTCTCCGTTCCTTTGTACCTGCCTTGTGTAGTTCATTGTTTCCATGAGTTATTGTTTGCAAATATTTGTATGCTTACATCGTGTGTAAAGGGCCTGTCTCTGTATATCTCGTGCTTAGCACAGTCCTTGCCTCCTGTCAGATCCTTAAACCGTGTTTGCTGTTGCATCAATGGGCCTGGTGGCAATACCCTTATGAGATTAGTCCAGTCCTTCCTGCTGTTGTTGGGATGCACCTGTCATTTTTCTTCAGCGCTTACCCCAATGCTCACTAAGTATTCTTAATATTGGGTTCATCAGCCAGCCTTGTTTTGAATCCTCTGATTATGTTAATTTCACGTTGCATAGGTAGCAAGTCTAGGTGCAAAATACCTGCCGGCTTCTCTTCCGCCATCTATTACCCCAGGTGTAGTGGCTTTGGGATTTCTGGCTTTGGAGGCAAGCAGCCTGGATCACAATTCCACGCTGCTGCTTACTATCTCTGTGGCTTTGGCAAGTGACTAATCACGTAAGCCCCCCCCCCCCCCATGCCTTATCTGTAAAGTGATTTTAATCATTGCATTTGCCACGCAGGGCTGTGGTAAGAGCTACCTGAGATCTTTCACGGGACGGTGGTACAGGATCTGGCACCTCGTAAGCACACAGCGAACGACAGTTATTCTTCTGTTTTATTACTGTGGTTACTGGGTAGCCAGAGACCCGGAAGCAGGAGAGAAGAAAATACCGCTGGCACGGGCACGGCTCCTGTGGCTGTTGTCCCGAGCTGTATGTAGCATTAGCCAGCGTAGGCCAACTGGGCCAAGGATCTGGTGCCTATGCATTTAACCTCCCTGCATATTTAATCACTCAGCGCTTTCTTTCTCATCTCTGGGGCTACTCTGCAGAGGCCCGGGAGGGTTTTTTTTTTTTCTTTTTTTCTTTCATCTTCCTCGGTGCTGTAGGAACAGAACTTCCCAGCAGAGGATTGAAGGATTAGATTACCTTTTGGGGACATTTCGACAGATGGCAAAACAAGTTCCCAGTCCCTCCCCTCCCCAGACAACCACATTCTATCTGCCGCTGGATGTAATTTGTTAAACACTTGACCCGGCCGTGGGGAGGAGGTCAGCCTCGTCGCCATCCGTGGGTCTCCCCCTGCAGGGGGGTCGTGTCTTGGCCGCAGAAAGGAGCCTGTGTAGCAGGCGTTGCCCTGCCGTCCGCCCCCCCACGTGACTGGACGGAGAGGTGCCCCGCTTCTCCTGTGTGTGTCATCCCTTGGCTTCTGTCGTTTCGTGACACCGGGGGCCTCTCACCCACACTTGGGATCCAGGGCGGGATGTTCACAGATGGGGTCTTTTCTGCGGCGTTTCTCACCAGCTCTGTCTTCTTTGCCCTCTCCTCCTCCCTCATCCAGGTGTACGTGTCTTATGACTATGGAAAATCGTTCAAGAAAATTTCCGAGAAGTTGAACTTCGGCGTGGGAAACAGCAGCGAAGCCGTGATCGCACAGTTCTACCACAGCCCCGCGGACAACAAGCGTGTAAGGAAGCGCTGTCCCACCCGTCGTGACTTCCTGGGGCTTGATTCCATCCGGGACGACTGCTCTGCTAAAGGGGGGCTGGCAGAAGGACTTCCTTGTCATCTGTTTGCACCTCGGCAGTGACTGTTTTTCTGCCAACCTTGGGAGAACACGGTTGTCAGGGTGGAACTGTGCATAATCAGGCGGGCCAGGTGCCTGCCAGGCGGGATTTCTAGACAAACCTGTCGGGCTAATGCGCAGAAAATCTTCCAGCTAATGAGCTGCCCTACTCACAGGTGGCAAACGCGTTACCCATGCGCGCCCCTCCCTCCCCCCAAACCTGCACCAGTGGAGGAGAGAAAACCAAGGCTGCAGACCTGCTGTGCCTCCTGATTTGTTTTCCCAGCTGGCTGGCCTGGGGGCTTTGTTTCTGCAGCAGAACCCCAGGCAATTAGATTTGGAGGGAGCATTGATTTGAGATTGTCCCGGGTCCCAGAGAGGCGGCTGCAGAGGTGGGGAGGACAGGAATCAGGCAGCCTGCAAGGTTAGGGAGCTTTAGCTCAGAGACTTGTATTTGATTGCTTTCTTCCCCACCCTGGTGAGTCCTAGCTCACTTCCAGAGTTAAGACCTCTGCTTCTAAGGATGCTCAGAAACCTCTGAGGTAAGCATAGCTGCTGCTTTTTAAAAAAAAATTTTTTTTTAATGTTTTATTTATTTTTGAGACAGAGAGAGACAGAGCATAAACAGGGGAGGGGCAGAGAGAGAGAGGGAGGCACAGAATCCGAAGCAGGCTCCAGGCTCTGAGCTGTCAGCACAGAGCCCGATGCGGGGCTCGAACCCACGCACCGTGAGATCATGACCTGAGCCGAACTTTTTTGTGCATCCAGAAAGGAACAAGATCCATAGGCATCTCGGCCAGGTTAAACCTCCTCCCTGCCCACCCCCCAGCGCTGGCTTCTCCCATTTCCTGTATTCAAAATATTTAGCCACTGGTATGGCACTGACCAATCAGAACAGACCCAGTCTGGAGGGAGCTGGGTCCTGAAGGCCACACTTGCTGGGCCAGGCATTAACCTTTTAGTTGCTGGATTGTGGGACAGGACCAGTGGCCTGGACCCTTAGGAGGGACCACTCCTGGGTTTCAAGGAAGCAGCTGTTTACTAATGGGTATAGCAACAATGAAAAAAAAATTTTTTTTAATGTTTATTTATTTTTTAGAGGGGGTGGGGAGGCGCAGAGAAAGAGGGAGCCAGAGTCTGAAGTAGTCTCTGAGCTTTCTGACGCGGGGTTCGAACTCATGAACTGCGAGATCATGACCTGAGCCAAAGTCAGACGCTTAACCTGCGGGGCTACTCAGGCGCCCCTAAAAACATTTTTTTTTTTAATTTTTTTTTTTTAACGTCTATTTATTTTTGAGACAGAGACAGAGCATGACCGGGGGAGGGTCAGAGAGAGGGAGACACAGAATCCGAAACAGGCTCCAGGCTCTGAGCTGTCAGCACAGAGCCCGACGCGGGGCTCGAACTCACAGACTGTGAGATCATGACCTGAGCCGAAGTTGGACACTCAACCGACTGAGCCACCCAGGCACCCCTATTTTTTTTTTTTTAAACTAAAATAATTATTACTGGTACGTCGTGGTTCCCATCAGTCCTGCCTGATCTTGAAGAAAAGCAGCAGTTAGGAACAAACTCACCTCTTCCCTAACTCCCTCCGCGCTGAGAAACAAGGAAGGGGTGCTGGAGGGAATTGGCTCTGTAGACAAGATTGCCGGCCCTTTGCACCACACTGCCCACTGCTCTTGGCCAGGCAGCCCTGGTGCTCGGGGCTCCCACAGTTGGATGGGCCCTGTTGCCCCCAGGGCTTGACTTCCGTGAGGTGAGGAACCCTGCCCCAGGGTCCAGCTTGCTGGCTGTGCCACATCTCCCACGGAGAGATCTGTATGCCCCCCTCTTGCCTCTGGGAATCAAATAACTCTCAGATTACTCACTTTGTCAGGCTGTGCCTGTTACCATGACTTTTTACACATCGCCCCAGAGCTAACTCTCACTGCAGTTGTGGCCTTGGAACCACCCTGTTGTCCCTCTGGAATCTTCCTCTTCAGCTCTCTCTGCCCCCTCCTCGCCTCCCACTGCAAGGGCACAGAGGTCTGCAAGCAGGTTCTGACTTCCTTCCTGCTTGTCATGGGTTGTGGTGAGCGGCTGCCGGGCCCGCATGCACGTCTCAGTAGTCAGAAGACAGGAAGGATGATGTTCTGGGCTCTCGAAGATGGTTTGGTGCAGGGGGGAGAGGGGCTTTTGAAGCAACAGGTCTGAAGAAGGAGCAGGGCAGGGGCCAGGGTGCTGGGGCGAGCGGGAAGAGAACTCCAGGGGTGGTTGTCAGGGAGTTTGAGGTGCCCGGGGGGACGGGGCATGCCCGCGGGGCATGCCCTCCCTGGAAGGTGGTACAGCTTGGGTTTCTCGTGGGAGAGAGGGACGTGCTTTGCAGTCAGTGGGGAAACAGAAGAGGAACCGCCTTCTTGGAGAACCTGGTGACGGGTGGAGGCCGAGCCTGGAGCAGACTGAGTGGGTTGGAGACACAGCCTTCTCTGCTGAGTTTCTAGTTCCCCAAAGAAGGTGGTCACCCCTCCCCAGACTTCTCAGGAAGGAAACCGTGACTCTCGTTGTGCCCGTTACTTCTGTTACTTTTGCCTTTGTCCCTTGGAAGGCAGATTGCCCCACCAGACCCACCACTTCCTGAGAAAAATCACGCAGGCTGGGTGCCTTACTGTTAAGTCCTGGGTGCGGGGCCCAGGCACGTCCCCTGTGTGAAGATGTTAGGGGGGCTGTCAAGGAGTATGGTTTGAAATGGCTGAAATGACCATCAGCAGCTGCCTGCAAAGGTGAGGATGTCACACAAGGGCCACGTGGAAGCCTGAGGGGCTGTGTACCTGTGCAAGGGGAAAGGAGGTGCTGGGTAGGCGAGCAGCTGTGGTCCAGTGGTTTTGCTTCATGATGGAGATGGAATGGCTCGGGGGGTCATGTGAGTGTCTGGGTCTATTTTCGTACCTGCCAACAGCCCCACTTCCTTCTTCTCAGCCTTGTGTGCTGCTTCCCTGAAGCAGTGCACAGCCCTGGCCACCCGCCAGTGCTGCTGGCCTCACAGTGCCCCTGAGGTCAGCCACGCAGTGTCTGCATACACCTGGGGCTCCTTACAAAAGGCCCCCGAGTGTGCAGCCAGGCTTCCTGGCCTCGAGAGCTGGTCCTCTCTCTTTCCCTTTTGGAGTTATGTTCCTTCATTGCCTCCTGTGTGCCCTTTGTCCTGTCTTTGTGCTCTTGGTTCCTCCCCTCAGAACTGGAGAGAATCACTTGTGCTAACATGGAGGTGAATTCTGTAGCTTTTTTTTTTTTTTTTTTTTTAAGTTTAAAGTGAGAGAGCGAGAGAGAGCAGAGCAGGCGCAGAGAGAGAGGGAGAGAGAGAATCCCAAGCAGACTCCGCACTGTCTGCAAGGAGCCTGATGCAGGCCTTGAACTCGCAAACCGTTAGATTGTGACCCGGGCCAAAATCAAGAGTCAGGTGCTTATCCGACGGAGTCACCCAGGCGCCCCTTCTGTAGTTTATGTTTCTAGACTCTGTATTTTAAAGACAAAACATAGGTGTTTGTTTTAATACATTTTTCAAAAAGTTTATTTTGAGAGAGAGAGGACAGAGTGAGAGAGAGAGAATGAATCCCAAGCAGGCTCTGCGCGTGTCAGCGTGGAGTCTGACACGGGGCTCGAACTCACAAACCGTGAGATCACGACCTGAGCCCAAACCAAGATCTGGATGCTTCACTGCCTGAATCACCCAGGCACTCCACGAAGAAACATAGTTGTAAGCCCAGGGCTGAATATTCAGTGACTGCCGACAGGGTGGGGAAGGTGGGGATGCGTGAGGACGCTCCTGAAATCACATCGCCCAGGAAGCACTTGGTAGGTCAGGTCGGCTCTTCTGGCAGATCTGTGGGGCTGGCCTCGGGCAGACTTGACAGCCAGGCAGGCTGGGGACCAAAGGCAGAGTAGGATGTGCTGTACTTCCTGTCACGTGCACACGCAGCACGGTTATGTAACCACGTGAAGCCACACGTGCCCGAGTGCTGGCTGGAACCCACGGGTGTGTGTGGGGCTGGGGATTCAGCGAGGTTGGATCAGGGAAGTAAAGGCCTCACGGGGTACTTGGGGTTGGAAATGGAGCTTCAAGGACAGGCATGATTCCAGTAGCTACGTGGAGTTGGCGGGAGTCGAAGAGGGGGAACAGGCCACGGGCCGAGACTTCAAGGGGCCGGCGTATGTGGTTTCTGTGCAGGCGGTGGGGAGATTCACTTCTCGGGTGGAGCGTTTGCACCGCGGTGCTTTGGGGTATCGGGCAGGTGCTCATCTGAAGATGGTCGTGTTGGCTTTTGGCCTTGAGGACAGTAGGGAGCCATAGCAGGGTCTGAGTAAGGGGGCTTGCTGTAAATAGTGTCTTATAGGGAAATGTGTGTCCTGGCAATATGCGGGATGCATTAGAAGGGGAAAGATTAGAGAGGGGCCGGGAAGGGAACCGTTGTGGTAATATAGGCATGAAGTTGCCCAGTTGCTCAGCCAGACCTCGAATCACCCGCTGAGCGTTTCGCACCCTGCCAAGCCCTAGAAGGCATGAGAAGGACCAAAACCCAGTGCCCGGCACCGGTTTGCTCGGGGGCTCCACCAGTAGGAAGTGGGCCACACTTGGCAGCACCGGGGATAAAAAAAAAGGAGAGCGGAGAGTGTAAAAAGGAAAACGTGGCCGGCTGGGTGGCTGATTGGGAGTGGGGGCCGAGGGAAGACAGTGGAGTGCCACCCGTAATGGTGAGAACTCGGGCCGGGGGACGGGGTCGCACGCACAGAGCTGGGGACGTGGCCGGAAGGTGTGGGAGGGCTCGGTTTTGGACCCGGCGAAATACCTCGGCGCATTAGAGGGGAGATGCCGAGGAGGGCAGCAGTCAGGGTGAGGCCGTAGATTAAAGGTCACCACACGTCTGATCGTGCCAGAGGAGGGGAGTCGAGGATGGGGTGGTCAGGTGTGGGGCGTGCAGGCGTGGCATGATTCAGCGTTGCCACGGGGCGGGGGAAGGGAGCTGCCCGCAAAAGCTTGAGGAGCAGAGTAAGAGAGGAGGCGCAGGAATGAGCCCCGGGGAACAATGTGCGACCTCGGCATGAAATTCAGGAAATGCTGCCTCTGTTGGAGCAGGAGAGGGAAGGCTTGGTGGATGGACTGTTCAGGGACGGGCTCTGAACCAGCCAGACACCGAGGTAGATGCTGCCTCCTGGGTCACCTTGGCCAGTGAACTTCTCTGCACTTCAGTGTCCTCGTCAGTAAAGGAGATGACACGAATAGCTAAAGCCCTGACTTGCCGTGAGTACCAGAAGGATGGAATTTGGTAAGGCAGGCACACGTTTGCAACTCAGTGCCTGGCGCACGCTGAGTACTCCTGACACCTTCTGTTGGATTGTTTGTTTAGAGTAAACCCCGTGCCCCACGTGGGGCTCGAACTCACGGCCCTGAGATCAAGAGTTGCGTGCTCCACCACCTGCACCAGCCAGGCATCCCTGTTCTTGCCGCATTTAGCTGTTATCAGGAACGATAATAAGCTAATTTTTAGATAATGATCTAATAAGCTTAGATAATAAGCTAATTTTAGATAATCTAAATTTTTAGATTTTTTAAATGTGACACCTGTCGAAGCCATGGAGTAGATTTCTAGAGGAGTCTTTTTATTTATTTTTATATTATATTTTAGTTTTTGAAAGTTTATGTTTGAGAGAGAGCTAGCATGAACAGGAGGGGCAGAGAGAGAGAGAGAGAGAGAGAGGGAGGGAGGGAGAGGGAGAATCCCAAGCAGGCTCAGTGCTGTCAGCGCAGAGCCCGATGCAGGGCTCCAACTCGCGAAACCACGAGATCATGACCTGAGCCAAAACCAGGAGTCAGATGCTTAACCAACCAAGCCACCCAGGTGCCCCAGAAATCTTTTTAAACCGAGAACACTCCCTACCTTAGGAACCAAGATGGTTTCGGAGCAGGAAGATGGGCTCTGTTACTTCTAGGGAACGCCTTCGTGCCAGAAATCATGATGGTCCTCTTAGGATCATGACTGTTGTTACAACATTGCATTTGCTTATGGTAGTTTTTGGTTTCAAAACGTTTACTAGCCTCTCTGGTTAGATTTAATTAGGCTCCTGCAGACTTTGGAGTTTTGCATTAGATGCTGTGGAGGAAACAGAAAAACACATAGAGCGTGTTCTTGGGAATTGGGGAGGGAAAAGCCAAAGGGAAAGGAGCAGGAGCAGCGTGCAAGCGAATGCAGAGCATTAGGACGTGCCTGGGCTGTTAGCACCAAAAGGATTCTGAACAGAAGATTGATCTGGGTCAGATGCAGCCAATTAGGGGGCGTGTGCTTGAACGGATTCCTTTGGGTTGTTGATTTCGGGGACTGGCTGGCGCCCGAGGAGCTGGGTCCCTCTTGCTCCGGTTCACGGTGACCCTCTGAGCCGCCCTTGCCCTTGTGGGAGCAGGGAGGCTTTCCTTCAGATCTCTCCTGTGCGTTCAAGGCCTGCCACCGTCTGTGCTTCGTGATCCGTTCCCTCAGGCCCTCAAGTCCGTGCTGGACTTTTTTTTCCGCCCGCCCTTGTACCCAAGCGCAAACTGCCTCAGACTTGGGATGTTCTTTCCCTGTGTAAGTCTTGCCTGCCTTTTACAAGGGCCGGCTCTTCCCTGGAGTCCTTTCTGGTCTCCCAAACTGGGACTAATCTGTGCTCTGCGTTCCTCGTAGGACTCTGTCCATGGTGTCTCACTGAATTACATTTTCCCTCGAGTTATAGTTATCCACGATTGTGTCTTTCTTTCTGCCACTCCGGACCCTAAGGATTCTGTGTTTTCACCGTGGCATCGTACCATCTGGTCCGTGGTGAACATTAAATGCACATTTGTCAGGTTGAATTGCCTCTGTCCCTTCCCCTCGAGAACTCTTTATTTATTTATTTATTTTGAGAGAGAGAGAGAGGAGTGTGAGTGAGTGCAAGTGGGGAAGGGGCAGAGAGAGAAAGAGAGAGAGAATCCTAAGCAGGCTCCGCACCACCAGTGCAGAGCCCGATGCGGGGCTCGAACTCATGAACCGTGAGATCGCGACCTGAGCCGAAGTCGGACCCTCGACCGGCTGAGCCGCCCAGGCGCCCCTCCCCTCGAGGACTCTTTGGGTTGGCCGTCACTCCACAGTCCGGCTTGTGCAGGGGCTAAATAGGGTGCCGCCCTTGCTCCCCCAGGCTGTTTCCTGCCGTGCCCCACAGTGAGTCTGCCGGCCCCACTGGCTGCACGGTCCTCCGAGCTGCCCTGTCACCTGGCCTCGTGTCAAGGAGAAGCTCATCTTCCTAGATGGGTGTGACTTTAGGGATTTTCCTGGGAAGACATGCTCCGTAGCTCCTCAGAGGACGGAGGGGTAGTAGAAACAGTCCTGTCTGTGTGCAGCAGGTCTGAAGAGCAGGACTTCTGTGTCCCCGCTGCCGGTAGCCACCCTCCGATTGTGACCGAGTGACCTGCCAGAGAGGGAGAATGGCCAAGTCAGCTGAGAGAAAAGAAAGGAAGGCTTGACTCGCGCCGTTACCTGGTTAAAGGAGAGCAGTCTTTGGCTCTGTCCCAGCCCGTGCCGCACCCCTTCCTTCCCTGAGCCTTGCTTGGCAAGCACCGGCATCTCCTGGCCCGGGGATGGCGAGGAAGCCGCACAGAGGCCCCACAGGCCCCCAGCACCGCATGCGCTGTGAGAAGCGGGGCTGTGGGTGGCCCTGGCCAGGTCTGCTCTGAACTTGCCTTTTTTTTTTTTTTTCCCTCTTGCAGTACATCTTTGCAGATGCTTATGCCCAGTACCTCTGGATCACGTTTGACTTCTGCAACACCCTCCAAGGCTTTTCCATCCCATTCCGGGCGGCCGACCTCCTGCTGCATAGCAAAGCCTCCAACCTTCTCCTGGGCTTTGACAGGTCTCACCCCAACAAGCAGGTAAGGGAGCTTCTGGAACATAGTCAGGTGGGGCTTCTCGAGTTTTCTGCTCTGCCCGTGTGGATCGTGTGGCCTCTGAGTGACCTCCCCCGGCCCCTCCCTCCCTCCTCCCCCAAGCTTAGCCTTTGTAGCTATTATTTCACTTCCCATGGCTAAGGAAAACTAGATCTCCCTGGCACTTTCAGAATGCATCCCGGCCAGGGGGTGACGCCAAGCACTTGGCAGGCCCTGTTAAACATCGTGCCTTTCTTGGTGTAGATGCACTTTTGTGGGTTTTAGGGGTAAATCGAAGCTCTAGAAATTAACCAGAGAGAGCCAGCTAAAGAAGGGTGGAGTCTGAGCTCTGCTGGGACCCCTTAGTGAATTTCTGTTCCACCTTTCCCATCTTCTACTGTAAACACACTGATTTTGTACCATTTAATTGAAATGACCATTAAATTTAAAATTTTTCTTCTTTGTGCGTGTGCGTGCATATGCAAATATAAATGTGTGTGGTTTTTCCTCCTCGAACCTGGATTTGAAGGAAAGCAAGATGGGGAGAGAGCCCCTGTAGGATTTATATCTCAAGGTTGAAACTTGCCAAATCGGCAGCATTGGTCTGGTCTAATCCTGTGAAGCCTGTAGACCCTGTGGGTTTGGATTAATGATGACTTTTGAATGGCTTTGCTCAGAGGAACCTTGGAACCTTTCTCTTTCTTTGCTGGTTGTTTAACGAAAACATGATCTGTTTACACTTACTTGCCTTAGGGAGTAACCTAAGGAAGGCTGGGTCAGTTTACCAGTATAGGTGGATTATTGTTTTTTTGTGGTCCCCTGCTGCTGCTGCTGCTGCTGCTTTTTCTTCTTCTGTTTTAAAGTTTATTTATTTATTTTGAGAAAGAGAGAGAGAATCCCAAGCAGGTTCTGCTCTGCTGGCACAATCTGTGAGATCGTGACCAGAGCTGAGATCAAGAGTCGGATGCTTATCCGATGGAGCCACCCAGGCGCCCCTGCTTCATAATACATGGTCACCAGGGCCAGAGGGGCTCAGGTTTGGTGTTTGGAAGTTCATGGGCTTTGGCAAAGATCAAGATCGGCAAGTTAATTACTCATGGCCGTATCCTTTGTATTCAAGGTGTTTCCCTTTGGTGCTCTTTGCCTCTGTGCCTAGCCAGTGTTCTCTCTGTTCTCCTTTAGTCACCACGACCCCTTATGGTTTTCTTTGTTTGTTTCTATGAATATAACTTGTTGTCAGATTGGCTTACATACAACACCCAGTGCTCATCCTAACAAGTGCCCTCCTCACTGCCCATCACCCACTTTCCCCTCTCCGCCCCCCATTAACCCTCAGTTTGTTCTCTGTATTTAAGAGTCTTGTGGTTTTCCTCCCTCTCTCTCTCTTTGTAACTATTTCTTTCCCTCTTCCCTTCCCCTATGGTCTTCCGTTAAGTTTCTCAAGATCCACATATGAGTGAAAACCTATGATAATCTGTCCTCTGACTGACTTATTTCACTTAGCATAATACCCTCCAGTTCCATCCATGTTGCTGCAAATGGCGGGATTTCATTCTTTCTCATTGCCAAGTAGTATTCCATTGTATATAGAAGCCACAACTTCTTTATCCATTCATCACTTGATGGACATTTAGGCTCTTTCCACAATTTGGCTATTGTTGAGAGTGCTGCTATAAACATTGGGTACAAGTGCCCCTATGCATCAGCACTCCCGTATCCCTTGGGTAAATTCCTAGCAGTGCTATTGCTGGGTCGTAGGGTAGATCTATTTTTAATTTTTTGAGGAACCTCCACACTGTTTTCCAGTTTGCATTCCCACCGACAGTGCAAGAGGGTTCCCATTTCTCCACATCCTCTCCAGCATCTAGAGTCTCCTGATTTGTTCATTTTAGCCCTTACCGGTTTTTAAGGACACTGTTTCCTAAGCGGGAAGAATGGAGTGTAATCCTTTTGTTTTTACTCTACCTGAGGGCTAGTCTTGAGTAAACTGTAATTTCTGATGATCTGTAAATGGAAGATAAGCCCCAGTCATTTTTTTTCTTGTAGTTCTTGAGGTCTTAGTAACTATGGGGAGGAACTTCCCTCCCTGCCCTTGTTTGTATTTGGAGTAATCGAGCTGGCCCTGGTGATCTCTGTCCCTGTCTTCACAGCCAAAGTGTTATTTAAGGTGGCGTTTGAGGGCCAGGCCATTCGGGTGGTGGGTGCTGCTTCGATCCTGATTCCTTCTTGTCCTTTTGGTCTTTACAGCTGTGGAAGTCGGATGATTTTGGCCAGACCTGGATCCTGATTCAGGAACACGTGAAATCCTTTTCTTGGTAAGTCGTCCATCGAAGGAGTTAGAATTACATAATCACCTTTTTTGAGTCCTGGCTCCTTCATGGAGGGCACACCTACCCTCACCTGAAATGCAAAGCCTGTGGTTCAGAAAATGCACGCTCCAGACCTGGGAATTAGAGGTGCCAGTATAATACACCCAGTGTGGGAGGTGGTGGGGGATGAGAAAGGAAGGCTATTTGTGAGAAAAGTGGCAGAGCTTTTGCGTTTTTCAATCCATCAGGGGACCCAGGGGAATCTCCAAGCACTTGCATGGATTAGAATTTCTAACGACCTTCACTCTTCGAGCATGATAACAGAAGTGTGGATTTTTCTGTATAGAAAATTCATTCACTTGTTCATTCATAACTTTTTTTTTTTTTTTTTTTTTTTTTTTTTGGCGTTTGCTGAATATAAAACATGCTAGATGCTTTAGGGTAGATGTTGAATAATTTATGGCCAGAGTTACTAAGGAGACCGCAGCTTAGGAGGTAAGAAAAGACATTTTGTGCACAGAACACGTTTGGAAAGAAGCACAGAAGTCATGGACGTAGCAGGAGAAGCCAGAGGAGGGACACAGTTCTTTCCAGATGGGAAGGCCACAGCTCCATAGAAAAGCTTGCTGTTGAGTGAGGATGTGTGCGGCAGGCTGGAGGTCGCCGGAGGGCGTGGAGGTGTGCGGGCTGGGATTCCAGGCAGGAACAGAATGGCCCGAGGCAGAGATGAGACACTGTGGTCTCGGGTGGAGAGCACCGAGTCTGACTTTTGGACCGTATGTTGGGGGTGAAGTTTGGGGGAAGGGATGTGGGTATCCGAATCTGCAGTGCTTGGTAAAGGAACCTGGACTGAATTCTGAAAGCGTCGCGGAGCCATTGTAGGGTTTTGGGAAGGGAGAGTGAAGTCAACAGAGCCGCCCTTCAAGAAGTACAATTGTTTCTAGTCCTACTTGTTCCTGATCTTTCACAGTTGCAGGATGCGGGACGCAGCCTTGAATACATGGATTTGTCCCCGCGTGGGCGAATGTGCAGAAAAGGTTCCCAGAGAAGGATGTGCTGGGTCAGTGGGTCACTCCACCGGTTCAAAGTTGATTCTTCCCAGATAGATACTTGACCTTCACTGCCCCCAGTCAGCTGCTCCTGTAATCTTCCCCATTTCACTTTCTAGTTGTACAGGGCAAGAACTTTGAGTCGTCACTGATTTCATGTGTGTTTCATGTGTCACATCCCACCTACCAGGAAATCCTGTCGTCTCTTCCTTCGGTTTATATCCAGGATCTACTATGTGGCTGCTACTTTACTCCAAGCCACCACTGTCACTCATCAGTTGTCCACCTGGTCTTTCTGCTGCCACTCCTGTCCTTCTGCAGTTAATTCTCAGTACATGGCCTGGTTGATATTCCTAAAAACAGGTCTGATCTTGTTCCTCTCTCTGCGTTGAACCTTTTAATATGCACCAACGTTTCTCTCAGGTTAATACCAAGTACGTTCCTACCACAGGGCCTTTGCACTTACTTTCCTCCCTGCCGAAACAGCTCTTATTCAAGATATACGTATTGCTTATTCCCTTACTTCATTCAAGTCTGTTCAAATAACCCTTTCTAAATGAGGCCTATCTTAAGGATCCTACTAAAACTGCACCTCCTCTCCTGTCATTGTCTGTACCCTGCTCTTTTCTTGCGTAGCATTTACCAAGATTTTTAGGCTTATCATTTGTCTTTCTCTCAATAGAAAAAAGCTCCACAAGGGCAGAGGCTTTGGTCAATTTTGTAGACAGCTATATCCCCAGTGAATAAAGCATTGAGATTGTGACTTTGGTAGAGATTGCCAGATCTTCTATAGAGAGTACCACATTTTGCTCTCATCTCAACCACATAGAATGGTGCCTCTCTCCACAGCCAGTATGTTAGGTAAGACATGCTTACCCTTAGTTTGCATTTTATTGTGAATGAGTTTGAACATCTTTTAACCTGGTCAAGAGTCATTTTTATTTCTTTTTTTTATGACGACGTGTCTGTTCACGCCCTTTGCTCTTTTTCTATTGATCGGTTAGTCTTTTTATTGATTTCCAGGTGCTCTTTACATATTTGTTAGTCTTGTGAAATGACATATCACACATGTATGTTCATTTGTATTTATAATTCTCGGTTTATCATTTGTTTTTTGACCTCTCCATGTAGTGTTAGTTATCACTAAACGCAGAGTGGCACATACTGTTTGTGCTTCCGTTAGCTCTTTATTTGAAGAGGAATGTCTTCGAGTTGGTACTGCTTCCTTGGCGAAGGCGGTCAGTCAAGACGGAAGGAGGGGTCTCCCAGCTGAGTATCTTCAGGCGCCCCTGGACTTCCTTTTCAAAGAGGGCAGCTGTTTCTGGTCCTTTCGTTACTTTCCTTGGGCAGCGGTTGTGGTGTCTCAGTGAACTTGTAACCACAATCTTATCCAAGTATAACCTCTACCCCAGGAATACCACTAGAGCTTTCTTTTGCCTTCTTTGAGTTTTATTTTTATTTATTTATTTAGGTTTATTTACTTATTTTGAGAGGGAGAGAGAGCGAGCGAGCAGGGCAGAGATAGAGGGAGAGAGAAAAAATCCCAAGCAGGCTCCACACTGTCAGCATGGTGCCCTATGTGGGGCTCGAACTCACAAACTGTGAGATCATGACCTGAGCCGAAATTGAGAGTCGGACATTTAACTCACTGAGCCACCCAGGCGCCCCTGCTTTGCTTGAGTTTTAAAGGGACGCATTGCCCTTTGATCTGTTTAGGTAACCGTATATCAAGAGGGCAAACCAGCAGGATGACCAAATAAAGGAACATCACGCTTGGGAATTTGTATGTTGTACTTTTTGCCTCCGTGCAGATATGCAGATACCTTAGGGGAAAGGACCGGCTTATCTTATTTTAGATAATCACACGTCTGGTGTCAGGGAATTTCAGGCTATTTGGAGGATTTCCCCCTAGGATTTCCCATAATATGTGAGAGCGTAATCTGACCTCTCTGCGAATAATGGCACATACATTTGTTCAATAACGCGTGGCAGCCTGGGAGCAGCAAGAGTCAGGAAGACCAATGATCTATGTAATCCAGAGCTGGAGACGGGCAAGACAGGACAGTGGGAGGGCTATGGGGGAGGGACTCAGAGGTTGCCGGTAGAGCATCACGAACGGGTGTTCCGTGAGGCCGGGTGAGGCCAGGTGACCGCGCTCACAGATGGGAGCAAGCCTCTGCATTTTCATTCCAGTGAGGGCAAAGAGAACCGGAAGTAGCGGAAGGCAAAGGAGCGGAAGCTTGTCGGTGGCCTGGCTTTCGGAAACGGGAGGTCCAAGTATGGATTGTGAAAGAGAATTGGGAGAAGGGTCCTGGCTCTTTCTATCTCTAGATACTGCCTGCTGCTTTTGTTTAGGAAAGAATAATAGAGGTGAGCTCTGTCTCAAAATAATCTGAGTCAAGGTCCCTTCCTCTCTGCCTTTTAAAAAATATCTAGCAGCTTTGTTTTAATTTGCATATCCTCTAGGGTAGAGGAAGTACTTTAATCAGTACTTCTAATTGTGGAAAAGCAGAGAACATGCCACAGCACCCCCACACATACGCACCCGGAGCAGAGCGTCTGATGATCCCACATTGGGACCAAGGCTGCTGGCTTCTCCAGTGCCCTGCTGAGACTCTGGATTGTGGGGCCAAAGTCAAGTCTTCTGTTTTCTCTCTTGCTTATCTCCTCCTTCCTCCCTTCCTCCTCCCTGCTTGCTTGCTTGCTTTCTTTATTTTTTTTTTTTTTCAGCGTTTTTTATTTATTTTTTGGGACAGAGAGAGACAGAGGATGAATGAGGGAGGGGCAGAGAGAGAGGGAGACACAGAATCGGAAACAGGCTCCAGGCTCTGAGCCATCAGCCCAGAGCCTGACGCGGGGCTCGAACTCCCGGACCGCGAGATCGTGACTTGGCTGGGCTGAAGTCGGACGCTTAACTGACTGCGCCACCCAGGCGCCCCTCTTTCTTTTTTTTTAACATTTATTTATTTTTGAGACAGAGAGAGACAGAGCATGAACGGGGGAGGGTCAGAGAGAGAGGGAGACACAGAATCTGAAACAGGCTCCAGGCTCTGAGCAGTCAGCCCAGAGCCCGACGCGGGGCTTGAACCCACGGACAGTGAGATCGTGACCTGAGCCGAAGTCGGACGCTTAACCGACTGAGCCACCCAGGTGCCCCTCTTTCTTTCTTTCTTGGAGCACATACTCTTGACAGTTCGTCTCTAAAGGAAGTCTATATCAGAGACTTCATTATCCTGAGAGCCATTGTGAATATGGCCCTGTGCAAAGACAGGTACAGAAGCGAGTCCTGCCTTTCCTTGGCCATCACTGCGTCCTCCCTGTGAAGCTCTCGTCCCGGTTCTTCTAGTTATTTCCCCCACATGTTGAAAGGTCTGCCTGGCCTGGGGTCTTGGGAGAGTTAGGAAACCTGGGGCAGATTCATCGTCCTTCCAGCTGTTGTTTGGGGCCTTATTTGGGGTGGGGGGGGACCCCGGTTCAGTGATTCTTCTCGAGGGAGTTTGATCTAGTCAGCGTTACAGTTTTTAAATAGCCTTTGTACCGTGGTCCACAGGTTGCATGCAGCAAGGTTCAGGTCAGCTGGGAGCCCTGTAGGACAAAAAGAAATCTAAGACGTGGCCTTTAAAGCATCTGTACTTTCTCTAGGAGGCTCAGACACGTTATGGTGAACAATAGATTACAGTGAATAAAAGGCACCACTGTGAGTAAGAAGCACCACTGTGTCAAGTCACAAGAGTGATTCCAAAATCCACCCACCCAAAGCAGCTTTGTACCTTTGTTTGAAACTCAGATAAAATTCATATGAAAGGCTTGAAATTGAACACTGCGCAGATACATTGCCTGGATTGGGAGAAGGGTGGAGAGCTTTGGCGGGGAGGGCTTCCTGGAAGAGGTGCCTTGAACTTGACCTCAGAAGATGAATAGGATTTCGAAGTGCAGATCAGAGTGCATGCAGGGAGCATCCCTGCAGAGGGGTGCTCTGTTGACAGAGCACGGGCAGTGGGGGAGCAATGAGCTCTGTGTTTCTGAAGGACCTCGGCGAGATCAGTACGTGTGGGAAAGAGTTTGTGAAGGACCCTCACGGAACGTGACTTTGCACTGGTTGGATGATTCCCGATTGCATGGACGGGTGACAACAGCACAGGATGGACAGAAACAGAAAGGGCAGGGTCCGTTAGCAAGGCTAGACTCACTGGTTCCTCATGTGGTTTCTTCTAGAGCTGTTCTTCTGAGCACGTACCGTCCTGGGGACACACAGTCTTTCATTCTCTGGGGTTCATAACTTGGGGCCAGAAACCCCCTGACAGCCTCAAGCAGTCCATTGCTTATTGATTCCGAAATAGCCCGCCTTTTACTTTTTCTTGTTTTCATTCTTCTCAAGCATGGCCAAGGCTTGCCTGGAACCAAACCCAGGGCGCCTTAAAGAGAGCAGTGAAAACCTTGACAAAAGAGTATCCTGGGTAGACCCCACTTTCATGCCCTCCAACTCCTGTTGGCTGTCTGCACAGAAGAACCTCTATTTCTCCAATGGGGATGGTAGCAACTGCTCTTTTTCCTCTAGGGGTGTTGATCCCTATGACAAGCCGAACACCATCTACGTCGAGCGGCACGAGCCCTCTGGCTACTCCACGGTGTTCCGAAGTACAGACTTCTTCCAGTCGCGGGAGAACCAGGAAGTGATCCTGGAGGAAGTGAGAGACTTTCAGCTCCGGGACAAGTACATGTTTGCTACCAAGGTGGTGGTAAGTTGAAGGCACTAAGGAATAAAGTCCCTTTGAGTTTCCTTTCTGAGGTTTGGCATGCTGTGATCCAGCAGGTGAGTTTACACAAGCAGAGACTGGATTGGGGCGCCCGCGGGAGCTCGACTGAGGGGCACTGGACGTAGATGAACCTTCCCGTGAGGCTTGGACGGTCCCGGGAGGCTGGAGGAGGTGGAGACGCTTAGACAACCACTCAGGGTGTCTGTGGGACCTTGGAATTTGTCTCCTGGTAGCAAAGCCTCCTTGTGAAACACGTGCTTCTTTGATGGGGCTCCTGGGTGGCTCAGTCGGTTAAGCATCCGACTTAGGCTCAGGTCATGATCTCGCGGTTCATGACTTCAAGCTCCGCGTCGGGCTCTGTGCTGACAGCTCAGAGCCTGGAGCCTGCTTCGGATTCTGTGTCTCCCACTCTCTGCCCCTCCCACACTCACGTTCTGTCTCTCTCTTTCTCTCTCTCTCCCAAAAATAAACAGTTAGAAAATTAAAAAAAAAACACAAACCTAAACACACATTTCTTTGACATCCCAATTAAAAGAACACAGAAAGGAGAGGTGGGGCTCAGTGGTGATTTTCTTTCATCTCGCTGCCTGATTCCTTTCACATTAGGGTGATGTCTTTGGGAATTCTGGACACATGTTAATTTCCATGGCTAATAGAATGTGTAGTCACTGGCTAGTGGGAGTTAATACTCGAAGAAAAGCAGTGATTAAGCTTCCAGCTGTCAGTAAGTAGCTTAACTTCTCAGCCTTTGGGAAAATCGTCCCCTTGATTTGATGTGTTGGATGGAGCCAGATGCTGGAATGGAGGGCTTGCTCATTTAAACGCAGAGTTGATTATTTAACAGGGCTTGCTTTGCCGCTGTGTCAAATTGTAGGTTGCAACCGTACTGCCCTTGTGTAAAGGAAGAACCTGCCCTGACCCAGAGCAGGCTGGGCTGCTCTTTCTGGAGTGCTATAAGCTTATTTTCTCAATGGCGGCCATTCCCTTCTTGACCTCAGGCTCTGACCATGGCCGCTGGCAGGCACTTTCCTTTCCATCACACTGACCTTAGGGACTAAGATCAGGTGTAATATTTTCCTCCAGGTTCTCACTTACTTGTATGATTGGTAGCTGGCCTGGCAGAAGCAGGCCACCCCACCTTGGGAGGACTTCGGGGTGGAGAGAGGGCTTCCCCTGCAAGGAAAGCAGAGAGTAAAGGTTGCGGTGAGAAGATGTGGGGGGCTAGAGGCAAGAAAGAGTCCCCATTACCTACTTTGCAAAATGGTTTTATTTTTATGTTTTTAAACACTTACTCATTTTTTTTGAGAGACAGAGACAGTGCAAGCACGGGAGGGACAGAGAGAGAGGGAGACACAGAATCCAAGGCAGGCTCCAGGCTCTGAGCTGTCAGCCCAGAGCCTGACGTGGGGCTCGAACTCACGGAGTGTGAGATCATGACCTGAGCCAAAGTCGGATGCTTAACTGACTGAGCCACCCAGGCGCCCCTGCGAAACCACTAAAATTATGGCAATTTTTCTTCTGTCAAGCTGTTTGCATTGGGTCACTTGTTGGTCCTTCCTTTCCTGCCTTGCCTGTCACTTTCTCTCACACACGCACAGTGGCCACTAGGCAGGCACCCTTGGATTGTCCTGGGCAGAGGTGTGGTGAGGGGAGCTCAGGGTGAGAAACCAGGCCTGAGAACTGATTCCTTGTGACATGTTCTTGGCCCTCCTGAGGTCCCGGATTGTTCCCAGTCTTTCAGGGCTCCTGGATCTTTCCTGTGTGAGTTCCTTGGGCCTGAATTTATTTATATGATTTTAATGTCCTTCTATTGACCGAGTTGGGGCTGAGGTGGAGCGCTATTTTACGTCCCTCTCACCCCTATTATTTCTGGATCTCACACCCAAGAGCTGAAGTTATATCCCAGCTGGAACTTTCTGTGCCCTCCACGCGGACCTAACGACTATGTCTGTTCTCTCTCGACATAGCTGCTTTGCAGACTGCTGGCAGCAAGTTTATTGTTAGTCCTGGCCAGTGGTCAGATGAGAGGCCGTGTCTGTTTTGTTCATCACTGATGTAGTACCCAGCATGCTGCTCGGTGCTTGATCCAGAGCAAGCGTACAATAGTTGAATGAATGCCATCTTCGCCTGTCTAGTTTAGAAAGCATAGGCCAGTCGATTATTTTTGGTGGGGCAGGGGGTGTTAAATGATCGGTATTTTCATTGTCAACTCTCAGCTCTCTGCATGGCTTGATGGTGAGCCACCAGGTTCCAAGGTCAGTGGTGTTAGCTCGAGGCTCTAGGTCAGAGGCAGATGAGGTCGGCCACCCCATGGAAGCGTTTCTCAAATGGCGGTCTTAGGAGCACGCACGGCACCGTCACGCAGGGGCACGTATTCCAAATGCGGATGGCAGGACCCAAATGCATTATTTTCTGAGCATTCCTAGGCTGCCGAAGAATCTCCAACATTCGAGAAGCTCTTCCCTGAGGCCTTCTGTCTGCAGATGCTTTCGATAATAGTCCATTCTGTTGTCCAAGGAACATTGTAGATTGGATGGGTTGATGAGGGAAGAAACACAACTGGCAGTGGATGATAAAATGAGTATTTTCTTCCTTTGAATTCCTTCCTTCTTATTACATTAGACTGTTGAGCCATGTGGATAAACAACATTGGACTTGGTTGGATAACCCTATCAGTGGGAGTGTTGAGGTCTGCAAGTATAACTTCTTATCTGGGGTGTACTTAGCACTCGGGCTGCCTGGGTGTGGGGAATTCTGAGTGACCTTAATATTAAACTGATTCAAATCAAATCACGGAGCTAATTGGAAAACCACAGAAAATTGGTCTTGGATGATTAACTCTCTTGCTTTTCTCCAGTACCATGAATGATTACAATTCTCTGCCAGTTAGCTTTTTAGAATACGTGGGGACAGCCATCTGGATTCTGGACTGAAGCTGGTATCTGACTCTTCAGCATCCCTTGGTGCCCTGTTGGCCTGGATCTTACGTCATATGTGCTTTTGGTCTGATGCCCTTTGATGTATGTATTTTTATAGTTTACGTATTTATTTTATTTTTTCATTTATTTTTGAGAGAGACAGAGACAGTGTGAGCAGGGGAGGGGCAGAGAGAGAGGGAGAGAGAGAAAATCCCAAGCAGGCTCTGTGCTGTCAGTGCAGAGCCCGATGTGGGGTTCCAGCTCAGGAAACCGTGAGATCGTGAGCTGAGCTGAAACCAAGAGTCGGACGCTTAACCGACTGAGCCGCCCAGCTGCCCCTCCTTTCATATCTTTTTTAACCTAAGTTTAATTTTTATTCCTTGTTTTTTGGCGCAAAGTTCACTTACTTGTCTTCATAGTCCACCTCACAATGATAGGCCGTTAAAGCAGCATCGAGATACTTCTGCAAACCAACTTCGGTTTGTTAACTTGGCAATCTGTAGCTGTTAGGTTCTTGCCGGTAGATATCAACAGTTGCCAGAATGTCGGAGGTGGGTGACAGCTAGCTGCTCCTCTGTAGGTTCACCACCAGCTTACCATGGTCCAAGCCAGGTTCAGACCTTTCTGGCACAAATGTGTATCAGTAAGCAAAGACCCACTCTGTATGGGCTTGATGGTATTTCCTCTGTTCTTACAGGTGATGCAGACACAATGTTCTAGAGCAGGGATTGGCAAACTATGGCCCTTCCCTTGTTTTTGTCAATAAAGTTTTATTGAAACAGCTATTTCATTTGCCCCCATGTTGTCTGTCACTGCTTTCATGTTACAGTGGCAGAACTGACTAGTTGCATGGAGGCAGGATGGCATACAAAGTCTAAAATATTTCTCTATGGATCTTTACAGAAAACCGACCCTTGTTGTGGAGGCAAGATTCTGTTACCCTTTGAGTTGGCATCAGGCAACTGGAATCCTCTAGCTTGATAAGTCATAGGCATTACCCCTAAAAGTTGAGGTTACGGGCCTCCTTAAATTGTTATGTCCTGTTCATGCCAACGTGTATATCTTTAGGATATTATCGCCAATTCAAATATCTTGCATGCTGCTGATCTCCCAAGACAGCTCATTTGTACTTTCGCTATTCTGACCAACCAACCACTAATTTCACTATTCAAAACCAGTTTCTAATGCTCATTATGCTAATTTAAAGTCTCTAAGGATGATAGAGATAATGAGAAAACTTAGGAATTGTCTCAGGATTGTGGGCTTCTCTATGAGAAGTTAGCTGACCATAGTTGCGGCGTGAATTTTAGGATAACTGTCCAAAACCAAGCTATCGACAAATTATTTTAATCATAACATTACTTCAGTGCGCGTAAACATAACGCTAGGTATAAGCACTTAATGTTTATAACTTAAGCGCGGCAGTAAAACCCAAACACATTTACAGATTGTAAATAAAACTATAATACCAAGAAGTTTAAAATTAATTTTTTATAACACCTTTATTGAGATATAATTCTATGCCATAAAATTCCCCCTTTTAAAATGTACAGGTTGTCAGTATATTCACAAGGCTGGGTAATGCTTATTGTTACCTGATTCCAGAACAGTTTCATCACCCTCTTACCCCCATTCTATTCTCCTTGCCTCCCAGCCTCTGGCAGCCACATATCTAGTTCCTGCCTTACAGAATTGCCTGTTCTGAACTTTTTTTTTAAGTTTTATTTTTATTTATTTGAGAGAGACAGCGCGAGTGGGGGAGGGTGGAGAACTCCGACCAGGTTCCCTGGAAAGCCTGAAGCTCGAATTCATGAAACCAAGAGTCGGGTGCATAATCGACTGAGCCACTGGACGCCCCGCCTGTTCTGGACATTTTGTGTAAAGAGAATCTTATCCTATGTGATCTTTGGTAACTGTTTTCTTTCCTAGTATAATATTGTCAGATTTCATCTGGGTTTATTGAGGATGATCAGAATTCATGTGTTTTTAGGTTCATTGCCAGTTCAAATCTCTTGTTGAACCCCTCTGGGGATTTTTTTTTTTCTTGTGAGTTATTGTACTTTTCCACTCAAGAATTTCCATTTATATAATTTCTATATCTTTATGGATATTCTTTCTTTGGTGAGATAGTGTTCTCATACTTTCCTTTAAGTTTTGTGACATGGTTCCCTTTAATTTTTAAAAGAAATTTTAATATAATTTATTATCAAATTGGTTTCCATACAATGCCCCGTGTGCATCCCAACAGTGCCCTCCTCCATGCCCATCACCCACTTTCCCCTCTCCCCTACCCCACATCAACCCTCAGTTTGTTCTCAGTATCCAAGAATCTCTTATGGTTTGCCTCCCTCCCTCTCTGTTTGAAACTATTTTTTCCCCTTCCCCTCCCCCATGGCCCTCTGTTAAGTTTCTCAAGATCCACATATGAGTGAAGACATATGGTATCTGTTTTTCTCTGAATGACTTATTTCACTTAGCATAATACCCTTCAGTTCCATCCACCTTGTTGCAAATGGCACGATTTCATTCTTATTGCCAAGTAGTAGTCCATGGTATATGTTAACCACATCTTCTTTATCCATTTGCCGGTTGATGGACATTTAGGCTCTTTCCATGATTTGGCTATTGTTGAGAGTGCTGCTATAAACATTGGGGTACAAGTGCCCCTATGCGTCGGCACTCCTGTATCCCTTGGGTAAATTCCTAGCAGTGAAAAAAAATTATTTTAAGTTTATGTATTTTTGAGAGAAAGGCAGAGCAAGCAGGGGAGGGGCAGAGAGAGAGGGTGAGAGAGAATCCCAAGCAGGCTTCACATTGTCAGCATGGAGCCCAATGCAGGACTTGAGCTCATGAACCTGTGCCGAAACCTGTGTCGGATGCTGAACTGAGCCACCCACGCGCCCCTCCTTTCATTTTTTTGAACTTATTTATGATAAGGATTTAAATTTTTGTCTCTAAATCCAATATCTGGCCTTCCTCAGGAACGGTTTTCACTGACTGTTTTGTGTGTGTGTGTGCGCGCGCGTGTGTGTGTGTGTGGGGGGGCATACTTTACTATTTGCTTGTCTTGTCATTTTTTTGGTTGAAAGTAAGACATTTTAGATGATATAATGTGGCAGCCCCTCAAGGCAGGATTTTTTTGTTGTTGCCTTTTGCTATTGTTATTCTTGCCTATCTTTGTTTTGTTTGTGAGCTCCCTGCATTCATTTTGTAGTGTTTGTATTTTTCGTTGTGGAGGTCTATGAAATGTTTGATAATTAGGCTTAGTGATCTGCTAATGATTGAATAGAGATTTTTTTAATGTTTATTTATTTTTGAAAGAGAGATAACGAGCAGGGGAGGGGCAGAGAGAGAGAGAGGGAGAGAGAGAATTCCAAGCAGGCTCAGTACTGTCAGTGTAGAGCCCGACGCAGGGCTCGGACTCACCAACTGTGAAATCGTTACCTGAGCCGAAATCAAGAGTCTGACACATAACCAGCTGAGCCACTCAGGCGCCGCTAGAGATTTTCTTAAATTCTTTGAACTTTCCGGTAGCTTTTGCCAAGGGCCTCTGAGCGTGGGTTGGGGGCCTGCTTTCAGTGCCATCTACAACTCTGCCTTGGCCTTCGGCTGCTGTTCCTGTAGAGCCCAAGGTTACTAGCCAGCCGCGAAAGATCAGGCCCTTTTCACTTCAACCCTCATCATACTCACAGCTCGCAGATGCGTGTGTGTGAACTCGTAGATGCCCCGGGATATTTCGCACCTTATCAGAGCCTCTTACAGGCATCTGCTTCCCCCGTTTTTCCTTCCACGCTTTTTAGTTAGCCTTTCGGTAGCTCCGAGTGGTCATGCTTCTCCAGCAGCTGTGGTGTTAAACCTTTGCCAGTTGTCACTGTTTTCCGTAAATGACCTGGCTGTAGGTGTGTTTGTGCAGTGAGCGGAGTCAGGTGATATGAACAGAAGGCCTGGGGATGCAGTTTTGAAGCAAGCCATGGGAGTACTCTTGCGTCTGTGCTCTCTGGGGACCACTAGGCTGCTGGTTTTCACACTTAGGTTTCCACGGCTACCACAGAGAGAGAAGGGGACAGGACTGAGGCCACGAAGTCATCTCTATCGCTGTGCTTCAGTCACGCTTCTTGAGTAAGTGCCCCTTGTGTTTTGGTGAGCCTTTATTTAATTTTTAGAACTCTGAGAAAGTTGACGTGGAGAGTTTTCTGTCAGCGTTCCTGCTACCTTTCGGACATGAGCGGAGTTTGAGAGTTCTTCCTCTGACATGCCGGACATGCTTCTGATAAATATTAGCTTCGTGAAACTTTTTGTAATTGTGGGCGTGTTCGAATGTGCACGAAAGAACAGTTTATACCGATAGGATCTCCTCCGCAGGTGCCGTCATTCGGCCTTAGTATTATTTATATTTTTGCGATGTTTGCTTTATTACATTTGCTAATCTCTTTTCATGGGTGTCTTGGAATACTTTAAAGCAAATCTCAAATATATGTATAAAATATATATAAACTCTTATCTGTAAATATTTCAGGATAAACAACATTAACGTGGACGATGATGTTTCCCTGAAACTTTGTTACTGCTCCGGAGGAGAAGGTGGTCGTAAATGCTGTAGCCCGAGAGCTTCTGAATTGGTGTCCACCATGTGCCTTGGGGTCCCTCATTCTCTGGCCACTTTTCTATGTGAAACTTTGAATTGAATAGCTCACTGTGACATCCTTTGGCCTTTACTCAGCAAGAATGCATCATTTATTTAGATCTTTCCTTGCTCTTTTCTCCTTGATGTCTCATTTCCTTTTTTTGCTTTTTTTTTTTTAATGTTTATTCATTTTTGAGAGAGAGAGAGAGAGAGAGAGAGAGAGAGAGAGAATGAGTGGGGGAGGAGCAGAAAGAGAGGGAGATACAGAATCCAAAGCAGGCTCCAGGCTCTGAGCGGTCAGCACAGAGCCTGACGTGGGGCTCGAACCCACAAACCACGAGATCATGACCTGAGCCAACGTCGGACGCTTAACCGACTGAGCTGCCGAGGCACCCCTCCTTTTTTTGCTCTTGACCTAGTCTCAAACATGAATGCAAGTGCGCCCTCTGAAATTCAGATTATTCAGATACGCATTTATTTTTCCTTGTCAGAATGAAAACACTAAGTGAAAAAAAATCATAAATTCTCAGACCCTATAATATTGGCATTAAATTGAAACATTTAAGTAACCCCGGATGCTGGTGAAAGTGTTTGTGTTGGGAGATGCATTAACTGTGGGCTTTTCAGGAAGGCTATTTCTTCTGTCAAAAATGAAAATTTTGACCTAGGAGCTTTAAGAATGGCATCCTACATATATTCTTATGTAGTTCTGAAAAAGGGAATATATACAAGCATAGTCACCAAAAAGTACTTCTGGAGATAACACCAGTGCCCGTGAGCTGTTAAATGGAAGATGTCTAAGAGCCTCTGTTAACGAAAAAAAGTTGAATTGCATAACAGTATTTCTATCACAATCTCCTCTGTATATAGAAAATAAAATTGCATGTATCCAGTTTGCATTGTGTTTGGATACTGGTAACAGACTAGAAATGAAAGTGGCTTAATGAAGACAGAGGCTTCTTTTTCTCGCATCAGTGCTGCCTCGAGGTTGGCAATCTAGGGCTGGTATGTCGGTGCCCTGCTGTCATGGGGGACCCAGCCGTCTCTCTTCCTTTTCCACCAACCTGCCTAATGATTTCCATTCTCAAGGTTCCCTCTTGGTCCGGGACATCTGTAGTAGCCTTTAAGTCTTTGTGGGAGTTAGGAAGAGTGAGGACAGGTAGAAAGGCCAAAATAGGACCCCTTCCAGCTGATTCCATCCCTTTAAGCAGCCTTCCGAGAAACCCAATACCACATTTCTGTTTATACCCATCGATTAGCACACAGTCACATGGCCACATGAGATTACGCAAAAGGCAGAGAACCCTAGTGGTTTATTTGGGGTGGCAGTCAAGGTCCTGGTGCTAAGGAGAAAGGAATCATGGGTGTTGGGTAAGTGTAGCCGGGTCTGTCACTATATAAATATGCTTTCAGACATGATGGCACAGAATACTTCTGTAAGCACCCATGAGAGCCCGTTACCACTGGGTACCCTGGGGAGCAGAGTAGGAGGAGAGAATGAGGGGAGGGAGAGTGTCTGCATTTTACCTTATATCCGGCTGTACTGTTGGATATTTCTTTCTCAGGAGCACGTTTTACTTCTACAATTGTGGTAAAGAGAAACTCAACAACCACAGAAACCCATGGTTCATTAAGGAAAGTATTAGATCATCTATCTGATAATCCATAGTGTGCCACAGTTTCATTGTTAATGTGTTTCTTGGTGGCAGGAAAGTATTACGGTAACTCCTTAAGAGGACCTGAGGAGCAAGCCAGAATGTCCAGGCTTAGGAATCATTATGGTCCCAGAAGGAAGTGGGACAGATGTGTTTTGAGGTTTCTTGTGACCTTTGTATTCTGTGACTTACTGCATTTATGGAGTAAGACTGGGCTTGGTATGAATTCTCAATTCTGCTGACCAACAGCGCGCATTAAGAACGCTTACAGGGGGCACCTGGGTGGCTCAGTTGGTTAAGCATCTGACTTCGGCTCAGGTCATGATCTCACAGTTTGTGGGTTTGAGCCCCGCGTCGAGCTCTGTGCTGACAGCTCAGAGCCTGGAGCCTGTTTCAGATTCTGTGTCTCCCTCTCTCTCTGCCCCTCCCCCACTCACTCTCTGTCTCCCTCTCTCTCAAAATTAAATAAACATTAAAAAAAAAAAAAAAAGAATGCTTACCTGATGATGGGCCCTAGTGTCACTGAAAAAAGTGGCTCCTTTCTAAGGTATAACCACAGGAGGAAGTAGTAAAACATAAAGCATAAAATAAAAGTGTGTGTTTCACGGACATCTGTGTATTCATGTATATTAATAGGGATTTATATAGGGTAACTTAAATGAATCCTCTGACCTTTATAAATAGCTATAAAATTTTATGGACTCAAGGAGGGCTTTTGGAATTTATGCCTAATGGTTTTGCTGGGCACTGTTTCCTCGTTCAGGTAATATGTTCTGCGCTTTTAACGATCCTGTTGTTTCCCGTGGCCCCATACGGAGTACAAGCCATTAACATGGTTTCCAGTGTGCCATTTTGGAAAGGCGGTGTTTTGCGCCTCCGTACCTGGCTTCTGTAAAACAAACTATTTTCAACCATTTGTTCGGTGTGGTTTGAACATACGAGTATATATATGGCTCCGATGAATCAAGAATAACTTCGTGTCCAGCGGCTTGCTTTTCCAGCGGTGTTTATTGGGCGTATATTAGCACAGGGGATTCAGTTGTTACAGTTAAGAGTAATTGGTATGTTTCTTACTCTGTAGGAGTTTAAAGTCTGTAATAAACAGTGGCAACATAGCCAAAGGTAAACGAAGCCAAATTAACCCCTTCCGGCTGGGGAATCCCACCGTTCCGCTGAGCTCAGTCGTCATCTGCGTGGTTACGTCCACACGGAGGGCATGTCTCCATTTCTGTCCGGATAGACGTGCGACATTTGCTGTCAGTGCTCAGTCCCGTGCTTTGAGAGCTGGGAAAAAAAACCACCTTGAGCCTCTACAGTGGTTCTCCTTTATTGAATCATTGACTCATCGGAGAACCTGGTAAAAAGTGTGTATCTTCCTGGTAGAATAAATGACAGCATCTACACAAACTATTCGCGTGTTTACAAGGTTCCTGGACCATTTAATCCCGTCGACAGAGAAGTCCTGATGCTGAGCAGCTTCTCATTTTCATAGATGAATAAGCTGAGACCTGGAGAAACTGAGTGAATTCCTGATAGTGACTTCATGCACATTTTCAAGATTCCACAGCTGCACTTTGGTGTCTCTAAAACACAGTGCGTTGTGGCCAATGTCCTGTGGAAATGCCCGGTGCTCTACCCAAGAAAACACATCCTGGCAAAAACGTTCATCAGTGAGAAGTGTTAAAAGATTGAAAAATAGGAGCAGGGAAGATTTCCTCAACTCTGTGCAAGTTAAAGCCAGGTGTCACTGAGAAAAAGCTTCTTTCTTTTTTTTTTTTTTTTTTTTTAAAGTTTGTTCATTTCTTTTGAGAGAGAGAGTGAGAGAGCACAAGCAGGTGAGAGGCAGAGAGAAGGAGAGACAGAATCTTAAGCAGGTTCTACGCCATCAGTGCAGAGCCCCATGTGGGGCTTGAACTCATGAACCGTGAGATTGCGACCTGAGCCGAGATTAAGCGTCAGACACTTAACCAGCTGAGCCGCCCAGGTAGCCTGAAAAGTGGCTCCTTTTTAAGGTACAACCACAATGGGAAGTAATAACATATAAAGTATAAAAGGGTGTGTTTCACTGACATCTGTGTATTCATATATATTTATAGGGGTATAAATAGGGTAATCTAAATGAATCCTCTGACCTTTAGAATCTGTAACCTGAAAATAGGGAAAGAACAGGGAATAAGTTAAAAAAATTTTTTTTTTAATGTTTAAGAGAGAGAGAGGGAGAGACAGAGCCTGAGTAGGGGAGGGGCAGAGAGAGAGGGAGACACAGAATCTGAAGCAGGTTCCAGGCTCTGAGCTGTCAGCACAGAGCCCGACACGGGGCTCAAACCCACGAACTGTCAGATCATGACCTAAGCTGAAGTCGGACACTTAACTGACTGAGCCCCCCGGGTGCCCCAATGTGTATTTATTTTTAAGAGAGAGACAGAGTGCGAGCGGGGGAGGGACAGATCGAGAGGGAGACACAGAATCGGAAGCAGGCTCCAGGCTCTCAGCTGTCAGCCCAGAGCCCGACGCGGGGCTCGAACCCATGAACTATGAGATCATGACCTGAGCTGAGGTTGGATGCTTAACCAACTGAGCCACCCAGGCGCCCCAGGGAATAGGTTTTATATGCGTGGTGTGTGGCTGACCTCTCCCTGTGCTGCACTGGGGAGCTGTCGGGGTTAAGCCTCCACCCCCACTCCCAAACCTAGGTTCAGCCACGGGACCATCTTCCCTTCCTCCTTATCTGGTGTTAGGGAGTATCTAGTACCTGTCGGAGACCAGTTGTCTGGGATGAAGGTCATGCAGCCTGAGCCGTGGCCTGAACACAAACGTTGCAAAAATGTGCATTTGCAGTCACACTGTGTTTTGTGCTCTTGGTAGAAATAGAGGGGCCTGACTTCTCCGTTTTCCTTCTTCGCTTATTTTGAGAGGCCGAAACGTGGCACAATTGACATTTCCCCCCTCCTTTTCCTTGACAGCATCTCCTGGGCAGTCCGCAGCCGTCTTCTGTCCAGCTCTGGGTCTCCTTTGGCCGGAAGCCCATGCGAGCGGCCCAGTTTGTCACAAGACATCCTATTAATGTGAGTAGGGTCCGCTTGGGGGTGGAAAGAAGTGTATCGTCCCCATGTAGGGTTCGGGGGAAGGGTGTTGGAGGAATGTCCTTCTGGGTAGGCGTTGGATGGAATCCCCCTGCATTCACTTGCTAGATGGGTCTCTAGAATGAACCATTATGTTTTGGCCATCTTGGTCTGTTTTCTCCCTCTTCCCTGTTTGAAGCACAACTCAACGGGACCCTTCATTTGCTTTATGTGGAGAGGGATTGGCAGGGAGGTTTGGGACCGGAGTCCGTGGGCTCAGTGTGCCAGTACTAAAGGATTGGGGAGCTAGTGACCACAGTTATTGATGAGGCACCTGCTGTGTTGCTTACAGATGGCCGGGTTCCAAAACAGGATAAGATTTGGGTCCCACCCTTTTAGAAACACACAGGTTGGACATGCAGAGAATCGAGCTGAGGAGGAAATCATATGTAGTCAAACGCTTGACTGCCGCATGTGTGCGTTAGCACGTAGAGATCAGTAGGGACGATCAGCGTCGCCCGGGGTCATCAGAGAGGTGACCACAGGCAGGAGGTGGCATTTAAAAAAAATTTTTTTTTTTTACGTTTACTCATTTTTGAGAGAGAGAGAGAGAGACAGAACATGAGCGGGGGAGGGGCAGAAAGAGAGGGAGACAGAATCTGAAGCAGGCTCCAGGCTCTGAGCTGTCAGCACAGAGCCTGATGCGGGGCTCGAACTCATGAGCTGTGAGATCATGACCTGAGCCAAAGTCGGATGTTCAACCGTGGGGCTTGAACTCACAGACCATGAGATCAACACCTGAGCCAAAGTTGGGTGCCCAACCGACTGAGCCACCCAGGCTCCAAAGGTGGCATTTTTTTTTTTTAATGTTTATTTATTTCGAGAAAGAGAGAGGGAGAGAGTGCATGTGCCCGAGTGGGGGAGGGGCAGAGAGAAAGAATCTCAAGCAGGCTCCGTGCACAGCCCAACACCAGGCTCAGTCCCTTGAGATCATGACCTGAGCCGAAACCAGTCGGACACAACCGAGATGCCCAGGCGCTCCGGGAGGTGGCATTTGAAGGCCTTGCCTCTAGCAGCGGGCGTGGTGGCAGCTGGTAGCTTAGGTGGAGAACATTCTTATCAATTCTTTGCTTTTTATGGGTTCCGCCTTCCTTTGGTACCTTAGAGACAATGCAAGGAAAGGAAATGCACATTAATGTGTATCGTGCTTTGTACTAATGATAGATCTCCTGGGAAAAAGAGGGAGGAGACATTATTAACTACAAAGAGGTTCTAAGGTCATTTACGGAGTCCGGCGGCCCACTCTTTCGTGCCCCATTTGCCAGTAAGGGGCTTACTCCAGCTACAGGGCATCCTCAGCCCCTCGACAGAGAAAGCTGGCCAAGCCTTCACCAAGCTTTGGAAGCTGTCCATGGGCTCCGGGCCTACGCCTGTCCTTGGGACATTTGGAAGTCCTTACTTTAGCGTCCATAAGGAAAGCCCACTACGCGGCTGTGTTTTTTGACTTGTGCGTTTTTCGGTTCTTGATTCCAAAGGAATATTACATCGCAGATGCCTCCGAGGACCAGGTATTTGTGTGCGTCAGTCATAGTAACAGCCGCACCAACTTGTACATCTCGGAGGCAGAAGGGCTGAAATTCTCCCTGTCCTTGGAGAACGTGCTGTATTACAGCCCAGGAGGGGCGGGCAGTGACACGCTGGTGAGGTAAGATGATGAGTCCCTCCCCTGCTTTCTTACATCGCCGCAGCCCCCACCATCACGTTGGGTGTTTTTCAACGTTACCTGAGCATCTGGACTCACCTGGTGAGTTTTTGGAAAGCCCGATGCCTGGCTTGTGGTGCTGTTTAACCACTTTGGGGTGTGGCTGGGGTAGGGAGATTAAAACAATTTTTGGGCAATGTTTATTTATTTTGGAGAGACAGAGCACAAGTGGGGGAGGGACAGAGAGAGAGGGAGACACAGAATCTGAAATAGGCTCTGAGCTGTCAGCGCAGAATCCGATGCAGGGCTCGAACTCGGAACAGCGAGATCACGACCTGAGCCAGAGTCAGACGTTTAACTGACTGAGCCACCCAGGCGCCCCTGGGGTATGAAGATGTTAAAAAGCCCTCGGGGGGATTTGGATGTGATGCCAAGGCTGAGCATGTGTCAACCCCTCCCTGGGTTCCTGTCCTTCAGTTGTCTGGCTTTGTGGTCTCTGAGTAAGTGGGAAGAAGCACTTGGAAAATGTCAAGCTGTCATGGGTAGGCTGGTGTGGGTAGCCATGGGGCCTGGCCTCCAAGTGACTCAGGTTAATTGACATTTTTTTTTTTTTTCTTACTGTAATTGCAAACATTACTCTGTGGGTGTCTATGGAAAGGGACCCATCTGGTGAAGCTGGCTGGAGGGCAGCGAGGTCTGGCTCTGAGGCCACGACCACCAGGTCAGAGGGCTTGGGATTGCCGTCCATGGTCTCTCATCAGGCTGGTGATTGATGTAGTCACCGCTTCTCTCAACAAGGACACTGCTGCTCTGGGCCAGAGCTTGTTCCAGGCACCGCAGTGAGATCACGTGACCAGTGACGAAAAGTCAAAACAGGGCCCCTGTTCCATGGAGCTTTTGTTCTCACTGGGGGAAGACAGAACATAGACGGATATGTGATTTGCGGGGTGATGGGGAGTGCTGGGAAGCAAAGTGAAGTAAGTTCAGAGGACGGGATTGTGAGCGTGTTGTTTCGTATAGGCTGGTCATGGAAGGCTGTTCTAGGACAGTGACGTTTCAGCAGGTGCCTGAGTTATGTGAGGGAGGGAAGAGGCAGGTACCTGGGGAAGGGCACTGCAGGCAGAGGGAACAGCATGCACAGAGGCTGTGAGGTTGGGCGCTGTTGGTTTATTTTAGGAGCGGTGAGAAGGCCAGAGTGGATCCAACAGCTGGAGGAGGAGGGAGAGAACCCAAGATATGGGATCTAAGAGAGCAGGGCTCAGGTTGTAGAAGGACTTCGAGAGCATGCAGAGAAGTTGCTTTTTCTTCTTTCTAAGCGGAATGTGGAGGGTTTTGACCGGAAGATGGACATGGTCTGATTTAACCCATTACATTTTTTAAAACCATTTTAAACACTGTGAATTGCATTATATAAAGGAGAGCACACGAAACATAAGTGGACAGTGTTATCAATAATTTCAGGTGAACACTCCTGTGACTTATCTTTGAAAGAAGCCGTCTGGATGCTGTGTGCAACGTAGACTCTGGAAAGATTCTGGGAAGCAGAATGGGAAGATTCTGGGAAGCAGTGTTAGAGAAATCCGGGCCAAGTGGGGATTGCTGTGGGCTGGGCCCAGGGCAGTAGTGGCGGAGATGAGGGAAATGGGCAAATTCTGATCCTTTGCTGGTAGATTTGCTGCCCGGCTCTGGAGAATCAAGGGCCCACTGCTGCCTGGGCTGGGCCATTGGCAGAATGATGCCTGGTGCAGAGTCAGGGAGTCAGGGAGGGCTGGGTGAAGGGCAGGTGTTGGGGGAAAAAAGCAAGACTTCGGATTTGGACTCACCAGGTCGGCTGTGCCTGTTGGATGCCCACGGGGAGAACTTTCTATGTGGTCTCTGATAGTGCTTTTCCACTCGCTGTTTCGGCTCTTTTGGAGGTGTGTCCTATTTTATGCCTTACTTTCCGCCCCCCCTCCCGCCCCCCAATATAAATTCACAAGTCATTTATTATTCAGTGTGTGTTAATGTGTTCTAAACCATTCCTACCATGATTCAGCCTCAGATTTTTTCTGGTTTGGTCAGTGGCAGGCTCTTTGGCCTGGTTCCTGTGTCCTTTTTGTTTTCTTTTTAAAATAATTTATCGAGGTGGAATTCACATAACATTAGCTTACGTATTACCCGTTACATATATATCAGATACATATATATCTGATATATATATTAATGTTTATTTTTTATTTATTTTTAAAAAAAATTTTTTTTTCAACGTTTATTTATTTTTGGGACAGAGAGAGACAGAGCATGAACGGGGGAGGGGCAGAGAGAGAGGGAGACACAGAATCGGAAACAGGCTCCAGGCTCTGAGCCATCAGCCCAGAGCCGGACGCGGGGCTCGAACTCCCGGACCGCGAGATCGTGACCTGGCTGAAGTTGGACGCTTAACCGACTGCGCCACCCAGGCGCCCCTTAATGTTTATTTTTGAGAGACAGAGAGTGAGTGGGGGGAGGGGCAGAGAGAGAGGGAGACAGAATCCAAAGCAGGCTCCAGGCTCTGAGCTGTCAGCACAGAGCCCGACGCGGGGCTCGAACTCACGGACCATGAGATTGTAAACTGAGCCGAAGCGGGACGCTCAACCGACTGAGCCACCCAGGTGCCCCTCCTTCCTTTTATTATAATTAAAACTATAAGCCATTATTCCTCAGGCCTTTTATAGATTCTGGGTTTTTTGCCCCCTCACCTTTGAGAGCCTCTGGCTGTGGAGCAGGTAAATCACAGCTTGCAGAAGGTTTCCTTATCTTCCACATTCGTCAGGTGATCCGGATAGAGATCTCAGGGCAGAGCTGAAGCCAGAAGCCGAGGAGAGCGGCTCCCCAGGAGGCAGTAAGCTCAGTTATGTGACCATATGTCCCTGTCATATACACGCACGGTCCTTTATTTGGTCACAAAGGTCACACTACCGCCCTGCCTGAGCATACGATCCAGTTCGGAAATTGGAAACAGATTTATGTATACACTCACAGACCAACACAGCCTCAGCCTTCTGGTCGCTCTCCTCAGATTTTATCTCACGACTGGAGATCTTCAGATAAGCTTCTTTGAGTCCAGTTTTGTCACCCACTTCTCCATCTCAGCAAGATGAAATGGGCTGAGGGTGAGTGAGCGGATTAGGTGGGCAGGCTGATTAAGAAAAACAGCACAACACAAAGCAAAACAAAACACAGCACTTCTGTGGTATTTGAAATGAGTTGTTCTTTGAACGCAATAGGAAAAGTGCCAAAGAACCGATCCTAACTTGCTTTGAGAACTGGAGAAGGAGTTCCTGACGGGGTGACCCTGGCACTGGGGGGATGGGCAGAGCAGAAATGTCATGGAAAGTGATGTCTGGGTGGAGGAACAGGTGTGGAGAGGAGATGTCAGGCCTGGGGGGGGGGGGGCAACTGAGGAGAACCTGAGATGAGGGCGAGGCGGCCTTGGGTTCTGCAGGGAGGGTGGTCGAGTGGCCCTGGTGCGTGGCCGGGGAGCAGGGGCAGGTGCTGTTGTGAGGGCTAACGAGAAGAAATGTAGGAAAATGGATGAACAGAGGGCGCTCGGGGAGAGGTGAGTTGTCGCAGGGCCAAAGGGGAGCCGACAGGACAGTCTGGGGAGCGTGTGAGGCACAGAGGACAGGTTTCTGCTTGGATCCAAGAGCCCAAAATTCCAGGGGGAATGACCAGAGGGAACAAGCAGGGCTCTTTTGATGAGAGAAACCCAGACCTCCCACATGCGTGAAGGAAGCCAGGGGAGCTGACGGCAGCTTCATGATGATGGAATCCAACACCGGATTGCTGAGGCAGAGAGCAGGTAGATGAGAGATCTTGAACCGATTTCCAAAGCAGCAACCAAAACATAACTCCAGTAGACCTAAGGAAACCACATGTCAGAATATGTGGTCTCAACACCTGTATCTTACTTAGGATTGTGCTCCGTCTCTCACCCTGAGGTAGCTTTGTCAGTGCTTTTTAAAAATGTTCTTTTTCAGGGGCACCTGGTGGCTCAGTCGGTTAAGTGTCCGACTTGGGCTCAGGTCATGATCTCACGACCAGGGAGTTCGAGTCCTGGATGGGGCTCTGTGCTGACTGCTCAGAGTCTGCTTCGGATTCTCTCTCTCTCTCTCTCTCTCTCTCTCTCTCTCTCTCTCTTTCTTTCTGTGCCCCTCCCCCGCTCACACTCTGTCTCTCTCTGTGTCTCAAAGATGAATAAACATTAAAAAAAAAATTTCAAAAATTTCCTCGTCTGCCTCAGAGCCTGGAGCTTGCTTCTTTCTGTCTGAGGAGGCCAAGCACCCAACCAGCTCAAGATTTATACAGCAGATCATGGAAGAAAGCACTTCTGTGTTTTGTTTTGTTTTGTTTTGTTTTGTGTTTAAACAAAGCCCAGTGGCTCAGAACCCTTCTAAATAAAGGGCACACTTCCAGTTTTGAAAGCCACGTGTGAAATCTGGTTAGTGCTTCTCCGCGATCTGTCGCATTTGAATCCTGTGGTACCTTTTCAGTGCAGAACTACTTTCCAGTGAAATCAGTGTCCTAGCATGGCAGTTCAGGCCTGGGAGGGCTTATTCTCTGCATCACTGCTACCAAGTAGAACCTCAAGTTTCTAGAACCAGCCTCGCTCTGCATATGGCCTCCTTGGGTAGGGATTCTGCTCTGCTTTCTGACAGAAACCCTATGGGCTTCTGTCCGATCAGCGTGTTGGATAATTAGTTGAAAGTGTAAGGCTGTGTAAGCTGTAACACCGTATTCCTGCAGATTGGGGTAAAGCCCCAGCTCTTCTATTAGCGTCTGGCAAGACCAGCTTATTGTTTTCCGTTGGCCGAGGCTCACTGGAGGATTTGCGGTGAATTTGTTAGTGAAGAATTGGGTGGGACCCTTTCATCAGCTTTCTGTGTTGTACTCAGCATTCTGAACTCCCTACCGAGGGGATCAGCATCCTGGCCTTCAAGGTTAAAAAACAGTCACATTAAAAAAAAACACAGAAAACCAACAGATTATTCAACTGTGACAAGGGACAGGATGCTGTTACGTGCTACAATATGGGCGAATGTTGAAAACATGGGAAAGTAACCATAAAAAAGGCCACATGTTGCACGATTCCGATGATAATGAAACATCCAGAATAGGCAAACCTGGAGAGAGGAAAACTAACTAGTGGCGAGGGCTTGCCAGGACCTGGGATGGGAAGGAGACGGGGAGTGCTTGCCAATGGGTATGGGGTTTCTTTCTGAGATGCTGGAAAGGTTCTGGAACCAGATAGTGATGCTGGTACAACATAACGTTGCAAGTGTACTTCATGCCATTGAGTTCTGTCCTTTGAAACAGTTAACTTTTATGTTATTTACAATAAAAACATACCAAGGAAGTGTCAATTCTGGTTCGCAGCTGTTTATTTTCTCTTACGCAGGTATTTTGCAAATGAGCCATTTGCTGACTTCCACCGAGTGGAAGGGTTACAAGGAGTCTACATTGCTACTCTGATAAACGGTTCTATGAATGAGGAGAACATGAGATCAGTCATCACCTTTGACAAAGGTGGCACCTGGGAATTTCTTCAGGCTCCAGCCTTCACAGGATATGGAGAAAAAATCAATTGTGAGGTATCGATGCTTTCATCTTGTTTGGGCTTTTAATACAAATTTTTATGTGGCGATCTGCCCTTACAGTTCCCAAACTCAGCACCCAGGCACCCGGAGCTGCCGTGGTGAAGTCCCAGGGGCACCTGGGATGTTTTTAAGTTTTTAAGGGAAACACATGACAACGTGATATTTGTTCGTCACCCTGTGAAATGCTGTCTTGAGTTAGTTCCTAGTTTCAACATTACTTCATGCTGTATTTCTTTGGGAGGCATCGTTCCTTGGTGAAGCTGGATTTTCTAGCAGGTGATAAGATAAAAAGCAAGTGGGAAAATCAGGGTGGAGCAGGAAATGACATTGGTATGATTCTAAACTTTGAGAAGTTACGTAGTACCCATCAGGTGCACATATCCCGTATTAAGCAAATGTGGTTATTTAAGAATGAAATAGAAATTTTGTTTTCTTTCTCTTTCTCTTTCTGTGTATATGTATATATGTGTGTGTATGTATATATGTGTGTGTGTGTGTGTGTGTCCATGTATATATACATATGTATATATATATGTCTTTTTGAGCTGCTACTAAGTTATTAGAACATGTATACTTATTTAAGTTGCTTGGCCTTAACTACTTAAAAAACAAGTGTTGGTATTTCTTCTGGCCTGAGGCTGCTATAAAAAATTCATGGGGATACTAATTATGTTGTGAACCAGAAAAGTTGTGGCAACTCTGACATTGAAAGTCCCACATTGATGTGGAACTTGAAAAAAAAAATGCTTTCTTGAACAGAACTTAGGATTCTACAATTTTCCCAATCAGTGGCTCCATCTGAAAAGCTGAGAATATGAAAGGTATTAGTTGGTCTCACTAAAGGGTTCCCCCTCCCCTAGGTGGCTCCTTTTTGTCTCTTGGAAGAACAGTGCGTTCTTGGCTTTGAGTTCCTTGGCCTTATGTGACATCCCACACCTCCACTTTCGCCTTGCACAAGGGATCTGGGGTATGTAAAGTAGGTGGGCAGAAGGAACTCAGAAAAACTCGAGTGGCAGCAGTCCTTGGAAAAACCGTAAGAGTTAGACGGTCACCTGGTCTTTTGGGTTTTTGAATTTTGTTTGTCCACGATTGTGTCGACTCTACTGTATGCTGTATCTGTGGCCATTGGGAAATTTGTTTTGGAGGCTCTTGCTTTCCCCAGGCTTCTCGGTTACTCTTCCCTATTTGGCAACAGGTTTCGGCTTACCGCCTGGAGTCTCACTTGGGGAAGAGGCAGGGTAGAAGTAGATAAGAGACAAACATACAGGTGCTTCTTTATTCAGGAGTGTCTTCTAGATTTGGGGAGTGTTTCGTGAGTCTGTGTGGATGGGGGTGGGCTGCTTTTGAGTGTCCGCTGGGGGTCTGAGCCCTAGTTGTATAGAATTAATGGTGTTGTTGAAACTCCGCTTATTCCCCTGACTGATCTGTTTAGTTATGAGTTGTACAACAGTTGGTCGAGCTTTTCGTTTCTGCTTGTGAGTTTAGGTGCTGAAAGAACAGGCTGGTCGGCACATCTTTGTTTGAGACCCAGCCTAACTTGCTCCAGTTTTCATTTGCGAAACTGCGATGCCAGCAAGGTGGACGTTTGTTAGATCCTTTTTTATAAAAACCAGCGTATCTTGCAGACCATGTCAACTTTTACCTATTAACGTGAGCGCACCCAAGAGTTACCCCGTCTAGAACACCAGACGTGGCCGAATGACATTCGACCAGCACATTCTGGCCAAGGGAACCAGGCCTGACCACACAGCAAACGGCTTTGTTTGCAGAACTATTAAAATCCGAATGTGAAGTGGTGGAGGCGGGTTTGAGTAGCTCGTTTTGCAGTGGACGTTCATCGCAGGGCTGGTTCTTTGGACGAATGCAGACTGCATCACAATTGTTTTCATGTGGATTTTTAGATCTCATGTGTTGTACACCTGGGAGCTTTATGACTTCTGATCCTTGGTGTTTCCTCTGACGGCGTTGCGTAAATCCTATTTGCAATTGATCTCTCCTGACTTAAACAACGAGTGCCCTGAAATCATTTCATTTCTCTTCGGTCCCAAATCACGTGAGAGTTATCTCTGGGTAATCTAGAGGGAGTGATAGCTTTCGATCCATTTGAGTTGACACTGATTTCTAATTGCCATTCTCCGAGAGTCTCCGAAGGAATGTTTTAATTTTATTTTTCTCTTTTCTTCAGCGGGAGGCATTTGTGTGGTTCGGATAATCGCATCCACCTGGGGTGGGAGGGGGGATGGTGTGGGGACAGCTGGGGCGTGAGTTCTGGTTTCCTCTGGGCCAGATTCCCTTTTCGCTGTGTGTGGTTGCAGTGTTTTCACACGGGCCTCCGTGTTTTGGGGGAGCGGGAGGCATCCTGTCACGTGCTGATGGGGTCTGGAACTTGTGTCCCGTAGCTCGCCCAGGGCTGTTCCCTCCACCTGGCCCAGCGGCTCAGCCAGCTGCTCAACCTTCAGCTCCGGAGGATGCCCATCCTGTCCAAGGAGTCCGCTCCCGGGCTCATCATTGCCACTGGTAGGTCTGCGTTGCTGCTTCTCACTTAGGCCCTGAGCTCTTTGGTTACACGCAGCCGAATACGCGGTGACCACGGACACCTGCCGCGGCAGGTACCGTTTGTGGTTTTGAGACGTTCTCAGTCGCTAAATACCACTTCGGATTCCTAGCTGGGCAAGGCGGGTATCTGACATATTCTTGAAGTTGAAAGTCATTACTCCTCTTGCATTTCAGGGTCAGTGGGAAAGAACTTGGCAAGCAAGACGAACGTGTACATCTCCAGCAGTGCCGGAGCCCGATGGCGAGAGGTCAGCTCCACCCTCCCCCCCCACCCCCCACCCCCCGACCCCAACCCTTCCCCCAGCCTCAGCCCGTGTTCTTGTTTGTCTGAGAACACGATTGGGCCTCAGCATTTCAGGAACACTTGTGGCCTCAGGTGGAGGTCAATGGCACCAAGTATGACTACGAAATAAAGAGGGGAACCCAGAGCCACACGTGAGCGCCCGCTGCGCTGACTTGTGTCCACACCTTGTAATGTGGGCTCGCGATTTTGCCGAAAGATAGCCCTTTGAATCAAAAACAGACCTTTTCTTCCCCCTGCCTTGTAAATGTAACTAAATATCCCAAGAGGACAAAGCAATGCCCAGTTTGCAGGGCCTGGCATGGGGTGGGTACTCAGCATAACGTTTGCAGACCCTGTCAGCAAAGGACGGGGTGGGTATCTGGTGTGAAGCTGGCTGTTTTATTTATTTTTGTATCTTTTTTTCATTATTAAAACTTTTAAAAAATGTTTGTTTATTTTTGAGAGAGAGAGAGTGCAAGTGAGGGAGGGGCAGAGAGAGAGAGGGAGACACAGAATCCGAAGCAGGTTCCAAGCTCTGGGCTCTCAGCACCGAGCCCGACGCGGGGCTCGAACCCGTGAACTGGGAGAGCGTGACCTGAGCCGAAGTGAGTCGCTCAATCGACTGAGCCACCCAGGTGCCACAGAAGACTGTTTTTACCTTAAGTTCGTAAAGCTACTTTGGGTCCTTAGGCACTGATCATACTAGTTCTGAAAGTAGAACTCGCTTTATAGTCCCAAAATGTTCATCCAGCCCTGGACATTAGAGAATTGCCAAACCTGTTTAAAAAAAAAAAACAAACGAAAAACAACGCTTTCAGCAGCCTCCCATGCCAAGGGGTTGCTTTCAGGGGCACTCTCCTGCCTGTGTGGGGAGCCACCAGGAGATTGCAACAGACTACTGGGCAAGAATTTGAGTACGTCCCGCATGATGTCAGGAGGGATGTAGCGTTCTCAGAAGAGCCAGCATCCTCACGGTGCTTCTTATTGGGGAATGTGATATGTACACGTTCATATTTACTTCTTTATTTATTTTTATTGTTTTTTCTTTGAGCGAGAGAGAGAGGGTGCAAGTGATCCAGGGGGAGACTGGGGCAGAGAGAGAGAGAGAGAATCCCAGGAGGGGCAGAGGGAATGAGAGAGTGAGAGAGAGAAAAGCAGGGCTCACCCAAAGTGGGGCTCGTGTTTATCCAATGAGAGGCTTGAGCTCACTCGATGTGGGACTTGAACTCACAAACCGTGAGATCATGACCTGAGCCTAAGTCAGATGCTTAATGACTGAGCCACGCAGGCACCCTGTACACATTTATATTTAAATATGTACTATGTGAAGCATTAATAATACCCGACGTTTGTTTGGCTTCTGTACAGTTTACAGAGACCTAGCACCTCTCTCCTACGAGGTAGGGCTTACCGTCCTTCAGGCTGAGGGATCTGGGACCGAGACGTCGTGTGTGCACAGAAATAAAGAACCATCCAGGATGGTGGAGAACATAACTCCGTGTTCGGGTGAAAGATGTCGTTCAGGCCCAGGAGTCAAAAAGCGTGAACAGTTTGGAGTGTGGGGGGCATCCTTGTGCCGCCCCCTTGGGAAGGATTAAACAGCTGGCTTTCCTCTTCTGGGGAGCCAGACCTTCCTTTTGAAACGGGGTGTTCTCTCCTCAGCGGATAGGCTTGTGGTTTGTTTTGGACCTTCTGATGTCGGTGTCCTCTGGGATTTGAACATCTGCGAGTGCTCTCCTTCAGGGTAGAAAGCAGTGGCTTGCTCCTTCTCCAGTGAAGCAGTGTCATGTGGCCAATGCTGGGGCCACTCTTGTGCCTCCTTCCAGGCATGCTTCATGCCCGCCAAGAGCAGCCATTGCACAAGGGATCTTATTTTTGGAAGGAGGGGAGAGGAGGGTTGAGACTGCGTCTGTGCGAGTGGGCATCTGAGTGCGCTCAGGCGGTGTTTGCATGGGACAGTCTGGGGGTTTGAAGGGCATGGGTGGTGACAGGGGAAGTGTGAGATAGAGATGCGGTGGGTAGAGGTTGCCCAGAAAATTGGTGACCGTACTTCTCGTTCCCCTCCCGGTACTCATGAGTAGCGTGAATTCCCCGATCCCGAGTTCTTTTCTGTGCCGTCTTTCCTTACCTTTATTTGTTGAGGACAGTAAACTCTGCATAGGAAGGGGTACGGTTTGATCAGAATTGGTCACCATCCCTAAACCGTCGCCGACCCCACAGTTAAGACAACAAGCGTTTCTGTCCCTCCCCAAAGTATCTTTCTTCCCCCTTCGCAGTCAGTCCATCCTTCTCTTGACCTCGTCCCTGCCAGATTATTAGTTAGCATTTTCTAGAATTCTATATAAATGGATTCATAATATGCCACCCGTTTGCCTGGCTTCTGTCCCTCGTCATGGTGATTTTGAGGTGTATTCATGCAGTTTCATGTATCAAGGGCTCTTTCCCATTTTGTTGTTGATTAGCGTCCCACTGTAGGGATATTCTACAATTTGTTTATCCATTCGTCTGTTGATGGGCATTACAGTTTTTGCCGATTATAAATTATAGCGGTTATAACATTTGATCACGTGCTTTTTTTTTTTTTTTTTTTTTAAGCTACATATTTCTATTTCTTCCGGGCTGATACCTCAGAATGGAATGACTGGACAGCTTAGTGGGTCTTATGTTTAACTTTTTAAGGAATTACCAAATTGTTTTTCCAAGTGGATGTACCATTTTACATTTCCACCAACAGTGTGTGAGAGTTCTGAATGCTTCAGGTCCACGCCAACAGTTGGTATGGTCAGTCTTTTTAATTTTAGACAGTTTGATGAGTATGCAGTGATCTCTCATCACGGTTTTTAAAAAATGTTTATTTACTTTTGAGAGAGGGATTGAGAGAGAGAGCATGAGCAGGGTAGGGGCAGAGAGAGAGGGAGGGAATTCCAAGCAGGCTCCTTGCTTTCAATGCAGAGTCCTCTTTGGGGCTCAAACTTATGAACTGTCAGACTATGTATGGCCTGAGCTGAAATCAAGAGTTGGCCACTTAACCAATGGAACCACCCAGCACCCCTCATTGTGTGTTTTAAAATTTTTTTAAATTTAATTTATTTTCTAAAATTTATTTTGAGAGAGAGAGAGCATAGCAGGTGAGGGGCAGAGAGAGGGGGAGAGACAGAATCCCAAACAGTCTCCATGCTGTCAGCACAGAGTCCGATGTGGGCTTGAACCCATGAACCATGAGATCATAACCTGAGCCAAAATCAAGAGTCAGGCTCAGTCTGACTGAGCCACCCAGGCATCCCCCTCATCATGGTCTTAATTGGCCTTTCCTTGGTGACTAATGATGCTGAGCTTCTTCTCATATGCTCATTGGCTATTTCAAAATCATGCTGTGCAGTGTTCACATCTTGTACCTATTTTACTTTAGTTTGTTTTAATTAAAAATTTTTTTAAAAATGTTTTTTGTTATTTTTTAGAGAGAGAGAGAGATCATCACGCGTGAGCTGGGGAGGGCCAGAGGGAGGGAGGCAGAGGATCTGAGGCAGGCTCTTCGCTGACAGCAGAGACCCCGATGCTGGGCTTGAACTCCATGAACCATGAGATCATGACCCGAGCCAAAGTCAGACGCTTAACCAACTGAGCCACCCAGGTGTCCCGCTTGCCTTTTTTTTTTTTTTTTTTTTGATGATTATAGTGGACACCATGTATTGTTGGCTGATAGATGTTACTCCTGACTGTCGAGAAAGTTAGACGAGTCTGGGAGGTCCTGGGACCTTTTCTTTGTGAGCCTGGATAAATCTTCTGTGCCCTTTGGAGCTGAGGTTTTCCCCATCTGAAATTGGGTAGTTGGTTTAGAATTATAAAATGACAGCCTGTCAGAGCTGTCCAGGGTCCTTATGTGTCAGCATCGATGATGAGACTGAGGCCCCTGCACGGTGGCTGGACCGGGTCTAGGGCCAGTCTCCTGAGCACCCACCGCCCCTCCTTGTCCCACAGAATCTGCATGAGTGGGTGGGTTTATGGGAGAAGATGAAGTGGCAAGACGGAGCAGGGGCAGCACAGGCTGTGGGCTGGGATAGCCCTGGAGCCATTACTTAATTGTCGAACGGAATTCAAGAGTCGGATGCTTAACTGATTGAGCCACCCAGGTGTCCCAGAATACTTTTTAAAAAGAGATTTGAAGGACCATTTTTTGAAAGTTTATTTATTTATTTTGAGGGAGAGAGAGAGAGAGAGAGAGAGAGAGAGAGAGATCACAAGCAGGGGAAGGGCAGAGAGAGAAGGAGAAAGAGAGAATCCCAAGCAGGCTCCACACTGTCCGCACAGAGCCCGACTCAGAGCTTGAAACCATGAACTGTGAGATCACCCAGCCAAAATCACGAGTCAGATGCTTAACTGACTGAGCCACCCAGGCGCCCCTCAGAATACTGGTGACACCCAACGTTGGGGGAGTTTCCCCTCACAAGGAGCAATTCTCTGGACACCAACTGGATGTCCTACACTTGAGTCATGTCCTACACTTGAGTCCTACACTCCAGCTAGCTGGAGTCACCACAGACCCCGCAGGTTAAGGGTTCAGTCTCATGAGACTGAGCCCCACCCCGCCTCACCTCTCATGCTAATTGCAAGGTACAGGTTGTCACTTATTCTTCTGACTGAGCAGCTTATAAATAGGATGTTCCTATGAACCACCCCCCCCCCACCCGCCCCGCAAACTTCTTGGGTTCCATAATTTGCTAGAATGGCTGACAGAATTCAAGGAAATATTTACTTACATCCATCAGTTTATTATGCAGGATATTACAAAGGCTACAGATGAGTAGCTGGATGAAGAGGTACATAGGGCAAGGTCCAGAAGGGTCCTGAGCTAGGAGCTTCTGTCCTCATGGAGGTGAGATATGCCAGCCTCCCAGTATGTGGATGTCTCCATCAACCTGGGAGCTCTTCTCATCTTTCAGTTAAGGGGATTTTTTAATTTTTATTTTTGTTAAAAAAATTGTGTTTTTTTTTTTTAACATTTATTTATTTTTGAAACAGAGAGAGAGAGAGAGTGCGTGCATGAGCAAGCATGAGCGGGGGAGGGGCAGAGAGAGGGAGACACAGAATCTGAAACAGGCCCCAGGCTCCAAGCTGTGAGCACAGAACCCGACGTGGGGCTCCCAACTCATGGACTGCAAGATCGTGACGTCAGTCGGATACTCAACTGACTGAGCCACCCAGGAGCCCCAGGGATGTTTTTTTTTAATGGTGGCTTCATCATTTAGGCATGATTGATTATGAACTTAGACTCTCCAGCCCTCTGTCCTTTCCCCAGGGGATGGGGTGGGGCTGAAAATTTCAGGCTTCTAATCACGTTTAGCTTTTCTGGTAGCCAGCCCCTGTACTGTCCAGGGGTCCACCAAGAGTCACCTTATTAGAACAAAGGACTCTCCTATCATCTAGGAAGTTCTAAGGGATATAGGATATATAAGATACACATCACTCCCATCAGTCAGGAAGTTACAAGGTTTTTAAGAGCTCTGACCAGGAGCTGGGCATGAAGACCAAAGTACGTAATTTTTTTCATTATCGTACCATCACATATATGATATGGTATTTACATTGTTTGATTCTTGACTATTATACTAATCTCGAATTACTGGGATAAACTCGATTTCATTATGATATATTATCCTGATTAAAAATTTTTTTTAATGTTCATTTATTTTTGAGAGAAGGAGAGACAGAGTGCAAGCTGGGGAGGGGCAGAGAGAGAGAGAGTGAGACACAGAATCCGAAGCAGGCTCCAGGCTCCGAGCTACCCGCACAGAGCCTGACGCAGGGGGTCGAACTAACGAATCGTGAGATCATGATCTGAGCCAAAGTCGGATGCTCAACCAACTGAGCCACCCAGGCGCCCCGATATATTATCCTTATTATATAAGGTTAGGTTTGAGTCGCTAATACTTTGTTACAGATTTTTACATTATTCACAAGAGAGATACTGGTCTGCTTTTTTTTTTTTTTTTTTTTTTGTAATGTCTTTTCAAATTTTGGTGTTAGGGTTGGGCTGGTGTCATAGAACAAGTTGAGCAGTGATTCCTCTTTTATGTAAAAGTGGTGTTATTTTTTTTCTTGAATAATTAACCAGTGAATGTATTTTCACTTTTTTTCTGTTTTTTTAAATTATTTTTTATTTTTTGAATTTTTTTCAAATTTATTTTTAGTAGCACATTTTTATTCTTGGGAGTCTTCTTGGGAATGTTTTGGTTAGAAATTCAGTTTCTCTGGCAGATAGAGAACTATTCAGATTTTCTACGACTTGTGTCTGTCTTGGTGAGTTTCATCTAAGTTATTGAATTTATTGGGTTAAAATGACTCAAGGTATTTTTTAATTTATTGTTTTTTAACATTTTTATTTATTTTTGAGACAGAGAGAGACAGAGCATGAACGGGGGAGGGGCAGGGAGAGAGGGAGACACAGAATCGGAAGCAGGCTCCAGGCTCTGGGCCATCAGCCCAGAGCCTGACGCGAGGCTCGAACTCACAGACTGTGAGATCGTGACCTGAGCCGAAGTCGGACGCTTAACCGACTGAGCCACCCAGGCGCCCCTATTTTTTAATTTTTTTAAATGTCTATAGGATCTGTGGTGATAACCTGTTTTCATTCCTGATATTGATAATTTGTGTGTGTTTTTTTTTCTATTTTGCTTTTATTAGTTTAGTTACTGGTTTGTCAATATTGTTGATCGTTTTAAATTTTTTTTTTTCAACGTTTATTTATTTTTTTTTGGGACAGAGAGAGACAGAGCATGAACGGGGGAGGGGCAGAGAGAGAGGGAGACACAGAATCGGAAACAGGCTCCAGGCTCTGAGCCATCAGCCCAGAGCCTGATGCGGGGCTCGAACTCCCGGACCGCGAGATCGTGACCTGGCTGAAGTCAGACGCTTAACCGACTGCGCCACCCAGGCGCCCCTGTTGATCGTTTTAAAGAACATGCTTTTGGCTTTGTCTCTGTGCTTTCTTTTGTTGATTTCTGCTCTTTAGTATTGTCTTTAACGTTATTTACTTCGGATTTACTTTGCTTTTCTTGTAGTTTTTTTGGTGTAACTTTAGGTCACTGATTTTAGATGTTTTTCCTAATAGAAACATTTAAAGCTGTAAGTTTTCCTCTAAATACTGTGTTAGCTATGGCCACAAATTTTAGAGATGTTATAATTTTGCTGTCACTCAGTTCAGAATATTTTTTAATGGTCCCTTTTAAAGTTGAGATGTAATTCACATACCATAAAATTCACCATTTTATTTATTTACTTATTTTATTTATTGGGTGTGGAACCCAATGCAGGTCTTGAACTCATGACCCTGAGATCAAGACCCGAGCTTAACCGACTGAGCCACCCAGGTGCCCAAGACTGTTACCATTTAACATAATTATTGATATAGTTGGATTTAGGTCCAGGATTTTATGTATGTATATATGATCTTTATTTTTTATTCCTCTGTTCTTCCTTTACTGCCTTTTTAATATTATTTAGATAGTTTTGGCATTCTACTTTTATTTAGGTACTGTCTTTTTTATTATGTTTCTTTATATTTTTTAAATTATTTATTTATTTTGAGAGAACATGGGAGGGGCAGAGAGAGAGAGGGATAGATAGAATCCCAAGCAGGCCCCACCCTATTAGTGTGGAGCCTGACATGGGGCTTGAACCCAGGAACCATGAGATAATGACCTGAGCCAAAAGCAAGAGTCAGTTTCTTAACCAACTGAGCCACCCAGGTGCCTCTCTTTGTATTTTTTTAGCGGTTACTCTGAGGATGACAACATGTATATTTAATCTACCATGGTCTTTTTTGAATTAACATTGCTCTTAACATAATGTTACACCTAACCTAAAATTTAGAAACCTTGCGAGTACGTAAGTCCCTTTCTCTTTTCCTGACCTTTTTGTTATTATTCTGTGTATCCCATCGATATACATTTAAACGCTATAAGACAGTGTTTTTGCTTTTGTTTTGCTTTACCTGTTTTTAAATACCAGTTTTAATACCAGTTTTAAAGAGTTCAAGGGGGAAAAAAACAGTCTCTCATATTTACCCAGGTTATTTCTTTTGCCCTTTCTTCATTCCTGAGAATCCCTGTAAGCCCCTGATAGGTTTCCCTGCGGCCTCAAGAAACTCCTTTAGCATTTTTTGTTGAGCAGACCTATTGGCTACGCATTTTCTTGGTTTTCCTTCATTTGAGAATCTCTGTATTTCGCTTTCCTTCCTGGAGGATATGTGTGCTGGATATAGAATTCTGGTTTGACAGTAATTTTCTCTCGGTGCTTTAAAGACGTGCTACTATCTTCTTGCCTCCCTGGTTTCTTATGAGAAATCTGTAGTCATTTTAGTTTCCAGTTTCCTGTATGCAATGCATCATTTTGTGTAAATGCTTCAATGTTTTTTTCCTTATCTTTGGTTTTCAGCAGTTTTCTTGTGACATATCTAGATGTGGTTTTCTTTGCGTTTGTCCTGTGTGGGTATGCTGATCTTGAGTATGTGAATGTATGTTTTTCACCACATATGGGAAAGTTTCAGCCATTATGTCCTCAATTTTTTTTTCTTTTTTTTTTTTCTTTTTTTTTTCCCTGCTCTAGTCCCTTTTTCCTGTTATTCTTGGACTCCAGTTACACATGCTTAGACCTTTTATTATTGTCCTCCCTGTCTGTGGAGCTTTTTTCTTTTCAATCTTCTTTTGTGTGTTCTTTTCTTTTTTTTAATTTGAAAATGTTTTTTTATGTTTGTTTATTTTTGACAGAGAGACAGAGTGCGAGCTGGGAGGGGCAGAGAGAGAGGGAGGCACAGAATCCGAAGCAGGCTCCAGGTTCTGAGCTGTCAGCACAGAGCCTGCCAGAGGGCTCGAACTCACGAGATGTGAGATCATGACCTGAGCCGAAGTCGACTGAGCCACCCAGGCGCCCCTGGTGTGCTCTTTAGGATGCATAATTTCTACTCTTCTATATTTATTGCCAAGTTCACCAATTCCTCTGTCATTTCCATTCTGTCGTTGAGCCCATTAGTGAATTTGTTACTTCAGATGTTAGATTTTTCTGTTCTAAAATTCTTTCCTTAAAAAAGAGTTTCCACTTCTCTGGGAAGAATTCATGTCTTTTGTTCGTTTCAAGTGTGTTTTCCTTTAACTCATGAGACAGAGTTATGATCGTTATTTAAAGTCTTCGGTTATTCTGGCATTTGAATCATCTTGGTGTTGGCCCCGTTGATTGTCTTTTCCCTTGAGAATTGGACACGTTTTATTGGTATGCTTGCATGTTGATTAATTTTGGATTGTGTGCTGGACATGTGAATGAGATGCGTGGAATAAAATCTACTGGAGGAATGTCGATATTTTTGTTTTAGCATGTAGTAAATCTGCTCAGATTCAGACTTGAGCTTCCTTTTTGTATTCTGAGGGTGGCAGTTAAAATCTCAGTTCCGTTCGCTAAACCTTTGCTGTGCTGGTTTAGGTCCTGCTGCACACATGTTTAGTTTAGGGGTTGGGCATGAGTTCATATACACAGAATTAGAGGATTTACTTGCTTGACACTTTCCCCTCTGGGATTTCATCCACATTCTCCCAGGCCTGTAGTGGCTTCGTTTCCTGATTCCTTAGGCAGAAACAGTTTCTCCTGAAGGTTTAACCATCCATCTGGGACTGAGGTATTCCACGACTGGGACTTTCCCTTGGGGCAAAGCCATACCAGGGAACCCCAACCTTATGGTAGCTTCTCAGGTTTTTAAGTCCCCTACACAAGCCACCTGATTTTGTTTACTTTTCAGCATCCTTGGGCAGCTGATTTTTGTATCTTGTTCAAAGTTCTCAGTTGTAATTGGCAGGGACGATGGACTGCCGTGGGTTTATATAATCACGGTAGAATTCGAACTCCAGTTGGTTAATTGTTAAATTTTTTTTTAATGTTTATTTATTTTTGAGAGAAAGAGAGAGACAGAACGTGAGCAGGGGAGGGACAGAGACAGAGGGAGACACAGAATCCGAAGCAGGCTCCAGGCCCTGAGCTGTCAGCACAGAGCCCGACACGGGGCTCGAACTCACAAACCGCAAGATCGTGACCTGAGCCGCAGTTGGACGCTCAACCGACTGAGCCACCCAGGCGCCCCTCCAGTTGGTTAATTTTTAATCTCTGGTTGGTGAGAGTAGATTTGGGTTTGACTCCTGCCTCTACTGTTTATAGTCAGCCCCTTTAATGTGAACCCTGCTTTCTTCATTTGCGAAAGAAAAAAAATTAGGATATGAGAACTTGCTGTCCTATCCCAGGGTCATGTGGAGCAAACGAGGTAATGGATGTGAATGTGCCCTGAAAACCAAAACATTGTATTCAAGTGGTTGGTGTTGCTGCTGCATTTTCATGTGTGTGCCCGTGTATGTGTGTGCCTGTGTGGCGTGCATGGTTTCTGCCCAGTCACCTCCACAGCGGTGGCATCAGCGCTGGCTTTTCCTCTTTAGGCACTTCCTGGACCTCACTACTATACTTGGGGAGATCATGGCGGCATCATCATGGCCATCGCCCAGGGCATGGAAACCAATGAGCTGAAGTAAGTGTTTCCGATGAAGCTTTTTCTTTTAACGTACTCCCCAAAATTTAAGTCTGTGAGTATAAGCGGATTATCTCTCTACAGCCCTAGATTGTTGATGGCACAGTTTATGACCTCAGCGTAATAACTCCCCATTTCTAATAGGGGGATGATAATCTGCCCTTCCTATCTCAAGGGGGTATCATAAGGAACAGATGAAATAATTTTATTGAGCCTACAAAGGACAGCTCTCTATAAATGTAAATTAATAATGACCAAACAATTAACTAGGGACTTTAACTTGTCTTTCTTTGCTCTGTGTGTGACATAGAATGAGTGATAATGAGAACAGTCGATAAATGATAATAGTACCTGAGTAGTCATTTCAGAATGCATTTTACGTGGTAATCCGTTGACTTCTGCTGTGATCCATTTGGGTTTTGGATTCATAGGAACAGACTTAGAAGGGACATTTGGGGTTAACTGCTTCATGTTGTAAATGAGAAAACTGAGGCTTAGTAAGGTAAGGTAGCTTGCCGAGGATTCCCACATCTGTTAGTGACAGGCCGGACTGGTACTCATGTTAAATTGCATTCTGTACTCTTTGCAGATGTATTGCTCTGAAAAGCAAAAATGTCAAGGGTCTGTAAACTCTGCCTGCGTAAGTCTGCTTTTATCGGAACCACTTTGATTATTTTTGTCTGAGTTGGGGCAAAAGTTAGTTTTGTTAACGTTACGTCAGGGCACACGGGCTGTCACTTCTCCCTGTTTTTAAAAAAATGAGCCTGTGGCTCAGTCGGTTGAGCATCCGATTTCAGCTCAGGTCATGATCTCATGGTTTGTGAGTTTGAGCCCCGCATCGGGCTCTGTGCTGACAGCTCCTTCTCTCTCTGTGTCTCCCTCTCTCTGCCCCTCCCCGGCTCATGCTCATGCTCCCTCTCTCTCAAAAATAAATAAATGTTAAAAATTAAAAGAAAGGTTATTTATTTTGAGAGAGAGGGGGAGAGCTAGAGCGCACATGCACACATGCTAATTGAGGAGTGGCAGAGAGAGAGGGAGACAGAGAATCCCAAGCAGGCTCCTCTCTGTCAGCACAGGGCCTGACACGGGGCTTGAACCCACAAACCGTGAGGTCATGACCTGGGCCAAAATGAAGAGTTGGACGCTTAACCATCTGAGCCACCCAGGCGCCCTCCCAGTTTTGAGCTGAACCCACAAGATGTATTACTAACGGGTGGAGAGGCCTCACTAATCATCTTGTTTAATGCAAAGAAGAAAGCCTTCTTTTCCTTTGCTCCTTTTAGAAACAGGGTTCAGCAGCAAGAGAGAGGTGGGTGGTTTGAAAAAAGAGGCCTTAGCATCTGGTTTCCCCTGTGGTGAATTTGCCCTGTGCTGAGGAGCCTGGCCTCAAAGAAGCAGAGAGAAGCCAAGTCCTGGCGTCTGGCTGTTCTCCAGTCCGTATGGCCCTGGTCAGCTGCTTCTCTCGAGCCAAGAGTCAGAAGCCCTGTTCGTGCGCCGCACTGTATTCGCATTCCGGTTCGTGTTTGCTCCCATGAGGACAGTCACCGAGCGCTGTGCTTCCCACATTTGAGCTGCCATTTATTTACCTATCCGTCCACTTATTTATTTATCCGTCAATTATCAGTTCGCATCTCATGCGCTTAACAAACCTGAATCGTGCCGGGTACTGAGTCTCTAAAGTAAGATGTTTCCCCTCACTCGGAAGGAGTCCATCCTCCAGGACTAAGATCCCCAGGCCAACAAACGGTGTGACGGTTGGGGCACTGCTGTGTGAGACCTATGGTAGGGGACACAGTTTGGCTTCCTGTGCATCCCATGCCATTGTTTGAGTGGCATTCCGATCGTAGAGTCAGTTTCTGGTTCTCCTAGGTTAACTTCTCTGCAGATTCCATTTGCATTCCGGGCTGGCTTCACGGAAGCCGTTCGCGTGACTGGTCCTCTCACACCATCTGTCGGTGCACCCGTGCTCCGGGAACGCAGTGTCATTGCTGCACCAGCAGGAGCAGCGCACGGTCAGGAAAATAAACCTGCTGCCAGAAAATCACCGTGCCTTCCCCAGACACTTAAAAGTGACCGTGGGGTTATGGACTTGAGGGTTTGTGGGCACTGTGGCACCTTTGTATTGCTCCGGGTTGTTTGGAGGCATCTGTATGGGTGGCTCAAATAAATCACTTGCAAATACGAGAATATTTTCAGGCCTCCTAGTGACAGGTGCATGTGTCCCGAATATCAGTCTGAGCTTGGCCTAAATCTCTGTAGCCACCTGGCATTTACTTAGTATGTTGCTTTCAGAGGTTTTTGTTTTGTTTTGGTTTGGTTTTTGGGTTTTTTGTTGTAGTGGTGGTTTTGTTTTGTTTTCTGCTTCTCCTGCTTCTTTGCTTTTGACCTGTCACCCTGTGCCATCAGCTTCATCAGAAGAGAAGCAGGAAATAATACTATAGTTAGTACATATCCTCAGACTGCAGTGTCGACTTACTGTGATACCTGAGCACAAACAGAGGATTTCTGTTGCAGGTCTCGATGTGTTGGGCCCCTTCAAGTCTGGCCTCCCCGACCACCGTGATCACTCTCCTTGAGTCTCGCAGCATTTATTGGCTGTCTTATTATTTGGGCATTGATCACATATGGACGTCCCTCGCTAGTTACCCTTTCGTTATATGCCTGACTTTTTCAACTCATTAACAAGGTCTTTTGCTCAGTATTTCTATTCTGTAAAGGCTAGCAGGTGCTTAGTCAGTGTTTGATTGTTCAATAAATAGGTCATGCACACTTAGTCTTGCAAGATTGCCTATTTCTTTACCGATTTATTTAAGCATTTATTTGTTTTTGAGAGACAGAGCACGAGCAGGGGAGGGGCAGGGAGAGGGGAAGGCACAGAATCCGAAGCAGGCTCTGGGCTCCAAGCTGTCAGCACAGAGCCTGACACGGGGCCCGAACCCATGAACTGTGAGATCTGAGCTGAAGTTGGACGCTTAACCAACTGAGCCACTCCGGCGCCCCTCTTTACTGAGTTATAAAACCAGAAGGGGTGCAGGACTGTGGCAGGTGCGCGGCTCTCAGGGGACCGCTCCCACAGTGCTCTGCCTAAATGGCAATGGCTGGAACTCAAGTAGGAGTGGCAGGGGGTGGGGGTTGGTCCCCCAGATATGGGCAACCCAGAGGCATCAGGGCTAGCCCAGTCTACCTTCCTCACTTTTCACATAAGGAAATAATGTGACTTGTCAGTAGTTAGGGCCCAAGCTGGAACTCGAGCATATTTCTGTTAGATAATCATTTCACATCAATTACGCGAACATTTGTTGCACACGTGCAATGAACCAGACGCGGTTCTAGGTATGGAGGATGCAGAGGCGAGTGAGGCATCATTCAGGAGCTGCCTGTGCCCACTGTGGCTCTGTTATGTCTCTGAGCCAGCTACAAAGAGAGGCCAGGGGAAGGACCTGTTTCGAAAGGGAGCTTCCTGACACAAAGCCTTAGGGAAGAAAGCCATCATCAGGAACAACAGGAACTCTCGTAAGAGTTTCAGTAGGGACAGAGGTTGGAACATTGCTTAATGTAAGAGTTAGGTTTTTGTTTTGTCTTGTTTTGATGGTGGTTCTTTTAAATTATTCACATCTGGGGTGCCTGGGTGGCTCAGTCGGTTAAGCGTCTGGCTTCGGCTAGGGTCACGATCTCACGGTTCGGGGGGTTTGAGCCCCGCGTCGGGCTCTGTGCTGACAGGTCAGAGCCTGGAGCCTGCTTCGGATTCTGTGTCTCCCTCTCTCTCTGCCCCTTCCCCGCTTGCGCTCTGTCTCTCTCTCCCTGTCTCTCTCTCAAATATAAATATACATTAAAAAAAATTTAAACTGTTCACGTCTTTCTTTCCCTGATTAGCACAGATAACTAAGAGTTGGCCATTACTTGTTCAGCTTCTGCCTGGACTCTCCTCTGAGGCTGTTACCTTTGTTATTGTTAATTGAAACTGAGAGCAAGAAGTGGAACCCTGTATTTTTTGCTCTTGTGTCTGCATGTCTGAAATGAGTAAATAAGAACCCCTTCTGGGGATTCAGCTTCATTCGATCAGCACGTTGTCACCGTGAACCTGCTCAGGGGATGCACGGTTTTCTTGTGTATAATCGGTGCGTTCGTCAGAGAAGGGGCTGCTGTGTTCTTCCACTCTGATAACAAAACAAAACAAAACAAAACAAAAACCCAAACACAGGTTTGCTGACTTGATCATGAAGGACAAAATCATTTTCCATTTCTTCTAGGCAGGTTTACCTGCCAACAAAAGGCTATTCTTGGTAGTTTACTAATAATGTTTTGGACTCGCCCAAAAGCGTCTTTCCTCACAGGAGATTTTTTTTTTTTAATTTTTTTTTAACGTTTATTTACTTTTGAGACCGAGAGAGACAGAGCATGAACGGGGGAGGGGCAGAGAGAGAGAGACACAGAATCTGAAGCAGGCTCCAGGCTCTGAGCCGCCAGCACAGAGCCCGACGCGGGGCTCGAACTCACGGACCGTGAGATCATGACCTGAGCCGAAGTTGGAAGCTTAACTGACTGAGCCACCCAGGCGCCCCTCTCATAGGAGATTTTTGATTGAATAGGGCTTTCCTCCCGGAGCCCCGAAAAGACAGTGCAAAGATTACATCCGGCAGTGCAGCTGTCTTTTTTGGACCTGAGTTCTGGAAGCAGCCCCTTGGTTCCAGAATGTGGGAGATGGCAGTTAGCCCGCACGCTTGTGGCAGCATTAATGAGGGGGGGGGTACCACTTACTGGGACGGTTGCAGAGAGAGCCATCCCTACCTGCTTCATTTTAACCCTCATGTGGTCTCTTCGGCCTTTGGGTTATAGTGAAGCCGGTGTTATCACCTGTTAATTGTTAAGAAACTCAGTGATGGGGTTCAAAAAATACAGTGCAGTTCATTTACTTTCCTTTAGCAAATGTTAATTAATGCCCCTTCTGTGTGCCAAGAAAGGTGCCAGCTGCCAGGGGCGGGAAAGTGAGGAGGAGGGCTCGTTTCTGACAAAGGGCAGTCTGCTCGAAGATGCTCACAACATCAGGTCATGAAAATAGAGTACGGGGTAAGGTAGAAGGAGCACACGGTGCTGTGGGAACACAGAATGGGGGCCAGGGAGAAGGAAGGAGAAGGAAGCCCAGGAGAAGGAAGGAGGAGGAAGAGGAAGCTTGAGCGAGGTTGGTGTGCCATTTCAGGGTTAGAAAGACCTTGGCCAGAGAAGGTCCGGCATGAACCAGGGTGGAAGGTGTAAGCTCGAGTAGTAATAGAATGCAGACTGCAGGGAGGGGGCCGTGAGACATGGGGATTGAGGTCGGTGTAGGTAGGGGCTGGGGGCCGGAGGACCTCCATGCCTCCCCAGAGAGATCAGACTTGCCTTTCAAAGTCGGGGGTCCTAAAAACGCCTAGAGGGTTTTCAGTAGGGGAATGACAGGGCTAGATTCACGTTATGGAAAAGATGGCTCTGGCCAGCTGAGGAGGATGAACGTTAAAGAAGCAAGAGTGGACGTGAGAGAGGAAGCTGGTGGGGGGACAGAGCATTTTGGGGGACAACGTCTGCAGGACTGCTTTTGACTAGGATGACGGGGGACGCTGATCAGACCCTTCGTAGAGGTGCAGGGGAAAGTGAGGGGAGCAGGCCCTGAAAGGCCATCAGAGGAATGTGGGTTTGGACACGGTGGGCTGAATTGCTCTGGGCTCTCCAAGGGGAGATGTCCAGCAGGAATCTGGACGTAGTCCGTCATCTGGGTTGGCCTTCCGCCAGCGCTTGAAAGCATTTTTATGGAAGTCCACCAGTCTTTCCTTGAATAGTTTGAGACACGGCAAATTTACCAGATCACGAGGGGCTCCCATTTCACTTTGGGACAGTTTGTTCATGTCTCCATTCGCTCACCATTTTTATCCATTTATTCCTTTACGAATGGAGGTTCTCAGGTCGGAGAGAGCCCCAATTCTCCTCTCTCTGGTTTCTAGCGAGTAGGCTTAGTTCTGCCCCCAGGAGACGCACACAGAGGCCCTTTCCTCCTTCCCCTGAACACCTTTCAGGATCTGAGGCCCCTCCCTGTCCTCCTGTGTGTCACCCATTCCGTGGCAGGTGGCTCCGGTTCCTGTCCTCTGATGCTGTGGGGTCCCGACCCTTCACCATCCGGGTCTCCTTTAGCCCACCTCACGATGTCAGTGCTTTCAAATGTGGGGCCCAGATCTGACCCCAACATGCAGGGATGAACACCAACACAGCTCTGGACACCCAGTTTCTGCCAGTGAGAACCCAAGACTCTTTTTACACTTCTGACCGCCTCCCTACCTTTCTAGCTTCTACTAAATCATCTTGTAGAAACTGAGATATCAATTTACACGCCATGAGATGCTCAGATTGTAAATCCACCGTTTAGTCAGTGCTGGAGGATGCCTCGTCAAGGTGCAGAAAATTTCCATCACCCCAGAAAATCCCTCTGTGCCCCTTCCTCCAATACCACCGCCCCACCCCAGCTAGAGGCAACTGATGGTCCGATTATATTTTTATCACTGTAGGTTACTTCTGCGGCTAGCAGAATTTCCTGCGTTTTTTATCTGGCTTCTGCTATTCAGCATCATATTTTTGAGATCCTATCTGTGCTGTGATCTCTATCGGTAGGTTAAGTTCAGTTTCACCGTGAAACCTAGAGATCTTTTTTTTTTCTTATGGATTTTATTAAAGGCATGATTTTCTTCTTCTTTTTTTCTTTTAATTTTTTTATTTGAGTATAGTTGACCTACGATGTTACATTAGTTTCAGGTGTACAACGTCGTGATTCAGCATCTCTGTATGTTCTGTGCTCACAAGTGTAGCCACCATCCGTCACTATACGACACTACTGTAATATCATTGACTTGAGACTATATTTAGTAGTAGTACTTTTATTTTATTAAAAAAGTTTTTTAGCGTTCATTTATTTTTGAGAGAGAGAGACACAGAGCACGAGTGGGGGAGGGGCAGAGAGAGGCAGACACAGAATCGGAAACAGGCTCCGGGGCTCCGAGCTGTCAGCACAGAGCCCGACGCGGGGCTCGAACTCACAGATTGAGCCGCAGTCAGACGCTCAACCAACTGAGTCACCCCGATGCCCCAGTAGTAGTAGTGGTATTTTTAAAGTTTATTCACTTTGAGAGCGAGAGAGTGAGCATGCGGGCAAGCAGGGGAGGGGCAGAGAGAGAGAGGGAGAAAGAGAGAGAAAATCCGGAGTGGGCTCTGTGCTGTCAGTGCGGAGCCCAAGGTGGGACCCAGCTTGAACTCATGAGACGTGAGATCTTGATCTGAGCTGAAATCAGGAGTTGGACCCTCAACCGACTGAGCCACCCAGACGCCATGAGATTTTATTTTGAATAGGTGCGTGTAGGGTGGAAATGCCACCTTCAGCATTAATGGAAACTCCAGAAGGAAACTAGGGTAGTTAAACATGCAGCATACTTTCCTTTCCTTGCACCTCTGGGAGTACGTAGCTGTCTGTCTCCACAGACATAACCCAGGATGCCCGTGACTTTCTTTGCTATCGTGTAGGAAAACAGCCTGAGAATGAAGACCACAGAGAGGAAAAATGATCAAGGGGGGGAGGAAACAGACTGAATCCCAGCAACAGCTTTGCTGTACTGAGGGGACTTGTGCCATTGGACTGCTCACATTCATGAAATAACGCATTCTTTTAATTAATTAATTAATTTTACCTCCAAGCCAGTTTGAATCGTATTGCAACTTCATGATAAAGGCAGTATAACCCTTCACTAGCTGGGTAACCTCAGCAAATTACTTATCTTATGGAGACTCAGTTTTCTCATCTGTGGAAACGCCTCACAGTATTTTTAACGTGGTAATTTAAACAAGGTAATTGATGCAAATAATGGAATGCATTATCTCGACTTAGAATAGTTTTGTCACTACTTTTTTTCCTTCTGTATAGCGTTGTATTGGTTTCGGGTGTAGAATTTAGGGGTTTATCACTTAACGTGTAACACCCAGTGCTCATCCCAACAAGCGTCCTCCTTGTGCCCGTCACCCATTTGGCCCATCCCCCACCCACCGCCCCTCCAGCAAGCAACCCCTCAATTTGTTCTCTATAGTTAAGAGTCTCTGATGGTTTGCTTCCCTCTCTGTTTTTATCTTACTTTATTTTTCCTTCCCTTCCCCTGTGTTCAATCTGTTTTGTTTCTTAAACTCCACATAGAAGCGAAATCATACGGTATTTAAGACCAGATTTACTCCATCTTGTGTCTGAGCAGGTAGGCTTTTGAAACAACATGTGGAACTTTTTTCTCATGTTTGCTTATTCTTTTGATGTAATAAGAAGAGTGTTTTGAATCCTGTTTGGGCATTAATTGCATTACCAGTCCAATTAGCCTTGTAGGCTTTGCACATTTGATGGGTTGACCTTCCATATTGTTATTCATGTCTTTGACTAAAGCAGGGAGCAGTGTGGAAACGAGCGATCTCATTTAGGGTTGGGTTCACACCATATGTCAGCAGTCAGCACACCGGGACTTGTTTTCCCAGCGGTGAATTTTATCTAGCTGTGTGGTCCATGGAGATCCTTATGAAAAAAGAACGTTCTCTATCATTGCCCTCTTCAAATCAAGGATTACCTTGAGAAAAGGAAGTGGGATTCGATTGTTGTGTTGTGACTTGGGTGTGAAACCATGTGAGTCCCAGCTCTGACTTCCTTCTTTTCTAAGGTCTCTCAGATCAGCTGTTTCCATTCTTGAAACCATTTTTTAGTTCCTTTTTTTTTTTTTTAATGTTTATTTATTCTTTAAGAGAGAGACAGAGACAGAGAACGAGCGGGGGAGGGGCAGAGAGAGAGGGAGACACAGAATCTGAAGCAGGCTCCAGGCTCTGAGCTGTCAGCACAGAGCCCGATGCGGGGTTTGAACTCATGAACCACGAGATCATGGCGTGAGTTGAAGTCGGATGCTCAACCGACTGAGCCACCCAGGCGCCCCCATTTTTATGTTCTTTAGGAAAGTAAAACTATTCTTCCTCCTCTGGGCTTCAAGAGTCTCTGTTCTTTGTGATTCTTTTAGAGATTCTTATCTGCCATCATATTTTGAACTTTTTCTATTCTCTAGAATGTTCTCTCTTTTGTACTCATTTTCTTTTAACATCCCTGTCTTTTTTTTCCTGCCTTGTCCAGTCTGAAGATCATTCTTGGTAAAGATACAACCAAAATAGAAATTGAGTGGTTCTGCCTTTTTTTTCTTCTTTCTATTGTTACTATTTATACCAGTGACCATCAAAAGGATGATCCCTTTCTGGTTCTTTATAGAATTTCTTGCTAATACTTTGTAGAATTTACTAGGCAACCAACCCACCATCCCACTGACTCACGAATCTATCACTAATTGTTATAATTTGAAGCATAATCTTTGACTCATTTTGGGTTTGTTTGCTCACGGTTGCTGCAGATTACTTGCCATCAGAATTATAACGGGAATTAACTAGCAGATAAGTACTGCTCTTTAATTTTTTTTTGCCTTTGGTTGTATGGCTCTTTTCTTATTGTGAACATGTTTAAAAATCTGAGTTCATCGGGGCGCCTGGGTGGCTTGGTCGGTTAAGCGTCCGACTTCAGCTCAGGTCATGATCTCACGGTCTGTGAGTTCGAGCCCCGCGTCGGGCTCTGTGTTGACAGCTCAGAGCCTGGAGTCTGTTTCAGATTCTGTGTCTCCCTCTCTCTCTGCTCCTCCCCTGTTCATGCTCTGTCTCTCTCTGTCTCAAAAATAAATAAACGTTAAAAAAATTAAAAAAAAAAATCTGAGTTCATCAAGGACCTTTCCGTACAGCCACACATTAATGTCTTGAATATTACCACTTCCCTTATTTAGTGTATCTGTGTTATATTTATATTACAAATTTATTACATTAATTATATTAAATGACCTTCCCATCCTCTGGAGAGTTTTGACCCTGGGATTATGTGTGTGTTTTTTTTTTAACATTGAAAAAACTTTTTTTTAATTTATTTATTTTTGAGAGACAGAGAGAGATAGAATATGAGCAGGGGAGGGGCAGAGAGAGAAGGATAACCAGAATTCAAAGCAGGCTGCAGGCTCCAAGCTGTCAGCACAGAGCCCGATGGGGGGCTCGAACTCACAAACTGTGAGATCATGACCTGAGCCCAAGTCAGACGCTTAACCTACTGAGCCACGCAGGCACCCCTATGTGTGTATTTTTATCTGAACATTTTGAATCCTCCAGTCCTGAAGGTTAGGACTCTGATGGTTTTTCCTGACTGTAGGAATACACAGGTGACTTGGTTTGTTTTCTTGCAAGGCTGTTGTCATTTTCACCCCATCAATACATGTTGTTCTTTAGGGGATCAGAACCTGGTCTTGAGTAGATGTCCCCCTAACTGTTGCAGTGGTAATGTGACTTGCTTCTTCCCCGAAACTCGGAAAAAGCACCGTTTTCTAAATGCGCAGTTTATTCTCAAATACAAGGCTCTGCTTGGCCATGTACCTGCTTATCAGTCTCATCAAAGTGTCATCCCATCAGTCATCTGGGAACCTCTCAAGAAATGGGGTGCTTCATTTCCTAAGGTTATCGGGGGTTCAAGGAGCTCCTAAATAGAATTACGGGGCAGTGTGCAAATGGATGGACCTCCAACATTATCCCTGATAGCTCCCATCCTGTCTGGATAATAGGCCAGCTCTTCCCATTCATTTTCCTTTAAAAGTGATACTCAGCCGTTAGCTCATCACACTGGTGCAAGGAGAGTGAATGAGTTAACTTATCCCTATATCTGCTTCAAAATCAGCTTCAACCAAACGCAGTTCAACCAGATGAGGATTTCTCCTCTTTGGAAGATCCGTAGGGGAGTCACTTGGTCCTCGTTGACCTTCTTTATTTATGTTGCCTTGTACACCGCTCCCCACCTCCCATTTAACCCGTGGCCTCTTGCAGAAGTACCCATTGTCGTCATCTCGATTTGGGAGAGAGTGTTTGGATTGTATGATGTTGTGAAAAGATTTGTGTCAAGCATTCTTTGAGGAAGCAAAACTGAAATCTCAAAAATACAGGAAACGTGAAAGAAAGAGAAATTTTGCACGTAGGATTTAAGAGAGAAGCGAGAGCTGACGCTGAAGAGAGCTCTAACTGAGCGTTTCTCATGTTGAGCATCTTGGCCAGCTTCCTGGGAGACGAAGCAAGTGTTAGGTATTCCCCATCTCCCTCTGCGCCTCCCCTCCCCCTCAATACAAAAGATCATGAAAAATCAACACAGTTATGTCAGTGCTGCCTATTTCTTTAAAGAGCTTGCTTTCTCGTTCTGCTGTAGCAAGAACAAGTCCTCCTTGGAGACTTTTCTCTGGACATATTTTTCCTCCACCTTAAAAATCTGTCAGACTGCGGGAAAAGGCGGAAGAATTGTATAAAGGACACCCACAGAAGTTTGCCCAGAATCACCAGTTGCTAACATTTGCCAGTTTGCTTTACTTCTGTCATCTATTCATCCTACTTGCCTGTCTGTCCATGTGTCTATCCTTTTGTCATTTGTGAGTTTTTAAAAAAAAAAAATGTTTATTTGTTTATTTTGAGAGAGAGAGCATGAACATGAGCGGGGTAGGGGCAGAGAGAATCCCAAGCAGACTCCATGCTGTCAGTGCAGAACCTGATGCGGGGCTCAGACTCACAAACTGTGAGATCATGACCTGGGCTGAAATCAAGAGTTGGATGCTTAACCTACTGAGCCACCCAGGCGCCCCTTGCTGAGCCATTTGAAAGAAAGTTGTAGCCATCGTGCCCCTTCACAGCTAAATATTTAAAACATGTATCACCAATACGTACGGGTATTTTCCTATGCACTCAGAATGCCATTCTCACATCTAAGGAAATTCACATGAGCTCAGTGTCCCTTACACACTGTATTTATATTTTCTCTGTTGTCCCAAGCTGCTTACAGCTGCCTTCCCCCACCGGTCTGGGATGCAGTCAAGGTTTACACATTGCGTGTGGTCGTTAACACCTCTTTAGTCTCTTTGTAACAAGCCTTCCACCTTTCCTGGTTGGTTTGTTAAGTTTTTCACGGCCTCAGTTTTGTGTTGGAGGAATCCAGACCAGTGGCCATGGAGACTGTCCCACGTTCTGGATTTGTCCGGTTGTACAGAACGGCACATAGATGATATTCTCAACGCTTTATCCGGGAGGCACGTGACGTCAGGTTGTCCCATTGTTAGTGATGCTAATTTTGGTGACAGTTGTGACTCTTAATCCATTGTAAGATTGCATTTCCCCATTTGCAGTGAATGATTCATCTGTGGGTTGATGTGAACACCGTGGTCCCCATGTGAACCATGTGGTTGTGGCATTCAGTGGTCTTCTTTGCCTGACTCGGTCATTACAGTGCGGGTTATGGGATGGTCGCTTTTCTCATGCTGTCATTGTTTTCAATATGTATCGGGTAGCGTTGTAACATAAGAAAAACATCTTCCTGTTTCCCTTTTCTCTTCCTTTCAGCATCATTCGGAGACCCCTGTCGTATTTCTATTGGGTGTATAATCTGTTACCGTCATTTTTCTGTTTTTATGTTCAGATTTTCCCAAATTGGCCAGTTGGAGCTCCATCAAGCTGGCTGCTGTGTCCCTTTGCACTGAGTCCGTTAGTCTCTTAGCACGTCCTTGCTTTCTGGCACAGCCTTGAAGGTTCCCTGCTCCGGCTGTTCCTCCAGAGAGTCCTGGCTCTTATCACTAGTGAATGTTACCTGGAAACCAAGCCCTTGCCCTAGAGACTTTAACTGTAAGTAAGAATCTTCTTACTCGTCCTTGGCAGATACAGTACCAACGAAGGGGAGACCTGGAAAACGTTCATCTTCTCCGAGAGCCCAGTGTTTGTGTACGGGCTCCTCACAGAACCCGGCGAGAAGAGCACTGTCTTCACCATCTTTGGCTCCAACAAGGAGAATGTCCACAGCTGGCTGATCCTGCAGGTCAATGCCACGGGTGCCTTGGGTAAGCCACTGCCTCCTCGGCCCTCTTCATGGAGATATTTGTTGACTAGGGCATCGGCTTCGACACTCTGTACTCGAGAGAGTCTGTAGCCGTTGAAGGAGACGGACACGTATGCAGTAAGCGGTTGGGAAATACAGAGGTAGTTACTCAGACAGTTCTTAGTAGGAGCAGGTGTTATGTCTTGTATCCTCACTTCCTGTCTAGTCGCTGGCGCATAGTAGGTCTGCGTGTGTGTGCGTTGAACAGGTGAGTAAATGAAAAACATCCCTCCACATCAGCAGTTCTGCTTTGACAGACTCAGCGGGTGACTCCCGTGTGAATGGCGGTGTGGCCCATGATGCAGGGACCTCTCAGCCGTCTAGGATCTCATCTGCCGTCTGCTAGTGTAGGCACAGGATGTGTAAGTAAGCAGGGAGAAGTGTAATCCAGAGTCTTTCTTCCTCCCCCGTTCCCTCTGCAGCCCTACTCTTTCCTCCCCCTTCTGCCTCAGCCGACATCATTCCAACTATCTGGAACATCCCCTCTGCTACCCATTCCATTTCTCCTAGTCGGGATCCTTTTCACGTCTCAGGATCCAATGCACTTGGCCGCTAATATCCCAGCCAGAGGACCCCCCCACCCCCACCCCGCCTCTCGTCCGTGTCCAGAACATAAGCCCACCCCTCACGCCGTTAATTAAAACTTGTGTCTGTCACCCTGTTTATATCATTCCCCATCGACTAGATTACAAGGGTCTTAGAAAGAAGAACCTGTCTTGTGCATTCTGTATTTTCCGCCCACTCAACAGCCGGGGAGAGCCTTGCAGCCAGGGCTTAATAAGTAGTTGCTGATTTGAATGGCATTGAGTTGACGGCTGTTCATCAGTTTCAGGCAGCATGCAATCTGACACATCTATAAAAAAGACGCAGAGTACCAGTATAGACATAGGTATACTTTGGAATTCCCGTAGAAGCCACTCTGCTTAAATTCCAAGTGAGTACAGGTGGATGGAGTGACCGTCCAGGTTGTCTTACCATTTCTCAGCCCCTCCTTCCGTGAATCTTCCACGAACTTTCTTCCAAGCAGTGACAGCGGACTCTGTTGCTCTCGGGCCATTCCTTCCAGGTGTGCCCACCCTACCCCCCCTGAAAGCAGGCAGGAGACAACACCCCTGGGTGACACCATCTACCAACGATTCGGCGTAACTCCCTGGGGGATAGGCACCTCTGATACCCATTTCTAGAAGGCACTGCAGAATCTGCTAAAATATTTCAGAAGTTTAGAGAGTGCCAAAGGTGGCTTGCTTCTTCCCAGATTTCTCAGACGAACGTCTGTGTTTCAGGCGGTACCATTTTCATTTGCCTGGGTGCCTCCTGGCATCAGAGCAAGGTGATCAGAGGCTTGGGACAGTTCCCGACGTCTGTGTGCCCGCTGAGAAGCACCGGGATGAGCTGGACGTGGGTGGCTGGGCTGAGGGGCGGGGAGGACAGGAAGGCCCATGTGGGTGTCCCTCGGACGCTTCATGCCGCGTTTCCTTTTCCTCAGGGGTTCCCTGCACGGAGAATGACTACAAGCTGTGGTCACCGTCTGATGAGCGGGGCAACGAGTGTTTGCTGGGACACAAGACTGTGTTCAAACGGAGGACTCCCCACGCGACGTGCTTTAACGGAGAGGACTTTGACCGGCCCGTGGTCGTGTCCAACTGCTCCTGCACCCGAGAGGACTATGAATGGTGGGTTCTTCCTGGATGCCTGGGGACTGGGTTGTGTCTTACTCAGCAGTGCTACATACAGACTAGGGCATGGTCCGTTCCCCTGAGGGAAAGAAGGCAATCATAGGAAATATATATTTCCTTTTTTTTTTTAAATTTTTTTTTTTTGGGACGCCTGAATGGCTCAGTCAGTTGAGTGTCCAACTTTGGCTCAGGTCATGATCCTGCAGTTCGTGGGTTCAAGCCCCGCGTCTGGCTCTGTTCTGTGCTGACAGCTCAGAGCCTGGTGCCTGCTTCAGATTCTATGTCTCCCTCCCTCTCTGCCCCTCCCACTCACACTCTGTCGCTCTCTCTCAAAAATAAAGATTAAAAAAAATTTTTTTTTAATGTTTATTTATTTTTGAGAGAGAGAGAGAGAGAGAGAGACAGAGTGTGAGCAGGGGAGGGGCAGAGAGAGAGAGGGAGACACAGAATCCAAAGCAGGCTCCAGGCTCTGAGCTGTCAGCACAGAGCCCGATGCAGCGCTCGAACCGACGAATGGTGAGATCATGACCTGAGCCGACGTCGGACGCTTAACTGAATGAACCATCCAGGCGCCCCAGAAATAAAGATTTCTTAAGAATTTTTGATGTGCCAAGAATGGTGCTAGGCACTTTTTATATAGGTTATTCCATTTAATTCTTATAGCTACGAAATGTGGGAGAGGAGTTACATCCTAGGGAAGCTGCCATAGTTTATTTAGGAATGGATCACTCTGGGATTTATTTCTAGGAGGGCGGCTTCCAAAGGGAACACACTGAAGGTTCCTGTGTAAGAAACTCCTTTTCCTTAGAAGCCCTATCCTGTAGGGAGTGTGCTTCTTTTTTTTTTTTTTTTAATTTTTTTTTTAACATTTATTTATTTTTGAGACAGAGAGAGACAGAGCATGAACGGGGGAGGGGCAGAGAGAGAGGGAGACACAGAATCTGAAGCAGGCTCCAGGCTCTGAGCTGTCAGCACAGAGCCCGACACGGGGCTCGAACTCACAGACCGCGAGATCATGACCTGAGCTGAAGTCAGACGCCTAACCGACTGGGCCACCCACGTGCCCCTGGGAGTGTACTTCTTTATTTGCAGTGAGGGGATGTCAGTGCATATATATTTGTATATTCATCAGTCCTGGAGCAAAGTACCCAAGGCAGGGCTGAGAATGGTGACAGCAGAAGAAATGACAGGCCCACAGATAACTGTGGCCAGGGAGGGAAAGCCGCACGTACCTTGGAGGAGGAAGGGGTGCTTTTATTGTGATTGTTGGCAGGAAGGAGGAGACTGATTTGGGGCTTGGAAATCAGGAAGTTCCTGGAGGAGGCACTGTTAGAGATGAAAACGCCTGGATTTGTGGACGGGAGCATTCTGAGAAGATGTGGCAGCACTGGGGAGGCGGAGGGGTGGTGGGGAGGTCATTGGTGGTTTGGTTTGGAGGCCTTGTCGGTATCAAGTGGGGTCAGTGAGGGGAACTGAGGCTGGTAGGTAAGGGTAGAGACAGGGGTGTGGACCTTATTCTGTAAGCTGCAGAGGGTCTTTGAAGGCTTTTGAGGAGAGTCGCTGATCAGAGCAGAGCTTAGCTTTGGAAGATGATTCTAGCAGTAAAACACATAGGGTCTGGGAGCCCGTAGGCAGTCCCTGGTGCCTGTAATCCAGCATGAAATCACCCCAGGCTGGGCGGGGCTGTCAGTAGAGAGCATGGGTATCGAACTAAGCACGTCACTCACTTCTCAGCCACTGCCATTCTCAGAACAGCTAAAGTTTGCTTTAGGAAGCCACACTTATCTCGATGAAAGCCAGAAGCCTCTGATATGTTCTAGCCTGAGGTTGGAACAGGGACATGGGGTAAATGTCGTAGGCTTTGCGAGCCCTGCGGTCCATGATGGTGGCTTGGCGACTGCTTGTGGGAGCACAGAAGCAGCCGTAGGTGGATGGGCATGCCTGTGGTCCCAGAAAGCTCTGTTTACAAGAACAGCTAACCAGATCTGGCCAACTCCTGCCCTAGACCCATGCTTCTGAAACTCGAGCGTGCGTAGGAATCACCTGGGATCTTGTTAAAATGCCAGTTCTGACTCCAGTTCTGGGGCTCTGTAGCTGGTGCCCTGCTCTGGGTGATCTGAGCTCGCTAATCTGCCAGCCCATCCTTTGAACAGCCGGGTTTTAGACCGTACAGGACGCGCATTCTCTTTGAAAGCCGTGTGGTTCTGAGATAACGGCATAGAGCCTTGCAGTGTAAAACCACAGAGCTGTTTGACGTTCCCAGGGTTGTCCGTTCGGTGCCCCTTTGCTACCTTGTGTTCTCTCTTAGATGCCCCCAAATTGTAAATTCTAATCTGAGAGCTTTTGCTGGCCTGAGGTCCCCTGACTGTAGAGGCCCTAATCATGGAAAAGTTTGTAAGGCTCTCTCTCTTCTCTCTTTTATCCTCTCTAACTACTTCAAGACAGAAGGAAATAATAAACATGCAAGAAACCCTAACAACTCTCCTTTGTTTTGGGTTTTTTTCTTAAAGACCCCTGCTGTGCTTTTTCTCTAAAATCTGCTCCCTTTCTACCAAAACGACAACGACAACAGCCAACAGCCAGAGGCTGGTGTGCCTTCTTGGTAAACTGGCTTAGCTCCCACTGGTCTCCCACGCTTATCCCGGCTGACTCGTGGAAACCCACTAGGGGCTGAGGGTTCAGTTTGGACGGGGAAAACCACCTGTCTTGCCTCTCACAGAGTTGGGCTTTCGGCCAGATGAGATCGTGAGGGTGATGACCCATGAAAATGATAAAGGATGTATTGATTTCAAGGCCTCTGATCGCGTAGCTGCTAGAAAGGAGCTGGCTGGACTGTGTGGCTCCTGGAAACGTTTGGGGGCCTTGGACCGCGGCAGTGAGGACGGGATGGTCTGAGGGAGGACTGTAGGAGGGGAAAGGAGAATGAGTGAGCTTATAGTTTCCGTGCGTTAGTTCAGCTGCCAAGTGACAGCTACATGTGAAAGTCTGGTTGCTTCTGACGGTCCTTTCTGACCTCTCTGGGAAGCCCAGCCACTGGCCCATATGTTCCTTGATTTCAGAGTTAGTTTCTTTCAGAAGCTGGGCTTAACCCTCCCAACGTGTGTTCACGGCCTATTAGGCTGTGACCTACAGATTGCAGAAGCCTAAGAACAGGTGCTTTGCCATTGGAGGCAAGTAAATAATTAGGTAATGCTCCACCTAGCCCCCAAAAAGATCGTAAGCAGCCGTTCGGTAAAAATGACCTGATTTAATGAATGAGACGTGTTCCACACAGTAATAAAACTCTCCCTTCTGAAAAATTCCTACAAATTGCTAAATGTCGATTGTGGCATAAGGAACCCACAAACCACTCAGCCCCGTACCTGTTAACACTTCTCGTGGAGAAAGTGTTTAATAAGTAATTCATTGGTCTGAATAGAGTAAAGGAAGCCTTTCGAGTAGAGCATGTCAACGTGGAGAATCTCTTTGAATTCGAATTTCGGTTTTGGGCCGGGCTTTGGGACGTATATAGTGTAACTGCCTCCTCTTGGGGTTGTTCACTGCAGTAAAGGGCAGAGTCAGGACTAGACCTAGTGTCCCTGGTTCCTGCTCCAGCTCCTCCCACCCACCCCCCGCCCCCGAGCTGAGTATTTTGGCAGAGATGTGGCCCCCAAATTGTGGAAGGTCTCGTGGGCCAAAGTGTTGTGTCCTAAAGTACAGGATGAGACACCCACGGTGATTTTAGGTAGTGCATGGACATGATCTTAAATAACATTGAATCATTCATTTAAAAAAGGTGATTCTTTTAAATTTCCTTTCTAATGCTTGTCAGCATGTCAAGGAGAAAGTATCACTGAGTGCTGGTAACTCTTTAACATTTGCTGGTCCCTCTTAACAAAGAGAGGGCAGACCCAGGGCCTTTGGGTGGGGAGCTAGATCCAGCTAAAAAAAGGAAATATTATTTTGTTTCTGGTGTAATGATTTGTATTGCCTTTGTCTGTTTTTGGCATATGATCGCGGTTAGCCAGTCCTGGTTCTGATACAAAGTTTCTATTGAAAGTGTGTTAGCATAAAAAAGGGAGTGTTCTTCAAAGGGACATGTTTAGTAACTTACAGTAAGTTGGTAGGCGGTATGGGACAAGTCACAAGAGTTCGTATTGACATGCCCCAAGTACACAAACCATTGGCCCTAACAAACCCCGATTGCCTTTGCAGTGACTTTGGCTTCAAGATGAGTGAAGATCTGGCATTAGAGGTCTGTGTTCCGGATCCTGAGTTTTCTGGGAAGTCATACTCCCCTCCTGTGCCTTGTCCTGTGGGTTCTACATACAGGAGAACAAGAGGGTACGTACCCCAACGTGCTGGGGACATGTCTGCACTGGGTTTGAGAGAGCAGAGAAAGCCACCTGGGCTCCTTTCATACTCCCACTGCTTGGATTCCTAGCGGGTCTCAGGTAGCTTGGGCAATATTTAGAATTAGGATGTTTACAAACGCTTCTACCCTCTGTGAGAAAAAAATGCAAACCCGTAAGCTTCTCTGTAGCTCTAGCTATATGTTAAGTCATAAACTTCAGCAAGGACACATCGTCATAGGACTTCGTGGAAGGGATACATGTACCCTTGCCCGGGACAGTCTTCCCTGTTATCTGGGCTTCCCGGTGTAATTATAAGCAGAACCAATTGAGAATGATGAAACATCCTTCTTGTCCTATAGGGAAATGAAGAGATGGATGTGGATAGGAAATAGGTTTCCAGGTATGAAGACTTAATGGCTATTCTTGGATGTGTCTGACCTCTTGCTCTTGGGGCGGGGGGGGTGACAGCTATCGGAAGATTTCTGGGGACACTTGTAGTGGAGGAGACGTTGAAACACGGCTGGAAGGAGAACTGGTCCCGTGTCCCTTGGCAGGTAAGAGGTGGTTTCTTGCCTTTGAGTTCTTGAGACGTCACTGTAGTGTCCTTATGATCTCACACTGGTCCAGTCTTGTGGCCCTTCTAACTCAGTGGTAGAAAAACATAGAAATTACAAGCATCACAGACCTCCCCTTTTCCTCTAACCTTGGTATCCAAACCAAATTTATTTATAGCCTTATGCTTGCATAGGAATAGAGAGTAGTTTTTTGAGGGAAATCCCTTTTGCTCATTGAAAAATGTTTATTCGGCGTCTCTTGTGTCCTAGGCATGGCGAGGGTCTTGTGTGTGTTCCTTGGTCTGTTTGTCAGAGTTGGAACATAAAGAAACTATGGCTCTTTGGGAAGTAGCGAAGCGGTCTATCTTAATTTTTATGATAATAATTATAACGAATACTTGAATGGAGCTTCACACATTTAATGTACTTTTCCTTGTGTTGCCATTTTAACCCTTATCACCACCCAATGAAGCAGACACTATCATGAGCTCCGCTTTTTTTTTTTTTTTTTTTTTAACGAAGAAGCATGTTCAGAGGAGAGGATGAATCGACCTGTTTGAGGTCACGCATCTGGTAAGGGACAATGTTCAAATTCAGACTCTTAAGCCCCATGCCCTTCCTTGGACATCGCCCCAGTGGCAGATGAGTGTCATTCGCATTATTTTAGGTGACCATTATGCATGCTCATTGGGAAAGCATTCTTTGGAGCGAGTGTTCGCGCTGTAAGGGGACAGTGTGGTCCAAACGTGCGTTAAGTTGACTGAGCGGTGATGGCACAGGTATTTGCAACCCAGGCAGGAAACGATGATCCCCTTGCAAAGAGTTCACCTCCCGGCCTCTTTTTTCTTCCCTCCTATTTCCAGTTCTTGTTCTTGCAGAACTTCCTTACTCCCTGTGAGCCCTTCCTCCTGCTCTTACCTCTCGGTGAAGGTGGATGGTTGGGGCTGCTTGGACCCGTGGTGGTGGTGGTGGTGGTGGTGGTGGTGGGGTCTGATGGAACAGCCATCGGCACCCCGCTGAATCACGAGAAGCGCATGGCCCTCCGCAGACGGGGCAGAGCGCCCCCCTCCATTGCTCACCGCTTGCCAGCGTTTGCCCCGGTGTTTTTCATGCTAAGCTCATTAGTCCCTTAATTTAATCTTCCATCATTACCAGAGTCATTAACATCCCTCGCTGTGGAGACTTCAAAAGAACACGGCTTCAGCAGATTCCTGCAAATGAGCAGATAATATTCAAATATGCTCCTCACGAGAGCTGTTACTGATGAGGGTTTGGGTTAGTAGGGTTGGAGTGGTTGCTCTCAAGGGCTGGAGTGCATACTTTCATAATAAACGTTTCTGAAGATACTTCTGTGAGGGACAAAACAGTGTGTGGAAAACCATCTGAACTGGTAAGAGAGCTGTTTTCTTTGCTGAGAGGAGAAAATAGAACAGGGACCAAAGTAGAAAAAAAGCACATTTGTAGTGTAGACCACCTCCCAAATGTAAAAAAAAGAAAAGAAAAAGAAAAAGAAAAAAGACGCATGGCACAGAAGGCAGGGGCGTACCAGGAAAGGAAAGGATGGTCTCCTAGGGCTGATGGGAACCACAGCATCTTTGTAAAGATTGAGGTAATCTGGGCATCTGGGCATCATTTTTTTTTTAATGTTTATTTTTGAGAGAAAAAGAGACAGAGCATGAACGGGGAAGGGGCAGAGAGAGAAGGAGACAGAATCTGATAGAGGCTCCAGGCTCTGAGCTGTCAGCACAGAGCCCCACGTGGGGGCTTGAACCCACAAGCCATTAGATCATGACCCGAGCTGAGGTCGGACACTCAACTGACTGAGCCACCCAGGCACCCCTGGGCACCCTTTTTAAAAATGAAGTCGTCTTCCTTCCTTTATGATGACTGTAATAACACAGATGTCTAGGCTCTTCCTAGGCTGGGATTGGTCAAGAATTCTGTTCCTTTCCTAAGCACTGAACACCAGAAATGGGAAATGTTCCTCTGTCCCTAATCCTAAGGCAAGTCTTTCTGGACTCAGGCTCTGCTATAAGGGCATCAGGTGGTTAGAAGGAAAACCAGAGCCCCAGCATGGGGTTTGCAGATGTTGGAGATGCGGGGTGGAAAGCTTGCTGCTGTGAACGTGTCCTCCACGACCTCCTGTGGCAGCTGCGACGAGAGTCCTTGACTTCCCTGTCACGTACGGGCTTGGCAGTTTTCGTCTAAACGTCCCCCTTCACTGGGAATTACAGTGGGAAGCTTTCTTTGAGAACCAGAAGAAGAGATTAGTTACCCCGTGGTGGCGGCTTAGATATTTTTGAAGTAAAATGAGACCAAAGGAAAAGTAGGCAAACTTAACCTTTATTAAAAATTGTATGTAGGGGCACCTGGGTGTTAAGTGTCCAACTGTTGATTTTGGCTCAGGTCACGATCTCATGGTTCATGAGACCAAGCCCCACGCTGGGCTCTGTGCTGACAGTGTGGAGCGGCTTGGGATGCTCTCTCGCCCTCTCTCTCTGCCTCACCTGCTTGTGTGCTGTCTCTCGAAATAAATAATCTTTAAAACAAAATTGTAGGTAGATTTTTTGGGGGGATGCATTATCTATCTTCTAGCTGGGAAGCAGGCAGCTAGTCCACGTGAACTCACTGAATGAAGGGAATCAGAGAGAGCGAAAAACGGTCACCCTGCAGGCCTGCGGCAGAGAGATTCAGGTCTTGGTCCCACACACAGCATACTGTCCAAATGGACACGTTAGACGTGGACGGGGCTGTGCTGCTCGTGTCCATCGCTGTGGAAAAATCTGAATATTTTCTAGGCCGTTCCCTAAGTAGAAGAAGAGAGAATACCAGCTCCTCCAGTGACTGGTTGTCTGACATTAAGTAAGTTGTCTCAAACACTCTGGGCCTCTATTTCTGTGTCTTCAAAAAACGACCACGTGAGCATCTCCATTGTAAGAGGCAGCATTGTATAGTGGGTAAAATGTAGGTCCTGGAGCCAGACTGCTCAAGTTCAAGCCATGGCTCTTCTTCCGAGTTGGGTGACCTTGAGTGCATTAACCTCTCTGCTGTCGGTTTTCTCACGTATAAAATCGAGCTAACAGTCATGCTTCCATCAGGCGGTTGTTACGCCCACGAAACAAACGCCGGAAGGTGGTATATACACTGTGTAAGTATTTGTTAAGTAGAGATAGAATCTTCGGGAATGATCGCGTGGTGAGACGTTTCGTTAAGTATTCGAGAACAAATGTAGTCTTACTGTTTTGGAAACACACTAGGTTGATATAATTGCCCCTGTGTCATTGTGAATAACGTTGGATGGGTGAGCAAACAGATTAGCTACGAGTCTCCGTGACGAGGGGTCTCCAGTCAGCATGATTACGGTGCCGTGTGATACAGTCCTGTGACGAGGGAGAGCATGCTGCGTGGGGTCGTCATGTTCTCATGTGTAACTTGAAAGACTTCTAGGTCGAGCTCAGAAGCGTGGATGTTGGAGCATGCCTACTGGGGCACCCAGATAAAAAAGAGCAAATGTAACGAGGGACATGGTCTGCAGACAAGACAACGGATTTATAGGGGTTGAAGTAGCTTGTCCCAAGTGGAAAGGCGATTCTGCTTCCCACATCTCGATTCCCGTGCTTTGCCACGCCACGGGCCTGTGGCTCTGAGGCTTAGGCATGAGAAGAGAACAGGCGAGGCATGCCAAGACCTCCTCAGCACCCCCCAGGCCCACCCTCTCTGTTGCTTTGTGTGTCTGTGCAGAGGAGAATGAGTTCATCCTGTACGCCATGCGGAAGTCCATCCACCGCTATGACCTGGCCTCAGGAGCCACGGAGCAGCTGCCTCTCACTGGCTTGCGGGCCGCAGTGGCCCTGGACTTTGACTATGAGCAGAACTGCTTGTATTGGTCTGACCTGGCCTTGGACATCATCCAGGTGCGTCAACCCTTCGGTCTGCTCGAGGGGGCTACGCCTCGTGATCGCCCAGTCCCGATAAGCCTCTTTCCAAATGGCCCACTTCTAATTCCCAACAGGTATCAGAAATGGGTATTAGAGGTTTTACGTGGTAACTCATTTCAGGGCCGGCTGATGAGAATTTTCAGTCTTCTCTTTGAGCATTTTCTTGCCCTGCCTACTTCTGTCCTTGTAGGAAGGACTGAGGGAGCCCAAGTCGGCAGTCTGGCTTATAAGGGAAGCCTCACTTTTCCTGCTGGGAAGATTTTAGGACTAGCAGCGTAGGATTATTAGTCACTATCGCACCAGCTGCCTCTTAAGCGTCCTTCTGCCGAAGCCATGACCCGGTAATACTTGACTTCTCTGCAGTCCACGTAATTATCCACTTGAGCTATTCCGAACACAGTCAAGAACTGGGAAGTGAGCTCTAAAGATCCCCACACAGGCCAGATAGATAGCCATCTACACTCAAACCCATGCATTTTAAAGGAGAGCTATTTGATCTTTATTCATTGCCCACTTAATCCTTTTTAGAAAAGCAATTCCAACAAGCTTTCTCGGGACTTCCAACCCAATTTTACTGTGCCCGGGTTTTGAGGAGGGTGGAGATGGGGGGTGGGGGATGGGCATTGGGAGGGACTGGTGGGTGGAGCTATCCCAAGGGAGGAGAGCCTCTGAAAACTGACCCAAGAACTCAGAGATAACAGCAGTCTGGCTTCATGTATTTGAAAAGCAAACAAAATCCTGCTTCTCAGTAATCTCCGACCTCATTATTGTGATAGGGCATCGTTCAGTAACCAGTGTTCGTAACGCTAATGCAGAGTCATACAGATGATTACGTTGTGTTTAGGTGTTCTGCTGAAAACAGGAAGCGGTGACATGTTCTAGAATACTTTGACCGGAAACCGGCTTTGCTCACGTGGAAAGTTGACTCATCTAAAACCTCGCATCCCTTGCCAGCCAAGCCAGTTGAGGAAACGGTTACCATCGGGGGAACCGAGCTGGCGCGGGGTCGTCTGCACGTTTCACAGGCTTTGTTCTTTTTCTCTCTTCAGCGCCTCTGTCTGAATGGGAGTACAGGGCAAGAGGTGATCATCAACTCCGGCCTGGAGACCGTAGAGGCCTTGGCTTTTGAACCCCTCAGCCAGTTATTGTACTGGGTGGATTCTGGCTTTAAAAAGATTGAGGTACGTGTGTCCCATGCTGTCCGTAATTAAGCGAGCAGGGGGTGCACCTGGGCCTGGAGTCACGTTTGACACCGAGGTGGCAGCTAGTGTGTCCCACCCACTTCTCTGGAGATTCTTCGAGAATTCCAGAGAATGGGCCAGCGGAGCCTTTGGAAAGGGAAGAAAAGGGGGAAGGTTCAGAATTCTTGCCCTTTGCCGTGAAGGGCCCGTGTGAGAACAGGATGCCTGGACCCACCTGACCGAGATTTCACGAAGGTGCCCTGAATGGTTCTGTTTTGGCTAACGGCAGCATGTGGGAGTAACCATAATGATAATCATAGTAACGCCACAGCATGATTATCGTGCCGTAGTATCACTGCTCTAGTATGACTGTTGTCGACCAGAGGTATAAAGACAGCGTCACGATCATGATCACCATCGTTAGTATTAAAAGCAACGAGGACTCCCTGGGTGCCAAGCCCCACTGGAACCACTTTGCATGAATTATGTGATACACTGCCCACAACAACCCTGTTAACAGTGGGTACTTTTTTTTTTAATGTTTTATTTATATTAGAGAGAGAGAGAGAGAGAGACAGAGCATGAGTGGGGGAGGGGCAGAGAGACGGAGACAGAACCTGAAGCAGGCTCCAGGCTCCGGGCCGTGAGCTGTCAGCACAGCTCCCGATGCGGCCTCGAACTCACGAGCAGCGAGACCATGACGTGAGCCGAAGTCAGACGCTTAACCGACTGAGCCACGCAGGCGTCCCAACAGCGGGTACTCTTATTATCCCATTTTTACCTGTCTGTGCCTTAGCTACCTAAGGCAACGCGAGGGTCAGGAATGGCCTCGACAGCACCAAAGTCATGGTCTCATAGGCACGCTCACCTCCTGGACGTCACGGCTGAGGCCCATCGTCCCCAGCCCTCTTTGTACTGCCGATGTGGAAGCATGGCACGCGGGTGGCGCAGGAAGTGCAGTAGAGGCAGGGAGGCTCAGAGAGTCGGGAGAAGTTGCCAGACGAGACCCGCGAAGTCGAGAGCCAGACCTGGGTTCGGTCTTCATTCTGGAAGCTGAGTGACTCAGGCCAGTTTCTTACCCACCGAAGCTTCGGGTGCTTCGTCTGCGATACGAAGGTTCGTTTATCCATTCAGTGGTTGGACGGGTGCTTTTTCCTCACGTGCTTATGTGCCAGGTATGGTTTGAGGTGGTGGAGAGACAGCAGTAGGCGAGACACAGGTTCCTGTTGTGATCGAGATTAGATTTTCGTGGAGGCAGCGAACTAATGAAGAAAGAAGTCTGTCAGTTCCGTCAGCGATGCGTCCTCCAGAGAATGTCCGGGGGCGGGGGGGCGGGGGCAGTGTGATCGTGTGACTGCACAGTCAGGCGGCATGCCACGAGGTGGGCAGGAAGGCCTTGAGGATGTGACACCTGAGCGGAGCCCTGATGACAGGGTGATTAGCGTCCACCCCACAGCGCGGCTGGGGGAAGTGAACAAGAAGGTGCCCAGTGCCTTGGACATACTGAGTAGTGCATCTGTCTTGCCCTTCCTCTCCTTTCTTTAATGTGTGTGGTCAGCACTTTGCCAGGTGCTGGAAGGATGCAGTAAAGCGTAAGCCCCTACACAGCATACAACTCAGGTCCCGTCTGTGCAGAATGGTGAGGAAGTGCCGATGCTCGTTGCTCGAGGCAGGTCAGAGGCGTTAAGCCGAGGAAGTGGGCCTGGAGGTGAGTTTTGAAGGAAAGACACGATTTGATTATGGGGCAGAGGACAGGCCCGGAGGGGATATGGTAAGAGCAGACGAGGACGAGGAGTACGTCAGGCTTGGAGACCCACGAGAAGGCCAGTCCCACCAAAGTTGTAGGGGCTGACGTGGAAGAGAGAGAATATGGAGGAAAGAAAATGAACGGTCTGTGGAGGCTCCTTTTTTGTTTTTATTTTTTTTTTTAACATTTATTCATCTTTCGAGAGACGAGAGAGAGAACACGAGCAGGGGAGGGGCAGAGAGGGAGATGCAGAATCCAAAGCAGGCTCCAGGCTCCGAGCTGTCGGCACAGCCCAACACGGGGCTTGAACTCACGAACTGTGAGAGCATGACCTGAGCCAAAGTCGGTCTGAAGCCAGAGCTTAACCAACTGGGCCACCCAGGCACCCGTGTGGAGACACTTCATCGTGAGGCGGGAACTTTGAGGATTTGTTTTGTGGACAACGTAGAGCCACTGGTGGCTTTGGAGCCTGGAGTGATGTAGGTGGGTTGCTTTGTGCAGATCTTCACGCCCCAGACCTGGGGCACAGGCGGCCGTGTGGCTCCTCTGTCAGACCACGTGAGAATTGTCCCATGACCGGAGGAGGGAACAGCTCATTCCGCCAGGAAGTTTCCCAGATGGCGCCTGCAGGGGAATCAGGCAGCCATAGAGGCGCGTGTCTGTAGGCAGCAGCCCCATGGGAAACTGTGATGTGGGCCTTTCAAGGAGCTCACATCCATCTTGGCCTTCCACCCACTCGGCTCCCACCACCCCCCCCCCCCTTTTTTTTTGTCAGGTAGCTAATCCAGATGGTGACTTCCGACTCACGATTGTCAACTCCTCTGTGCTTGATCGGCCCCGGGCCCTGGTCCTCCTGCCCCAAGATGGGTAAGTGTGGCCCCAGAGGAAGTCAGCATGTGTCAGATGCTACAGCAGACCGATTTTCGTGGAAATGCAAACTGCTGGACACAAACTTGTTTCTGATGATTATGGTTGAAATAACCTGTTGACTTCGAGTTTTGAAGCCAGAGCTCAGTCATCTGGTCAGGTGACTCTACTCCCTTTCCGTTCCTGAGCATCAGAGTCTCTGCACCCAGATGTCTCACATCTGTGGGGTGTTTTCTCCAACGAAGGGTATTATTGAAAGCAAGTCTCTCGGTTAGACGTGGTCAGGCCTGGTTGGATATCCTAAGGATCTTTACCTGGAGTTTGAGGCATGATGCAAACATTTGATCCCGTCCATCTTTTTCCTGTGCCCACCCACCCACCCCCCCCCCCCAAGCTTGGGTGGGTTCTCTTACTAACAATTTGTAAGCACCTGGGAAATGCAAAGGTGCTTTTTATTAATTTCTTAACTTAAGGAAACATAGCTGAAAGGAAATTCTGGATTAGGTTTTCAGTCCTTCTGATATTTATGATACAGAATTCGATCTGCTTTTTAAGAGAAAAATATGTATATGTACCTGATTAAAAACGTTACGAGAGCAGAAGTTTATGACATGAAAACTACTTGTTTCCTCCTTTCTCACTCTTAACCCTTCTCACTCACGCATCCTAGGGGTAGCCATGATTAGTGGTTTCTTGTGTAGCTTTCAGAATTCTCTTTTACCCGTATACAAGCATATATCCTTAAAACACATGTACACGCCTGTGTGTCAGAATCGGAGGACATTTGCTGTTCTGCATGTTTAAAAATATTTAACGTGGTTTGAAGATGACGTTTTCATGTGAGCGCTTGTAGGTTTTTCAGGCTTCGTAATACTCTTTTGTGTATACCACAGTCTGTCACTTTCTCTGTATATTGACGTTTTGGTGCGTATACATATATATCCACCTAAAAGTGTGTGTGTATCTATACTCACATAACACATATACGTGTACACGTATGTATACATATACGCACTTGCTAGTAAGAATGATGCCGTGATGAATAGCTTTGTATATTGCAGTCACGTAACTTGATTATATCTGTTTAAATTCCAGTAAAGGAATTCCTGGGTCAAGAAGTTAAGTATCTTAAGTTCACAATTACAGATTATAACAATAATGCTGAACGAACTGGACTTATGTTTGTCGATGGGCTTCTTACCTCCTTGGGGTAGCATGTGACCACCCCCCCCCCACCTTTCCCCAGGTCTGATGTGATGTGCATTCTTTCCCGGTTTTGACCAGGGTGATGTTCTGGACTGACTGGGGAGACCTGAAGCCAGGAATTTATCGGAGCAACATGGACGGTTCTGCTGTGCATCGTCTCGTGTCAGAGGATGTGAAGTGGCCCAACGGCATTGCTGTGGATGACCAGTGGATCTACTGGACAGACGCCTACCTGGACTGCATCGAGCGGATCACCTTTGATGGCCAGCAGCGTTCCGTCATCCTGGACAACCTCCCCCACCCCTACGCCATCGCCGTCTTTAAGGTGGGGACTCCTTTGCTCCCACCTTGGGCGGTCTGTTAGAGCTGGGGAAGAGTGTACCGAGGTGAAGAGCTGCTCTTGTTTTATAGAGATGCTTGTCTACTTCTAGAAAACCGGCTCATTTCTGAATTTGAGACAGTTTCCTTTACAGTTTCCTTTCCTTGACATCCTTTACGGATGTCACAGTTGCCGGGCTGCTCACTGTTCACATTTCAAAAGATTAAAGTTTGAGGTTGTTTCACGGAAAAATCCCCGTTTGCCCTTGAGTGCCGGTAGTCTGGGCTCCGTGTCATCTCCTGTGAGGCTTGTCTGCCTCGTGCCCTGATGGCTTCAGATGAGCTCTGTACCACCTGCGTTGCCCGTCACTCCTGCTTCGACTCTAGAAAACAGAATGGTCGCCTCTCCCCAACGTTGGGAAGCAGATTTCGAACCGAAGGGCTGGACCGTGGGCAAACTTGATTGCTCATCGGATAGTTTCCTTCGGGCGGTTCCTTCTGTGCGGCTCTTTGGTGAGGTCTGGATAAAACCGCTGCCTTGCATTTCGGCGGAATCTCGATGAGGCTGGTCATTCACCAGTGACCGTCAAGCATCGCCCCGCACGGGCGAACCCCTGTTCTCACAGAGGGTCCAGAACAGGAGACCAAGGAACTACGCTAACGAGCACGGTTTTCTTTTTTCTTTTTTTAGAATGAAATCTACTGGGATGATTGGTCGCAGCTCAGCATCTTCCGAGCTTCCAAATACACCGGCTCTCAGATGGCGATTCTGGCGAGCCAGCTCACGGGGCTGATGGACATGAAGATTTTCTACAAGGGGAAGACGACTGGTAAGGCAGTGTGCCCCGCTTCATCTTTCTCTCGCTCTGTCTCTCGTGGATCTCTAGGAGGGGCTGGGTGTGGGCAATCCCTGCTCAGGCGGGATCTGGCAGCCTGAATCTTTATTGTCACGACAACATGCACATTATTTAATTTCTTCCTAATGACATCTTAATTTCTTTTCTAATGGTACACAAACAGCTGGAAGACAGCGTGTTTTTTGCCTGCCTAGCGTGTGATACTTGGTGGGTAATTACACCCCCCTCCCCTGCCTTTGGCCCCTGACTGATTGGTGGTGTGGCTTCTGTTGCAGCTGGAGAGTCCCAGCGGGCGCTTAATCCCCACTTGGCAACCTTACAGGGCCCAGCGCCGTGCTGGGTGTGCAGACAGTTGCTGCCTCCTGATGGGATCGTGTCTTGTTCTCCGGTTGCCCAGATGACCTGTTGCTCATTGAGCGCCTACATATATGATGCATTAATGAATGCGCCCCGCCTGCAACTCTTAAGGCCCATGAAGAAGGGGGTTGTGGTTTTTTTCTTTTTTTTTTTTTTCCCTTCTGTCCTCAACAGTTTTGCCACTGCCTGGCACTTAGTAGGGCTCGGTATTTGTGGAAAGAGGTCATGGAAAAGGAAGAGCTGCCAGTGGATGGAGACAGTAGCTGTCTTTTTTTTTTTTTTTTCTAATGTTTTTATTTATTTTTGAGACAGAGAGAGACAAAGCATGAGCAGGGGAGGGGCAGAGAGAGAGGGAGACATAGAATCCAGAGCAGGCTCCAGGCTCTGAGCTGTCAGCACCGAGCCTGATGCGGGGCTCGAACTCAGAGACTATGAGATCATGACCTGAGCTGAAGTCGGATGCCCAACCGACTGAGCCGCCCAGGCGCCGCAGTAGCTGTGTTAAAGATTGCTGGCGGAGGCTTCAAGAGCTGCTCCGGTGCTTGTGACCCGCTGGTCCTGGAGAAAGCCTCCTTCCTTATTTCCTGCCCTTTCCGTCTGTATGCCACCCGTATGGTTGGCTCTCCAGAAGAGACGGCAGGATGCTCCGGGAAGAATAGTTCTTTTAAGAAGCACCCTATTTTTCTCAGCAGGATTAAATAGCACCCTGGGTCTGCTGACTCTCCTCTATTGACAAACTGCTAGGTTTCCCGGTTTGAACTAGAATGTTGACATTGTTTGGTGGGTTTTGGCTGGCCTTGTGCTAAGAGAAGACTGTCAAAGGGAAATAATACGGTTATAGATACCCTTGTTATTTGGGGGAGACCAGTGGAGATAGCATTGAGAACACCCTTAGGAAACCATACGGAATGCTGGGAATGTAAGTCTGTATTCTTGTCCTGCCTTTGCGACTGACCTGTGACATGGGCGGGGGCGGTACTGGGATCCATGGATCATAGATCAGGGAATGACATCTCAGATGTTGTGAATTCGCTCTCTCAAAGGTCCCTCGCTGGTTTAGGAGCCGGGCTTTTGTTCCAGTTCTGCCACAGAACCTAGGGGTCACTCTCTTCTCGGACATGGTGCCTGTTTTAAAACAGGGAGAGATGAAGGACTGCTTCTCAGCTCCAGGGGCTGAAACTCAGGGCCTTTGTCTGATGGAGGACCCCCACCCCTGCTGATGGGCGTGGGTAGCAAGCCCAGTGAGTCCTCAGCATTCCTCTGGATTAGCACTCCTTCTAGAAAGCAAGTCTGCCTTTTGACAAGCGCTTGTAAGCACGTGTTGGTGAGCACACAGCAGCGTTCAGATGAACCGCTGACCCTTGGGCTCTCCCCTCCCCGGTCTCGGCTGGTCACTTGCTTCATTCCAGCTGATGTGCAGTCACCGCGAGGTCCCGGGGGGGGTGGGGGTGTTGTGCTGGGGGAGCGAGTTTGTGGTCTAAGCATATGCATAGGTGGTCTCCTGGGGCTGTGCACACGGGCCTGTGAGCCTCACCTTGGGCATGATTTCCCCTTTGTGCCTGAACGAGCCCCCTTCATTTAAACCATCCAGAGTAATTCCGGGAGTCTGGCTGGGGTCTGGACGGAGATGTGTGACGGTGGGTAGCACACAGACTCGGGCCTGCAGCCTCAGGACCGGTCGCTGCCTTCTCTTTGGTCCTTCCTCCATTTGCCTTTCGGATTTCCTTTTTCTCCTTTGTGTGAGCAGGATCCTTGCAGCCGGCCTCCTGCCCACAGACACAGGGCCGGAGAAGCAAGTCTGTGATCTCTCAGGGCTAGTTTAGGGTAGCTGAGCACTTTTGAAATGACATCTGGCTGCCAGCACTGCCTGTATGCAGCAGGTGCCTCTTGGCCTTGAACTTGTTTGCTCTAACCTGCCTGATTTTTTTGGACCCTGTTTTGCACATTCGTGACCCCTGGTGCTAGTCAGTCTTTATTATTTTTAGTGTCAGATCCTAGCACACTTAGGACTATTAGCCAAGTGTAAAATAATAATCGAGATGATAACCTACATTTATTTAGGTATTCCTGTGTTATCAGTATCACAATAATGTGCTTTGTGGGCTTGAATGACCTCAGTTAACCTTCCCCAAATCCTGTGTACTATTAATATTTCTGTTTTGTAGATGAGAGCATGAAAGTCAGGTTCATGTTTCTCTATCATACGTATAGTTAAGTGGTAAGAATTTGCACCGTGGCCTAATTCACTTCCAAGCTTGACTTCCACGAAACTGTTAGGCTCTGCTCCCTCTATCATCTGTTGTTGGAATAGCAGTGCCCTGGTATATGATGGTGATATGGAAGTCCTAGATGTTGATTGATTCTTGTTTGTGATAAAAATTTGTTCACTCCGAGCATTTGTCCATTTGGGCGATTTTGGTTATAACCAGACGCCTTTCTTGATCTTTGTCCCTGGTTAGTTTTCATGTAGGGTTACTGGAATTTATTCCCCACAAAGAGTGCTTTTTTCTTTTTCTTTTTTTAAATGTGTATTTATTTTTGAGAGAGAGAGAGCACAAGCAGGGGAGGGGCAGAGAGAGGGGGAGACAGAATCCGAAGCAGGCTCCAGGCTCTGAGCTGTCAGCCCAGAGCCCGACGTGGGGCTCGAACTCAACGAACTGCAAGATCGTGACCTAAGCCGAAGTCAGAAGCGTAACCGACTGAGCCACCCAGGCGCCCTGAGTGCTTTTTCTTTAAAGAGCTTAGTTTACAAGGCTGTTGATTTTTTTCAGTTGATTTTGCAATGGATTAAAATACTTTGGAGCTCATGGAATGGTCCTTCAGAGTCTCAGTAATCTAAGGCTTTTAAATATCTGTAGTGAGGGCAAACACTTACTCTCTGAGGTGGATTTGATTCGATCATTGTCAAACGTTTAGATAATTAAGCAAGATAATAGCATTTCTGTGTCCTAAACTGGTTCTGGAGGAATTTTCCAAAGAGGAGATCTGAATACGTTCTGAATCTGCCCAATGAAGGCATCATGGGGCTGTTTGGTCTTTGAAGGGCACATCTTTGGAGATGATGACTGCCGTTTGTCCACTCTTTATATCAGATTGATGGTCTTTGTATTGTCTTCCTTGCCCATGCAAGACTGCAGCCTCCTGTATAGAGTCTGTGGCCATGTTCTGGGGGTGGAATTCTGCTGACTACTCCTTCCATGCTCTCCCGGCTTCTCTGTAGCACCCCATAAGCTCCTGCCCAGTGTACCTCTTGGGGTCAGTGACTGGGTCTGCTTGGTTTGGGGTTTGCCTCTGGACACTGCCTCTCAGACCGTATACATCTCTGTCTAGAACCCCATTTTGGGGGCCCCGGGGTGGCTCAGTCGGTTGAGTGTCTGATTTCGGCTCAGGTCACGATCTCGTGGTTCACGAGTTAGAGCCCTGAGTCAGTCTCTGTGCTGAGAGTTCAGAGCCTGGAGCCTGCTTCTGATTCTGTGTCTCCCTCTCTCTCTGCCCCTCCCCTGCTCACGCTCTCTCTCGAAAATGAATAAACATTAAAAAAAAAATTTAGAACCCCATTTTGCGTTCGGTGCTTCTGGCTCTTGCTTCCTTGGGTAGGAACCTTTGCTCCACATGTGAAAGTGTTAGTCGTGTTCTTTTACAGACGTAGCCCATGTGAAAACATCATCCTGTCCTGGAGTATTTTTTTTTTTAAGTATTCTGTTACCGTTCCATTTCTTGGAACACTGAATGCTGTGTTGTCCTCTGAATACAAAGAACATGTTCCAGATCGTTTTGGAGTTGTTTTGCATTAGTGGTAGCTCTGTGTTCTTCCCTGTAGCCTAGAGCATGTGTATTCTGAAAAAGGAATAATCTCTCTTCATGGAACAGATCAGGGTGAACTGATCTCTGGCATTTCTGCTCTAGTCAACCGGTTATTCTGCTGTGGAAACTCTGCCTTTAGAGTTGGTTAAATATTTGTAGAACCCTTTTGAATGTTTCATCATATGGATTCTCCTCTGCGAATGTATTTCGTGTCTTTGGTAATGCTTCGTACTCTCCGGTCCTTAGCATCTAAACAACACTGTTGCTATATCATTGTGACTTTTATTTTTATGCGTGTGCTAGTTAAACACTGATGAAGTGCCAACACATCCAAAGCCACTGAGCGTATCATCACCCATATTAATACCAGTCGTCATTAACGAGCCCTGTTTTCCAACCTGCAGGTCAGTATAGGCAATGACATGGCTAAAATCTTCCCGCATGGAAACAGGGTACCTGGATGTGATTGTGGTGCGTTTGTCTGTCCGTGAGATAGCACAGCTGAAGGACTGTCATCAGCTGAGTTTTATCAGAGCGTTTATGTGTATTTCCCCCCGAGTTTGATGATGGACAGTCACAGCCAAAAGAACACGCTTACATTTCATAATTTATGTGGCTTTTATGGTGCTCCATAGTTGTATCGTGTTTCCAGCTTTTACCCAGTGGTGTGTGCATCCTCTCCCGCCTTGCCAGAGGGATGTGGAGGGTAGGAACATCCCTTTCCCATCATTGTTCATCCACAAAAGTTCTCTCCCCAGAATGCAGCGAAGGATTTTATGGACTTTCGTCTGGCCCTCTCTGTGGAAAGCTGAACCAGAGAAAAGACTGGAAATAGGGATAGATCGATGTTAACTCATCCTTGTGTGGATTTATTGCATGACAGATAGCACTGAGGCTAATGGGCACCGTGGCTGGCTTTTTATTCAGCTCGGCCGCTGCACTCAGGCGCAGAGGAATTGAAAAGCAGAGACCCGGGTGTTCGTCTGGGCCCTGTCGTTACTCAGGTGCATGTTCTCATTAAGGGCTCTTGGGTCAGAGGAGCAGAAACCCAGTCAAGCTAACTCAAGTAAAAAGTGCTAATGAAAGCATAAAGGGAGATTGTAAGGAACCCAAAGAGAGGAAACAGAGGTGAGCCTTGTGGGGACAGGTGCAGGAAATTGTAAAGACACCACTTCTGTCTCTCTCTCTCCTTCTCCCTTTGGGACCCTGGTGTGGCCCTTCCCCTCCCCTCTGGAAGTCTGCCGTATTCTCCCGTCTGCCTCTCTGGAGTCTGTTTCTGCACAGCCTTGACCTGCACGGGGTTTGGTTTGTCCTGCCTCACCTTTGACACCCACGCCGTGTGACTTCTCTCCCGGCTCGGGCTCCCCAGTTGCTCTGTTGTTTTTCCATCACCCCAATTCCAAATTCCCAGGAGGAACAGCGGACGCCTGGCCCTGAGCAGGGGTTGGCGGCGAGGTTCGAGCCCCCGCACTCGGCCCTTCCCCTTTCTCTCTTTCTGCGCTCCGCGCCGTCGTGTGTCTGTACGACGAGCAGGTTGTGTTGATGTCAGTATCCCGTTCGATGTTTTTTTTAACCCGGATGTGGCCGCCGCTTGCCTTCTCTCCAGGAAGCAACGCCTGTGTGTCCAGGCCGTGCAGCCTGCTCTGCCTGCCCAGGGCCAACAACAGTAAGAGCTGCCGGTGTCCGGAGGGCGTGTCCAGCACTGTCCTCCCGTCCGGGGACCTGATGTGCGACTGCCCGCAGGGCTATCAGCGGGAGAACAGCACCTGCGTCAAAGAAGGTGCGTCCCTTCTTCTTTTCTACCCTCCTTCCTCCTCCCCCCTCCCAGTGCTGTGCGTTCCCCACGTTGCTGGGTTATTGAAATTGCCGAGGGTAAGGAACAAATCCGCTGGATACATACAGACATCCCGGCTCAGGGGCTGAGGCCTGTGGTACTTCAGTCCTCAGTGGGATTCCCCTCTTTGTCTCCTTCTGCCTCATTTTTATCTATCTATCTATCTATCTATCTATCTATCTATCTATCTATCTATCTATTTTCACTTATTTTGAGATAGAGAAAGAGAGAGCGAGTAGGGGAGGGGCAGAGGGAGAGAGGAGAGAGTAAGAATCCTAAGCAGGCTCCGCACTGTCAGTGCAGAGCCCGACGGGGGGCTCAGACTCACGAACCCTGAGATCATGACCTGAGCCGAGGTCAGACGCTTCACCCACTGAGCCATCCAGACGCCCTTCGTTCTGCCTCTTCCTTTCCTCATCCACCCCTCCACATCCGGGTTCTCAACTTCTCCTGCTTCCTGGCAGTTGGACCAAACCTGACTTGGAGAAAGGACTGGTCGGACCCCTTCACAGCTCACCTGGGCTCAGCAGCAGCTCTTTCCCACACCCTGCCCGCCCCCCCCCCCCCCAACACTAGCCCAGAAACGTCCAGAGTGTTCAGAATGACGTCGCAGAGGGTCTTGAGGCTTTACCTCACGCCGTGACCAACTGGCTCTAACAACCCCATCCATTCTTTCTTTGAATGTGAATACATAGATTCTAAAACTTTTCCTCTGAAAACCTGTCTTCGTCTTGCTTTCCTGTCTAATTTGTGCCCTTATCACCTCCGCAGTCTGGCCCTGTATATTACTGTCAGTGAGGGGAACCTCTGGAAGGGGGCCCTGCCAGGAAGCGTCCGAACCCCTGCTATTTTCATTCCCAAGGTTATATTTGCTTTGTAATCACGACCTCCCTCCTTATAGCAGCCTCTTAGTCCTGGGCAGGGGAACACACGAAGCGGCCCTGGGGTCCCTCTTCCATAAGAAATACAAATGGAGGGGTGCTTGTGTGGCTCAGTCGGTTAAGCGTCCGACTCCTGGTTTCGGCTCAGGTTACGATCTCACGGTTTGTGAGTTCGAGCCCCGCATTGGGCTCTGTGCTCATAGTATGGAGCCTGCTTGGGATTCTCTCACTCCCTTTCTCTCTCTGACCCTACCCTCCTTGCTCCCTCTCTCTAAAAATAAATTAATACACTTAAAAAAAAAAAAGAAATATAAATGGAAAAAAGATGACCCTGCCCTTCTTAGACCCGGGAGATTCTCTTTCAGGCTCTGGACGTCCTCTTATATCTGTTTCAGAAAGAAACAAAGTTAACGCTAAGTTAACCAAGAGGAGAGGGAAAGGCTTTTCTATATTTTCCATTAGAATGCCTTTGGTTACCCAAACAAGAGGCCAGTCATCACGTGTTCTAGACTCAGTTTACCAAACAACACATTTTTCTTTCTCCTGTGTGTCACGGGTAGAAAAAAAACCTCAGAGTATTGTGTATCCTTTGGTACCTACTTGACTGAAAAATTGAAGATCTATGAATATATATAATAGTATGTACAGAATACAGATGGCTATAACTATACTGACTGTGTATGTTTTCATACTGTGTAGACATAGTCCCTTAAGCAGTTCCTTGGATGATTAATATTTTATAACGTTGATGGGCTGCTATCTACCCATTGGACCCAACCTGCACCATCACGTCCTTTTTCATTATTGTAACCACCCCCGGCACCTCTCTAGCTCCCTCTTACCCCTTAATTGTAATTGAAAGAGGAAATAAGGAGGCCTCTATCGTAATGCAGGTGAGCTTGGCACCCCCCCCCCCCCTTGGCCATTTAAGGCCTGTTATTTGAGGAAGAAAAGCGGAAACTCAAAAGAGAAGAGTCTTGCGGTCCAGCAGTAAGAATAATATTGGTTTCGTTTCCTCTTCTACCTGCTGCCGGCGGCCAGAGAACACCTGTCTCCGTAACCAGTACCGCTGCAGCAACGGGAACTGTATCAACAGCATTTGGTGGTGCGACTTTGACAACGACTGTGGCGACATGAGCGATGAGAGAAACTGCCGTGAGTCTCTTAGCTTGGCCGGGCGTCTGGGATGTTACACGTTTGTGGTTACCCGCGAGGCCAGTCAGCTCCTCCCAGGTGGGGACCTGCCACCCCAGATGGCCCCTCATGATCAGCGATGCCCGTTTAGGCTGATGGGGCTTGGAGAACAGAGAAGAACATGTCTCCACTGCCACTTAGATACAGGTTATTGTTTAACACCCATCCCCCACAGGTGAGGGAACTGCTCACTACAAGGGGTTGACCAAGAAGCATCGCGTGGCTGAAACTGAGCTGCCTGGGGCGTGGGGCGGCCTGGGCTGTAACTGTGGCCCTACTACTGTGATAAAGCTGTTGACCAGGTGACATTCCTTGATCAGTAAATTCAACCTTTTCAGAGATTGGAAACAGGTTTTACTTTGTATGCCACTCCAATCGGCGGATATCAGCTGACTGCCAGGCTCTAGAGTGATCGTCCTAATTGACTGATGATGCCTGGTTTGGTTTGAAATGCGGGGCTGTTGGGGCGCCTGGGTGGCTCAGTCGGTTAAGCGTCCGACTTCGGCTCAGGTCACGATCTCACAGTCCGTGAGTTCGAGCCCTGCGTCGGGCTCTGGGCTGATGGCTCAGAGCCTGGAGCCTGCTTCCAATTCTGTGTCTCCCTCTCTCGCTGCCCCTCCCCTGTTCATGCTCTGTCTCTCTCTGTCCCAAAAATTGGGGCGCCTGGGTGGCGCAGTCGGTTAAGCGTCCGACTTCAGCCAGGTCACGATCTCGCGGTCCGTGAGTTCGAGCCCCGCGTCGGGCTCTGGGCTGATGGCTCAGAGCCTGGAGCCTGCTTCCAATTCTGTGTCTCCCTCTCTCGCTGCCCCTCCCCTGTTCATGCTCTGTCTCTCTCTGTCCCAAAAATTGGGGCGCCTGGGTGGCGCAGTCGGTTAAGCGTCCGACTTCAGCCAGGTCACGATCTCGCGGTCCGTGAGTTCGAGCCCCGCGTCGGGCTCTGGGCTGATGGCTCAGAGCCTGGAGCCTGCTTCCAATTCTGTGTCTCCCTCTCTCTCTGCCCCTCCCCCGTTCATGCTCTGTCTCTCTCTGTCTCAAAAATAAATAAACGTTAAAAAAAAAAAATGAGATGCGGGGCTGTTGATAGGTGTGCATGGAAACATCCACTCCAAAGAGTGTATACTTTCTAAGGGTAACAACTAAAATATATGATTGTGTTTAGCAAGGTTTAAAGACAAACAAATAACTACATATCATGGGTAATTGATTTACTTCCAGTTTTTAATTTTTAGTAGCTTCGACATTACCTTGTAAGGAGGTGCTTTGCCTTCTGACAGTGAGTAATACGTTCAGACATTCAGTCAGCAAGTATTTGTTGAGGACTCCTTTGTTCTAGGCTCTGTGCTTGGCTCTGTGCTTGGCCTCAGGTGATCAGGTGGACAGGTGGATCAGGAGTTTACAGTCTGTAGGGGAGCTGGAAAAATAGAGAGGCAGTTACAGAGGAGCCTATGAGTGCTGTGATGGGGACGTGCCATATGCATCCAGGAAGAGCACACAAATCAAACTTGGGTAGGTATTTATGGAGAGCCCTGAAGAAGGGTGGGTAGAGGTGAACCAAGCAGAGGTGGAGGGAATATCGTGGTAGGTAAGAGAACTACAGGTATGAAAACCCAGAGGTCAGAGTGCGTGGTGTGGGGCATCGGTGACAGGAATGGAGAGTTGGCCTAGGGATGGTCCCCAGAGCAGCAAGGGCCCGTGAGCTTAATTCAGAGGAGCAGTTGGGAACCGTTGAAATGACATGATGAGATTTTTGTATTTGGAAAGATAAGGACTAGGAAGAATGCACTGGAGCGGAAGCAGACCAGGAGCAGGCAAGCCAGAAACTAATCCGCAGGCTTCTCTTTCAAATATTTCCCCATGAGAAATCCAGAAGCTCGTTGACCATTTTGTGCTGTAAGAAGAGGTCGATGGGTGCCTCCTGGCTCCATATACTCTTCTGGCCTCTGATGGATGTACTTAGCCGGCCACCTAAGGGGCCTGTGCCAGGTTCCGAGGCTGTTCCATCCAGAAAGTAACCTCAGGAGCAGTCAATTCACTGACAAAACTACGTATTGCCCTTCCTGGCTCACAGGAGGTTTTTACTAAACCTCTTCTTAATGATTTTTTTCCTTGGTTTCAGTGGTTGCCATTCACACCCAGGGGGAAGAGCTTACTGAACGGCAGGTTTGGGAAAACATTAGGCTATCTGTGTGTTTCTTCTTTTCTTCTCTACCAGAGTCTCAGGAAGGTGTGGTGTTTGTGGGGGGAGAGCCAAAGCTCCTTAAAAACTGTCCACATGAACAACAGGGGAGCCTACCTTGGAAAGGACTTTATTACACAATGGGGAGGGAGAGGAGATGCTTCTTAGAATTGGCACGTTGGGTGAAGATTGCCAAGATATGATTAGGCTTGGTGGAAGCAGAGAGATTTAAACTAGATGACCTTGTGTCCAGTGATGAGGGTTCTACCCTGGGTTTTGGTGTCTACTCGACAGATAAGCCGAGATCTTGTGTTGGTTCAGCGTTAGGAGGGAAGGACCTCCCTCCATGTTCAGGACTTGACGCTCTCCCGCCCAGCCCGTGAGCTCTGCACGGGCCTCACAGGCTTCCAGAGAGTTCACACTCGTCCTCTGGGTCAAGTTGGCAGCTGGCTCTGAACCCGCCCTGCTTTGGTGTCACCGTCAGCTGGGATTGACCTTCCCGGGACCATGGGACTTACTTGCTGCTCTGTTCTTTTCTCCATTCACTCCACTTGGCCCAAGTCCCGACCAGTCAGATGTGGCAGAGGGGAGGGGTGACAGGGCACCCAAGAGAGTGGTGCTTGTCTGTGCCTGCTCAAGCGGCTCCCTTATCAAGGAGGAGGAGAGCCGCGCTTATCCTGATGGTGGAGGCGCCCCGGCCGAGGGCAGGGCTGCAGGAAAGGGGCAGGCTGTGGCTGGGCAGTCCTGTCTGGGAAGTGAAATGCAACATCCCGTCCGCTGCCAGGGGGCGTGGCAGGGAGGCATCCTGTCAGTTCATCTCCCTCCTGCGCACACACACTCCTGTGCTGGGTAGCTGTCAGGCGCTCTGGGTTTTGACATGAATCCCCTGCAGCCTTGTCATTTTTGCATTCATCCTCTGCCTCCCACCATGAGCTCAATTACAGAGAAGAAATGGAGCCTCAAATAAGAGCTGCTGGGGATGTGTCACGGCAGCGCTGGCTTTTCATTTCACGGCACAGCCCCACCCTCCGCCCCAGGATTCTCTTCTGTCACATCCTACCTTGTGTGTCAGCTGCTTCCGAGAGCAGCCTTTCCTGGAGGGTCTTTGGCTGGGGTCAGGGGGTTGTGCTCACCTTCAAATAAGTTCTGTTCCAAAGAGGGAGAGGAATCTGTACCTGTTCGGATGCAGTCGGGCAGAGGAAGGACAAGGAAGAGACGTGACATCTGGTGGGAGCCTCTTCTATTTTACAGCCTATCTAATGGGCTCTGGTCCCAAACCTGTTTCCTTATTTATTTTCACAAGCCTGTCACAGGGTAGTTATTGTACGATTTCCACATTACAATGGAGAACACAGAGGCACAGGACGGTTAGGTTACATAAGTAAGTGGTAGATAACAGAACCGAGAGATCCGTATCTAGTCTTTCTGTCATCACAGCACTTGGCCCCATCACCTTATCCTCTTCCTGCTGTGCAGGAAACGGGCTCAAGGAGGTTAAAGTTAATTGCTTGAGGCAGAGGCAGAGCCAGGATTTGAAGCCTGACAACGGGGACCGCATGCCCGCTGCAGAATCCTTGCCCAACACTCCCTGTGTCATCGAGACGAGGAGGTGCCAGCTTCTTGTGCGACATCGGGCTTCTTAATGGTAGTTTTTCTAGATGAAGGTGTTTCTGCCACTTACTTAGGAAGACCCCTCCGTGTCGGAGCGGATCGTAGGAGGTAGTCCAGCCCATCAGTCTCTCTCCCAGCTGGATGGTGGTTTCTCACTTTCCCAGCCCGGTTCCCATCTGGAAGCTGTCTACCGAAAGATACGCTCTGATCTCCCTTGGTTGTAAATTTCAGGTTCTCATGGGTTTTTTTTTTCCCCCCCTTGGTTGGCTTTCCAGGGAAATGTTTGTGTTTGGTAGGGGGAATGAATTGTTCCTAACGAGTATGTTGTGTCTCCCATCTTAGCCACTACCGTTTGTGATCTGGATACCCAGTTCCGTTGCCAGGAGTCCGGGACCTGCATCCCCCTCTCCTATAAATGTGACCTCGAGGATGACTGTGGAGACAATAGCGATGAAAGTCATTGTGGTAAGGAGACACGACATCCAGGAGCCCCGTTCCTGAGCAGGGTGACTCTCTTTGCTCACTGGGCTGTTGTGGGTTATAGATGCAGAATTTCTTTTCCTTTCTTTTTTCTTTTCTTTTCTTTTCTTTTCTTTAAATTTTTTTTAAAGAAGTTTATTTATTTATTTTGAAAAATAAAGAGTGTGCGTGCAAACAGGGTAGGGACAGAGAGAGAGGAAGATGCAGAATCCCAAGCAGGCTCTGTGCCACGAACGCAGAGCCCCGCACGGGGCTCGAACTCACAGACCATGAGATCATGACCTGAGCTGAGATCAAGAGTTGGACGCTTAACCAATTGTGCCCCCCAGGCGCCCTGATGCAGGATTTCTGAAAGCGTCTCTGGGTTTATGATAGTCCAGCTGCATGACCACCATGGTAGGAGTGATTCATTCAAAAAATAACAGCCGCTGCTTGTGCCTTGCAGAGGCGCTGTAAGCATGGGTATGATAGCGAGGAAGATTTCTAAATGAATTTAGGCGGTTCGTAACAGCTGTATGCGGAACAGACTCGGCCCACACATCTGGGTGGCTGTGAGATTAGCCTCCCGAACACACAGATCAATACCTTTGTCAACATTTTTTAAAACCAATCTAACCCAGTAAATCTGTTAGAAGCCCAGCAGATGGTACGAACGTTGTTTGAACATCTGTTTCCCGAATGGAGATTTTTACATTTAGAAAAATTAGCGTGTTGGAATTGCAAGGCGTGATAAGGAGTTCTCTAGTTCAAGTTCAGTTTCCAATTAAATGACCGAAGGGACATATTTCAGGTGACACTATGAGTTTGTGTCAGAGTAGGAACCCGGAGCCTTGTTTCCCACCCCGCCCCCGCTGCTGCCCGGCACCGGCCCTGCCCGGTTCACGAGGCCTGTCTAGGTGAATGGCTCTGGTACCCAACTCGGCGTCGCTGACTGTGCAAGGAGGAGACATTACACAGTGCACACAGTGTACCAGATTGGAGGGATCCTGGCCATGAAAGGGAAGTGAGAACGGAGGCCAGACGCTGACCCCAGACATTGTGATGAGTTGGTGTGGCCGTGCCAGTTCTCTCTGCCCACCCACGGGGCAGGTCCGGTCAGGCTGTGCCGGTGCTTACAGATGGGGCCTGCTATTTTCACCAGCAGGCAGTTTGACCCCAGGGACTGGAATGAGGAGAGCAGGGGAAATGCTCCTAGCCTGGCTCTCTGAGGAATTTTGTGGGATCACGTCATTTTCCCTCATCTCTGTAAACATAGAAAGTTCTGGAAAGCAGTCTTCGGGATCCAGTGCTGTTCTCCCTGCATTTCTCCCGTCTCCTCCTCAGCGCCCTCAGGGGTGAAGGGCACAGCTTGGTAGGAAGGAGACCCCAGTGGTGTCACTCACTGGGCACAAGTTTGACCATCCGATGGCCGGGTTCTCCCTTCATGAGCCTGTTCATGCTAGTGTCTCCTGAGTCCACCCTGGGGTCTCAGTCCCTGACATCCTCAGAGCCAGGTCCTCTTAAATATCTGAATCCCCAACTTCACCCTCAACTTGTCTCCTGAATGAGGGCAACTCAGACTTGGCTACCTCTGTTTTCATAGAATCTTTTTTTTTTTTTAATGTTTATTTACTTTTGAGACACGCGCGCACACACACACACACACACAGAGTGTGAGCAGGGGAGGGACAGAGGGAGGGAGACACAGAATCTGAAGCAGACTCTAGGCTCTGAGCCATCACCACAGAGCCCAACGCGGGGCTCAAACTCATGAACCATGAGATCATGACCTGAGCCGAAGTCGGATGCTCAACTCACTGAGCCACCCAGGCGCCCCACGTAGAATTTTTAAAACTCCATTTCAGGGGCGCCTGGGAGGCTCAGTCAGTTGAGCGTCTGACTCTTGGTTTCGATTCAGGTCACGATCTCAACGGTTGGTGGGTTCGAGCTCCGTGTCAGGCTCCACGCTGACAGCTCAGAGCCTGCTTGGGATTCTGTCTCTCCCTCTCTCTCTCTGCCCCTCCCCCACTCGCTCTCACTGTCTCTCTCAAAATAATTAAGTAAACTTAAAAAAAATTTTTTTTTTAATTCCATTTGAAAGTTCTGTTTTAAAGGAGAGTCCCAGGGCCTGTAAATGGTGTTGCCAGGGAAGCCTGCTTGCAAGTCTTGGCCAGGCTGCACGGGCTCATTTGCCTCAGGACCCCACCTTTCTAGAGACAGCCGGCCGGCCAACATCCCTGGAGCTCTGCCCACAGAAGCTCCCCAGTTTCCTGTGTTTCGGGAGCTCGGCACTGACCTCACGTTCCCCTATCTGAGCATCGCATCCTAATCAGCCCCCTTGGAGTTCTCACTACCCCCTTTCTGAAACCACAGGCTGATACTAGAAGGCTTCTGTTTCTTGAGAATTCTGCTTTTTGGACAACTAGAGCACCGCCCCCAACCTTCCCATGGCAGCAGTCATAGACAGTGGTAATATTTGCAGAGTGCGCCGAGAATAACCCTGTTCTTTCCTGGAGGCAACCAGCAGCAGGAGTATCTCGGGGCACCCGTACCCCATTTGCAGCACGCTAGCTGGAATCAATCCTCAGCGGCCTTGCAAATCCCCGGTGCAAGCCCGTGCTATGTCTGGATAACTGGGGATAATGCGGATAACGTGTGCCCTGCTAACCCTTAGGGGCTCTGGCGCCAGAATGGAATCATGAGCGAGGCTGTGTGTCTGTGGTCTCTCCTGCAGAAATGCACCAGTGCCGGAGTGACGAATACAACTGCAGTTCGGGCATGTGCATCCGTTCCTCCTGGGTGTGTGACGGGGACAATGACTGCAGAGACTGGTCTGATGAAGCCAACTGCACCGGTCAGTACTTCCTGCTCTCCCTGAACGGCACTTGTCTGTATGTGCGCTGGTTAGCCTCGCAGCCCTACGTGATCGTAGACTCTAGGCTCTGAGAACTGGACCGTAGACATCAGCCAATTGGCTGCTTCTCAAAGAGCTGGTCTGTGATGAGCTTGTGCCGACGGGTAAACCAACATCCTGCTTTCTTCATGGAGAAGGTCTTGCTGTGAAAAAAGGATTGACTAAACGGGTATCCTGATACAGTCGGTTCACATTCTGGCTCAAGCTTATTTCTTCTTGACCGTTAATACACAGTTGACAGACTTGGTCCCTTGTCTGGGGACCCTACATTGGGTAGCACTGGACTAGCTCGTGGTTTTGATTTTTTTTTTTTAATGTTTATTTATTTTTGAGAGAGAGAGCAAGAGAGAGAGAGAGAGAGAGAGCATGAATGGGGGAGGGGCAGAGAGAGAGGGAGAGAGAAACACAGGATCCGAAGCAGGCTCCAGGCTCCGAGCTGGCAGCACAGAGCCCGACGTGGGGCTCGAACCCATGAACTGTGAGATCACGACCTGAGCTGAAGTCAGACGCTTAACCAACTGAGCCGCCCAGGCTCTCCTAGCTCAGGTTTTTGAATGGGGAGCATCAGAGAATTCCCCAACAGTCAAAGCCTAAAGTGTACTGTGCACCCGTTTGGGGCAAGATTTTATGAAAAATAAAGTTGGAAAGAGCATGAGGATATGAGAGAAAGGCTGGGCGGTGTGATGTGGAGGGAATGTTTGAATTCTTCTGTTGAGTGATGGGTTCACTCATGTTCATTATACTACTTTTTATGAATGAATGAGTGAATGAATGAATGAATGGGGCCCATTTACATTATGGTGGAGTGGAGGAGAACAAAGAATTGGGAACGCTGTGGAGGGGGAAAACAAAGACTGATCCCACTGCCTGATGAGTAAATTTTCTCTGCAACTTCTTGAAATTCACTCAGTTCTACGTTTAAATCTCTCCAGTGATGGGGCTAAGGTGGTTTCACGTACCCATTTCGTCGTGGTGAGGGCAGATCTGCTTCTTGGCTTTGGTTTTCAATTCACTGTTAACTGCATTAACTTGTCATTCATGCGGTGTGGATCATGGCTCTTGTGGCGGGACTTCCAAGGCCCCTGTCTTAATCTCCCTCGCCCCCCACGTGCCCCACCGGTTCCTACACTGCCCAGCATCTGGGAGCTCGAAGCATGCCTACGAGTGTGTAAAAGCAAATAAAAAGAAGGTTATGTGATCAGATCCCAAATGTAAATAGAGACAACTTGTGTCGTGATGCTTTAGTTTAGATTTGGTTCCTGTAGGGCAGAAATGACCTTGACCCCTTTGTGTTCTCCCACTGCCCAGCCCCTGGGAAGAGTGCCTGTTCAGGGAACTTTTGTCAATTTGGTAATTTACACAACTGCTTTTCTGTAGTCATCTTAGTTTCGAGGCGACCTCCTGTGGCCTTAAAGAGTACATGGTCCTCCTCAAATGCCCTATCGTCCCACAGGATGATCTGTGATGTTACCAAATTCTGTCCCCTTGCAAACTTACCCTGAACTTGCCCTTTGTCCTTTCTGGTGTGATCTGTCAGTGTCTGAACCTCTGTTCTGGGGGCACTGCAGGAAAATGCTTCTCTCCAAACATGAGCATGGCCTGCAGAAGGAGGAAAAACCAAGGTCCGTGAAGGAATTGCCGTCAGCCCAGGAACCACGAGTGCTGTCTGGAAGCTGTGGGTTTGGGTGGATGATTGGGTAATAAATTAGAGGGGTGCACTTGGGCATTGCAGTTTGTAAATTGCAAAATGATTGAACATCTTGTTAGCACAACCGCGTTAGTCAATTTTGTGTTTCAGCAGCATATGCTGATCTTCCGGGATGAATTATCAACCCGTTTCTATGGGTGGGCTCGCCGTAGACTCCTGATTTTCCTCTCTGATTTTTTTCTGGCAGGGCTGTCTGGGGAAAATGTAGCGTGTTTGCACCTCACCTGCTCCCCTGTCCCCATGGCTGTTCTTCCAAAGCTATTTAAAGATGATTCTCCTTCCCTGTCATCTCCGAATCGATGGCGGTCAGCTGTGAGCTCATTAGGATGTATGGCGTGTCACTTCATTTCCTGACCTAACAAATTAAGTCATCTGCAAAGCCAGGGAAAATAGATCGGGGTCGACTGACTTCCTGTTGGCCTCAGCTTGCGTGCAAGGTCTTTGCTCTTCTCCCCCCCTGCTTTTTCCTTTCATGGGATTGCATTTCCTTTATTCCCTTCTCCCCACCTCCCTGAATGGAATTTTGAACTTAAACTTGATTTCTGTTGTATTAGCGGTTATGCTTAGACGTCTCGTGTGTCTTTCTAGTTACATCCGCCTCTCCTCAGAATGCCTGGATTCCAGTCTCTGCACATGGTCCCAAGACTAACAGACTCAGTAAATACTTAGTATTTTAGTTTCACATTTTAAAAATCCTAATATTAGCCATTGCTATTATATTTTAGTAACCATTTATCACTGCTTCTTGTATCTGATGCCTCCCTTCCAAGTACATCCTTCTCCATTTCTTGCAGCAGGAGTCCGTGAGGGGTAAACTCTTTTAAGTTTTGTTTATATAAACGTGTCTTTATTTTGCTGCTCTCAAATCCTGAATTCAGATGGATCTGGGTTTCTGGGTTTGTGGTAATTTTCCGTAAGTATCTTGACGAACTCATTCTGTTTCCTTCTGGCCTCTTCTGTGTTGATTTGATTTCTCCTGTCGGGTGATGTGTTCAAACAACAATCAGACATTCTTTCCTCTCGAGTTATCTGTAGGTTCTTGTTGATTCGCTTGTCTTGTGGCTGGTGTGCAGCTTCCCCCATCTAGGTGTGGAATTATTTTTATTTGTCCTGCTCTTGGGGCTTGTGTTCCTTCTTGGGTCTGAGGATTTGTTTTTCGTCGATTCTGGGGAACTACAGCCATCTTTTCAGCTCTATTTGCTACTTTCTCTGCTTTGGTCTTCAGCAGTTACTGTCAACCATTTTGTTGGACTGTGCCCTCCTGTTGTTCATGGTTCCTGTTTTTGTATCCCCTGTCTCTTTGTGACTCTTTATGACTATCTATAGTCTCAGTTACTTCCTCAGACTTCTCTTCCAGTTCAACAGTTCTCTTTTCAGCTAAATCTAATGGGCTGTTACACAAATCCACTGAGCTATTATTATTTCCATGACTATATATACATTTTTTAAGCTTATTTTTGAGAGAGAGCGAGAGAACAGGGGAGGGGCAGAGAGAGAGGATCCAAAGTGGGCTCTGTGCTGCTGGTAAAGAGCCCAATGTGGGGCTCAAACTCACGATCCGTGAGATCATGACCTGAGCCGAAGTTGGACACTTAACTGACTGAGCCACCCCTGGGCACCCCATGACTATATTTTTTATATCTAGAATTTCTGTCTGGTTCTTTTCTTTATGCTTTACGTTATTACTTTTATTTCACTAATCATTGAAGTTATATTGATATTCTCATTTGTGTTCCCTCGTTCTCTTCCTAATAGTCCAGTGCTGTGTGTTGAATGTGGCAGTGCTTTCCTACTGCATTAATTCATTCGTCCCTTCTGCCCCCCACTTGTATTTGGTTAATAATTTCAATCGGGTATTCCAGAGGGTCCTGCTGAGTCATAGAAGATCTGTCCAAGTCAGAGAGTAAGGTGTGGGATAATGGCCTCTATTAGAAACCAGGATGCTCTAATTTCATGGTCATTTACCCCATTAGCCCATCCATTCTTATAGTCACAGTGAATCCTGCCGTGTGAAGGATTCCTATTTTTCTTCCCCAGTTCTTTAGTCTGTATTAAAGTCCGTCTCTTCTATCCCTGTGATTAAAAAAAAAAAGTATTAATTGAACACGTATTATTTACTAGACACTTACTGTCAGAGAGCTAATAAGTTACTCAGGAGGTGGGAACATTCAGAAAAAGAGAATGTGTTAAGCATTGCATTCATACCTGGCCACTTAAAATGAAATTGTGCAAACTGATGAGTCTTTCTGAGCGCAGCTCCTGTGATAGATTTTGGAGATCTCAGACATGCCTCCCAGAATGGTCATTTGGAAACTCCATTAGCACTCTGAAATTGCTTTCAATTAAAAGTGAAATGCATAAGCTGAATAATAACAAGTAGATCAGTATGGTAATGAGCTTAGGCAACAGCATATTTTATGAAAGTGAGCAAGGCTTTGCTGAGGAATATTTTCAAGGGCTGTCAGACTTGGAAAACCAACAGATCAAGAAGTATTCCAGGCAATGGCTGTTTACTGGGGCAAAAAATCATGTGCCCTGTTACTCCTCTTACCAGATAAGTATATTTTAAAAAAAGATGTTTAATGGATTCCTTGTACCAAAGGTTGTAAAATATTGAGACTTCCTGTAGACCTGTTTGCATGCTACGCATATATCCTTGCTCTTCAGAGAGAGAGGAAGACAGCAGATAATGGACCACCACTTGTGTTAAAGTGGCTTGAAAGATCAGGTTCTTTGTATTTCCGACTGCTGCAAAAAAAATAGCCTCAAATTCAGTAGAAATTCTCGAGGGCGTTGGAAGCCAATTTTCCCAACCCTTGAGTAGCAGTTGCCAACCATCTTGATTGAATAAATAACTACAGTATGCACTCAGTAACCCACTTTTGTTTGTTTTGCCTCCTGGGTTGCGCAGACATCCTGTCCACACAGTTCAACTAACAGAGGGCTCATCTATCTCAGTGGTATTATTTTATGTCACTTGTCAAAAAGGCCAGGCCTGGCTTTCATTCGGCCACGAACAGACACAAGCGGCTTTCTGTTTCAGTGGAGGAAGGGCAACTCTCATGGAGAAGGTGGTTAGTCGTGTTGGTTGGGTTCAAGGCACCCAGTCTGCGTCTGAACCAGCCTTTGATCAGGGCTTCGAGAAGTTGCTAAAGGACCTCCAGGTGGCCTCAGCCCACGTATGCAGCTAGGGCTATTTGGTTATAACAATAGCTCTGTTCTACTTGCCTCTTTTGAAATGATTGTCGGGGACACCACGTATTTATTGTTGGCTGGTGGATGTCACTGCTGACTGTTGAGAAAGACGAGTCTGGGAGGTCCTGGGACCTTTTCTTTGTGAGCCTGGATAAATCTTCTGTGCCCTTTGGAGCTGAGGTTTTCCCCATCTGAAATTGGGTAGTTGGTTTAGAATTATAAAATGACAGCCTGTCAGAGCTGACCAGGGTCCTTACGTGTCAGCATCGATGATGAGACTGAGGCCCCCGCACGGTGGCTGGACCGGGTCTAGGGCCAGTCTCCTGAGCACCCGCCGCCCCTCCGTGTCCCACAGAATCTGCATGAGTGGGTGGGTTTATGGGAGAAGATGAAGTGGCAAGACGGAGCAGGGGCAGCACAGGCTGTGGGCTGGGATAGCCCTGGAGCCATTACTTAATCGTCTTGGTGAACGTGGGCGAGTTTCTTCATTTCTCTGAGGCTGTTCCTCACCTGTGGACAGGGAATAATCCTTACATCGTAGGTGGTTGTGAAAAGCGAATGATTTTTTTGGTTGTTGTTTTTAACGTGTACATCTGCACTTGTATAACATTTCCAGACCCACAGAGCCAAGCGATTGCTTCATCAGGAGGCTGCCCCCCCACCTTCAGGGCGGCCCCAGGTGCCTAGCTCCTGGCCAGGGAGGAGCTCGGGTGCTCCCCTTGCGTACCTTTTGACCCAGTGCGGTGTCTCTTTAGTGAGCCCTGGGTGGTTGGTGGGGGAGCGGCAGTGAGGGCGACATTCACGCACTCTCTCTCCCCTTTTGCCGGCAGCCATCTACCACACCTGCGAAGCCTCCAACTTCCAGTGTCACAACGGGCACTGTATCCCCCAGCGGTGGGCGTGTGATGGCGACATGGATTGCCAGGATGGTTCTGATGAGGATCCCGTGAAGTGCGGTAAATGCAAACGCTCCAGCCTTCCCCTGGAGCTTCCCCGGTGTCTGCTGGTTGGGAAAAGAGGCCACAGATGGGCCGGGGAGTTCTGCTCCACTGTTTCTCTCTGCCCACTCTGACAACCGAAGAAGCCCGCCCAGGTTCCATATGGCATCGCGCAGGACGTAAAGGGGTGTGTGATACGGTCTTCATTGTCAGGCAAGCCGTTTGGCCTCATTGCTTTTCCATCGCAACTTTGAAGCAAAGCGATGGAAACCAATGAACGCACCCAGAGTGCTAACTGCAGTCACCAAGAACGGAAATTGCCAGGGTCCTGCCAGAACTCAGCCAACGGTTTCTCTATAAATAGCGTACTTTATGACTGGGAGTTCTCTGTTATGGTCCTTTGGTAAAATGGACCCTTCCCCGAAGGTAGAACATTTTCAGCATAAGTGATTTAGAAGAGAATTCCGAGGTCATCAGTTACCTTCACAAAATAGCTATGACACGAACACAATGTATGAAATCCTCTTTTATACCAAATATCGTTAAGGTTCCCTCTCCTTATCCTTTTCTCTATAACGTCTGTCAGAAACCAATCCCCCGTGTTTCTCCTCTGCTCTCAATATTCTGCTCACAGAATACTTCAACATTTCTTGGCCACCAAATGTGTGTTTTCCACACTAAGCAATTCTTCAGTACCAGCTGGGTGTCCCACAGTTAATTCATTCCTTACTTTGTCTTCCTTGGGATAGTGTGAGACCTTACAGGGGAAGGGTTTGGTCCCCAACGCCGCCCCCCCCCCCCGCCCCCGACTTCAGATGCCAGTCACAAGCCTCAAATTGCCACCTGAACTTCTGACCGACCGGCCATAAATCCACATTCCCACGTCCCCTCCCTTGGGTTCATCGATTTGCTAGAATGGCTCACAGAATTCAGGGAAGCACATTTCCTACTTGATTCAAAAAGGACAGAATGAACGTCCTGATGGAAGGTACGTGTAGGGCAAGGTATAGGAAAGGGATGTGAAACTTCCGTGCCCTGTCCAGACCTGTCACTTCTTCAGCCTCTCTGTGCTCAGCAACCTGGAAGCTCTCTGAGCCCCATACTTGTGGATGTTTATGGAGGCTTTACGGCATAGGCATGACTGATCATTAGCTGTCTCTAGCCCTCGGCCCTTCCTGGAGGATGGGGAGTGGGGTTCAAAGTTGCAAGCCTCTGGTCATGGCATGGTTTTTCTGGTGATCAGCCCCTATCCTAAAGCTACACAGGAGTCTACCCAGAGTTGCCCCATTAGAACAAAGGACACTCCTGTCACCTAGGAAATGGTACGGGTTTAAGAGCTCTGTGCCACTAACCAGGGGCAGAGACCAATATATCTATATATTTCCTGTTATTATACACCATACGTTCCGGATCTTCATGGGATGGTAGTCATTGCACGTCACATACTCTGTTCCTCTCATGTCACCATATTAAACAAAGATGTTTGCCTCTATCTGTATTTTTCTGTAGTTAGCATTTTCATGGCAGATGCATATTCACTTTGTATTTCTCTGACGTGATTTAGTTGGTTGCTTCCTGGTCGGGCATTAGCGTGTTTTTAATTTTACACTGTTATACGTAGTGAAATTATTCACTTCTTTGGAAACGAAGGTTTAGTTTTTCTTGAAGGTACTCGTTATGATATGTTTTCTCAGTATGGAATGGCTGGGTCAAGGGTTCTGATGTGTTTTCATGATTCTCATTAAGTGTCGCCATATTGCATTTCTGAGTGATTATGCCAGAGGCATCTCTATCAGTAACATAGTGTATGTTTCCCCAAGTCTCCCTTGATCTTCATTTTATCTCTTTAGTTGTTTTCACTAATGTAATAATGAATGGGAGTTTGTCTCGTGTAATTTTAATTCTATACTTTTATAGAAAGCTTTTATAGTTAGTGGCATTAAATATTTCCCTGACTCATGGTACTCACTTACTGTTTCTGTTTGATGTCCTTAGAATAATTTCCTAGGCATGATGGCTTTTTAGGGGATGAAAACACATTTTCTTGCCTTACACATGACCCTCCCGGAGCCATTCTCCTAAGAGTTGGGTTTGCAGTGGCCTGTGACTCACGTGCTAGAACTTACATTTAAGCCTAGTGGCCAGCAGCAGCTCTGTGTTCATGAGAAAGGGTTACCTCATACTAAGAATTCTCTGCTAAGTGTAAAACCTAAGATTCTTAACATTTCTAGGATGGACTTTGTCCAAAGGGCTTTGGCTTAGAATTCCTGAAGAATTAAGATGGTGATTTATGAGAGCTTTAAAAGACCAGGGTTTATAATCAGGATTCAGCAACTCCTTTCCTTTTTTTTTCATTCACCGAAGCTTTTCTTGAAAATATATACTCCGTTTTTTGAGTAGGTAACAGGTTCAAAATGGAAAAAAGTATCACAAGGTGTGGGGGTAAACATTTCTCTCCCCATCTGCCGGACTGTCACCCTGTCCGTGTAGGAAACTTTGGTTGGAGTCCCTTGTAGGATGTTTTTGTGCGTATGTGCACGTTTAAATATAGTGTGTATTCTTGTGCTGTTTTACACGAGTCGTATGCTATGTGTGTTGTTTCTCACCTTGGTTTTTTTTTTCACACAACCATGTATCTAGGACACATTTTTACAGAGTACTAACTACTTCTTCAGTCCCTTTGTAACAATCTGGTGCTCCAGTTGTACGTACAACAAGGTCTTACAGAGTCCCCTGTTGAGGGACGCGTACGTGGTCCTCAGGGTATTGCAGAGTGTTGCGGTGAATAGCCTTATACCTACCCGATTTTCCACTTGTGTGGGCAGATGGCGTTTTTCCAACGGCATCGCCGGCTCAAGGCGCATGTACACTTGCAATCGGGACAGCCGCTGCCCATCTCCCACCCTCCTGAGGGGTGGTACAGACCCGTCCCCTTCTCCCCCCCGCCACGATGGGTGTGCATGCCTGCCTGTTTCCTCTCCGTCATTTCCCTCCCTTGTCGGATTGCATTTCAGAGAAGAAGTGTAATGGCTTCCGCTGCCCGAACGGCACCTGCATCCCCTCCAGCAAGCATTGTGACGGTCTGCGGGACTGCTCGGATGGCTCCGACGAGCAGCACTGCGGTGAGTCCCCTCCCGGCAGCGGCGGGGCGATCGTGGAAGAGGTTGTAGCTTGGCGAACCTTGTCGCTTCTTCGCAGTGTGTTTGGGGATTGGCCCATTGTTTGGAACTGAATGCTTACTTCTCCTACTCCTGTGTTGCCGACTGTCTCTCGGGTACCATTTTTGGCCGGGGGACCCTCTTACCCTCCGTTTCCTTTCTACTCGTAGAGGTTGTCGCGGGTCACTGGTGCTCCTGCCTGAGTATGCTTTGCCTGGGTCCATCCCTCCCAACCCTAGATTTCTGATGTAATTCTGGAGCATGGCCTGAGCGTGGGGATTTTTTTTTTTTTAACGTTTATTTATTTTTGAGAGAGAGAGAGAGAATGAGTAGGGAAGGGGCAGAGAGAGAGGGCGACGCAGAAGTGGGCTCCAGGCTCTGAGCTGTCAGCACAGAGCCCGACGCGGGGCTCGAAGTCACGAACCGTGAGATCGTGACCCGAGCCGAAGTGGGACGCTTAACCGACCGAGCCACCAGGGCGCTCCGTAAGCATCAGGACCTTTAAAAAGTGCCCCGGGTGTTTGTGATGGACAGTCCAGGCTCAGAACTGATGTAATAGTGGAGGGGTGGCAGTCGGGCCTTGGGGGTGGAAAGCCAGCCCGTACGTGGCCTGTCGTATTAACTGAAGTTTTCTGTAAACACAGACACTCCTGCTGCTTCCATGCAACTGTAGCAGAGTGGAGTGGTTGTGGTAGAGACTGTATGACTCTCAGAACCTTGAGAGCTTGCCCCCTGGTTGTGCCGCTCCCCGTTCTCAAGGAAAACAGAACCAGTAGGACGTGTGTGTCATATACAGAGAGATTTCTTTTCAGGGATCAGCTCATGCAGTTTTGAAGGCTGGTGAGTTCTGAAATCTGCAGGGTAGGCTGGCAGGCTGGAGACCCAGGGACAGGCTGATGCTGCAGTTCAAGTCCAAAGGCCATCTCCTTGCTGTGTCCTCAATGGCATTTTGTCTGCACCTGCATCCCTGGTGTCTCTTCCTAGGAGGCCACCGCCCACACTGGGCCAGGGCCCCACCCACATGAATTCCGTTAACCTTAATGATCTCTTTAAAGGCAATTGAAAGGGGTTCTGTCTCCAAATACAGTTACACCGGGGATTAGGGCTTTAACATACGCATCGTCGGAGGTATAATTCCATCCATAACACTGGTCCTTTACAGAAAAAGTAGTAGAGAGTCCATATTCTTTTTTCTTTCTTTCTTTCTTTTTTTTTTTTTTTTAACATTTATTTATTTTGGTAAGAGAGAGAACAAAGCCAGGGAGGGGCAGAGAGAGAGAGAGAGAGAGAGAGAGAGAGAGAGAGAGAGAGACAGGAGACACAGAATCTGAAGCAGGCTCCAGGCTCTGAGCTGTCAGCACAGAGCCCGATGTGGAGCTCGAACTCACCAACCGTGAGATCATGACCTGAGCCGAAGTCGGACGTTCAAACGACTGGGCCATCCAGGCGCCCCGAGAGTCCGTGTTCTGTGTGGTGATGAAGATCTCAAGCATTGATGTCGGAGAGGCCTGGGTGTCCATTTTGGCTCCACTCTCATTAACCGTGTGCTCTTGGCCAAACGTTGAATGTTGCCGTCCCCTCTGGTCTCATTTGGAAAACAGGACAGTAAAATCTCTCATAACATTGTCCTCAGAGTTTAATGTACTTCCGTGTCAGGTGCTCTCACCCAGGGCTTGGCACACAGGAAGTGCGCAATAAATGATGCCTCTGGTGACTGTGTCCCGAATGCGCGCGCGTCCGGGAGCATCTGCTCAGGGCCGGGGAGGCTGACGCCTTCTCCCCTCCCCGGGCCCCTTCCAGAGCCCCTGTGCACGCGCTTCATGGACTTTGTCTGCAAGAACCGCCAGCAGTGCCTTTTCCACTCGATGGTGTGTGACGGGATCGTCCAGTGCCGCGACGGCTCAGACGAGGACGCGACGTTCGCAGGATGCTGTGAGTGGGCTGGATGGGGAGGTGCCCGAGCCACTGGAGACACTCTGGGGGGAGCGGGCCACTCAGGTTTACAGGTCTTGCTCGAGTGCCCAATCTTGCCCTTCCTGAGAAAGACTTACCTTTGTGGCTTCAGAAGTGTTGCTTTTTGGTCATTGGTATACATATAAGGGGGAGACGCCGAAGGTCCAAGGTCTTGGCCCAAGCGGGACCTTCTCCGACAGGCCTTTCCCACGCCCCATCGCTCTGTAGCGTCCTTATCTTGCTCCTGTGGCCTTCCCGGCACTAGTCAGCCCTTGGCACGCTGTGTATTTATTTGCCTGCCTGTCTCTCCCTGCCGGAATGTGGGCTCACGAGAACAGGGCCTTTATTTTGTTCACTGCTGTAGCCCCATTTTTTTAAGTGTATTTCTTTTGAGAGAGACAGAGACAGTGCGAGTGGGGGGGGGCGGGCAGAGAGAGAGAATCCCAAGCTCGACTCGGGGCTTGAACCCACAAACCGTGAGATCATGACCTGAGCCGAAAGCAAGGGTCAGGCGCTCAACTGACTGAGCCACCCAAGGTGCCCCTGTAGCCCCCATCTTAAAACAGGGCCCTGCTCGTGGTAGGTACTCCTTCTAGTCAGCTCTGGCCACCATCACAGAAGCCCACAGACTGGGTGGCTCAAAACCACAGAAAAGTGTTTTCTGACCGTCCAGAGGCCACAAGTTTGAGGTCAAGATGTCAGGAGGATTGGTTCTTCTGAGGCTCTCTTCCATGGCTTGCTGATGGCTGCCTTCTCTCTCACGTGGTCTCCTCACCGTGCCTACCCATGTCTTGCTTTCCTTTTCTTATAAGGACACCAGTCCTAGTAGATTAGGGTCCACCCTAATGATGTCACTGTAATTTCGTCACGTCTTTTTTTTAATAATTTATTTTTGAGAGAGAGAGAGAGAGAGAGAGAGAGAGAGCAAGCACGAGTGGGAAGAGGGACAGAGAGAGAGAGAGTGAGAATCCCAAGCAGATTCTACACTGTCAGTGCAGAGCCTGACGTGGGGCTCGAACTCACCAACCATGAGATCATAACCTGACCTGAGCTGAAATCAAGAGTCGAACGCTTAACTGACTGAGCTACCCAGGTGTTCCTAATGTGACTTATTTATTTGAGAGAGAGGGAGAGAGAGAAAACAGAGTGGGAGTGGGGGGAGGTACAGAGAGAGGGGGAGACACAGAATCTGAAACAGGCTCCAGGCTCTGAACTGTCAGCACAGAGCCCGACGCGGGGCTCGAACTCACGAACCGCGAGATCATGACCTGAGCCGAAGTCGGACGCCCCACCGACTGAGCCACCCAGGCGCCCCTCACTTCGTCACCTCTTCAAAGACCCCGTTTCCGAGTACAGTCACCGTCTGAGCAGGCGGGGTGGGGGGTGAGGCCATCGGTTGGCTTTTGCTCTCAAGGTGCCCGGTGGCTGGTCTGTCTCTTGGAGGAGGACGTTTGCCCTTCCCTCTTGTTTCCAAGTGGGGGCACTCCTTCGAACTCGTCGGTGTGGCAGTAACCTGGAACCTTCTTCCCTACCTAGCCCAAGACCCTGAGTTCCACAAGGTGTGCGATGAGTTCAGTTTCCAGTGCCAAAATGGAGTGTGCGTCAGCTTGATTTGGAAATGCGACGGCATGGACGATTGCGGCGACTACTCTGACGAAGCCAACTGTGGTAAGATCTCGGGCTTCCAGCCTCCTGTCCCTAGCCTCCGGGTCATGGCGACTCCTGTGGTCAAGGAGGGCCACGCTCAACACAATCCCACGCAGGCTCTGCCTTCTCCGTCCTCAGCACTCGTTCCTGCCAGCTGGCGAGCGAGTCTCCATGTAAGGAATCGAGTCTTGAGGGGGCAGCCTGCCCCCCAGGAAGTGTCGGGGGCCGGGTCGGGGTCAGGGCGGGGGGAGAATGCTTATGCCCATTCCTTCTCTTTCCCCAGCTGGGAAGTTCACGTTATGTCTAAGGAATATGGTAGAGGAATTATGGTAAATATTTCAGATTTCACAGTTTTGGGTTTTTTTTTTTTTTCCTTAAATTTAAATTCCAGGTAGTTAACATACAGGCTAGTCTTGGCTTCAGGAGTAGAACCCAGTGATTCATCTCTTACACGTGACACCCAGTGCTCATCCCAACAAGTGTCTTCCTTAATGCCCCCGACCCATTTAGCCCATCCGCCCACCCACAGTCCCTCCAGCGACCCTCGGTTTTGTTCTCTGCATTTAAGAGTCTCTTATGGTTTGCTTCCCTCTCTGTCTTTATCTTATTTTTCCTTCCCTTCCCCTACGTTCATCTGTCGTGTGTCTTAAGTTCCACGTATAAGTGAACAGATTCTGCAACTTAATAGAGTCTTTGTCCTTGTTGGGGCATCGTCACTAGTTAGGTCATCCCTTTGGTAAAGTGTCAAAAAGTCGGGCGTTATTTGTAAAATACAGAAGCCTAGTTCAGAGAAGCACGAGTTGGGATCCGGGAAGACGGGCTTCTGTTTGCGGATATGTATCTTTTTGGCTGCCCGCCGTATCTGGTAGGGTTGTGCAGGCTGCCCTGGGACCTGGTTATCTGTTTGGCCTTTATGTCCACATTTGGTGCCGGGCTAGTGACTGACTGTGTGGTTCCTCTCCCCCAGAAAACCCCACAGAAGCCCCAAACTGCTCCCGCTACTTCGAGTTCCAGTGTGAGAATGGCCACTGCATCCCCAACAGGTGGAAGTGTGACAGGGAGAATGACTGTGAGGACTGGTCTGATGAGAAGGACTGTGGAGGTAAGGGTCCTGAGGCAGCCCCATGCCCAGGAGTCACCAGCACACTGCCTTCCACCTTTCTGCACAGAATGTCGTTCTGTCTCCTCACTCTCAGGCCGGTTCAGTGATCCGGGGTGGGGGTTGGGTAATAACTCTCTGAGTTCTTTTCTGTCCTCTCCCACTTTGAAAACCAGTGTGGCTGGTTTCTCCGGTTTCTAGGTATTTTGCAGGCCCCGGAAAGCGCTCTGCAGCCTGGCTGCTGCAGGTGTGGTCTTTGGACCAGCGGCCTCCGCATCTGCTTGGGGCTTGTTAGAGATGCAGTGTCTGACCCCACCCCAGGCTGCCTTTGAGTCAGAATCTGCATTTTAACAAGGCCTGCGGGTGATGAGTGTGCCTCACTACATCTGAGAAGCACTGGTGTGGAACGCAAGCAAGCTCGTTACCTTCCCTTCTGGCGTTCTCACGTCCGAACTGGGTCTCGGGGGGTGCTGTAGTTGATTTTTCACCAGAACAGCATTCAGCCTCCGTGGGATGAGCTCTCTCACCCTCCCTGTGCGTTCCGAGTCACCTGCCCTCCGTCAGCCTGCAAAGGCACTGAGCCCCTATTGAGTAAGAGCAAACTCGTTCGAATATTAGCCCAAAGCGAGCACAATAGGATAGGTGCATCTGCCTCAACAAAGGGAAAAGATCGCCGTCCGTTCTGATGCCCCAGTATCAATGTGCGGTTTGAGGTCACGGCTTCCTGTAACACTCTGGGTTTTCTCGCTTGCTTGTGTTTTGCTCAGATTCACACGTTCTTCCCTCCCCGACGCCCGGGCCCTCCACGTGTCTGCCCAATTACTACCGCTGCAGCAGTGGGGCGTGCGTGATGGACAGCTGGGTATGTGATGGGTACCGAGATTGTGCAGATGGCTCAGACGAGGAAGCCTGCCCCTCGCCTGGTGAGTGCCGGCCCTGCCCTCTCCTGGGGCACCTGCTTCTGTGGAGCAGGGCCTCAGGGGTACGCCCTGGGCGCGGCGCCCTGGGCGCCGGGCTCGGTTTCCCCTGCCTCCTGGGACCCTGTGCTCGGTGGCCAGGCTGCTGCTCACCTCCAGAGCAGGGAGACCTGTGGAACTTGTGACTGGAGTGTCTTGTCTCCTATAACCGCCTTTTGATCTTCCTGCACGAAGAGGCCAGCCGCCTTGCTTCCCACCCTGGCTGTGGTTGGGCCACCTTTGCTTCCTTCTGCACAGGAAATTAGAATGGGAATTATAGGGAAAATATTTGTGTGGGTTAACAACACTCTCCGGGGGAGAGTCCGACTTTCCTGCCCACTAGCTGGAGGCCCTCCTACTAAAGGAGGGTAAGCACTGCCATCTAGTGGCCCAACGCAGAGAGGCCTCTGAAGGTGTGGGCAGTAAACCATGTTGCTGGAGGCGGGGGTAAACCCTGAGACCCCCTGTCTAGTGCATGCCCTTAACTGCAGGCAGGACAGAGGTAAGGGTGCTGTGTTCTTTCCTCAACCGGATTCTGTTGCATATTCAGTTTATAATGAGAAAATAGACAGTTGTCCGCCATGCTTTGCAAATCCTTTTCCTAGCAAACTTCTAGGTCAACACTGATCTTCCTCCTTTAAGACTCATCCATCCCATTGCTTCACTGTTTAACATCATCAGTGGTTTCCTCTTGTCCCAAAGATAGATTCCAACCCTTGAGTCTTCTTTTCTTTTCTTTTTCTTTTTTTATTATATTTTATTTTTTTTATTTTATTTTATTTTTTTTATTTTTCAATATATGAAATTTATTGTCCTTAAGTCTTATTTTCAAGGCCCTTCCTTGCCTGCCATTGCTTCGCACCTCTGCCAAGCTGGGTTCCTCCTTCTCATCCTCTCTGGAAAGACCTGCTTCTTCTCTGCTGATAGTGTTTCAGCAGGGTTTCTGCCTCACCAGAGACCTCTGTCCTCCTTGACCTTGTCCTCCTCCTACTCCCCCCCACCCCCCATGAAACCATCCATCACGGCAAAGGGAGGCATGGATTTTGCAGCTAAAAGAGACCTTGATACGCCCTCCGTATTTATCAAAGAAAGTATGGAACAAAGACCACCTGTAAGGATATCACTTGGGGTGTTTTTTTTTTAAATATATTTTTCAATTTTTTTAAATGTTTATTGAATTTTAAGAGATATATAGAGAGAGACAGAGCATGGGCAGGGGAGAGACAGAGAGAGAGGGAGACACAGAACCGGGAGCAGGTTCCAGGCTCTGAGCTGTCAGCACAGAGCCCAACGCGGGGCTCGAACTCACGAGGTGCGAGAGCATGACCTGAGCTGAAGTCAGACGCCCAACCTACTGAGCCACCCAGGCGCCCCGCACTTGGGGTGTTTGTAAAAAATACAGAATTAGGATTTCTGTGTGGAGCTCAGGAGCTCCCCATGTGACCTGTAGGTTCACTAAAGTTTGAGATTCTTGGAACAAGTACACCATCATTTTCCGTCACGAGGCCACCACCATGGGGCTTTCACCGAGTCCTGTAATTGATATAGTTGATATTGATCTCTTTTCCAGTCTCACGTTTACCCTTTGTCCTTTGGATCCCTCACTATGATCTGTCATGTGCTGCTTCCTGGTCATTTCACGTGTGGGAATCTTTCCTCCCCAAGCGATTCTGTGGACCTTGTATTTTTGGGGATCGTGCTGCATACCGCTTGGAATCCCCACTTTGCCGATTACAGTAATAGGCAAATAGTTAGTGTCCCAAAAACGTTTCTCAAAACAAATTAAAAAAAAAAAAAGATATTTCTTAAATCTCTGTCCTTGGCCCCCAAGACCCAGCTATCTGGTTAGTGAGTGTCTCGATCATCGGAACTGTGAGCAGGGTATTAACAGACTCTAGCAAATTCTGCTTAATCCAGTGAGCAGATTCCTATTTGGATTTTCCATTCAACTTCCGTGATTTCTTTTGCATGTACGTCATCAGGGCAAATTTAATTCAGGTTGTCTCCAGCTCTCAGATCTGGTTTCTTTATTGCGGGTCTCCTAACTGGTCTCGGTGTCTTGTGTCTCTCCCGTTTTCGGTTTACCTTCTGAGAGGCCGTATATTGATGCATGATCTTGTCCTCCCCAGTTTGGAACTTTCTAGCGGCCCCCTCACTGTCCAGGCAGTAGTGCTGTGATGTGCCTTGGCCTGGCTTTCTAGCCTCATATTTTACTGCTTTTCCTCATGCACCCTGTTTTCGCAGAGTGGTTCTGGGGGTAGGAGAGGCCCCTTTGAAAACCCAGTTAAAACCATGGAATGAGCCCAATATCCCAGAGTTAGTACCTGGTTTTTGTTGTCGTGTTTGTTAGCTCAGGTTATCGTGTGATGTTTGCTAACGCTGTCTCTCTCTTCATGACCTCTGAGGGTAACTCTCCCCAAGGTCACCGTATCAGTGATTTCTCAGCCCCAGAGTTTCTCTGGGCGATTTTCCTTCTAATGGCCTAGATCTCCCTCTCTGGGCCCAGGGGTCTCCAGGCCCCCTGCGTGCCCCTCCCCTGGGCCTTCACTGCCCTCCTTGGGATTCTCTTTGCCTTTCTCCTGGTATAGATTCGCTGCTTCCTGGGTCTCGTGTTTTGCTTTTCTCGGTTTACTCCCTTGTGTTGTTGGAGTACACCCTCTGGTAGTTTTGCCAGATGCATGTGGTGGCACAGTGGCCGACGACACAGAGAGGATAGCCTTCAACGTGTATGTCCCCTGAGTTTGCTGCTTGGATTTGTTGTGCCTGTTGCTGTCGATGCCTGGGCCACAGGTGCCTTGTGGGACATGTTTTCTCCATCCTAAGGACTTGTTTTACTTCTCTCATGTTGGAGCTTCTATTTTCTGTATCCTAGATTTCTCCCCTCCCCTCCCTTTCCCGTTCAATCCCACTTTTTGGTAGAGCACATTTTCTAGAACGTTCTCAAGAAAGGGAACGTGGGAGGTATCATTGAGGTCTTGCTTATCTAACAGTGTTTTTCTTCTGTCTTCAGATGTGGTTGATGATTGTTGGTCCGGGTTTGGAATTTTATGTTGTTGGTAATTCTCCTTAAGAATTTGGCTCCCCTGCCGTTGAACCGCTCTTGGGAAATTCAGAGTCATTTTGATTTTGATCTTTTACATGTTGCATGTTTGTTTGTTTGTTTGTTCGTTTTTTAACTCTCTGGAAGCTTGTAAGGTATTCCCTTTGGCTCCAGTGTTTTGAAATCTCACAACGATGTGCTTTGATGCAGCTTCCTTTCCATCCAGAGTGGTGGATGGACGCTGATAGGCTCTTTTATTCTTCAAATTTATGTATTTGAGTTTGGAGAGTTTTCCTTGAAATATTCCATTAATGGTATCTTCTTTTCTGTTTTCTCTTCCGGGAACTCGTGTCATTCATGCATTAGATCTACTGACGTGGTCCTCTTTTCTATTTTTTTAAATTTCTTTCTCTCTCTCTCTCTCTCTCTTTTTCTGTTTTCTGGGAGACTCACCCTATCTTTCAGCTCTACTACTGAGTTTTCCATGTCAGTTACCATGGTTTTTAATTTTAAGAGATTTAAAATTTCTAGTACTGTTCCTTTCTCGTGGCATCTTTTTTCACGCAGAAATCTATATTCTTTCATTCTGAGCGCATTAAGGATATTTATTTTTTGAAGTTTTCTTCTTACAAAATCTCGGTTTCCTCCAGATTTTCTTTATTAGGAGGGAAGAGGGTCCGCACTGGTTTCTGTCTTTCATGCCAAAGGTTTTGCCCACATAATCCTGGGGTGTTTGCTTGTGTTTAAGGCTGGGGACGAAAACACTGCCAAGAGACTCCCCACAGCTTTGAGTTTCATGCTTGGGCTGTTTGTTGGGGAACTCCTGATCCCCAACAAGAGTTGGGGTTACTTGAGGGTTTGTCCCCGAGGCTGGTCAGTTGCCCTAGAGGAGAGTTTTTACAGTAATCTACTGCCTAGAGAATAAAGGTGTCACTGCCACGGTTTATGAGGAAGAGGACCAGGGTCCTCGCCTTCAGCAATCTGTGAGTTTAACCCCTTTCTTCAGTACAGCATTCTTGCTCTTAGCTAGGCTTAACCAGCCCTTTTTACCCTGCACATTACAATCCTCCAGTCTTCTGTGGGAGTGACGTACGGGGTGATTGTCTCATGGGGTTAGTAGGAGCAGGGGACTTGGGAATCTTTAGTCTGTTCCCTTGTTGTCTTTCTCCCTCTTCTCTCCCAGTTCAGGTATGCCTCATCTGGTCTCTTGGGTCACTTACCACTCTCTGTCTACATCCAGCTTCCAAAGTTAGATGCCCACGTCTGGTCGATCCACCTTCCATATCCAGAGCTCACCTTTGTCTCCAGGCCCCCATCGTAATTCCCAAAGCACTGCCATTTCCTAAATTTCCTAATGCGTCGAGTTGGTTGCTCTTGCCGACCGGGTCCCTCCGTACTGCAAAGTGAATTTAAAAAAAAAAAACAACAACAACCTCTTCTTCCAGCAAATGTCACTGCTGCCTCTACTCCCACTCAGCGTGGGCGCTGTGACCGATTTGAATTCGAGTGCCGCCAGCCAAAGAAGTGTATCCCCAACTGGAAACGCTGTGATGGCCACCAGGATTGCCAGGACGGCCAGGACGAGGCCAACTGCCGTGAGTAGTCTCAGAGGGAGACACTAAATAGGGAATAGTGTAAAATGCAGGTGGGCCTTTGGGACATGAAAAGAACAGGGCAGATTAATCCCACACTCCCCCAAATGATAGCAGGAACGTTTCGGCCCAAATGAAACAAACACACGGTAAGATGAACACTGAAAATAATTAACAGAGAAGTACAATAGGACCTTCCTCCTGGGTGAGATTAACTCATTGATTGATCTTCTTTTTTTTTTTTTTCTTTTTCAGTTTATTTATTTATTTTGAGAGAAAGAGAGTGCTGACGCAAGTCGGGGAGCGGGGTGGAAGGGTAGAGAGAAAGGGAGAGAGAGAATTTCGAGCAGGCTCTGCGCTGGCAGCACAGAGCCCAACACGGGGCTCAATCCCATGCGTGGTGAGCTCATGACCTGAGCCAAAATCAAGAGTTGGACACTCAACCAACTGAGCCACCCAGGCATCCCCTCGTTGGTGTTCTTTAAATAAGTTTATTTAACCTGTTCCAAATTGGCCTTATTCATAAGGATGTTGCCTAGTTAAGAGCCTTAAAATAAAAATGTGCTTCGTCTCCAATTTTCCTCAATCCATTAATCCGAGAACCCTATCAAAAAAGGAAAGGAGGAGTGCCTGGGTGGCTCAGTCAGTTAAGCATCTGAGATGGTTGGTTTCAGCTCAGGTCATGATCTCATGGTTCGTGGGTTGGAGCCCTGCATCAAGGCTCTGGGCTGGTGGTACAGGACCTGCTTGAGATTCTCTCTTTCCCTCTGTCTCTGCCCCTCCTCTGCTCATGCTCTCTCTCTCTCTCTCAAAATAAATAAGCTTAAAAAAAAAAAAAAAAAAGGAAATGAGATTAGTATGGCATGATTCTTCTCAGAAAAGCTGGCCCCGGAAGGCCACTGCATTCTGTTCTAAGTGCTTGTTAATCATTTGTTGAGTTATCAGTTTAGGAATCTTCACAGATTAATAGCAACTAGATTCTCAGTTTCTAAAACCTACATTTTGCCACTTTAAAAATGTTGAGACATGTTTAATAGGCTGTTGTTTGATTATATTTTTCCATGTGGGATAATCCTGTGTTGGGGATCTTGGCAGTCTCTTAAAACAATGCCTTTCACAGGGTTTCTCCTTGACCGTTCTATATGAAATGACCCCTGCCCAGCGTTCTGTTATTATTCTTCTCTTTATGTTTCTTTGTAGTTGTTAATCACTATCTAAAATACCAGAGTTGTTTGCTGTTTCTCTTAATAGAAAGTAAGCTCTTTGAGGTTAGGTCCTTTGTTTTACACATCACCATAGTCTTAGCATCTTGAACGGTGCCTGATTCTTGGTAGCCCTCCGTGAATATTCACTGGATGGGTAGATGGTTGGGTAGAGGGATAAATGGAGGGGTAGATGGGTGGATGGGTGGGTGTGTAGGTGGATAGATGGGTGTCTAGATGGGCGGGTGGGTGGGTGGATGGATGGATGATGAGTAGATGGATGGTGAGTGGGTAGGTGGATGGATAGATGGAAGGATGAATTCCATCTTGAGTTTCTTACCCTAGTGGGTCTCAGACATTTTCTAAATGCTCTAATGCAGTTTTATTTGTAACCAAGCCCCCCTTGCAACTTCCCCAAAGCAAACCAGTTTCTACTTAGCATATAACAGAGCTCTATAATACAGTGGTTTTCCAGGAGAAGGGGGATTATAGTTTGTAAAAACCTCACATTTCCTTTCTTTCATTGCGAATTACTCTAGTAGAGAGCTCTTTTGAAAGCGTAGCTAATTGCAGTCTATACTTCCACACTAGAGACATGCCATCTTTAATTCGCCAGTTGAGGATGGTTGTTACGACATTCTACCCCGCCTCAACCCCTGGATCTCTTCATCTCTAGCAACATCTCTGTCGATCCCTTATCCATTCCCATTGCCATCCTGGTTCTCTCGTGAGAACCTTATCCGTTCTTTCTACCTGTGTCTCAAGGTGTGGTTGTCAGAGGTCGATGCGGTGTTTCAGGTAGAAAACGGGATTACTTGTCCTTGTTCTGGAACAGAAGTATTCAACCCTGGCCAATTCTGGTGAATCGCTGTGGAGCTCGTAAATGACTGCATGCACTCTAGATCACTTGACTTCAAAGCTTTTGCTCTTCCTGAAGGCAGGGTCCAGCGGTTACCGTCAAAGAGGCATCATGGTGCCATTGTGGGGGGTTACCACTCCTCATCTCGGAGGCGTATTTTTTTATTAATTTTCTTTTAATGTTCACTTATTTTTGAGAGAGAGAGAAAGAGAGGGAGCGAGCAGGGGAGGGATGGAGAGAGAGACAGAATCTGAAGCAGCCTCCCGGCTCGTAGCTGTCAGCACAGAGCCCGACGCGGGGCTCAAACCCACACACTGTGAGATCATGACCTGAGCTGAAGTCGGATGCTTAACCGACTGAGCCACCCAGGTGCCCCCAGAGGCGTATTTTGAATCAGAAGCTGATTAGTTTGGAGAATGCAGATCCCTTTTCCTAAACACGACAAACCGTTACCACAACGTAGCCCTCCCCTGTGTTGCAGCCACACACAGCACCTTGACCTGTATGAGCATGGAGTTCAAGTGTGAGGACGGCGAGGCCTGCATCGTGCTCTCCGAGCGCTGTGACGGCTTCCTGGACTGCTCAGATGAGAGTGACGAGAGGGCCTGCAGCGGTGAGTGCCACCCCTCGGGCCCTGGGCTCAGCCTCAGCTCTCCCCTCCCCCACTCCAGCAGGAACCCTTGGGAGCCTCCTCAGTCTGAAGAGGAAACCGCTTTTTGCCCAGTTTTGGAGCACCCGGTCAAGTGAGGCTTGTCCTGCCTCTGCGGTAGTTTGAACTCATCCCCGTGAGGGAAACACTGGTCTCAGATTTGTTTTCTGTGGACGTCCCACCTCGTGTGGGTGCACCATGCTCCCAGAGCCTCAGGCTTTGTGGTGGGGTGAGCTCAGTCCTTCTGTGTAGAACGTGTCTAGAAATCGTCATAGTCCTTTTGGGCTGCCGTAACAGAACACCACAGACCGAATGGCTTATAAGCAACAGAAACTTCCTCCTCATAGCTCTGGAGGCGGGAAGCCCAAGATCAGAGCACCCTCAGATTCCGTGTCTGGTGAGGGCTCATTTCCTGGATCATAGATGGCCGCCTTCTGTGTGCCCTCTCACAGGGAAAGGGGTGAGGGAGCTCTCTGGGGTCGCTTTTATGAGGATACTAATGTCATTCACGCGGACTCCATCCTTATGGCCTGAACACCTCCCAAAAGCCCCATTTCTTAATACCATTATGTTGGGGATTGAGTTTCAGCATATGAATTTTGGGGGGGGGGGGGACACAAACATTCAGTCTACTGTAGCGGCAATGGATCGTGCTATGACATTGTCCCTGGACCTGCAGTATTTTCTGTTGAGAAACAGCTTACCCCAGTGCAGACAAGGAGGCGAAATATAATGAAAATTTCATGACCGGATATTTAGGAGACCCCGAGAGAGGTTGTGTAGGAAGGTTTGAACTCTTTTTCTGGAATGTCTTAAGATGATGACAGTGGCTTGACAATGTGGATCATGATAGGTCTGCCTAAAAATCAGAGGACCTCTTGGGTCCTTTGGAATCCAAGGATACCACTTTCCATCCCTTTTTCTCCATCTCTCTAGATGAACTAACTGTATACAAAGTACAGAATCTCCAGTGGACAGCTGACTTCTCTGGGAATGTAACTTTGACCTGGATACGGCCCAAGAAGATGCCCTCCGCTTCTTGTGTCTACAACGTCTACTACAGGTGGGTCCCGTCTTTGCCTCGGGAGAAGAAAACCGTGTCCTTACCACCACTGGATGTTCTGTAAAACCCTTGTGGTGAGCACGGCGTGACTCCCCGCTCCCTGAGGCAGGCATCCCAGCAACCCCATGCTGCTTTGACGTGACGGTATCTTTATTCTTTTGGCCAGGGTGGTTGGAGAGGGCATATGGAAGACTGTGGAGACCCACAGCAATAAAACAAGCATGATATTGAAAGTCTTGAAGCCAGATACCACGTATCAGGTTAAAGTCCAAGTGCAGTGCCTGAGCAAGGTGCACAACACCAACGACTTTGTGACTCTGAGGACGCCGGAAGGATGTGAGTGTCACAGTTAATTTTTATGGAGCGCACAAGCCCTTAGGTGGGGTTTTCAGAGTTTCTCAAGGACGCTTGGCAACGTGGGAACATAATTACAATGTGCCTCACACATGCAGAAGATTTGTGGCGAAAGTTTATGGTCCCACCCGAGTGGTTGACCATGTATGTATTCTCCTTATCATGTCACGTAATGTTTTTCTACCCTAAGAAGTTAATTTCAGATTGTGCCCACCGTTGCCTCCTTTGCATTTCTTATCTTGTTCCCGTCCCTACCTTCCATCTCCAGGTATTTCCCGGTACTCGGGATCGTGAGATCATTGTGAAACCATGAGGCACGCCAAGGCTATTGAGGCTAAGTGGTAAAGAAATTTGCCGAAACTCACGTGTCCTAGAGGGTTCCCTGCTTCTTCCCCTCTCACGGTGGCTGACACTGGGTGACTGTGCGTGTATTCCAGTGATCCTCTTTCCCAAGGTTTTGTGAACGTCTGTTTGCCAGTGCCCGTGCTGACATTTAGATTACGGTGGGAGACATCACTGTGAACTCACGCTGGTCTTCATGTCCGTGCAGATGCTGACATGTGAAATAGATTCAGATAGGCGTATCTAGGCGGGTTGGTATACACGCGTATATTTGCACGCTTTGTCAGCTGAGAAGGCCCAGACGGAGAGAGGACTCCACAGTAGCAGTGAACGCACCTGTCAGTAAGACCTGGGCTTCTGTGCCATTCTTCAAAAAAGGAAGACCTTCAAGGAGGGCTCCTTGAAGAATCCATTGATTCCAGCACTAGGGTGGGGCAGCTAGGAGATGAGCCTACAGAAAGCAAGGAAGTGCGTGTGTGGGTTACGACTTTGTTAAATTAACGTTTGTTCAGTAGAGCCCCTGGGGTGCCAGACGGTCCACGGAAGACCACAAAGGAAAATCGAAACAGAGAGGTTTATCATTCGCAGGTTCCCCAGGAAGAGCCACAGCACACCCGAGGGGCCACATGGGCAGGGGAAGGCAGGGTGGAGGCAGAGAGAGTGGCGGGTCCTGGGCACATGCCCTTTTTAGGGCTCCCGGGTGCAGTACATTGGGGTTCCTGTGCTGAGGCCGCATTGGTCCATTCAAGCCAAAAACAGGGGGTAAAGCTCTGTGGAGCACACCCGGGGAAGGTCCGGGGAGGCAAGGGAGACCGTTGATCACACGTTGATCAGTCGTGTCAGGAGCTCAGATTTGCTTGTGGCTCTGCAGGCTGCTTTCTGGGGCACACGCTTGCGTGAGGGGCTGGTGTCAGTGGAAGACGTCTGCAGGCTGCTTGGCCAAACAAAACGGAGGCTCAGGCAGCAGTATGGTACTGCTGAGGAGGACCTTGGCTAAGTTCTTGGCGCCCCGGAGCGATCTTTGAAATACCCCATTCATTGATTTTCTTTCCACAGATAATTAGCTGAGCACCTAGTATGGCTCAGGTGTTAGGTTAGATACGGGAGCTTCGGGTGAATGAGACACAGTCCTGCCCTTGGAGGGCTTGCCAGCCACCGATTGTTGATGAATGCTCACCGCATCGGTTTGCTGGGGCTGCCATAACAGAGTGATGTGGACCGGGTGGCTTCCACGACAGAAATTTATTTTCTCACAGTTCTAGAGGCTGGGAGTCCGAGATCAAGGTACTGGCAGGGATTTTCCTTCTGAGGCCTCTGTCCCTCTGGTTTGCAGATAGTATCTTCCGCCTGTGTGTGGGTGTGTAAGGGGGGATGGGAGGGCCCATAATATTCAACATTTGTTGGATTTGTTGGCTTATCCACGTGGATAAGTACGCTGCAGTCAGAATGAAGTTTGCCCAGAAGGTATCGTAGCTGGTTTTCATGTATGGTGGCGTCTCACCCAGCTCTTGAAGGCAGTCACAAGAGAAAAGATCCAGAAATGTCTCGGCCGTGCCCGTGTAATTAAAGGAAAGTAGTTAAAGAGCCTCCTTTGAAGGTGATCCCATTCTTTCGGGTGCAGAAGTTCTGCGCCGTTAGAAAGTCTTACTCCTCTGTGGTCATGCCCGTGGTACGAGGGTTGTACGAGAAGTCGAGGCAGCAGGTGCTGTGCTTGGCGGTTAGGATCTCAGCACTGAACGCCCAGTGCCTGCAGGTGATTCTATCCTGCAGCCCTTGTGAGCCTCACGCCTACATCACAACCAACGAAGCCGTGATCTCACGTGTGGACAGCACACCTCACATTCCAGAAGAGAGGAAAGGTTTGTCGATGCCAAGGCCAAGCTCACGGCCTTTCCTGGTGGCTTCTTGCCAATGCTGGCTCCAGATTCTTTCTGGTCTTTGTGGTCAGTCTCAGGGAAGTTCCTCCCATTCACCCAACACGCAGATGGGCTTTAACCCTGCGTTGACTCTCTTCTAGTGCCAGACGCCCCTCGCAGTCTCCAGCTGTCGCTCCACAGGGAAGAGGAAGGCGTGATTGTGGCCCACTGGATTCCTCCCGCCCACACGCATGGCCTCATTCGAGAGTACATTGTAAGCATCTTCACGTGCGACTGTGGGAACAGGAGATTCTGGGTCTGCCAGCAGAGCGGGGTGTTCTGTGTGACGAGCACTTGATTTGGGGTAGCCTGGTAAATAGCGGTCCACCTGTTAGAGGATTTTACATATCACCTCCCTCTCTCCTCCTGCCTCCTCGTCAGGTATCAGGATGTCCCAGACCATTGGGTACCCTGCTGATAATTGTTTCTTCTCGCTTCAGGTGGAATACAGCAGGAATGCTTCCAGGATGTGGGCGTCCCAGAGGGCTGCCAGTAACGTCACGGAAATAAAGAATTTACTGGTTAACACTCCGTACACCGTCCGAGTGAGTGTTAGCACCCGTTTCGGCCATCCGGGCGGCCTTAGAGCATGCCTTTATGAACGACTTACGAATAGTCTGCTAAAAACCCAGCCCCTTGCTCCGGGGGGGGGGCGGGGGGAGGCATCATTTTTTTTCAGTCTCTTAAATCAGTGCCACAGAGAACTTGAAATCAGACTTCCCTCAGATAACCAAGAATTTATGGTAAATGCAGCTTTACCTGCTTTTCGCCCCGATTTTCTGCTCGCGTTTCAGCTCCCATACGTCTACGCTTGCCACCTTTCTGCTGATCTTTGGCTGCAGGGTGGTACAGAGCTATGGTCACTGGCATTTACAAGCCAATATCGTAGGGATCTTAAGCAATATGTTATTAATACCTTTAGAAAAGAGAGAGATTTTGTGCAGAACATGTTTGTTGGGTCCCTTAAGGGCGCACACCGACTCCATGACCCTGATCGTTTCCCCATTACCCTTTTTCATTTGTGTGTCTGAATGGCCCCACGCCTCCACGCGCACACGCACCCCCCCACCCCTGCCCTTGACGTCCATCAGTCCACACGAATACCGTCATGTCTGCACTGTCACAACCCCCTTTGCCCAGCTTCCTCTTATTAGCCCCTTGTTTCAGATGCTGGGGCCTCTGAGTGTCCCGGATCCCTCTGTGTAGAACGTTTGCCACCCTCATTGCCAGGGTCTCAGCCCCGTAGCCCACTGGGGACCCTCGTTGTATGGTGTACTGCCTTTATCTTCTACTAATTCACGCTCTGATTTGAAAAGGTGGCTGCGGTGACTAGCCGTGGAGTAGGAAACTGGAGCGATTCTAAATCCATTACCACCGTCAAAGGCAAAGGTAAATGATTCCAGCGTTCGCAGATTTAGAGGAGAGAGAAACCCTTCGGAAATAACTTACAGTATGACTGGGAAACGGAGAAGCGTAGAGGAGAAATCTTCACGCATCCTCCTTCTGCCCAACATGCACACATTTCCAGGTGTTTCCATACTCCCTTAGCTACAAAGTTTCTTCAGGTGCCTGTTGAATGTCCTCCTACCCCTGAGCCGAGCATCTCTAAGGATGCAGACGTACAAGAGGGATTTCCGGAGGCCGTCGCGCCCAGCTCTTATACTCATGCACAATATCCAAAATCAAAGGACTCCTTCCTTCTCGCCAAGGGTACAGAGGATTTTGTCCGTGTCCATTTATGGTGTTTGTAAGATCCCCAGGCTGACCCTTGTGTCTTCCCCAGCGGCGCTGACAAACCGTGTGTAGGTGGTAGTTCCTAGCGCCAGAGTTGACCCTGGTGATAGCTGACTGCCCGCCAAGAGCCGGGTACTCGGGAGCACCTGCTGCTCGGCATATATCAGCCCACGTCACGGATGTAAGAACAGATAAGGAAGTAGAAAGAAGCAAAGTCCCCTCCCATGCGGTCAGTAAATCGCAGAGAGCTGGGAGCAGACCCTGATCCTCCTGGCTCCAAAGCCTGTGCCTTTAACCGCTGGGCTGCTCTGCTCCCCCTGGGCCGAGACGCGTGCTCCCGCTGCCCTGTCCCGCATGCACGTGTCCTCGCGAGGGCAGGGGGGCCCGGCTTGGTTTCCTCCGCCCTCGTGTCCCTGGTGTTGAGGGCGAGCCAATGAAATAATTGAGGAAGGAATGAATTAAAGCGATTAAAATGAAGGCTTCTGGCGTACTTGGGGGAGGCGGATTACAGCCTCATGTTCCTCGGCGGTTTCCTGATCTTAGCTTTGGCACTCGCGGCTTTTGTTTCTGGACAGAAGCGTCCTATGGGACACGACTGGGGAGCTTTAACCTGAGCCTGTGCCAGTGAGAAACAGGCTGTGGTTTATGGAGAGTCACTATCTGGTTGCCTTTAAAATTGGGGCTCATTGAGATCAGGGCAAGAGGAAGGCAAACTTAGTGAAGCCAGCCATTCTGTAGCAGGGTGCTCTTGGGTAATTAGAAAAAAACGGACTGAGTTCACACTCCCCTAGGGTTTTTGCTGTGTTGTCATTTCCCTCTACAAAACCCATCAAAGCATGCTGGCCGTACGTATGGAAAAGAAGGGACCCTGGAAGGTCAGCAATAAAACATGTGCCTTGAATTCTCTCAATGCAAATCACACCTGCTTTGGAAAGTGTCTTAAACTTCTTTTGTGTGATTTTGTTGGTGAGCCTCAGCTCATAACAGGTTTTGGTTCAGGCACGTGCAGGAGGTCACGGTGTGCTGAATCAGAAAGTATGTGTTGCGTTCTGTCCGTGATCCTGTGTCCTCGTGACGTAACACACAGGACAGTCAAGTATACAAGTTGTCATTTAAATACTGTCTTCTGATAATAGTTATCCCACTAAGCCCTTTGGATTACGGCTGGCAGAGCACCATCCGCCATCTTGTGGACAGGCCTTCTGAACGTCAAGGACCATGCTCATCACTTGCACTGAGAGGGGTCTTTTCCCTCTGCCACTTTCTTTTCCCACACACACCCCTCCCTGCCCCCAGTTCTCAGCTTGGGCTCTGGCCTTTTTGAGAATGCCAGTGACTTACTAGTTCCTTCCTCTGTCCGAGGTGAGACTTTACTGGACACGGAAAGAAAAGGCACATTGGTTGAGTTAACATTAGTATGAAGGGAAGTAAGTTGCCTCCGGTTACACAGTCGTTAAGTGTCTAAAACGGGAACTTGAACTCGGGTTTGCCAGACTCCAGAGGCCACGTGGTTTCCGTCTTGCCACACGTGCATTTACAACTTCTGCCTTACGATCTGGCCTGCTCTCAACTTTTGAAGAGGGCGTGAGGCCGCTGAGACCTCCTCATTGCCAATAAAGGTGGCGCTTTCTGTGATCCCCGCACGTTTCAGGCTGCCGCTGGGCTGTTTGGGGGCATTTACACAGTGGAACTTTTCTGCTCCACCTGATTGCCAGGAGAGCGGGCTGAGCCGAGAGGGTTACGTGTTCGCCGGGCAACTGTGGCCCCAACCTCAGCTGCAGGATGACAGCGGTAAAAGAGACGAGTGAAAGCAGCCCAAGAAATGCCCTTTCTTCCCCAACTAAAAAGATCGCTTTGTCTGTCGAGTTGAAAACTGTTCGGCCCTGCCTTCCTCACTTTTCGTCACGTGCTTTCTCTTTCTGAATTCCTTTTTGTTTTCAGTGATCCCACCACCAGATATCCGCATTGACAGCTACAGTGAGAATTCTCTAAGCTTCACCCTGACCATGGATAGTGACGTCAAGGTAACGTTGGAATTTCCAAACAGCGGCGGGTGGGGCTCTCCTTTGTATGGAGCTGGTGCCGCATGGGCCAAATGAGATGAAGAAAAGCGAGTGATTTGATCCAGTAAACCCAAAATACCACAGCCAGGTCGGTTCCTTCCCCCGACGAAGAGCAACGTGAGTCTTTGCACGTAATTGTTCTGCCTCAGCCCGGTGCCTTTTTTTCCTTTTTTTTTTTTTTAAACCGTATAATTAAATGGTTCACAGCTACAATGCAAATAAAGAGTTGGTGTTAACAGAATATGTATGCCCTGTAATTTTCAGCTTTATTGGATTTCCTGGTGCTAAGCACTAATGCAGAGGTTCCCACAGGGGAAGAGAGAGTCGGATGCCTTAGAAACATGCCCCCTTGTAGCCACCGCGCCCCCTCCCCTTCCGGCGCCCCCGTCCGCTCTGCGAGGCCTGTCTGCAAAGCCAGCTCCACCCGGGTTCTCTGCCTGCCTGTGGTTTTCCAAGCTGAGGTCCACCTTCCGTAGCGTTCTTGTGTGTTTTGCCTCGTTTCCCTCCCTGTCCGTGGAGCGGTGGGGGACAAATAGCCTTCAGAGCCGCTTGTGCCGTTTACGGGACTACAGTTTGGGGGGCACATGCCCTTGGCTTCAGAGACCGTTGGTGTAAGAAATGGCCTTTATATAAACCCTGTCTGTATGACAGTTTTTGGTCTTGCACGCGTTTTTTGGCTGGTGTCCCATATTTAAGGTCTTTAGATCAAATTCCTTTATGAACTCAGGACTTCGAAAAGGTAGGCTTTCCTGATACACGGATAGGTTTGCTCCTGTTAGACAAGAAGAGCTCAAAGGGAGCCCCTTTTGTAGCGACCTCTTGGCCTTGACTGCAAGGATCGCCCGAGCTGAGATTTATCCTTAATTACCATAACGTAATTATCTTTAAAGTTTTTCCTTTTTCTGCCTTTGTGAGCTGGCTCTTGTCCTTTTATTCTGCATCAGTGTTTTTGATTTCATCAAGCCCATATTTTATATTCTACATAGTCTACTGTTTGTTTTTAAATTTTTTTTTTTTTGGATTTTTTTTTTTAAATGTTTATTCATTTTTGAGAGAGAGAGAGAGAGAGACAGAGCCCGAGCCAGGGAGAGGCAGAGAGAGAGGGAGACACAGAATCTGAAGCGGGCTCCAGGCTCTGAACTGTCAGCACAGAGCCCGACGCGGGGCTCGAACCCACGGACCACGAGATCATGACCTGAGCCGAAGTCGGACGCTTAACCGACTGAGCCACCCAGGCGCCCCTTTAAATTTTTTTTTTAACGTTTAGTCATTTTTGAGAGAGACCGAGCATGAGTGGGGGGAGGGGCAGAGAGAGAGGGAGACACAGAATCCGAAGTAGGCTCCAGGCTCCCAGCTGTCAGCACAGAGCCCAACGCGGGGCTGGAAGTCACAAACTGTGAGATCATGACCTGAGCCAAAGTCAGACATTCTACCGACCGAGCCACCCAGGCACCCACCCCCCTCCTTTTATTTAATGTTTATCTAATTTTGAGAGAGAGACACACACACACACACACACACACACACACACACACACACACACACACAGAGTGTGAGCAGGGCAGGAGCAGAGAGAGAGGGAGACACAGAATCCCATGCAAGCTCCAGGCTCCGAGCCGTCAGCACAGAGCCCGACATGGGGCTCGAACTCACGAACCATGAGATCGTGACCTGAGTCGAAGTCTTATGCTTAACTGACTGGGACACCCAGGCGCCCCTGGTTTTAGAACTAGGTGCCAGGTAACTAGATATTCAGTGATCGCACACTTGGAACCAGCCTAAAGATCAAAAGAAACAACCTGTCTGCTGTAAGAAAGGAGGTGCCGAAAGCAACCATCGTCAAGGGGTGCCTTTTGCGTTTGCTGTGCTCCCTTGACTGTGTACTGTTCCTGTAACCTGTTTCTTCATTCTCGGCAGGTGAATGGCTATGTGGTGAACCTCTTCTGGGCATTTGACACCCACAAACAAGAGAAGATAACTTTGAACTTCCGGGGGAACATCTTGTCGCACAAAGGTAACACCTTGGAGCTAGTTGGCAGGGAGGAGAAAGGAGGTGGATACTTCCTGGTGGCAGAGTTTGTGTGGGGGCCGCCTGGAAAGGGAGGCTCTCCCCTGCCTGCTGTTCTGGGTGGGCAGAGGGAAGAGACTGTAAATGACCCTTGCTTTGGGGGGGGGGGTCCACTTGGCTCGTCAGCCTCCTTCTCTAGCTTGGTGGCTCTTCTGTTGGCTCTTAATGGAAGTTGGAGGCTTCAAAGAGGAAAAACTGGAAAGAAGCTAGATTAACCCTCTACCGATGATTTTTTAGCTCCAAAAGAAAGTTCTGGGAGTGAGTTACCTGCACCTCTTCTCTGGCGTGGTTCGCTCCTGCTTTGCTAATGCGAGGTCCACAGGGCGTGGTGCATCGTTGGTGTTCAGGGCATGTTTGTTGAATGGATGGACAAGTGACCTGAGCTAAGGGAGGAGGGAAGGAGGTACCCCAGTCCCTCTTATATGTGTGCACCTACTGTGCGCAGGCATTTACCTAGGCGTTCTCTGTAACCTAGGCATTTTATACAACCCAGCAATAAATCTATGGGGTATGCTCATTTCATGGGTGAGAACCCAAGGTTCAGAGATAAAGTAGTTCCCTCGGAAGGTGGCAGCTTTAGAACCTGCAACTTTCTGATTTCTGAGGCTATGATCTCATTGTCTCAGTGTCGCACCGATAGAAATTGGCAGAATCAGAAGCAGTAACCGTCTTGCCTGAAATATATTAGGGCTAGCTAGATGCGAGGCACCCTGCCGAATGCTTTTTTTTTTTTTTTTAAGCATTTTATTTTTGAATCCTGGGAATAGTAGCTGCTGTAAGTGTAGTTGTTCTTTTCTGTCTTACAAACAAGGAAATGGACTTCATTTGAATACAATTGACCCTGAACAGTCGGGGGTTAGAGGGCACTGACCCCGTTGAAAATCTGCATATAACTTTTGACTCCCCTAAGAGTTAACTACTAACAGCGTGCTGTCGACCAGGAGTCTTGCCAGTAACATGAACAGTGAATTAACACACATTTTGTATGTCGTATCTGTTATATACTGTGTTCCCACAATAAAGTAAGCTAGAAAAAAAGTGTTCTTTTTTTTTAAATTTTTTTTTTATTTTTTTTATTTGTTTATTTTTTAATGTTTTTATTTATTTTTTTTCAACGTTTATTTATTTTTGGGACAGAGAGAGAGCATGAACGGGGGAGGGGCAGAGAGAGAGGGAGACACAGAATCGGAAACAGGCTCCAGGCTCTGAGCCATCAGCCCAGAGCCCGACGCGGGGCTCGAACTCACGGACCGCGAGATCGTGACCTGGCTGAAGTCGGACGCTTAACCGACTGCGCCACCCAGGCGCCCCAATTTTTGGGACAGAGAGAGACAGAGCATGAACAGGGGAGGGGCAGAGAGAGAGGGAGACACAGAATCGGAAGCAGGCTTCAGGCTCTGAGCCATCAGCCCAGAGCCCGACGCGGGGCTCGAACTCACGGACCGCGAGATCGTGACCCGAGCTGAAGTCGGACGCTTAGCCGACTGAGCCACCCAGGCGCCCCGAAAAAAAGTGTTCTTAAGAAAATCATAGGGAAGAGCCAACATACATTTACAGTACCAGATTATGAAAAACCCATGTACAGGGGCACCTGGGTGACTCAGTCGGTTAAGCGTCCGACTTCGGCTCGGGTCATGATCTCACGGTTCGTGAGTTCGAGCCCCGCGTCGGGCTCTGTGCTGACAGCTCAGAGCCTGGAGCCTGCTTCGGATTCTGTCTCCCTCTCTCTTGGTCCCTCCCCCCACTCGTGCTCTGTCTCTGTCTCTGTCTCTGTCTCTCTCAAAAATAAATAAAAATATTAAAAAATAAATAAATAAAAAACCCATGTACAGGTGGGCTCATGCAGGATCAAACCTGTGTTGTTCAAGGGGCAGCTGTAGTTTTATATCCTGCCCTTTCCACTTAACGTAAAGTTGTAAGAATTTTCTAGTCTCATTAAATATTCTTAGAAACAGCTTTTTAAAAAAATTTCTTTAAATGTTTATTTTTGAGAGATACTGCATGAGCAGGGGAGGGGCGGAGAGAGAGGGAGACAGAATCTGAAGCAGGCTCCAGGCTCCACGCTGTCAGCACAGGGCCCGATGTGGGGCCCGAACCCACCAACCACGAGATCATGACCTGGGCTGAAGTCAGACGCTCAACCGACTGAGCCACCCAGGCGCCCCTCAGATGGTCAGCTTTAAACAAACTACCTAGCACCCATGCAAGTGTGTTATTTGTAGGAGTCATCAGTAACTAACGCTGGGATGAACTTGCAAAATGAGGAAAATCCTACAGCATGTGGGGCTCACTTAAACCGAGAGATTGCCTTAAAAAAATAGGGCATCGGGGCACCTGGCTGGCTCAGTCGGAACAGCATATGACTCTTGATCTCAGGGTCATGAGTTTGAGCCCCACACTGGGTAGAGATTTTTTTAAAAACGCTTAAAAAATAGGTTGTTGTATACCAAGTAACAAATTCTTGTTTTTTTTTAAGGAAATTTTTAATTTTAATTCCAGTGTCATTAACATCCAGTGTTACATTAGTTTCAGGCGTACAATATGGTGATTCAGCACTTCTGTGCGTTACGCAGTGCTTACGACAATAAGTGTGCTCTTAATGCCTGTCACCTGTTTCACCCAGCACCCCCCTACCTCCCCTCTGGTGATGTCGGTATGTTCTCTGTAGTCAAGCGTCTCTTTCTTGGTTTGTCAAGACACAGATTCTTGACTGATGCCTCCAGCTCCCTCCTGACGTCTTCTTGTCCCTGTTTTCAGTTACCAATCTGACGGCTCATACATCTTATGAGATTTCTGCCTGGGCCAAGACTGATTTAGGGGATAGCCCTCTGGCGTTCGAGCATGTCATGACCAAAGGAGTCCGCCCACCTGCTCCTAGCCTCAAAGCCAAGGCCATCAATCAGACTGCAGTGGAATGCACCTGGACTGGCCCCAGGAATGTGGTAAGTCAGCCAGGGTGACCTTTGCAGAGTCACTATGGACCCTGCCCTGATGGGAGGCTAGGCAGCAGCCTGAGGGCTTTCTCCTCTGTTACCACTTCCTCGTTTCTCACCCAAACACAGACCGCTCTCTTGGTCAGTTCTGGATTACCTTCTAGAGGCACCTGCCATCCCAGCCCCAGCATCCCTTTCCACACCTTGGCCTGTCATCCGAGAGAAAATGCGCATGCTCTTTGCTGTTGAATAGACTGTGAGTTTCAAGAGGGGGTCATGTTCCTGTCATGGGGGACCCACCTTGGCTCATGGGCGTGGTGACATGTTAGCAGCACTAACAAGACCCTCCAACTCCTCCCCACCTATGTGACCCCCCGCCCCCGCGCCCCGGCCCCCGGGGCTGCTCCTCCCACATGTGCCTCCCCCCTCCCCCTTCATCCCAATGTCCCTGCTGCACGTTACATAGGTCATTTTTTTTGTCATTATGTATGCATTTTGACTCACTATGATCAGACTTGTGCTTCCTTTTGAATGTGGCTTTCATTCCCCATACCTCCCCTTTGCTTTTAGGTGGGTCTTCCCAAGGTTCTTGGCACATTTTCACCCCCTCCTGCGTCTGTACCTTGTTGGCTTATGCTCTTTCTCCTCCTGGAGTCCTTCTGTCCTTCTGGTCTGCAGTCCAATCCCACTGTCTTCTACTTGATGCTTTTCCCGTAAGAACTCTGGAGAAGTGTATAGTTGGTGCCATTCAGAGACCTGTCTCATTAGATACCGCTTTATCCTCGTTGACATTTTCCATGCATTATTTATCTCCCTAACTAGTCTGTAAGCTCCTTGAAGGGTTTCTGAGTTTGCTAAAGGGAGAAGCCCATAGAACTAAATCTGTAGGCGAGACTTAGTCCTCACCGTGACTGGTGAGCATGGAAGCCTGAGTCTTGTCTTCTGAGGGCGTCTCCAGGGTGCATCTGGAGCGGGACTGGGCGATGCGGAATGAACCAAGGTTTGCACGTAATTGTAAGGTCGGCCTTGAAGAAAGGGGAAGTAAGACACCCCGAGAACCCTTTTTCCTTCTCCCACTCGATCCTTTCATCAGCTCCCTAGGGTCCGTGTTCTCAGTTTACCAGTGAGGAAACTGAGGCCCAGAGGGGTGAGGAGGCTCGCCAGAACTGAAGCTCTAAAGCAAGCTCAGGTCTGGCTCGTGTGACAGCTTCTGCTCTTTTGTGGCTCCAGAGCCCGATTCGGAGGCGGGGGCAGAGATGAGACGCCCAGAGCCACGCCCGGGACCCCCCTTTCCCTCGAAGTAGCCTCTCTGCACAAAGGGCCTTTCTCGCTTGCGTACCCAGCCGAGGCAACGGCCACCTTGCCGCACCCAAGCGTGTTCGCAGTGTGGGGCCTAGTGTATGGCACCTGGAGTCGTTACTTGACCTCAGGGTCTCTGATTACACGTGGACTCTGAGAAGTAGCCTTGCCCTGCCTCGTCCTTGCTCCGCGTAGCTTTCCGAGGGCGAGAAGGCCAGTGAAACCACCTGTCGCGAGCTCTCCGCTTCTTCCCGACTTCAGTCCACTGAGGACGCGAGTTCGTCACCCACGGTTGCCCTCTCCACCGTGGGAACTGCACAGCTGCTGTCCATCTCTGGGGCCCTTCTTTCACCCTGGCCACCTTGGCTCTTGGAGCCCTCTCTTGGCCCCTGGCCGGAGCCGCCCCACGCCGCCCCACCCCCAGCAGCCACGGGCCTGTCCTGTGGAAACCAGGCCTGCTTCTGAGGCTGGAGGTCCCCACCCCCATTCCCGTCTTGTGCTTTGAGCACCTTCCTTTTCCTGTTCTGTTCCATTTGCTTTGCTTCTGACTCCCTGGAGTCCCCCAATTCTTTCTTTCCTCACCTCCTGCCAGCGTATCACCCCCTTGGGGCTTCCCTTCCCCTTCCCTGTATGCTTTCCCCTCTCTGGCCCTGGCTGCTGAGCAGCTTCGAGAAAATGCACAGCTCTCTGGGGCTCAGAAGTCCCTGCGCACGTCCCTGGGCCGTGCCCTCCGGCCCCACCTCCTCTCCAGACTTGTACAGCTCTCTTCAAGCCCCCGTCTTACCTGCCCATGCGTGCTTTCATGCTGCCTGACAAAGAAAACCTCCTCGGCACTTTACTGCCCCTTCCCCGTTATAACCCCCACAGAGGCCATCCCCTACCCCAAGCCCATCAAATCCCCCGTCCCTGCTTTAAACTCCCAGTTTTCCACCCACCTCAGCCGGGGTTCAGAGTGGCTGCATATCACAGGGCTGAAAGTGACAGTGGCTTTTACAGGGAAGGTGGAGTCCTTCGGCAGGCCTGGGTTTGTACAGCAGCAGCACGGTTTGATCCGGGACCCAGGCTGCCCGTGGCATCCATCTTCAAGGTCACCTCAAGGTCCTGGAGGGCTGGAGCCACACCATCATCTGTGTTCCAGGCACCATCATCTGGGTTCCAGGTGGGAGGAGAGCTGAAAGAAGGGCTCCTCCCCCTATGTTAATGAGCCCTTCACTCAGGCCCCACGTGACATCTCTGCTTAAAGTTCATTGGCCAGAACTTTGTCACCTTGCCTCCCAGCTTCCGGGGAGGTGGGAAGTGCAGATTTTCTTCCAGGTGGCAATTCTCACTAAGAACCAGGATTCTCCTAAGGGGGAGATGAAGAATGGGTGTGTTCTGGGCAGCGCCCCATGTCCGCCCTGCTGCCTTCCCTCCTCACCTCCCCCTACAAATGCACTCGCTTCCTCCCCAATCAGCACTTCCGCTCAGCTCCCCTCTTCCATCCCTGCTTTTCAGGTAGCATGCCCCCTGCTCTCTGGGACCCACCGCCCCCTTCTCCGCGGCTCCTCGCGCAGTCGCTCCCCGTAGCATCCCCTGTTCTGTACTGGCAGCTTGTCATTTATAATCGTGTCTGTTTTTCTTCTCTGCTCCTCCTTCCTCAAAAAAAAATGAGCTCTTGGAGGACAGAGAGCACCCGCCGTGTTCATCTTGGTGGCCGTGGGTTCACTGCCAGCCCCAGTGCGCCTTCTCTGTAAATGCCGATGAAATACATGCTACGTGAAGACTTTTCTCTTCTAAGCTCCCCTGCAGCAGGGCATAAACTAGGGATTTCAAGAGAATGAAGTCACTGGCCACCGAGCTGATGTCCTCTTCCATCCTCTTGACCAGGTTTATGGCATTTTCTACGCTACATCCTTCCTTGACCTGTATCGCAGTCCGAAGAGCTTGACTACTTCACTCCACAACAAAACAGTCATTGTCAGGAGGGATGAGCAGTATTTGTTTCTGGTAAGGTTCCCGTACCAGGGGGTCCAGAGGACTTTCTGTTCTTTAAGGATGGCTTAGATCCTGGGCGCCTCGCTCAGACCGAGACCGGGGGAGCTGGATGCGGGACTCCAGGATCTGAGTGTGTGAGGAGAGGGTAGTTCCTCTTCTGTGGCAGCATCAAGTTCCTGCTTGAAAAACAGAATGAAATGACCCCTTAACCCACCACAGCTCGCCGGTGGGGGATTGCGAACTCGGCAGATGGGTCGCAGCAGGAACAGAAACACACACCACTTTGTCCGACTCCACTTCTAGGAACTTAAGCCCACATACTTGTGTCATGTGTGCCAAGATCTCTGGAGAAAGGTGTCTGGTGCGCTCTTGCTGGTGACAGCAGAAGGTTTGAAACACGTGGCTGCCAAGGCTGGTTAAGAAGAGCATGGCTGATCCTTGCAATGAACTACAGGGCAACCCTTCAAAAGACAGAGAGCCCCGTACCGAGGGGGAGACATCTCTGGGCTCTGTTATTAATGGCAAGAAGCGAAGAGCCTAACGAGCCGTGTAACATTTTCTCATTTGTATAAAAAAATTAAGAAGAAGAGGCTACCTAGACGCACACGCACGTAGACACGCATGTGTAGGAGGCACGCGTGTGTAGATCTGCACACGTGTGCAGGGGACGTGTGCACGGGACACCGGGAAGGAAGCACCTAAGACCATTTCCAGCGATACTTCTGGGAAAATGGATTAGAGATCTGGGATGGGTGGGGAGTTCTCTTACATTCTGTGTCTTCTTTTGCAATGATTGAATCATAATTGGGTACGTGTGTCACTGTTTTGTGGGGGGAGGGAGAAAAAAAGTCTTAGCACAGACTGCGTGCGTCCAAGGATGTTTGTTTCAGGTCCGGGTGGTGGTGCCCTACCTAGGGCCGTCCTCCGACTACGTTGTGGTAAGGATGATCCCAGACAACAGGCTCCCACCTCGTCACCTGCATGTGGTTCGCACCGGCAAAACCTCGGCTGTCATCAAGTGGGAATCCCCGTATGATTCTCCTGACCAGGACCTGGTGAGCGGGCCGGGCATTCGGCCGGCCATGTGTGCTCTTGGCATGGTTTGGGAGCGGAGAGGGGGTCCTGTGATGGGACCAGGAAAGCCAGCCCTGGTGGCGGGAGCTCAGCAGGAGGTCTCTCCCCCCGTTTCTGTCCGGCCAAAGATGGGGTCCTTGTAGGTGCCTCTTCTTAATCGTTGCTTCTCCGTGATTTCCAGCTGCCATATTGGTTGGTCCCTCTTTCTTCTCTGACTTCTCCCCTTCCCTCCCCTGATCCTCTGAAGCAGGGTTGACAGACAAATCCCTGCAGGCCGAATCCAGGTCGTTGCCTGCTTTTGTAAATAGTTTATTAGAACCAAACTCTTACCGTTCGTGTATATCTTCCCTGTGGCTGCTTTCATGTGACACGTGGCAGAGTTGAATAGTTCTGGTAGAGACCCATTTGGCCTTCAAAGCCTGAAGGTATTTTGTATCTGAACCTTTACAAAAAAGTTTGCTGGCCCCTGGTCTAAAAGAAGAGGCATTAATTCTGAAAAACAGCTTCTGTTTTCCTTTGCTCCAGGCTGCCCTCTCCGTCATCCCAGGGGTGGGTGGTTTATTTATTTATTTTTTTAATTTTTAAAAAATGTTTTATTTATTAAAAAAATTTTTTTTTAATGTTTGTTTATTGTCGAGAGAGAGAGAAAGACAGAGCGCAAGTGGGGAGGGGCAGAGAGAGGGGGAGACACAGAATCCAAAGCAGCCTCCAGCTGTGACTTGTCAGCACAGAGCCGATGTGGGGCTCGAACTCACGGACCATGAGATCATGATCTGAGCCAAAGTCGTATGGACGCTCAACCGACTGAGCCACTCAGACACCCCTTATTTACTTTTGAGAGAGAGAGAGAGAGAGAGGGGGCGCATAAGTGGGGGAGGGACAGAGAGGGAGACACAGAATCCGAAGCACGCTCCAGGCTCCGAGCTGTCAGCACAGATGTGGGGCTCAAACTCACAAACCGTGAGATCTTGACCTGAGTCGAAGTCAGACACTTAACCCACTGAGCGCCCCTGGGGTGGATGGTTTTAGATGCTCCGTTGCTAAGGCTTTCCTTGACTCTCAGCTTCTTCCTGGTGATGGACTCTCCTGCACTTACCACATGGCCCTGTCTTTTCCTCTTGCCTCCATATATGTAAGAAGCAATCGGGGGGAGAGAATAAGCAGAGCGTTTTGTCCTTTTATCTCCTCTGACAGCATCCCGAAACCATCACAGCTGAGGAGATGCTCTGAACACTCAATTTGGACTTTTCTTGCCTGTTCCAACCTATTTGCTGATGCCACAATAAATGTAACTTTCCCTAGGCTTGTTTTTTGGGTTGAATTGATAATTCTGTGCACAGTTCTGGGAACAAATACCTGTTCCAGATTTGGACCTGGCCACCCCCAAAGGCTTTCCAAAGAGCAGAGTCAGACTGTGGGGCTCAAAACATCGTTGCTCTGGGTCGCAGCCACTGATGCGCTTATGTGCTGTCATCCACCATCGAATTGCAAAGAGTTAAAAAATGCCAAGTTTCTGATTACCCTTAAGGTCTCTTTTTCCTGTTCTAGTTGTATGCAATTGCGGTTAAAGATCTGATAAGGAAGAGTGATAGAAGCTACAAAATAAGATCCCGCAACAGTACTGTGGAATACACCCTTAACAAGTTGCAACCTGGAGGAAAATACCACGTCATTGTCCAACTGGGGAACATGAGCAAAGATTCCAGTATAAAAATCACCACAGGTAAACAGGAGAGAGATGAGGAGCCCTCTCGCACAGCAAGGTACCCACAGGGCTGCTAGGAAGCCCGTAGACGCACAACATCTCTCAGGATCTGCACGGGAAGTGTCGGTATCCACACCTGGCGGGCAGGGCAGGGTTCCAGGGCCTGGGCTACAGGGTGGTGGCCTGGGGGGGGGGGGGGGGGCGGCTGTCATTCTCCGTATCCTGCATCGCTTTCGCTCTCCTTCTGCCTAGCTGGTTTCGACATTTTTAGGGGCCAAGGGCAGGAATGCCCCAAAGAGGTAGGAAGTGAAACAGCAGTTGCCACGAAAGCCGAGGATGGGAACCTAGGCTGAAATCACAGTGGTTTCTTGCGGCCAAGGAGGGAGACTAAGAATTGGGCAGCGTATTAAAGGGGGCTTGCTGCCAGTCCAGAGCTGGCTCAGCCGTCAGACTGTAGTTCAGAAAGCAGGTCACGAGCTCAGGTACCTGGCTAGCAGCAGACAGTGTCAGAACGTCCGCGACAGAGGCCCCACTAGGCTGGCGGTGTGAGCAGCGGGTCAGGGCCTGACTCCAGTGTCACTCCAGGGCTCTCTTGTCGGGTACAGTCCCTGGCCCCTCACTGAGCAGTCAGGCTCCTCAGGCCTTGGGGCGGGACCAGGGAGACAGGAAAGCAGACTGCAACCAGAGCAGAAGTCCAGGAAGGCTCTGGAACCGTGGTCCATCCCACCCCCTCCCTTTCTCCCCGACCCAATTTGTTTTTGGCCATCTGTGGCTCTGAGGGCCACTAGAGTAGGTGCTATCCAGGTTTGGCCAAAGGTATTATAACGGCAACAAGAGAGATGCCACTTAGGGAGCGTCTGCCTTGTGTGAGGCTCTGTACTAAGCAACACATGGGTTCCGTTTCTTCCTTGAGCTAGCCTTTCAAGTTGGCGTTATTTAATCTCCCTCTGACCAGAGAGAACAGCGATTCCAATACATAGCCACTAACCGCATCCTGCTGAATCTTTAATTTTCAGTTTCATTGTCCGCACCTGATGCCTTAAAAATCATAACAGAAAACGACCACGTCCTTCTGTTTTGGAAGAGTCTAGCTTTGAAGGAAAAGCATTTCAATGAAAGCAGGGTGAGTTCCTCCCTCCTCCACAATGACTTTGGGGGTCTAATTGAAATGCAGCTTTAGAGACGGGCTCGTTACCAGCCCGCTGGCGCGTCAATAGGGGGAGAGAGAAGGAAAAGGGCACGGGAGCGAACTTGAGAACAAAAGGGCCATTTTCTGTGGGCTCGCTAATTACTCAGAGGTTTATCCTGCCCGTTCAAGAGAGCCCTCCCTGCACTAAGCACCTTTCATTCCTGAACTTGTTTTCCCCCCGCAAGACAGGGGAATGGGCCAAGCCCTCCCTGTGCCTTCTGACAGTCCCAGAGCAGGGCCGTGGCTTCAGTGCCGGGGACTGAGCTACATCCGTGCCGTGGCATCGCGGTTTCTTTCCGGTGATGTCCGAGGGAGCAAGAAGTACCTGCAGATAGTCCGTCAACATACAGAAAAGACTTGTTTTGTTTTGTTTTGTTTTGTCACTGGCAGACCCATGACTGTATTCGCAACAGGAGATGGGAGGGAGGAGGAGGGCGAGTAGCTCTGCCGATCTGTCACCCGAGGGTGGACAGGTTCTTGAGCGGACCTGGCTTGTCCCCGTTGTCAGCAAAGCACGAGCTGAACAGAGACACGACAAACCCACTGTGGCTCTTTCGCGGCACAGCGTCGGTAAAGGGCGCTGGGGTTGTAAATGGTCACCCTGTAATGCCAGAAGCAAAGCCAGAGTAAAATTTGAAAATCCTCACAACTCTCCCCGCCGGGACCTATACATGGTTAATAAACTCAAATATAAAGAAAGCTTTCAAAGCAGTTCAGAAGACTAATATTCTGATTCTGGAAAAGGTACCGGCAACACAGTAAAAACTCCAGCAGCAGTGGGCAAAAGAGAAAAGGATCAATCTCACTGGTGATCTGAACAACAAAGATAGGACCCTTTCAACATTAAATCAGCTAAGTTTGGCAGGGGGGGAAGAGTATTACCAGAATGAGCCGTAGTTGGGGAGATTAGCATGCTGGGAATACAAACTGGTTCAGCCTTTCTGTAAGGCACTTTGGTGATACATGTCAGAAATAAAAAGCGTTCGCATCCTTTGGCCCGGCAATTCTTTCAGGATTTTATTCTCAGGAAACGATGTGCATAAAGAATTTATGTACAAGGCTCTGTTGAGGGCCTTGTTTTATTTCTGATAGCAAGAAAGAGGAAATAACTTTAGTGTCTAAGAGAAGAGGATGTTTAATAGTTAATTAAGCGAATGACCGACGTTTGTATCATTTGAATGTTTTTCTTTACACCTTTATGTATGTTGCACGCTCTCTACAGCAAATACGTGCTAGATAGAAGCAATCAATGCTAGTTTGTAAAGAAGAATGGAGGGACAGGATTCCAGGGAGGGGGTGTTGGGAGGCCCAGTTTGGCAGCCAGTGGTCCGCCTCATGGCCCAGCTTTTAGGTGGAGGTGACAGGTCAGTATTTGACTCCCAGTGGAGGGTTCTGGCATAAGCATATAGCGCATCCTTCTTCTCTCCCCCTGGCTTAGAGTTCAGAGAATAGACAGGTCAATGGAATGGGGACCAAGAGTCCGTGAGTATGCAGTGGGGCCCAATATGTGGATAGAGCTAAGAGAGGAGGTCTTTTTTTTGGTGCTGGTGGGGTGGGAGTTGATAGGTTTGACACTGGAATATTGGGAGATTATCAGAGAAGTCCAGGAGTCTGTTCTGTCCCCACCCTAATTTTGAAGTGCTTTCTAGTCAAGGCCAAGTTGTTCTGGGGCCACCATCAGCCTGGAAGAGCTAGAAAGTGAGGGGCTGGGGAGTGAGCTGTGGGCTGACAAGGAAGCTCCCACACACTGTTCTCCCCAGAAATGTCCTGACTTTTCCAGCCCCGCTGCTGGAGTCCCACCACGACCCGGATTTATCGTGAGTCAAATCCCATTACATTACAGCAAGCTGTTGCTGAATTGTCCGGATTCTTTGTTGCATTTCATATTGCTTGAGATGAGTGGACTCTTGACCAGAACTTTGAATGCGTACCAAAATATTTATTAAAATGGCTTTTATTAGGGCTATACTTTTCCACTTTGCAGCTCACAAGTGGGCGTGGTAGCTATTTGGGATGGGGAAGTTGTCATTTTCTGAATCCAGTACCTCAGTGGTAATGTAAAAAGATCTAGTAAGAAACCCAAAGTGCTTTCGCATCTATAAAAGCCTGCAATAAGGAGCTCACATAAAGTTGGACCCGGTAATAGAAGCTGTCAGATTCCTTACTTAACTTCCTGCACAATCTCTCGTGTCTTTGTTTTCAGGGCTATGAGATACACATGTTGGATGGAGCCATGAATATCTCAGCTTACCTTGGGAATACTACTGACACTTTCTTTAAAATTTCCAACCTGAAATTGGGTCATAATTACACTTTCACTGTGCAAGCAAGATGCCTTTTTGGCAGCCAGATCTGTGGGGAGCCTGCTGTCCTGCTGTATGACGAACTGGGGTCTGGTGAGTCGCTCGTGTGGCCACTTTCCATCTTCACCTCTGGGGAAACAGATGAAGGATGTGGCGTGGTCTGATGAATACGTGTCTTTCTTACGCACATTTAAAATATTCTTTCAGGGGCGCCTGGGTGGCTCAGTTGGTTAAGCGTCCGACTTCGGCTCAGGTCATGATCTCACAGTCCGTGAGTTCGAGCCCCACGTCGGGCTCTGGGCTGACAGCTCAGAGCCTGGAGCCCGTTTCAGATTCTGTGTCTCTCTCTCTCTCTCTCTCTCTCTCTCTCTCTGCCCCTCCCCTGTTCATGCTCTGTCTCTCTCTGTCTCAAAAATAAATAAACGTTAAAAAAAAATTAAAATATTCTTTCAGTTCAAAAAAGTCATTTGTGCATCCGTGTAATCAGGCACTGATTTATTTAACAAATATTTCCCGAGCCAGGCATGGGGTGAGGAGCTGGAGTTACCGTGTGACCAAATTCTGAATGTAGAGCCTAGAAAAGGGCATAGGTTAGCAGTAGGTTTTGTTAAAAAAAGGAGATTCTGCTTGGGAAACACTAGGTTAGTGTGAGTGCTACTGCTTGTTGTTTGCAGGACTTCTCAGAGCCTCTAGTATGCTAATATTCCCTGGGATTCTTCCAAGTCAGTAGTAGATAATCTCCTTCCCATAGAGTAACCGATTGTATAGCCTCCCCCTTCGTCTTAGCCGCCAGTCCAGATCAGAACCTGAATTTGGCCTGGCATCTTGTCTTAAAGAACACTCACAGATACCAGTGTTGGGTCATGCCGAGGGCAGAGGTGGGGCAGGGGAGAGGAACCTTTCATTTGCACAGAAATGCTGCTTGTATCGTAGTAGCTTGGTCAGCATTTCAGCCAACGTTTTGCCACTGGTCTTTTCAGTTCCATTTACTCCCAGCCGGGAGCTCACCGATGCTTAAGCCAAAGTCTTGCGTTAGAGTTGTTGTGCGTTCTGTCATGTCATGTTTCCCAGGCACCTCCCTGAGGGAGGACGACCTTGCAGACCGTGTCCCCTTTGGAGAATCATAGCGTATTAGAGGTTCTGAGAAGGTCTTACAGAAAACACACAACAGAAGTCTTGTTAACCTAGCAGTTCCTAAATAGAGCCTCCTTTTTAAGCAAAACCAATTAGCAACTGTGAAATAGACTCTGGGGGGAAAACAGCTGTTGCCTTTATAAAACCAAGATCGTCCAGCAGAAAGAATCTCTCAGTGAGGCCTCCATTTTCCACCACAGAAGCAGGGTGGGGGAGGTGAGGGCCCACTCATTCTTGTTTCCTCTGCCACACTGGTTCCTCTTCACCGTTCCAGGCGAGAGCATTGCCCTAGTTTACCACTTCACAGCTGGGGTTACGTTGGGACGTATGAAGTAAGATTCTGCTACGGCTTTTCCCCGTAGGTCAATAACGAAAGAATTTAAAGACATGCGTCTTGAGTTGTTAGATGAGGCTCGCAAGAAATGGCTGTTCTCTGGCCCATCTGGTTGAGCACCTTGTTGGGATGAACCCCTGGGTGGCTACTGAGCCTTCCCTCTGAGGCACAGGCCTGTGCCACAGCACCTTGCCCCAAACCAGGGAACTGCCTCAACTCTTCATAGGACAGGGAAGGTCCACTTTGCTTCCTTAGCTAAAACGGACTCCCAAGCTCCATTTTCCTGCCTCACTCAGACTTTCCCCAGGAATTACAAAAAAAAATTTTTTTTGGACGTTTGTTTATTTGAGAGAGACAGAGCACGAGCAGGGGAGGGGCAGAGAGAGGGAGACACAGAATCCGAAGTAGGCTCCAGAATCCGAGCCGTCAGCACGGAGCCCGACACGGGGCTTGAACCCACGAACCATGAGATCACGACCTGAGTCGAAGACAGACGCTTAACCGACAGGCGCCCCCTCCCCAGGGATTTTTAAGACTGGCCCTAACCCAGCAGGGGGATGGCTTTGCCCTCGGGCCCTATTGGTACAAATCTATCTATACATCATCATAAAGTGAGAATTTGTTTAAGATAGTGGGAAGTGGGCATCATTGTCAGGTTACAGACACCTAAATGGCTTTGCCAAGTGGATTTTTAAAATGTTAAACATATATGGAAGGGTTTTTTCTCTCTCTCTCTTATTTAAGTAAGGTAAAAAAACCTCATAAAACTTCATGAGCTGTTAAGTCAGTGTTGCAGTTAAGGGATCTCGTTTGTATCACTCGACGGAGCTTCAGGTAATTGCAGTTCAGAGTGACTTCGGTGCCAAGTAGGGGGAAATAATTGCAACCTCGTTAATTAGTGGTCTGATTTCACATCCTCTTATGTAAGGCCAGCGAGTGGTCTTAAGTAAGAACGCTAACGAAATCAGTGTTGCTACCCCAACAAAGGTCTCCCTTCCAGGAGATTATCTAAATCAACAACAAGGCAGTGATTAGGAGTCTAACGTAATTACCGTATTTGCATGCACAAGGCCCGTGGTCTCTCGGCTCGTGGCACGGCGTGGGGACCCAGCCGGCCGTCACGGGCAGGAACTCATCACACTGGGCAGGCGGTTCGGGTAACCGTTCGGCAAACTCCCCGCTTTCTCGGTGGGCGGCTCTGCTGCCTTTGCGGAGGGGGCTCATGCGTGGCTGTCTTAACGTTGGCAGGTGCGGGTGCGTCCGCGGCCCAGGCGGCCAGGTCTACGGATGTGGCCGCCGTGGTGGTACCCATCCTGTTCCTGATACTGCTGAGCCTGGCGGTGGGGTTTGCTGTCCTGTACACGAAGCACCGGAGGCTGCGGAGCAGCTTTACCGCTTTCGCCAACAGCCACTACAGCTCCAGGCTGGGCTCGGCCATCTTCTCCTCCGGGGACGACCTGGGTAAGTGGGGCGGGTGCCCTGGCTCTTCCTCCCTGCGCGGACCCCCTCCAAGCCGGTGGCCTGAGTAGGAAGTACCAAAGGGTCGATCGATAGGCCCTGGGCTTTCGATACCCCCGAGGTGTCAGCAGGTTTTCAGGAATTCCCAACCCCTCTCCATCCTTCCTGGACCCGGAGGTCTGGCATCCTTGAAGAGCCCGGTCAAGATCAGGCGTCACGCCTTCCCAACTGACTTCTGTCCAGAGAAGCCTTTTCCATCTGGCTGTGCCCCTTTCCGATCGCTAGGGGCACCTCCCCAGTCATTCTGCTTTTTACGTACCCATAACGTGGTATGGAAAAAAAGAAAGAAATACCTCTTTTAAAACGTCTACGTGCTCATTATAATTACGAAATACTGTAGAGCTAGTGGACCGCTTGATATAATAAGTTAGGTGTGTTTTGGGGTCGTCCCTGAGCGCAGACATGTGGACTGTGACTTTACATACCTAGTTTTTTCCCTGTAAACCAGCTATAATATTTTTTTGTTTATAAAGGTATTTGTATATTCCCCGATCACTGATCATTTGATATTAGCTTTGCTCCCTCCTCTTCTCAGTTTCCTGTTTGCTTAGTACAAGTATTTGGTCTGCTTTGCGTGAATGGGGCGGGTTCCTTGCTTCCGTTACTGGGGGCAAAAGAAGTTAATGGTACCACACGGTGATCACTGAAGGTGGATCGTGACTTGGTTGTACAGGATTGTACCGGGGGCCACGAGGGGACATCCTTTAGTCTGGGAAGCTGCCCTCAGATAGCTTCAACCCCTCTGAGGTCCTTTGCCTCAGAGCAGTGTGGGTTCAGAGGAGAAAACAGATAAAGAAGCTCACAGTGTTGTTGCAGGGTGTGGATAACTCCAATTAGGGAACCTAAGTCACCCGTTGGACTTTTGGATAGGTCATAAGGTTCTCCTTCCTTAATGATTTCCTTTCTTTCTTTGGTTAAGTTCAAGCTACCACTAAAATAAGCTTGGTCACCCATGGACGGGGAGAAGGTGACCCAAGAGCGTCAAGGGTCAGCTGAGCTCGGTTTCGGCTTAGACCCCTGTGCCTAGAGGGCCGTGGTACCAATCTTCCAGGCTGGGGCTCGCGACGGTGTTGGGGGAGGCTGGGGCGGAGAGGTGGGTGTCGGGGTTGGGTGCAAGTGCTCTGGAACTTACCAAGGACCGACTGTTTTGCCTTTAGGGGAAGATGACGAAGATGCTCCTATGATAACTGGATTTTCAGACGACGTCCCCATGGTGATAGCCTGAAAGAGCTTTTCCTCACTAGAAACCAAATGGTGTAAATATTTTATTTGATAAAGATAGTTGATGGTTTATTTTAAAAAGATGCACTTTGAGTTGCAATATGTTATTTTTATATGGGCCAAAAACAAAAGACAAAAACAAAAAACAAAAACAAAAAAAAAGGAAAGAAAGGAATGAGTACACTTTGTAGTCATCAACTGTGAACTTCCAACCAGGTTGATTTTAGTAACCAAATTGCTTTAATTTCATATTAATGTAGTCTTACAGGGCTGTGCTTGCTGGGCATGCTTTTAAGTCTGTGAGATCATTTTGATTCAATAAACTGGCCGTTCTTTTTATTTTTCTAAGACACAGAAATGTATTTAATAGAAAAACTTCAAGAGAGGGTGACGGGTGGGATCCCTCCCTCCTCCTTGAAGGTGTGCTCAAACTTTAAATTTCGTTCAGATTCAGTTTACATGAAAGTGTGTGTGTGATAGGGGAAGGTTCTTTCCTGTTACTTTGTTAATTTATTGGGACTCTGTATAAGGCAAGGCTTTAGCGGTCATCTGACACCAACACTGCCCGTCAGGAACCCCTCGCCTTGTAGGGTCGAGGGGTGGGGAGCCACAGTAGTTTTGTCGCCACTCCGGAAGCAATCCATTTTTAGTCACTCGTGTGTCACCTGATGGTATTTGGCAGGAGAGCGCATTGAGTCATTGCTCCGTTTCAGTCAAACAGACAGCAGTTTCTTCTCTGACGCCAAGGGAGTCTTACTATATGCGCCTTTCACAGCTACAAAAACGATAACCCTGCTTTATTACACCCCGGTGTCATGGCCCTTGCAAAAAAAAAAAAAAATCACCCGGGTTGTGGGAGAATCCTAGGTCTGTGCCATGATAGATACACTGGCAGACATAGTACCTGCTTTGTCCTTTTTGGCTTTTTTGTTTTTACTCACCACTGAAGAATCTCGAATGTAAAATTTTGTATTTGTGTTGAGGTGGCCACTTACTGTCTTTAAAAATCTACACTGATATATGCAGTCATTTTGAATTGGGTCAGTGCCTTCTCTCTCTCTCTCTCTCTCTCTCTCTCTCTCTCTCTCTCTCTTTTTTTTGTTTCCTTCCACCTGCTTCCCCCATACCCCTGCCCAGTTTCAAGAGTCCTGTTCGCTCTTAACAGAGATACAGGAGATCGACAAATCCGAGACCATTCTATCCAGTTTGCAGGTGGAACAAAACTAGAGTTTATTCTCTCTGTAGAACAAGCTGAGCTTTTTTTTTTTTTTTTTTTTCTTCTTCTGCCTTTAAATGCCACCCTAGTATTCAGTTCATGGCCACTTGATAGGTACGTGGAATCCATTGTGGACTGATGGCCGCCCTTTAGACCTAGCGTCGTAGGCACCAATGTCCGGCGTTGTTGTGACTCCTACCGTACGGACCTCACTGCAGAACCTCTCAGCCGAGAAGCAGTGAGCTCTGGGGATAGTCCAAAGTCATGTTTCTGAATGTGTGTCCTTTACGTGCGAGCTTTGTAAAAACCCCATCTCCTCTGGGATGCTTTACATCACCTTCTCACAAGTATTTGCTTTCTTTTAACCAAAAGTATCGTTCTTGGGTGATAATATAGTTTCGCTCTAGCTAGTGATCGTCTGGAAAACAAAGAGCCAATTCCATTTTTTTCGTTCTAAAAGTTTTAATTTATACATGTATATATTTTCAGGGAGGAGTGTCTTAAACTATAGACATGTAGCATGTTGCGTGGGTAAGGCTCCCTTTTATTTTAACACGTGGTGGTCATGACGAGCCTCCTTCCACATTTTCTCCCTTCTTTCTCTCTCCTTTGTTACTTTTTCAAAGAATGGAAGTTCTTTGGTTTTATCTCGTGTTGTCTTGGGGTTTTGTTCGGATCTCCAAGGCCTACCCCCCACCCCCACCCCTTTAAGTGAAGCTCTTTTAGTAGCTAAAAGATGAACAGTCTGGTGGGAGGCAAGTCATTTAATTGAACCCCTAGAAAGTATGTTTTCTTCTCTTTTTCGGCCAACTTTTGGTGGCATTTGTGAAAGCTGATATAAAAGGCTCTGAGGCTTTATTTCCAGTTATTCTGTAGGCAGGCCTTTGTTTACAGGGCCTGTGTCTCCAGTTGGCAACTTGAGATATACCTGAGCTTCCAATTCTTGTCTCCAGCGCCTCCCAGTGCTTAGTGCACAGTACTGTATAGACTGGCCATCACCCCTCTCCTCGGAAAACGCCACTGTGCTGTTTGAGAAAAAGCAGCCTTTTAGGGCTAGAGTATTTTATATACACAGAAGAGCTAAGTTTCTGAAGACTAAGCTAGGTAGATACAGCTATGTGCAAATTGTATATTTTTATGAACTTTTGAAGCACCCACTCTTCCTTCCCTCCGCGTAGCTTTGTGGGGTTGTGGTGTCTATACGCTGTCTGCAGGAGTCCAGAGGTTGGAGTGACCATAGGAAATGAGAACGCAAACTATGTGCAGCCTTTGAACGTGACCAGATCATTGTCTTCACTGTGACCAGTTGGAGCCCCTGGTTGTTTGTGAAGAAGGGGCTTTGTACCTCGTTGGAGATGCCACCTCAAAAGTTCACACCGTACAGGAAAAGAGTTCTCTTCTCTCCCAGTGCGCACGTTAGGATGTCAGCAGCCCGCATGCCCGTGGACCACGACAGACCACGAACGGACCGCTAAAATTTGGCAGGCAGGGGCACTGTGTACAGAGTTTTCTCCGGAAGCTGACTTTGCCCCTATGGGTATCGAATGCCCCTCGAGCCTGAGGAGACACGGGTCCATGCGGATGACATGACAAAGAGTAGAATTCTGCAGAGGAGTCTGGGGAGAAGCCACGTCTATGCAGGCATTTCCAGACAGGTGAGAAGTTCCAGTAACTCCTGGCTGCCCCGGCATACCGGGTACATGGTTATGATGCTGGGAAACTGGTGGAAACTTGGGACTTTGGGGACAGAGGTTCCTGGGGTTCCATCTCTGCTAGTATCTCTGGGGATATTTGGGTGGAACAGGTGTGGGACACAGAGCTACATGCTCTCTCCTGCCCATCATCCTGGCCTACTAGATTAAGCTACGCTTCAGCCTGTTAAGGAACGTAACCCTTCTCAGATAGCGGCCATTCTGGGGGAACTGGGGAGGGCGATGGTGTGGTGAGGCTCTTGTAGATAACCACCCACCTCCCCTGGGAGAATCTTACCTTCAAGCATCCACCTGGCGGTCACTCCATCTTATGATAGTCCCGGTACTTCCTTAAGGGCAGAAACCTCATCTTGGTAGGTTTGGGTGGTCACTTTCCTACTAAGGGGATCATGGTGAATCTCCGAGAAGATTTTTCTCTTCCTTCGGCAGAGTTGGGAGACCCCTCACTCAAGGGGTCCGGGAGATAAATCAACCGAATACCATCTCCATATTGATTTTCCGAATTGACCCTCAAATCCTGTGCAGAATCTTCACTTTGTTGAGATTGTATCTTGACATTCCTAGCATGTTATTTTTCTTAACTGGAGTGTGTGCTGCGTTTCAGGTACAATTTTTGTGTAATAAAAGCCAGTGCATTAAGTTCATATAGACTACTTTCTATGCAAGACTGAGATATGGAATAGATAGCAAGAGGTACGCGCAGTCGGGTACATGGACAATGAGCACGTTCTCGGAATGGGAACCACCATTGAACGTGGGTTGAGGGAGGATAGGTTGTGCGTATGTTTCTGCCCACCGATTTTGAGCAGCTGTGTTAGGAATTAAATCCTCAGAGCCAAGTAACCCAAGAATGGTATTTGTCTCATGTACAATAACGCAAATGGAATAAGTATGAATGCTGAGGGAACATTATTCTCAGATATTCCATGTCATCTCTCATCTAAAGACTCTTGTTACAAATTATTAGAAACTTTACGCAAAATCGAAAGCATTGGAAGCAAAATAAAGGCCTACTCTGCTCTCATTTAAAGTGAAACAGCGTATACTTGTTTCTCTCCAAGGTGACATTAGGCATTTATGATTTCGATTGCCTTGATGCGTTTCCAAATCACCAATTTATGCTGAAGATTTTACTATATTGTTGCACAGTTTTACGATAATTTTTTGTCTCAATGTCAACTTTTTTCACTGAATAAAAATTTAACTGGGTGAAGGAGACACCTATATGAGAACCCACTGTCTACGCGTGTCTTGAGTTCTTTTGAGCGCAATAAAGATGGTCTGTACAGTGTCCGGACGCCCTTTTGATTTGCCTGGTTTGGAAGGATGTGTATGGGATAGACGAGAGAACACGAAGGCCTGGGATAATCTTGTTATGACCACGGTGGTCTCGTGTGGTGGATCCTTGAAGAACACGACGCCTTAGTGTTGGCCGAGGAGCGGGGAGACGTCAAGGCAGCTGTTCTCGCAGTAAATAGAATTACTCAGGGGCAGTGACTTCCTTAAAGCTGTCACTACATTTGCTGAGACACCATTGGCTAAGAAGGCAGTTTTCAAGTCTTATGAGAAGAAAGCACAGCAGTGTGATGTGCTGTGTTGTCAAAGAGCACTTTGAGGAGGTTCCCGTGGGCAGTGGGGTGGTGCGAAGGATGCTGCCAGCCCCTCTGATGGGTAAATGAATGGCAGGTGGGCCCATCAGTCAGGCCTGGAGAACATGGAACGGGAGAGAAGGGGAGGCAGGTGTTTCTAACCCAACAGATCTGCTGGTTTGTCGCTTTTGTTTAAACATTGAGCCAAAAGAGAACCCCGAAGGACTGTCCTTCTGTTGTGTAGAAGAGGAAATGGAGGCTCGGAGAGGCTAAGCACCTGGCTTCGGGAAACCAGAGCATGAATGGCGGAACCAGCCTCCAGTGCCAAGAATTTCTGACCCCACACGCTGCCTCCCCACCCCCCACCCCACCCCCGTTACCGTTCAGCGTCAGAACACAGTCTAACACGTCACACCCAGAGGAATCCCAACGGTGAATTTACCTGGTTGTGACCTAGCCCTTGGGTCTCCAGGTTTAGATGATTTGTCAACACGTTAGTGAGTTCGTCTCTTGTGAGCAGGTGCACTTTAACCAAGCTCCTGAGACTGATCTGCGACAAAATAATGCCCCTTGAGTAGCTCATCACGGGAAGCAGTCCTGTTACTTAGAATGTTAGCGTGGCCAGTGCATTCTCCCCCTTCCAGGGCCCTCTGCCCAGGAAGCCAGACACAACTAGGAGGTTGCTTAGTAACATGGACTCAGAAGAAAGGAAATGGGAGGGACCCAGGTGAGAATAGGGGTTGCCCAATAAATATTGAATGAACGAACAAATGATTGGCGTGCCAATACAAGAATAACGTACCCCATATGAACTTAGTATTTGAAACCTTTGGGTTGCAACTCTGTCCGTTTCCGAGGAAAGTCTTGCCAGTGGGGTCTTGATCCTTGACGTCCCTTCGCCAAAGGTTCCCTCCACCAGGGCTTGGGCACCGCCCATATCTGCCACTGACTCCTCTTTTTTTGGGTTTTGTGGGTGAAGCAAGCTCCCCGCCCCCCACCCCTTCACTAAAACATTATATAGCTGATGTTAATGAACCCTGACTGGGTTACAATAAAATCATCGTGGCCTGACAGCCATTGCACCTGTAAGATTGTTCTGCCTATTATATGTTGGTTTTAAAGTTTAACTCTGGGAGGGCGTTGTTTTGGAGTCTGGGGGACCACCTCAGGGTAGCCCCCGAATTCTGACTTCATCTGTCAGCTATGTCTCGTTCCCCAGTTGACAGCAAATTAAAAATGGAAAGGCACTGCTAAAGGCAGATAGCCTGACTCTAAAAGAAAAACTAAGAAAGAACCTTACAGTTAGACTACCCAAAAACCTCTACAAAGGAACTCTCGACGACAACTCGAGGCCATTTACCAAAAAGCCCGATAGACCCCATAGGGCCAGTCCTATACATTAAGTAGCTCACTGGATTAGCATTATAACAGGGCCCTTCTACTGAACCCCTATGCTTTGCCCCTCACTGCTAAACTCTAGAAACAGCTTTTTGCCATTTTAAAAGTGATCCTGTGATTTAGATACGAATCTGTGTTTTAAAAGGTGAGTTACATTAGTCTCAGGGGAAGTAACCGAGATCTCACGTGTGGTAAGTGGAAACAGTCAAGATTTGAATCTGGATTTATTCCATTCTTAAATTTATTTTCTTATTCACGTGCTACTTTGCCCTTTTGGTTTCAGTATTAGAGGTCTAGAATAGTAATACTATGTGGTTAGGGAATTTAAGGGCACAGATAATACAATTTTAAAGGATTTCCCCCAGGAAGATTACGGATGACATTTGGAGACATGGCGAGATAGACTTCAGTTTCTTCGCAAAATCATATATGTGAAACGCAATATTCCCTAAGATGCTAGATCCGTGAAACCTTTTCTTTAAGAAAAGAAAAATTGGAAAATGTTTTTGTAAAGAATCCAGCGCTGAGAACCACAGAGAATTCTTTTTCCTTTGTGACAACCCAGTTCGATTTTATCAAAATCCCGTGCATCTTGGGGAAGGAATGTTTAACGTACGTCTTATTCACTGTCATTTAGGTACACGGTGGGGCACACCATTGCAACATGTTCCAGTGGGGTGATAATTGGGCTAGCACGAGACCATTATGGTCCCAGCAAAAACAGGTAACTGCCATTCTTTTCATTCAGCCCTAACTGGCTTTGATTCCGGTGCCCCATTAATTTTTTTTTTTTTTTAAAGATTCTGTGTAGGGTAATTGGAGCCTGCAATAATTTACAGAAGAACAATGATGTTAACGCTTTTAAAAATGCTAATGGTACCATTGTTAGAGCTGCAACCTTATTTAATGCCAAAATGACAACTGGTAATGTTTGGGAATATTTGTATGAAAACAATGACATTTCATACTTAAAACTTGGCATCAGCAAACTTTGAGGGAGAAAAAAAAAAAAACAACAAAAAAGGCTTGGATTTAAATGTAAATCAGCTTTTGAGGAAACCTGCCCCTTGGTTGGAGACCAGTCAGGAAAGCCCTCGGCATCGACGGAATGAAGATCTCATAATTAAAATTTCGTTTTCAGCCTCTCACTAGCAGAGGCCGAACCTGTTATTGCCCTGGGATTGATGAAGCCTCAGACGGAGCTGGACTGTCTGGGTGTGTGTGCATGTGGGTTTTATGGAATTCTTCATAGGCGGTAGGTGAACCATGCAGGAGCATCACGCTCTTGACTTCGCATGCACACCTCATTCCGAACCCCCAATAGCTTGATTGCTCCCAAGAGTCAGCACTACCGTTGAACGAAATTGTATCCCAACGTATGCACGTTGCAGTGATTCCAGTGGATGTGCTTAAGACCCTGAATACGCTGCCCCCAAAGGTGGTTCCAAATACACTGTAGCCACGATGGGACTTGACGATGAATGTTAGTAGCAAAGCCAAATTGCGCTCCGGTGGGAATTGTTCTGGGGGTTTCTTATACGTTAACTCATTTAAACCTCACACCGATCGTTTAAGGAGGATATTATTATTCTTATGTTCCAGATAAGGAGACTGATGCCCAGAAAGATAAAGAAAGTTGCCCAAGTTCACACCAGCTAGTAAGGGGCAGAGCTGGGATTTGAACCCAAGTAGCCCGGCTCCAGAGTCTGTGTTATTAGTTATTTCACACAGCCACTCCCAAGTGTCCCTTCTGATAGCCCAGTTTGGATATGTCTACATTCGGATTTATTTTAAGCAGCTAGTTTACCTTTTTAAATAACACTCTATTGGGGATTATACTTTTTAATGGTTTTTTATTTTTTTTTATTTTTTAATGTTTTGGTTTTTTTTTTAATTTTTTTTAATGTTATTTTTGAGACAGAGAGAGACAGAGCATGAACAGGGGAGGGTCAGAGAGAGGGAGACACAGAATCTGAAACAGGCTCCAGGCTCTGAGCCGTCAGCCCAGAGCCTGACGCGGGGCTCGAACTCACGGACCGCGAGATCGTGACCTGAGCCGAAGTCGGCCGCCCAACCGACTGAGCCACCCAGGCGCCCCTTTAATGTTTATTTTTGAGAGAGAGAGAGTGCAAGAGGGGGAGGGGCAGGGAGAGGGGGAGACACAGAATCCCAAGCAAGCTCCAGGCTCTGAGCTGTCAGCACAGAGCCTGGCATGGGGCTTGAACTCTCGGACCACGAGATCATGACCTGAGCTGAAGTCAGATGCTTAACTGACTGAGCCACCCAGGCGCCCCTGTCCCTGCAACCAGTTTTGATAGAGACTTACTCCGAAGAAATGTGGAACCGGTGAATTGTCACTTCATTATCTCTGGCTCACTAAGGGTTCCCCGTTCACCGTTTAGTTTCCAAACATGGGAGAAACAGCCATCGATGCCTCCCACCAAAGGAAATAGCATGAACCGACATAGGAGAGCATAAGACAGATGCATAGCAGAAGATGGTTTGCAAACATGGTTGTCACACTAAGCATGTTTGGTACAGAATAATCTGGCTAGCCAAGAGGGATGTGTCTGGATTCTAAGAGAGAGAAGGGAATGGTCTGAAGATGGCTAGAGCCTAGGTGGTTTGCCTATGTCTGCGTGACCCGCGTAGGGAAGGAAAAGAGGGAATTGGGAACCGTGCTGGAGGGATTTAGTGTCGGAGGGTGAACTTTTTCTCCACTTCAACTGGAAAAGGAATGTGTTAAATGGCAAGACAGTTACGTGTTAAATTGCAGCGTGTAGATAATGGCAGAGCTAGACGGTAAAAAAAAAAAAAAAATGTGGCGTGAGTCCCCTATTGGAATCCCTTACAAATATCTACCCTCTCCAGGCTAGAGAGGTCTCAAGCAGGAGGAAGACAGAGAATTCTGAGGATTGGGACAGTTCCTGAAGAAATTAAAGATTAATGTCAGGTCTCAAGCTCCCGGCTGGCAAGATGCAAACCTTCCTGGTCAGTGAGGCACCTACTTGGCTCCTGGATCCTAGAGCAGCGTTCATTCAGGAAGTCCTTGTTGAGCCCGTCCTCCGTCTGAGGTCCTGTATTGGCCATTGGAAGAACAGTGTAGAATATAGCAGATAGGATTCTTGCCCTCTGGCACAACGTAGGATGGAGCCCCTGCGTGGCGAGGCCGTCCTGAGTCTTGTGTAGATGATCTCAATGATTTCATACAAGAGGACACTGAGGCGGAGAATGTGATGTGACTTGCCTCAGAGTTGGGTTTATCAGCTGGCTAATCAGCCTTAGTCTAAAAGTCTGAAGTCAAGCCTGTTCTTGTGCATCTCATGACGACACTGGGGGAGGCAGGAGGCTCCAGTTTGATTCTGAGCCTAAGCCAGGGGCTCCAATTCAGCTTCTAAGAGAGACTCTACCGGGGGTAGGAGAGTGTGTCATGGGAGGCTTACCTAGGTTGTATTAATTATGTGATGCATTGTTTCCTCGTGGCTATTGCTTTTTACATGTAGACTTCCTTAAATGGAAGGGACTGTGAATGAAAAAGGATGCCAGGACCCAGATACTGTTCTGTAACTTAACACTGTGCTTTTTATTCTTTTATACTCAAAAAATGAAGGCCGGGGCGCCTGGGGGGCTCAGTTAATCGTCTTGACTTCGGCTCAGGTCATGATCTCACAGTTTGTGGGTTTGAACCCCACGTCGGGCTCTGCGCTGACAGCTCGGAGCCTGGAGCCTGCTTCGGATTCTGTCTCCCCTCTCTCTGCCCCTCTCCCGCTTGCCCTCTGTCTCTCTCTCTCTCAAAAATAAATAAACTTTCAAAAAAAATTTTTTTTAAATGAAGGCTGATTGTAATAATGTCAGCAAAACATATGAAAAGTAGGCAATCTTTGTATTTACAAAACCCAGAGACTAAAATTTTGAATAGCCCACCTTTTAAAATTTTCCCAGGGCTTCTCAACTCCCTTCCTTTAGCAGAGATAATGGAGTGCAGATACATCTATCCTAACCACTTCATCCCGAAATCTACAATTCATACTAACTGATACTGAACATTAGCCTCTAAAACATAAACGAACAAGGTGCCCTTTCCTCTTTGGTCTGAACCCCATGGTGGGATTTCTTCCCCTCACCTCACCTTTTAGCCCTGGAAACATTGGTGAAATCAGCCACATCCTAACACCCAGGGGGCCTGTTGTGAATGTAGCATCATTCCCCCGCAGGACCCCCGGGAGGGTCACGATGGACTCCTTCCCTGAATGTTTGTCAACTTTGGAGACAGGGGACCCAGCAGGATAGAGGGTGAGAAATATATCCCTGGGTCCAGGCTAGCCTCTTGCCATGTGCCATTCTTAATTTACAGAGCAGATCTTCTCTGCTAATCTCCAGGTAGGGAGGGCTATGTGAGGAAATGACACATACACGTGGCCTCAGGCATGAGATGGCTTATTGCTAAGATAAATCACATTACAGGATTCATTAGACAATGAATTTTCTGTTTGCAGAGATCCTTGGCCATTGGAACCCTTTGAAAGGAAATCCATTTTGCCGTCTGAACTTGGTAAAAAGTCCCATAACTTCTATCTGGGATGGCAAGATTAAGTTCTCTAAAATTAAAGGCCATATCGTCTACTTCTTTTCTGTTACCCACATTTACCACACTGCTCTGATTATCTTGGAAAAGCTTGCTCGGTGGACAGATGGATGAGTGGATAATATCTCCCATTTGCCGAGGACTAATTGTATGCCAGACTCCACCATTTCATTTAATCTTAAAACGCCTTGAAGTGAAGAGACTCTCCTCTCATTTTACACAGAAGAAAATAAAGCCCATTTTTAGCAGAGGTCTGTTTGACCCTGAGAGTCTTAACCCCCCACTACACTGGTTTTTGGATGGTCCCAAGTGTGGAATCAACAGTGGGGTTTTTTAGCACTTCCCGTATTCAGAGCCCCAGTGGTCCCAGAGGGGAGGGAAACAGGAAGGAGAAGACAGCTACGCAAGTTGATATTCCTTAGAGCTACTGCGCACGTTAGAGTGTGGACGTATCTCCACGATGTGGCAAACTTTCTGAATAAGGGCCAGACGGAAGCCATCTTTTGGGTCCTCGCTCATTCTGATTTCAGGTGGGTTGGCTCTTCGCACAAAGATATGAACAGGCCCGAAGTGGCTGTGGGAGTGCCCCCCCCCCCAGGTGGGAGAGGATGCACAGAACGTGAACTCTCCATTTCAGGGACATAACTCAACCTCCTCCTGTTGGCGGTCAGCCTGGAGTGGGGAGCTCCGGAGTGAGGCCCGGGGATCTCACCAAAAAGCAGGTGGGCCATTGTGGAGCAAAACCCCCATCATCCATCATCCTGGGTCCTGGTGACACGTGGGGCAGCGTGGAGGCGAAAAGGCAGAAAATACCGAATCTTTGAGACTGGGGCTCCTCCTTCGTTGTATGTCCACAGAGCCTTGAACATTCCTTGACACTTAGTCAATCTGTTGGTTGAGTGAAGGCATGAGTCAACCTGTTCTCGAAGAATGAATCCATGAGTATGAGGTACAGCAGAGAACAGCCCAAATCCCCCACGGTCGTGGTGTGAAACGTTTGTTTGCTCTCATGTGCTGCCGTGGAAGCTTCAGCCGTGAAAGACCCAGGGTTGTCCTGGCTTTCTGCGCCGCCGTCCTTTGCCTGGTTTTCTCTCTTTGGGTCTCCTCGTGGCCTGCAGTCTGTACCCAGGGTCCTCTTCTCGCCATCACGTCCGAGGTTCGGGCAGCGAGAAAGAGGAAGAGGGGCGGACAGAAAAGAACCTCAGAGCTGCACCGGCTCCATTCAGAGAACTTTCTCCGCACCTCCACCTAACAAGTAACGGTCATGTTCCCTTTCTGCAAGGAGTCTGGGAAAGGTAGTTCATTTGTCCCTGGCTCGTCGCCATTTCCAATGACGGAGGGCTTTTGTTGGAAGGAGGAAGGCGAGGGTGGATATTGGCCACACAGGGGCCTTTGCCACACAGCGTCTTTGGTACGTAAAAGGAAAGCAAACGAAAAATTCAAGAACAACAGTCCAACTTGGGGGGGGGGGGTGGAGTAGGGGTGGGGGGGCAGGTCATATAGGTCCTCCCTCAGAGGGAGAGCCCATGAGCTGAGGTAGCAGCCTGCTTCTGCAATTCTGGCTACGGGACCATGGACCACAAGAGGGAACCCATGACCAATGTCAGCCAAGCACTTCCTGGGCACCAGGAAGCCTTTCACGCAGAATTTCAGCGCTTTCTTTGTGCAGAAACACATGTAGTCAAGGCTCTGGGCTCTGGGATCACAGTCTGAGTTCAAATCCGGACTGGGGAGCTGGAGATTCGGGTGTGTCTTAACCTCTTTTTTGCACTGAAAGTTCCTCTCCTGTAAATAAGGATCCTTTAGCACCTACCTCACAGGGATGCTGTGAGGATTAAATTAGGTAATTGGGCGCATTAGATAATGCACGTCAAATGCCGTGACTAACAGCATTAGCTAGGAGGCCATCCCCCTCTGTGCTTCCCAGAGCTGCTGGGGGAGAGACCCCCATTCTGCTCCTCCCGGCATCTGGCTGTGGCATGCTATGGTCCCTGGTCGGGGTGGGGGGCTTGGGGGAGGGATCGCTGGCCCCATCGGCAGGGAATGGAGGGAGAGGAGCTCTACTCTCAGGAGCAGCCCTTCTTATTCTACATCTAATCAGCAGCCCCCACACTAAGCAAGGGTGACCTGAGACAAAGGAGGCACCAGGTTATCCACGATCTGCAGGCCAGAGGGCATCAACTTTGTCAAGACCTGTGACCTGGGCAGAGGCACACGGAACCTAGAGGGGTTGAAACAAGCCTTATGTTTGGGGAAATTGGGTGAGGCATCTGGGCGGAGTTGGCGTCAGACCTGGGTCACGTGGAACCAGTAGGAGTTTGCCTAGTGGGGAAAACCTTCTCGTGACATCTTCTAGAACACTACAAGTGTCCTCCAAGTCCAGAGGGAAGCGTGTTGGAGCCACTTCCTGTTATTCTCACAGAAGTCCAGAGAGGCAACGCTGGGTTCAGAGGATCTTGACCATGACCCCGAGCCTTCAGATCTCACCATCACGCATTCTGACCTCCGTCCACCTTCTCTGCGTCTTATGGTCGAAGCGCTTATGAGCTTTTCTGAGATGGAAATGTGGGAGGGGTGGGCTGAGTAGTGCCGATCGAGTACAAACATACGACGTTTTATGCACAGACACATTCTGGAAATTTCTGTGTCAATCTGGTTGTTGTTTTTTTTGTTTTTTTCAAATTCAATAGAATCTTAAAGACATGAGAGGGAGTTGTCATTTAATGGAGTTCAAACCTGCCTCTTTTTATCAAGTGAAGGGTCCTTTTGTGATGCAAATAACATCTCCCTTCCGTGAGCAGAGATTCTGTCTTGGCTTTCTTTAAATGAGACACACCCCTGTGGGGCAAAACGTGGGGCTTACACGCAGCATTTTAGACATAGCCTAGCATCCACCCCTGCCTTTGTTGTTTGTTGTTTGGTCTTTGTTTATATCAGGTATTATTTTGGCCACTGGAGGGCCCTCCAGATAGAGAATGACTGGAGAATCCCAAATGTGCTCCGGAGCCCCGGCTTCAGCTCACACCCAGATTTTTGAGCATGCGGCATTTCTTGCAAATCGGATTTAACTGGGGAGAGTAGCAATAGCATTGATGTCCCTTTTATTTAGGAATTTAAGCATAAAAGAAACCTCTATTTAAAAGAGCAGCTTTCGGATTATAGTCTATTTGGAGCTGGAAAGGAGGTGCTAATCTTGTATGTGGAGAGTGATCTTGCAGAATTCAGCACAGCTTAGGAGAGCAGAGCTTTGAACAAAGGTTACTTCTCTGCGTGGAGAGAATCACACCAAGATATACGGAGTGAAGTGGGGCCACAGAATTTCTTTTTATAATGAGGGAAAGAGAGTTGACGTAGGACTGGAAAAACCGTGTGGAAGGTTGGCACTTTCCACCTACTAGAGCACAAAGTCACAACTGTTGATGTTCATGCCACCTCTTTTCTCCTGCCGTCAGGGTTTTTTCCTCCCCTGTTGTTCTGAGTCTAGTTCAGAGATTTTATTTTGCTGCATGTTGACAAGTGACCCTAACTTCTGAGGTCAAAGATGTCAATGCAGCACGAAAAATTCCACCTCCAGCCCCCTGGGGATCAAAATACGGACCTGTTGCAAAACCAGGTAGAAATGGGGAAAAGGGTCAGGGAAAAGATCCAGAAAAGACATATGGGTCAGTGGCCAGATTTCCTCAGTTTATAAAACAAAGAAAATTCATCAAAACTCTCCAGGGCAGATCAATACCAGACCGGAGTAAAATGAAGTCTCCTATTTTAATCCGTTAGGGACTGAAACAAGACCTGAAATTGATTGTATTGATTTGCATGGTTCCCCTGACCTAGTAATCTTCCAGAACCTTGTGCAGGGCAGTGCAGGTGACGGGCGGACTTGGAGGCAGCTTTGAAGATTACATGCTAACAATGGAAGAACTTTGCGTCTTATCAAAACCGATGTGGGCACTGGGGGTACAGCTAGCGTATGTCAAAATCCATAAGGACTGAGCTGGGTCTCATATTATTTGTCCAGCTGTAGAATGGGAATAAATCTTTTTTTTTTTTTTTTTTTTTTTTTTTTTTTTTTGCTGACTCATCCTTTAGATGATAGTTCGGTTCTCAGACCCACCCAGAGGCCAGCTCTTGCTATACTTATGTGGGGGTAAAACGGGAGAACGGAAGGAAATGGGCTCCGATAGAGAACCTCAGTTTCCCTTTGAACTGGGGAGTTTTTGGTTAGGTGGGCAAAAATGAGTGGACAGATTGACTTCAGGTCAAATGAGTAGACTTCTCTGAGAACCTCAGAAGTGGCCAGCAGAGAGCTCAGGCTATGTTCGACAGATGAACGCAAAGGGAGGTAAAGGGACTTAACAAGATCTGCCAGCCTGGACCTTTCCATGTGACCAAGTTCTTTTTCCTTTAGATTAACTCCTCACGGCCTGTGAATTTGGGAAAGCACTGTTCCTGAGGGTCTGTCTCAGAATTTTGCTTCTGACCCAGGGAGTCAAGTACAGGACCCACCCAATTCTGGTTGTGGGTTATAGGATAGAGTTTGGATGGTCCCTTAGTGGTGATTTCCTCTGGCAAGGAGCTCCCCAGAAACTACAGAGAAGGACTGAATTGTTGGGTCTTGGGAGAGAGAGGCTAAGGCTGAAGCAGGTTGACTGAAAGCGGTTATTTAGGGGATTAGACTACAGGAGGGGTAGCTGGGAGAATCAGACTTCTCACAAATGCCCCCGAACCCTGAGAAAGGGCCGGATCCGTGTCTGGAATCCTCTCTCTGCCTCTGAACTCACAGCTGTCATTGTCTCCAACGCTCCCTTGACATTCAACATACATTTTCCTCTGACATATTTGTATTTTTTTTTTTTTTTTTACTGTATGACAAATAGTTGCGCTGAGTGAGTGCTGGGCACCTAGCAGGCAGGCAGTAAATATTTGCTGAACGTTGCAAGAAGGCTGTGGCTTGGCTGTCAGTATGGCTCTTATATTCAGAATCCATCCCCGGTGCTCCATTCATAGGAGGCTGGGTGGATCTCACGTTAAAGGGTTGGCCAAGCCCTGCCTGACCAGAATGGTCTCTGTGAATACTGGAACATTCTCAGACATGCTGAGTAAAAGGCATCGGAGCAGGAAAGAGGGATGGCTGGGGGAAGCGCAGCTTGGGAGTTTTCCTAGAGACGCGGTGCGGTTTCTTTGTTCTGGTAGGTTTCAGCCAGAAGGAACAGCAAATTTTACTGTCTGCAAACCACCAACGAGCTACTCCCTCCGCCTTCACCTCGTCCTTCCCAACCTGGGAATTCATTTGCTGCTTCTCTCTCCTCCTCCTCTGCCCCAGAGCAGTCCCCAGGGACAAAGCTCTTTGTTGTGAACACCCGAGACAATACGGAAGTGCACAAGCCCCGGGGCAAAATCGGGACGGTCCTCCACGAAGAGTGATCGCCGGGGCAGAGATCCCCCCTCCCCCCCCACCTGTTGCTCTCCCCCTTTCCCCGGGTGAGCGGCAACCTGCATTGTGCTCGGGACGCACGCGTTTCTACACCAGGCTCAGCAGATGGCGCCGGTGAGCAGAGCCGTTCCCTTCCCTCCCCCGCCCCTCCCCGCGGCCAGAGCCTCGCTGGTCTAAAGCGAAAACAGATGTTTTCATCATTTCTGGATCTGGCATGTGACTTGCAGTTCAGCAGTGTGCCGACATAACCCAGAGTTGTGCGTTCTCCTCATCGCCCGCAAAATAAAAATTCTTCAACGAGCCTTCCTCCTAAGTGAGCCACTGACACATGATCTGTTTAATCCAAGGGGGCACATGTATAATCGAGCTCCCCAACTGCAACCGGCTTTGTAGCCCGCCTTGGCCCTGTAATTGGGAGGTTGTCTTTTTTTTCCCCTTCCAGAGAAAAGCCAGGGCAGCCAGACTAGCTATCTTTACCCCAAGGGCTGGGGAGAGGCGCTAGCTTTTTAAAATAGCCCTGGTCTGGCTGGCTGGCGAACGCGTCTGCGTGGGAGCCAGTGCGTCCTGAACAAAACAGGAAGGCCGGGCCGGCGCGCCCTGTTCCCTGCGCCCACGGCAGGTGGCAGCATTGGCCCGGGCTGGCCTCCGCCGCTGGCCAGCCCCAAAGCAGGGCCCTTTTACTTTCGGTGGCCTCAAAATTATTAGTTCCAGATGAGTTCTTGCAATTGTAATATTTGGTTTAACCCAATCTGCCCGATTGCGTCAGCACACGTTCAAATACAGCCGTCTGAAGTCTAACCAGACATCAGAGGCATGTTTCAGGGGGTGTCAACATTCCGTACCCTTTGAAAGAATTAAAAAAAAAAAAAAGAGCTTGATTTATCCAAAAAAAAAAAAAAAAACGACGAAAGAAGGGTGAGCCTGCTTGGGGCTGGGGTGCCCGAGAGGGAGCGAAAAGGGGAAATTCAGGGAAGGCGTAACAATAGAACTTTGTGGGCTGGAGCCCGCTAGAGTGGAACTGGATTTATTTGTTGAACTAGGAAGGGACCTCTGGGCTCTTTGAACGTTAGAGCAAATAAGCAAAACTGGTGGGCATTTGGTTTTCTAAGAGAAGAGCCCCTCAAGTCACGTAGCTGCCATTGTCAGACATAACACACACACTATCTGTCCGCTGCTGGGCCCGGCTGCTCAGGAAGGGGGTGGGGGGCAGCCCTAGTTTAACACACAGCTTTGAGGGGTGCCCGGGAGTCTCCCTGCTGAGGACGCAGACCAGGTTTCCTAAGGACACCAGCCTAAGGCCCCAGGGGAACCCAGTTAGAAGACAGAGGCCCTCCTTAAGGCTCCTGGCCAGTGGACCTGCCGAATCCTCAAGTGTCTTCTAAACGGCCCCGCTGCCGTCAGGCACCGCCACGCCCTGCTGCTTGACATTGGGGACGCTGGGGACCCTCTCTGGTGGTCTCGGGGCTTTTCAAATGTGTCAGCTGAGGCTGAAAGGCTCTTTGAGCCCTGGGGCGGGGTAGCAAAATAGGCAGAGGCAGTCCCGGAATCCGCTCCAACGACCAGCTAGGAAAGGGCATCTTGCCTCCTCTAGCTGAGATGGAAGACTCTGGCGTCAGGAGAGAGTCCCCGTGGGGCAGGCCTCCTCCCCCTGCTCGCACCCCACTTTGGAACCCGTGCACAAATTCTTCTAGCTCCTCTCGCAAGGTTGCAGCAAGCTGCCTGCCAGCCAACAACAGGGAGCCTGGCCGTTTCCCCGCAGGTCTCTGGCCTGACATGGTCCTGATCGAAAGCCGGCACCCGTCTGGCAGATGCTTCTAGTCCTGCGCGTCGGGAGCCAGTGGCTGGCGCTGGCGGCAGGCAGGCAGGCAGGCGGACTGATCGGCCATTTTGGGGGATGTGGTTGGGCCCTCTCTCCCCTCCTCCCCCCTCCGGCGGCCACCCCCCTGCCTGGATTACACGTAGGAAGGGTGGTGGGACCTCCGCACAGCTGGCCAAACACCTCCAGAATGTTTAGGGATCCAAGCCTCCTGCCGTTTTCCTTCCGGCTAGAAAAATACATGTGTCCCCACAGGTTGCTGGGGCCATGCTGAGTGCCCGTGGTAAGAGTGCGCCTCGATCCTAGGGGACGCTCACTTTGGAGGAATGATCCAGCAGGCGAGGTGCTCACAATACGTACCCCGGACTCCTTACGGCAGGGACAGTTAGGCAATTCCAATATTCCTTCTCGCTGCCACCCTGACTTCATTCACTTTGGAGTATCAGCTTTTCAGATCCTATTATCCAGAGGATCTTAACCCTGGCTGCTTAAGAATCACCTGGCCCCTACTCCAGAGCTTTTGAAATCAGAATGGAAACGAGGTGAGGGATGGGCATCGTAATTTTAAACCACTGTTCCCCCAACCAGATGATTATAAGGTACGTCCAGACGTAAAATAATAATAACAATAATAATAATAATAATAAATCACTGCAATTCTATTTCAACTTCTCTTGTTTTACAGATGAGGTTCCCAAGAGTTAAGGGGTGCAGCCAAGGTCACACAAGTTCAAGTCTAAACCTGGAATTTCTGTATAAGACCTCTGGCTCCTCCGTGGTGATTGAGCGTTTCCTCAATCTTCAAATCTTGAGGGACTGAGTCAAGCCACCTCCTCTAGGCAGTTTCTCCCGTTCGGTGTGGCTCTCCAGCAACCACACACCTGTGTTGCTGTTGCCTCTGAGAAATTTGGAAAGAACAAATGCTTCCTGAGGAATTTTCAGGTGTTTTTTTTTTTTTTCTGGTTTAAATAAATGCTTACGCTCCGTTAGAAATGAGAACCACCCCTCACCGATCTCCCTCATTTATCGCTTCTGTTTCCAAGAGGGATTCACACCTGCAAATGCCTCTCATGGTGACAACGGGTCCGAAATGATCTGGTTTTATGGGTGAGGCAAGCGGGTCCTATTAATGTTCAGTGACACGTTTGGGTAAAATGGCAGAGGCGAGGCGAGCGTGGGGCATCCTACCTGTCTTAGCCCCGAGCTCCAAGCCTTCCTCTTGCCACCCTTTCCCAGGACTACACACAGTTTGCTTCTCGGTCTTTCCTCACGGGAGGCAACAGGCACCCTCCAAAGTAACTCCATCCTGCCCAGGCAAGGAACAGTCACTGGGTCCTCCCTGTGAAATAGGGTTTCTGAGAATAGGTTTGCCTTGAATACTTCGAGATCTTCGATGCTTAAAGGTTGAGCGAACTGCCCCTAAGTCATTGGGAACAAGAGAGACAGAGAATCCAGATATCGTCATGGTGACCAGGTAAACTTGAAAGGAAGCTTCAGCTTCTCTTCCAGCTCTGACGTTCCATGCGGCAATCAGGCCCCGCTCTCTGGGACCTTCCCATCTTCAGTCAGAGACCAAAGAAGCATTATAATGAAATACAGTGTGTGAACCTTGACTGGGTCCTAGATCCAAGGGGAAAAAAGCTATAAAAGACGCTTCTGAGACAATTGGAGAAATCTACGTGTAGACTGCATACTGGGACGACTGATGATTGTTTAGATGTGATCATTGATGAATCAAGGCTGGAGCGTATTGGTGTTTGTTGAGTAGTTATGCAACTTTTCTGTAGATAGGACATTTCCAAAATAAGAAAGCAAGACACAAAAGGAGGTCTCTCTGTCCTCGAGGGGCTTGCCCTTTACTTACCACTTCCTGTTTGCCAGAATGGGCAAGGAGGCATGTGAATCACTGTGTTTAATCAAAGGTGGAACAGAAAGGCTGGCCGGTGGAGGTGTAAGTAATACATTTGGGAAGCTCAGAACAAAGACTGGCTCATCTTCCCTGGGGTGGTGGTGGTGGTGAGGGATGTCTTCCCAGGTGGGGCAGTGTTTGGGTTCGGCATAGAGAGGTGTGTACTGTGTCCATAGGGAAAGGGCCAGAAGGGAATTTCGGGCTGAGGGGACAATAGAAGCAAAGTACAAGCCTGAGATTGTTTGGGGAACAGGGATTAGTCCGGTGTAACCGGAAGATCGTTGGCAGGTGAAGGGATACACCAGGATTTAGAGATTGGTTGTTGTCTGATGATGGGTGGCCTTGAATGTCCCTGCCCCCAACCCTCCTACCCCCCTCCCCCCTCTCTCTGAAGGATAAGAGATGAGCTCCAGCCATTTTCATACTGCAGGTTCAAGCTGACCATGTTCCTACCAGAGAGTCTTGTAGGAAGGAAAAGTTTCCTGCAGAATCCAACAGCAGCTTAAATCCCACGTAGGAAACAAATTCAAACTATGGCTCTCTCAAAGTGAGAGCAACCAAACATATACTTTATTCTGCATCCACAGCTGTCTGCTGTATAACCATCGACAACTCAGCTGTCTAGTTAATGATTTTTCTATAGCAGAGGCCTGTGGGTTCTTTAAAACCAGCATACATGACTCCTCTCTAAAATTTTCCCCCAACCTCTGCGGATAGAATTAGGTGCTCTGGCCTTTTCCATTCCCATTCTTGAAACTCACTGACACTCATCGTCCTTGTTGTGGGGAGCACGTAAGGCCAGTCTCGACAACAGCCAGTCCTCCATGTTCTCAGAGCCAATCTGGGTAACTTTGCTGTCCACAGCACTTATCGTATTGTGCTGCGAGCGTTTCCTTTGTCCGTTTCCCCTTCTAGATCGCGAGTTCCTGAAGGGCAAGTACCTTGTCTGAGTCGGCTTTGAATCTCCATGCCTTAGCACACTCCCTGGTACTTAGTAGGTGCTCAGCAAACGCTTACTGCAAAATGAGTGGGTAAACGAATGGGCAGAAAGAAAAGTATCTTTCGATCGCATCCAGTCAGGCGTCTGCCCCATTAGTTCCTTATTTGAGTGCCTAATTGAGAATTGACGATTTGCGTAGAAGCCGACAGCCATAAATAGGTCACAGAGAGTCTACCGTATTGAAGCGCCGTCTCTGTGTTTATTTGTATTAGTGCGAATTTTAAATATGGCCCCCTAAGACAGTGAGAGTCTCTAGTGGGAAGCTGTTTATCGGATGCATGTAAAAGAGATCAACTCTGCCTTTGAAATCACAGTGGGATTTCAAAATGTATCCACACGGAGCTTGGGAAAGGAGTTGAGTCATAAACCATAATAATCATAATAACTTTGCTCCTACATGTGGCCCTTTTCACCGGCAGATCCAGCAAATACACGGCAAACACTAATTAAATCACCAGATTGCTAGAGCAGTGTTCCTGTCCAGCCTGTATGGGAAGTGCATTCTCATCACATCCACAGGGGCATGGCCGTGTCACCACGGTCTCACACGCCAGTAAACTGTGTGTAGAGAGTCAAAGGCACCAACTTCAGAACACAAAGCAGTTTCCACGAAGAGACCAGGCCAGGAACCATGGGGTCTGTTCCGATCACTAAATAACTATCCTTAGTCCGTATAACAGATGGCGGGTAATTGTGTTGGCTTGTGTGTTTTGTCCTGGCGGTGTTTCCTTGATTACTGTTTTCAAAATAGTCTCTCCATCCCTGTCCCCACCCTCCTATCTCCCTACCCCCTCTCTCTGGAGGGTAGGAGATGAGTCTCCAGTTACTTTCATGCTGCAGGGCCGAGCTGACCGCGCTCCTACAAGAGATTCTTGTAGGAAAGACAGGTTTCATGCTGAATCAAAGAGCAGCTTAAATCCCACGTAGGGAAACTTGGAGTGGCTTTGGGGGCGGATTCCACTGATGACGAATGGACACGGGCGATCTGGCTGGGCTCAGGGACTTGGCCCTACGATAGCGAGGGATTCTCGACTCTGGGTTCCATCTCCTTAAACCAGAAGCACAAGAATCCTCCCCCGGCAAATGACTAAGTCTGTGACCAAAGAATCACATTGCCACACCCTCTTCTGAGCGCTATTCATAGAACCATTCTGGCTCATTTCAATTCAGTGAAATTCAGTGATTATTTATTGAGCAACTCTCATGAATAAGACACTATACCAGGTGCGACAGGGGCATGGTATCATAGGTTAGACATGGATTCTTCTCCTCAAGGCTTTCTAGATCTGCACATCCCATCTCTACTCCAATTCTTGTAGGACCACAGACCTGATTTCATCCACAGATTCTATTAGATAAATTGGCATAGGGGAGGGAGATCCCAGGAAATATTTGAGAGAGAGAGAGACAGACAGCAAGCAGGGGAGGGGCAGAGAGAGAGGGAGACCCAGAATCTGAAGCAGGCTCCAGGCCCTGAGCTGTCAGCACAGAGCCCGACGCGGGGCTCGAACTCACAGACCGCGAGATCATGACCTGAGCCGAAGTCGGCCGCCCAACTGACTGAGCCACCCAGGCGCCCCCATTTTCATTATTTGAGTACATTTCTCTTCCCTCGACTCTGGTGCCAAGGGTCCACAGCCATCAGAATGGAGAGTTGAAACTGTGGGCACTGGGTAAAGACCCACTGAAAGGGAGCTGGGCAAGGAAAGTTTTCAAAGTGTCTAAAAGAAGATGCTAGGTCAGCTTTATCTATGAGCTCTCAGGCCCCCTTAGATAAAAGGGAGTGCTAAGTCTGAAGTTAATTTTGCTCAGGTTTTCCAGAGTTCTTTCCTGCGGGGGCCTTTTCCTGAGTTACTGTGACTCTAGAAGGTTCTGTGTTTTGTGCTATAATGAAGAGGCTTCATTAGATAAAAGGCCCCCTTAGATAAAAGGGAGTGCTAAGTCTGAAGTTAATTTTGCTCAGGTTTTCCAGAGTTCTTTCCTGCGGGGGCCTTTTCCTGAGTTACTGTGACTCTAGAAGGTTCTGTGTTTTGTGCTATAATGAAGAGGCTTCCCAAAAGCCACTTTTCCCGCTATTAATTCTGCCATCCATTGTCCCACCGATTTAAGTTGTATTTATTAAATATCTGCTGGGTGTCTAAGCATTGCACTCCTTGCTAGAGGTAAGGGGGCTCCATCCTCAAATACTGGTTGCATCACTTACTTGTTTGTAGAGAGAATAACAGCTCTTTCAGTGGGAGGTTTTGAGGCTTAAGTAAGATAATGCATGTTAGAGTGTTTCCTAATTCTTAACTACTGCGCTGATGATAGCCATTATTGTTATAGGCACCCTCAAAGAGCTTACAGTCATGCTAGAAGGCCATGAAACACACGTGTGAAACACTTACACTTAGCCCATGACTAAACACCTCAACGTCGCAGTGCTTTCTGTCAGGACCCCAATGCTCCCTGTAAGTACCCCAATGCTTTAGTACCCCAATAAGTTTCTCAATGCCCCAGTGCTCTCTGTAAGTACCCGATAACCCAGTGCCCTGTGAAAGTTTCCAATGCCCAGTGCCCCGCGTCCCCTACGAGTACCCTAAGGTCCAATGCCCCCTGTGAGTACCCCAGTGCATAAGTTCCCCAGGGTCCCAATGCCCTCTGTAAACACCCCAATGCCCAGTGCCCTCTACAAGTACCCTAATGCCCAGTGGCCTGAGTACCGCAATGCTCCAATGCCCCACATAAGTTCTCCAATGTCCCGGGGTCTTATGCAGTATCTCAATGCCCAGTGCTCTCTAAGGGGTTTGACCTAACCCATATTCCTTCTTCCAACATAAAAATGGGGCAATAAAGAAGGCTGCCTGGCACCTTTCGATGATGTAATGGGTTTTGAATAGCGCCAAATTGTCCTTCGTGCCAACTCAGCCATACAAAGGTATTGCTTGAGCATTGTTTCTACCACTTTTCTCCTCCCAACCGTGGCTCCACTAAGCCTCTGGGGGAACCAATCCCTTTGCTCTAGCCGGACTGGACTGCTTTGCTTTTCAACAAATCCTTCTTGCCCTATTCCACCTCCGCATCTTTGCTAATGCTGGACCCTAAAGCTAGAACTGGCTTCTCCTTTCTCTGTGTTATTGACTCCCTTTCTCCGTACATTTTGTCTCAAATCTTTGTATTCCCATGGCAACCAGTACAGGGCACGGCACATGGTATGTGTTCAATAAATATTTATTGGATGAGTGGTTAATTTTGTTCTCCATATTATATTCGAAAAGATTTAATAAAGGGATTAGCTGTAGGAGGCACTGTGCCAGGTGTCCTACTGAGATAATTACATGAAGGATTCCTGTCCCTAAGTAGCTTAACATCTAAAACTGTTAAACAGATATAAACACTCATTTATAGCTGTCAATGACGTGGGTCCTTAACCTGGAACCTATTGACAACTGTCTCTCTTTATGAAATTTCTGAAACTGTATGGGAAAAGTTTGCATATGTGCATATTTTGCGGGTAGGGTCCCCCAACCACTATGAGAGTATCAGAGCAGAAGACGTGGTAAAAGGCAGCAAATTCTGGATTTGATTCTGGATTTGTTGATGGACTGGATGACGACGATCGCAGTCGGAGCAGAAGCCAGAATTCTCGTGCGTTTTCTATTGGAACAATTGGGTAGATGTCCTGTCATGTACTGAGGGAGCGATTTTGGTGAGGGAGGTGGGGGCACAGCTGGGGAGAGGGGAATTGATAGGTAAACAGGAAGTAGGCTGGAGATATCTATTAGGCATCCATATACAGATGCCAGTGAGCAGTTGTATATATATGAAATGGAGCTCAAGGGAAAAGTCTGGGCTGGAGATATAAATTTGGGAACTGTCAGTATGTAGACGGTACTAAAGTCGCAAGGTTAGATGTCACCCAAGGAGGGGGAGAGAACCACAGAAGAATCCTGGGGCTTCTTGAAATGTAGAGATATGGAGAAGGATCCAGTAAAGGAAACATAGGTAGGTAGAAACTGATTTCGGAGGAAAACCAGGTGAATGTGGATCCTCGAAGCTTAGAGAAGATGGTGTTCAGAGAAAATCAGTGGCCAGACGTGTGAAGTTTCTCTCTCACAGACTGCATCACCTTAATGTATTTGTTTACCCGTCCGTCTCTCTGGTTAGACTGAATTTCTTAGGTGCAGCAATCATGTCTTAGTTAAAGTTTATTTATTTATTTTGAGAGAGAGAGAGAGAGAGAGAGATTGAGAGTGAGCATGAATGGAAGAGGTAGAGAGACAGGGAGACAGAGAATCCCAGGCAGGCTCCATGCTGTCAGCGCAGAGCCCAATGCGGGCCTCGAACCCATGAACCACGAGATCATGACCTGAGCTGAAATCAAGAAGCAGACGCTTAACTGACTGAGCCATCCAGGAGCCGCATTGTCTTAGTTATTTCTAGAATCACCAGGATATACGTAGCACAAAGCTGGGCACATAATCAGTACTTGCTCATAATGGAATGAATGGAAAAAAAAAAATCTCAAAGGCCAGGCAGGAGAATAAAATGCCCTGGAGGCAGAGACCGCTATGGCGGAGATCCGCATCGTTTCTAACGCGCTTGGGCGACGTGTAGGAGCGGGTGTGACAGGACACGTCTCCATACGGCAGGACGCAGGGCTGTTGCGCTGCCATGTCAGAGAGCTGGAGCCTTGGTAGGACACTTAAGCAGCAATGTCATCTGCGCACAAGGGCACTTGGCTGGGAAAGCAACGGCACGTCCACCCCCACCATCTGCTTAGCTGATTCCCAGCCCACTGGCTCCGGCGTCACTTACCTCTTAATTACCATCCTTGGCTCCCACCTGGCTCGAAAGGCCAGCTTTGCTTCCTCGTTGCATTTTAAGCTGTGACCCTATGAACCCGTCTCTCCTGGCTGAGGTCGCCTTCGGTTGCCTTTTAGCCAGCCCTTCTGCTCTGAGATGTCCCGAATTCGCCCATTTAGGGGTTCAGAGCAGTCTGACCGCCTGGTGGTCCTGGCACCTCTCACCTAGTTCTGTCCACTCGCGGGCAGTGCCCCCACAGGACAAACCGGCAGTTAGAGGCTTTGAGAGTAACTGGCACGAGATAAAACCAATTAAGAGGGCAGTGGAGAGTTGCCTGGGACCGGTGGCATAGTCTACCACAGGTGGCCTTTCCAAGTCGGGATGAGGGTAATTACCTGAGTCCTCGATGCTGTGTATAGTGTTCTTATATCCTGGAAGGGATCCCACTCTAGTTGATTAATCTCACCCCAGTGATGCCTATTCTTCAACTATCTTCCCTCTAAAGGAGTTCAGCTTCCTTTTTTTCCTTTTTCAAGTGGGCGAGGTGGCTAATGGGTTTATGGCATCTTGGTTTTATGGCATGATCCCAGAGTGGAGAGCTTTCCCCAGCCGAGGTGACCCAATTTGCCTCCTCTTAACTAATGCTTTTTTTCTGAAATCCCAGTCAATAGAGAACCCCCCAGATTTACCCTTGTCTTTCTGAACTGAGTTGCTTCTGTTCTAGAGGTACGTTAGTCTTTCCCTGGGTGACAGCTCTGGAAGGTAGATTTGTCCAGCACGTTTGTGTGAATGTGCTAGGGAGCAGGAGCCTTGATTAAGAAGCCAGCGAGAAAATGCATTTCCTCATTGTATCCCTTACAATCCCAAGGGGGAAGGAAAGAGAGAGGAGTCTTTTTTCCTCCCCTTTTTTGCAGATGGCAATTCAGACTTAGAAATGATGAGTTACCCCCAAGGTGGATCTGGGACTTGAACTTGGCTCTTCACATTCCCACCACAGGGTGGGAGGAGTCACATGTGATTCCTGGTTCATCCTTCTGGGATGAAGGTGGTGGAAAATGGCGCCCAGCTAGATCTCTGCCCATCTGGTGTATATCAGAATCTTTAGAGTGGGCAAAGGAGGGAAAAAAAGGGGTACTTTCCAGAAATGTATTCATTATACTTTCATCTTTAGAAATTGAATGCTGACACTACAAACCACTTAGCAAAAGCCCTAATGAAAGCTTGACTAATGAGGCTAGGGTTAAAAAAACATTGGAAACTAGCTTTGTCCTCGATCTCCCCTGGAGAGCTATGGTCCTGGAGCTGCGACGGCCACTGTACAGCTCAGCCATCATCTCACTGTCCCCCGACCAGTTGCAGAGTCAGAAATAGCTCTGGAGGAGTGAGCCATCATTGGAACTCTTACTACCAAACTGTGGTCTCAGACGGAGTGCATTCTGGTGAATGGGTAAACCGAGGCTGACCCTTGATTAATCACCAAGTCTTCCTAAGCACACGTCTAGTGTTATGCTAGGTCCTTTGTCCAACAGAGAAAGCCCACAAGGAGTTTGCATTTGAGGTAATGAGTCCAAATAAAAGGCTCGAGGTTGGATTGAGCCACATGACACTACTGGACACATTTATAAAAAAGAAGAATCCATACGTTACTCATTCGGCATTGAATACTAAATATCTCCTGGGTGCTAAATCTCTTCTATCAAGCATTGAAAAGGTGGGGAGGCATAAGAGTCAGGATAAGCTATGCTATACGGAAGTAACAACTGTCTCCAAATTCCAGAGCTTGAACACAACATAGGTTTCCATTGGTTGCTCAGGTAACAAACACACCCAACAAGTGTGGTCAGGAGTCGTGTGTTTGGAGGCCCACACGGATGGAAGCTTTCCATGTTGTAGTTGTACTTTCTGGGGACATGTGAGCTCTGAGGTTTCCAAAGAAGGGAAGAGAAAGGTGGATGGGCACACTGGCTTTTAACCCTCAGCCCAGAAGTGACATATGCCACTTCTGTTCATAATTTGTTGATCTGAACTAGTCATATGACCTTAAGGTCATGAAAGGGAAACTGGGAAATACAGGACCCATGAAATATTTGATGACCGCTAACAGCTTCTGCCATAGGTGGGGAAAAATAGAGCCCCTACCCTCGATCACTGTGCAAAACTGTGACACAAAGCAGATAGTGCCACACGGCATCAGAGAGATGACGATGGAGTGCTGACGAAGTTTAGGGGCTGGGTAGATTTTGGGGGCTGAATCCAGGACACGATTCCGGAGAATGTGGCATTAGAGTGGTTCCCACCCCCCCCCCCCCCGCCCCCGGGGTTGATGGACTTTAAGAACCATGGATATTCGCAGAAAAGCGAAGTAGGGTAGTGAGCAGGAGGGCAGGATTTGTGACGAGGAAAAATAACATTAATGACAATGTTAATAAGAAATACTTGCTGAGCACCAAGTATATAGCAGGCCCAGTTCTAAGCACGTCACATCCGTTAACTCTTTCAATCATCTCAATAACCCTTTGTTGAAACTGAAGTTCAAAGACAGAAGGAATTGGCCAAGGCCGCACCGGCATGTGGCAGAGCTGGGGTCCTCCTCTGGGCTCTCCGGCTCCAGAGTGGGTACCACTGAGCACTGGTTGGAGAAATAGGCCAGGGCCAGATCCCAGAGGGCAATGGACACCAGGCTAATGTGCCCGAACGTTTATCTTGAAGGCAGAGGGTGCAATTGAAGGGTTTCAAGCAGGGCAGCGACATAATCAGGTTGGCAATGAAATCACGAATGTCCTAAGGCCCGAGTGTGAAGATGCTGGAGAAGAGGGGGGGAAGGCTTTGTGGAGAAGTACCCGAAGCTGAGTTCTGAGAGATGAGGGGACGAGGGCCCATTGGAGAGGAATAAAGGGCCTTTGGGTCAGGGGCCACTGATGGTGAATAAGAGAGATTTGAAAGTCAGGCCAAGGAGACCCATTTAGTAGGAAGGAAAGAGACACCGACTGCTTTGAAGACACAGCCGAAGAATGTGTTAAGAGGAGCCCTAGTGCCCTTCACTGTCCCCAGCCCGATTCTAGTACAGGCCCTTAAGACACCTGGCATTTCAAAGCCTGGGGGCATTTTTAAAGTAAACCCGAAAGTCTCGTTGTCATTCTTCCAAAAGGTCTCTGCACGACAAGCCATAAAATAATTGAAGTCAGGTTGTTGTTTTCTCTTTCTTTCTTTCTTTCTTTCTTTCTTTTTTCTTTCTTTCTTTTTTTTTTTTTTTTTAATTTTTACAAGAGCCATGGCAAAGGTGTGAAATATTAGACACTTACGCATCTGTGAATAAGATTGTAGGCTAAAACGTGTGAGTTCCCGTCTCGGCTAATGAACCGGAATATGGTTTTAATTTTTGAACTGCAAAAATGTTCCGCCTTTTTTTGATGGTCCCTACAGAAGACTCTGTATTTTAATAATTCAGTAGAGCCTAATTACTTTAATTAATCACCTTCTTTTCAGAGATGTCAGTGGGCTTCCTTCCTTATTTTCTTGTTACTGTAGGTACTGCCGGGAGTTTTAAGAAATTTTAAAAATAATACGTGTCATAGCACAGGTTAACCCTTTCATGAGATCTGAGATGTGCGTCCTTCTGCTTAGAGCACTCTGTCATTCTCATACGATGGGTGAGATTATACCCCAAACTCCTGTCTCTTTTGTCACACTCCCTGACCGTGACCGGTTAACAAAGCTATCTCTGGTCATTCCGTGCCTTAAAAACTGCTGTCTGGAGACAAAAGTAAAATGCTATTTAGAGCAAGTCAATATTTTTGCATCTTTCTGAGTCATGATGAATATACTGGGAATGACAATAGCTTTTATTGTACAATCAATATAATTTGCTTCCCTTGCAGGAAAACATAATTAGCTATAGTTCACACACTGGCAATGAAAATGTGCTCATTTCTGAAGTTTGTTTGTGGGTGGAGAGTGGGGGATGTCCCCTCCTGGCTCCTGCCCCAGGCTGACTGGGGTTAACTAAGCAGATCACCTAACTTTGGGGACCTTTGTTAGTTCTTTGCGCCAAGCAGTGACGATGCTTTTCTACAGAGTTAATAATACATAAGTTGCGTATTTAGAGGTTTAAATTTAGAGCCTGGCTTTGAATACAATCTGTAGCGCTTAAATGACAGTATTATAATATTGATTTTTCAACTTGCCCCATAATTCTCCCTCTCTCTCTCTCTTCCCCACAAAACGGACACCTTATGATTTGTATCCATTTCCCCAGTAAATGGAGAAGGGCACTTAACTGGTTCCTATGTTAAGATATAGAGAGAGAAGTCACCATGTGACCTCCCTTCATCTGTCCTGGGACCAGTATGTCCCCCTTGGTGGCTGCTTGGCCCCCCACTCCCCAGTGTGGGCTGGCTGCCTGCAACATCATTGCCATGCATTTTGCACTCCCTGGCACTATTCTCTGGAGCCTCCGCTTGGTTCAGGCGGGGCGGCTTTGTAAGCAGTGTGAGGCTTTATGAGAACTGAGGACAAAGTGAGGTTTGAGTGGAGACCTTGTGTGAAGTACAACTCTCAGGATTCCTGGTAAAAGGCTGCAAGGAGGCCTCCTGTTTGGGGCTCAAGGTTGAATGCTTTTATTTTGAAATGCTGACCGAAATCAGATTTACTCAACCCCGACTTCGGCTTTGAACTGGAGCATACACACGCTACCTGTCACCTGAAGGGTGCAATTAGGGTCTGCACTGGGAGCTGTGTTTTCTATCAGGGCTGAGGGGTGGACGTGAGCAGAGACTGGCGTTTGTTTGGCTGGAAGAAAAAGAAAGGCAGATTAAAAAGTCTCTCTTTTTGTTTTATCTCCTCCCATTTTCTGCTCATGCCCCACCTTCCATCCCCTCAAATCTCCAATAAGCTCAGAAGTCAACAGAAATCTGTAAGAAAGAAATTGATAATCGGATCAATTCTTGCCATGGATCCAATAAAGGCTTGTGGTTGAAAACCCTCTTGGTCCTTCTGGGTCTCCTAAAATCTTCTACTGCAATCAGAGATGTTAATTGGTTGAAACTGCCTGTGGTCTTAGGAAGTGCTCCGATTACAAGGAGAAATCCTTTTATGTTGCTGGATTCCAGCCACGGAATCTCTGAGGTAGGAATCTGGCAGAGGTTGAGCCCCCTCCGGGGTGTAAATAAACTGGCCAGGTCTATAACCCAATAAGAAGTCAATTTATTGCATGTGTGTTTCAAGTCACCCTGCCCAAACCCTGCACATTTATTAAAGAAAAGGTGTGGGTTACAGCCGGAGCCCAGACAATGGAATATGGCAAGGGAGGTGGATGATTGTCAACTCTACACGGTCAGTGGAGGGAAAGAGGGGGCCTGCAGGGATCAAAGCTTGTCTTCCTGCCCAAGTTTGCAAGGAACTTTCTAGAACCCAGCAGCTGAGCATGACTGGCACACAGAACTGCTCACTTTCCTAGCCTGGAGGCTGAGACTCAAACGGCTTAAGTGGGTGAACGTTTTATTGCCCGGGTCTGGAAAGCCGGGGGTGACATTCTTTGCCTCTCCGCGCGCGCACGTGGTTGTTACCAGAACCGGAGGTTTCGCTGGGCCAGATCTTGCTGTGACCCACAGAGATGCCAGGGCAGCGTGTTGGGAGGCGTCTCCCAAGCCTTAGGCAGGGAACATGCTGAGCCCCTGCTTTACGCACGCGGCGTCCGTTTCACTTACATTGCAAAAGGTTGTTTGGGGTTCACCCGATTGTGATCAGGACTAGAGGACGCATCAAAGCCTCCCCCCACCCCGAAGCCCTAGCATAATTACGTTTCCTGAACGGTGTGTGGCAGGGTGAGGGTGTGAAATGCGCCTGGTCTCGTTTGCATACTGCTCCAGACTGCCGGTGACAGTGAGCTATTAGTGAAACCCAGGACAGTGTGAACAAAGCTGCCTCTAATGTGCTCATTCTTCAGCATTAGTCCATCGGACAATACTACCCACCTACAACTTAAAAAAATAGACCAAAAAAAAAAAAAATAACAACCCTCCCGTAAATTTACAGTACCCCACTCTACTTTAACATAGCAAATACAATAATAGTCCAGCCAGAGTCTTTTTGGGGGGGGGGGTGGCTTTTCCCCCCCTCCAACCCCTTCATTCTCATTGGCTCCTGCGGAGTTCCAGAGAACCAATGGGATTCCTCTTCTTCATTCATGTCCTAGCAACAAGCCCTGTTCCAATCTTTCTCTGCCAAACTAACACCTGAAAAATTACATCATGAATAATGGCAAAAGCAGCAAGGGCCAGAGAAGGGCCTTTTTTTTTTCTTTTTCTTTTTCTTTCTTTCTTTCTTTCTCTCTGGTTTGTTTTTTTTTTTTCATCTGCTGCAGAGTTCATTTAAGGTGTTTTCGTCTAGTTTCTTAAAGCGACAATGTCCCGGATTTTTGCCTGTGTGTGTGTGTGTGTGTGCGTGTGCGTGTTTCCAGCACATTGGTGAATATATACAATATAAAATGAACAGTAATTAAATGTACTGAAAGGTCTTCAGGTGAAGCGAGGGGAAAACATTTCATAAGTTGTGTTTCCTGATCCCTTTAACAGTCCTCTCGCAGGGAAGCCCTCGGAGTGGAGAAATAGATTGTTCATATAGTATATTCTTTGGGAAGTGACTAAAATATCCCAAACCGCAGAAGTTGCCCACCCACTCTCCCGTACGAAAATACAGCCCTTCCTGGTGGCTCCTCTCGCTGCGGTTAACTATACCCAAGGCTCTTTGGAATAAAGGGCTCATTCTGTTAAGGGGGTCTTGGAGCCAGGTTAGGAACTGCCTTATGAATCTTTGAAAGGTGTTGGGTTGTCGCGGTGAGGGGCTACAGGGTGGGAGTGCCGTGAGCACGTGTGTGTCTGTGCACGTGCAGGGCTGCAAATGCAGACAGGCAGCTGGGGAAAATGCAGGAACAACGAGATCCAGATGACCAGGGAGGAAGGAGGTTGGTGGAGGAATCAGGAGGGGGAGGTGAGGCGATAGGGGCGGGGAGGGGCGGCGGGGGAGGGCGGGGCCGGGGAGGAAAAGGCTGCTGCGCATGCAGGCTCGTTCTCTCCGAGTGTGCAGGGGTTTCTAATGAAAATGTCCACCCTTCAAGGCAATTTTCAAGACCCAGACGTTGATTTGCCGCTTCCGGCTTCCCCCACCCCACCCAGTCTAGCGCAGACAGCGAGCGGTGAGGCGCAGACACAAAGAACTGCAGCCTTGCGCGCGCCCGGAGAGGGAGAGGGCGGTGGTTAGCACCTGCTCGCGCCGCGTGCACCGAGCACAGCCAGCCGCGTACCCCGGACTCCCCCAGTGCTAGGTGCTGAGGCCCGCGCACCCTGGCACCCTGGTCTCCTTGTAAGCGTCTGTGGAGTGCCTGTGGCACCGGTGGGAAGGGACCCAGGGCCCCGGAGGCCGTCTCGGGTGCCTTGCTCGAGAAGCAGAAAATAGATATATTTGGTGTCTGGCTCAGACTCGGGAGTTTGCAGCTCGCCTCAGCCATCGCCTTGGCAGCGGAGCGGTTAGAGGTGCTGGCTGACAGTCTGCCTTGGTACTTGTGAAACCGCATGACTATATAAGGCCCGGGAAGCAAAGAGAAGGGTGCCAACCCGAGGGATGGGATGGCAAGGGAGGGGAGAGAATTTGCAGGGGGCTGGGCTGGAGATGTTCCCCTTATCCATCCCCCCCACAAGTTGCAGCAGGGATCATAACTCCTGCAGAAGTTCTGTGACCAACTGTGGAATAATCAAGAAATAATAAAGGGCGGGGAGGGGTCAGGAGGGCAGCTGTACCAGGCATTTGCAGGAATAGATGCTCTTTCCCTGGGGGCGTGCATGGCAGCTGTCTCCTCCTCTGGCCTGAGAGTCAGCTGGCTTCAGGGCCGGCCAGGGAGGAGACCCGGAAGTCCAAAGTCTGAAATAGGTTAGCCTATATCATATGCCATGGTAGAGAGAATTTGGATCCCCTAGCCCCGAGGGGCAATTTTGGAGAAATAGAGAGCCAGGCAAGCCAGGCCAGTGAAAAGGCAGTAGGGGGAAAGAATGCTGGGATGGCAGTTGGGTGTCCCCTGTGAGTTCTGGCTTTGGCAGGGTGATCTATCTAGAGCAGAGCTTCCCCTCTCCGACCCATTGTTGCTGTTGGAGCATCGGGTCAGATGATTCACCCGCAAAGTGCTTAGAACAGGGTCTAGAGCGTACCCAATCACATTAGACGTTCATTATCATCACCACCCACCGGCCTCGTGAACGGATCTAGAACCTTGAGATAGAAGGGGTGCCGTTCCCAACTGCATCCGCCTTGAAGTGGTCTCTACGCCTCCTTTGCTTCTGAGGTGGAGCACTTTTCTGCTTCTCTTCCCACCTGCCAGGCCCTGCTGGTCATTGTGGTTTGTGGCACCTGTGTCCTCTGGCTGGGCGTCCATTGTCAGTTCTCTGGGCTCTGTCTTGGGCCCCTACTCTTCTGCCCTCGTACCTCTGCTTATGCCATCTCATCCTCCCCGAGTCTTTGATGATTTGTCCCTCCCTGATGGCCGCGGTACCACAGCTCCAGCCCACATCTTCCACGTTTCAGCACTTTTCCAGGTGAGTGTCCTCCAGGTGCTTGAGATTGGGTATGTCTCTCATGTCCTCCTCCCACCCCCGATCGATTCGAGGTCTGACCTCATCACTCCTGCTCAGGCTCCTTTGAGTTGCTCCCCTCCCAGGACATGGATTTGACCTTCCAGGCTTCATCTTCTGTTTCGCTCTCTCCCTTGCACTGAGGGCTCCTGCCGCACTGACCTTCCCTTGGTTCCTTCAAAATGCTTTCTTCTCCCCCACTGGGGCCTTATAATGCGAAACGCACCCCTCAACTAGATAAGTCCTGCCCACTTGTCCTTAAGCTCTCAACTGGATGGGAGCCTTGAGGAGTCTTACCCTTTCTTTCTTTCTTTCTTTCTTTCTTTCTTTCTTTCTTTCTTTCTTTCTTTCTCTTTCTCTCTTCCTTCCTTCCTTCCTCTCTCTCTCTCTCTCTCTTTCTTTAAAATATTTTATTATTTATTTTGGGGAGAGCACCTGTGGGAGAGGGGCTGGGAGAGGGGGACAGAGGATCTCAAACAGGCTCTGTGCTGACAGGCTGACAGCAGTGAGCCTGACGTGGGGGCTCGGACACACAAACCGTGAGATCATGACCTGAGCGGAAGTTGGATGCTCGACCGACTGAACCACCCAGGCACCCCTTACCCTGCCCCCTTTAGACTCAGCCACGTTCCTTTTTCCTGTGGTCGCATAGAGCAGTACAGCTTCCTTTGGCTTCGAATTGCACATTCCACTTATTTGATTAGTGTCTGTCTCACCCGAGGTCTGTAATGCCGTAAGAATAGAGACTTCATTTTTTTTCACCATTATAACCTTCACTCCCTAGCATATAGTGGGTGCTTAAAGAATATTTGTTGGATAAATACATAAAAAACTCTCCCAACTATGTGCCACCCGTGAACTTGATATATATAATTTCTTGCTATATATGAATGTAGAATCCAGTGAGGTTGAGAGCAAAGCCCTGTACTTTAGTTCAATTTATGTAATCCTTTTTGATTCTTTAAAAATCGACATTATTGAGGCATACAAACATACCTCGTTTTATTTCACTTTGCTTTATTTCACTTGCAGATATTGCATTCTTTACAAATGAAGGTTTGTAGCAAACCCTTCATTGAGCAAGTCTCTTGGCACCATTTTTTTCCAACAGCATTTTGCTCACTTCATGTCTCTGGGTCACATTTTGGTGATTCTTGCAATATTTCAACCTTTTTAATTATTTTTTAAAATTATTTTTAATGTTTATTTATTTTTGAGAGAGAGACAGAGAGACAGAGTGCAAGTGGGGGAGGGGCAGAGAGAGAGGCAGACACAGAATCCGAAGCAGGCTCCGGGCTCCGAGCTGTCGGCACAGAGCCCAACGTGGGGCTCGAACTCACGAACCATAAGATCATGACCTGAGCCGAAGCCAGACACTTAACTGACTGAGCCACCCAGACACCTTAGTGATAAGATATTTTTAAATTAAGGCATAGGGGCGCCTGGGTGGCTCAGCCAGTTGAGCGTCCGACTTCGGCTCAGGTAATGATCTCACAGTCGGTGAGTTCGAGCCCCGCATCGGGCTCTGTGCTGACAGCTCGGAGCCCGGAGCCTGCTTCGGATTCTGTGTCTCCCTCTCTCTCTGCCCCTCCCCTGCTCATGCTCTATCTCTCTCTGTCTCAAAAATAAATTTAAAAAATTAAAAAAAATTAAGTATATACATTGTCTTGGTACATAATGCTATTGTATACTTTATAGACTACAGAATAGGGTAAACATAACTTTTATATGCACTGGGAAGCCAAAATACTCATCTGACTCACTTTATTGCTATATCCACTATATGGCGGTGGTCTGGAACCTAAGGGCAGTATCTTTGAGGCATGCCTGTAATTTATATTTAAATTACATGTTAAAATATACCACCACATCAAGATATAGAACATTTCCATCACTTATCATGCTTCTTTGCAAGCAGTCTTCAACCCCTCCCTGGACCCAGGCAACCATAAATCTGTTTCTGTCAATATTGATTAGTATGGTATTGCCTGTTCTAGAATTTCGTGTAAAGAAATCATACAGAATGTATTATTCCTGTCTGGTTATGTTTACTCAGTATGTTTTTAAACATTTTTTTAAACATTTATTTATTTTTGAAGGAGAGAGAGACAGCGTGAACGGGGGAGGAGCAGAGAGAGAGGGAGACACGGAATCCGAAGCAGGCTCCAGGCTCCGAGCTGTCAGCACAGAGCCCGTCATGGGGCTTGAACCCACAAACCAGGAGATCATGACCTGAGCTGAAGTCAGACGCTCAACCGATTGAACCACCCAGGGGCCCCTACTCGGTATGTTTTTGAGATTCATTCATGGTAGCACATGGGAGTACTTTGGTAGTTTGATCTTTTTAGTGAGGAGGAGTATTCCATGACAAGCATAAATAAAAATATCTTTATATATTCATCTGTTGGTGGACATTTGGGTTATCTCCAGCTTGAGTTATTATGGTTAAACCAGTCTCAAACATTTGTCTACAAGTCTTTGTGTGGATGTATCTTTCCCTTCTCTTGGGTAAATGCCTAACAATAGAATTATGAAGCCATAAGGTGAATGTATGCTCAACTTCATTAGAAACTGTCAGTTTTCTAAGGCGTGGTCTCATTGTGTTCTCCTACCTTTGTGTCCATTTTTAAGTTGGTTGTGTGCATCTTCTTATCCATTCGTAAAAGTTCTTACATACGTATTTATTACACCCATATGGAAACTTGTATATATGGTCTGATTCAAGAAATATGTATATTTCCCCCTCCCCGTCCCCCCAGCTTGTGGCTTTTTCTTTTATTTTCTTCACCATATCTTTCAAGGAACAGAACGGAAATACCTTTCGTGGAGTTTAACTTACCGAGTTTCTCTTCTAAATGCTTTATTTGCCCTAAGAAATCACTGCTATCCTAAAATCATAAAGATTTTCTCCTGTTTCCTTTTAGAAGTTTTGCAGTTGTAAATTTTAGGTTTTGTTTCATGATCCATTTGAGTTACTTTGTGTGTGTATGAAGGTAAAGTGAACATTTTTTGAAAAGACTGTTTTTTTCCCAATTGGATTACCTTGGTAAATCAACTGTGTGAATTACCTGACCAAAATGTCAAAACTGACCAAAAATCAACTGACCAAATTATATGGGGCTCTATTTCTGGAGGCTTTATGCTCTCCCCTGACTTGTATGCCTGTCCTATGTCAACAACACCCTGTGTTGTTTAGTGTAGCTTTATCATAAATCTGAAACCAGATAATATGAATCCTCCAACCTTGTTCTTTATCTAAAATTATGTTATATATATTATAGGTCTTTTGCATTTCCATATAAATTTTAATTTTTTTAAATTTTTAATGTTTTTTATTTATTTTTGAGAGAGAGAGAGAGACAGCACAAGCAGGGGAGGGGCAGAGAGAGAGAGGGAGACACAGAATCCGAAGACAGGCTTCGGGCTCTGAGCTGTCAGCACAGAGCCCGACGTGGGGCTGGAACTCACGAGCCGTGAGATCATGACCTGAGCCGAAGTCAGACATTTAACCGACTGAGCCACCCAGGCGTGCCCCGTCCATATAAATTTTAAAATCAGTGTGTCAAATTCTACAAAGTATGTAGGTGATTGTGTGGTTTTCTTCTTTATTTTGTTGTCATGGTAAATGTCAGAGGTTGAACTTCAAATGTTAAACGAATATTGCATTCTCGGTATGAATCCCATTTGGTCATGATGCATCATCATTTTTTTTATATGTGGATGAATTTAATTTGCTAATATTTTGTTAAGATTTTTGTTTTAGGATATTTGTTAGAAATTTCCTTTTCTTATAAGTTTGTTATTTAGTGTTGGCATCGTAGTATTGCTGTCCCGTAAAAGGAGTCAGCAAATGTTCCCTTTATTCTCTTTTCTGAAAATTTTTGTGACATAGGTATTACTCTACCTTATAGGTTGGCTAGAACTCACCTGTGAAACCATATGGGATTAGAGTTTATTTGGGGGAAGGTTTCAATTTATTAATTCAATGGATTTAAATATATTTTATAGTTTCTCATACATTTACTATTTCCCTGCTCATTTGCCTTCAGCTTCAACTTCATTAACTTTTTTTTTTTTATATATATTTTTTTCAACGTTTATTTTATTTTTGGGACAGAGAGAGACAGAGCATGAATGGGGGAGGGGCAGAGAGAGAGGGAGACACAGAATCGGAAACAGGCTCCAGGCTCCGAGCCATCAGCCCAGAGCCCCACGCGGGGCTCGAACTCCCGGACCGCGAGATCGTGACCTGGCTGAAGTCGGACGCTTAACCGACGGCGCCACCCAGGCGCCCCAGCTTTTTTTTTTTTTTTAAGTGCAGATCTACTGGCAACACATTCTTTTAGTTTTTGTTTTGTTTTGTTTTGTTTTGTTGTTTTTTTAAGAATGTCTTTATTTTGCTTCCATTTTTGAGGAATGTACTCAATGAATATAGAATTCTGGGTTGATTGGTTTTCTTTCAGGACTTTAAAGGTGTCCATCTGGCTTGCATTATTTCAGAGGGAAGAATATGGGCATTGTTACTTTGCTTCTTTGTTTCTAATATGTCTTTTTTCTCTGGATGCTTTTCTAATAATCTCTTTACCTTTGACTTACAGCAATTTCATTATGATGTGTCTAGTTTTCTTTCTTTATTCTTGCTCTTTGTTGAGTGTCTTGGGTCTTTGAATTTATAATTTCCATAAATTTGGTAATTTTTCCATTATTATTTGTTTAATATTCTTTTATGCTTCCTCTCTGGGCCTCCAATTACACATATGTTAGATTGCTTTATATTGTCTTAAAAGTTACTGATGTTATGAGCATTTTTTTCCCAATGCTTTTCTTTCTCGGCTTCAGTTTGGATCATTTCTATTGATCGTCCAAAAGTTCTTTGGTCTCTTTTTCTACAGTGTTTACTATGCTATTAAGGAAGTCCATTTAGTGAATTTTTCATTTCAGACACAATTTTTCAGCTCTGGAAGTTTCATTTTGCTTTTTTCCCTTATATCTTTAATTTATCTCATTACTTTTATGTTTTCCTTTAAATCCTCAAACATTTGGGGGCGCCTGGGTGGCTCAGTCAGTTAAGTGTCCGACATCAGCCTAGGCCATGATCTCCCTGTTCCCAAGTTCGAGCCCTGCATCGGGCTCTGTGCTGACAGCTCAGAGCCTGGAGCCGGCTTTGGATTCTGTGTCTCCCTCTCTCTCTGCCCCTGCCCAACTCGTGCTCTGTCTGTCACTCAAAAATAAATAAACATTAAAAAAAATAATAAATCCTCGAACATCTGTATACTCGCCATTTAAAAACCTCTGTCTGCTACCTCCATTCTTTCTATATGTTCTGCCATTGTTCTTACCGTTTGGTTTTTTTTGTTTGTTTGTTTTGTTTTGCTTAACTGGTTAAGGGTTACATATCCAGCACTTTGTGGTGTCGGGTGTCCCGGTGGTATTGGAGATTATGATTGTAACATTGGTGAGTGTGTAGATTTTGTTGTCTTCCTTTAAAGAGTGGTGACTATTGTTTCAGCAGCCACTAAATTGCTTGTGAATCAGTCTGATCCTTTAGAGACTTTAAATAATTTTAAAAGATGGATCTAGAAGAGCATTTACCGTTGGGGTAGTTTTACCATGTTTCTAAGGTGTGACCCTTCTGGGTTCTCTACAAAATGCCCCAAGGTTCAACAAACTCTCTCCATGCTGGCTGGTTGGAATTTGGCTATTTCTCAGCCCCATGTGAGCTCTAGAAATGTTTCATTTCAGATTCTCAGTATTTGTTATTTGCCTGGCCTCACAGAGTTTCTTCCCAAGCATGTGAAACTTAGTACTTAATGAAAGACTCAGTGGGATCACTGTGCAGATTTCTGGATCTCTTTTCCTGTACAGATTCCTTCTGTACGGTATTCTATTCCACATATTCCAGCCGACTCTACCTTCTCAAATTTTGATCTCTGCCTCCTCAATTCAGCGAGACCACTATGCTGTGCTTGGACTGCTTCCCCCCTGTACTATAGCTTTGGAAATACTTTCAGACGAAATACCTAGCCTATCACAAGACTCATCTAGTTTGCATCTCTATTTTCAGGGATCACACTCAAGCACTGCCTGTTTTATGTCTAAAAATCATAGTTTCATTGCTTGTGTCTTGTTTTCTAGTTATTTACCACAGGAAGGCAGGCCTTGTATCAGTTATTCCATCACAGCCATTATATATTTTTAACTCGCTTACCTAACAGAATTCTCATTTTGCGTATATTTCTCCTAAAGAAATCACGAAAGAGAGCATAACACGTTACCAAAAATGAAGATATCCTGTCTCTGTATAATCACATTAATTCACCCGTTTCATAATCTTTTCCATACAAGAAATAAGATTAGTGGATTTTACTTAGTCTCAAGGAACCCATGCTAACCTAAAGATACTCCCTCTTTCTCTTCGTAAGTCATCTGTTCAATAATATTTTCTAGGATTCTGCGAGAGTATGTTATGTTCACTATTAAGCAGTTTCCAGAATTGTTTTTTAAAGTATGAAAGCATGTATCTATTTCTGGTCTTTTGACACAGTAATGTTTATAAATAATCCTTATTTATGTATAGAGTGCTTGCTTACGACGTTCCTGGCAGCATGCTAAGTATTTTATATACATCATCCTTTTGAATCATCACAATACTGTTAGTTTCTTCTATTGTCTTCATTTAGTAGATGAAGAAACTGAGAATAAGAGATGTGAAATAACGCCCGAGGACACACAACTAGAAAGAGGTGAAGCTGACGTTTGAACCAAGGTGGTTCACTTAGAAAATGCCAGTTTAGGGGCACCCGGGTGGCTCAGTCGGTTGAACGTCTGACGTCGGCTCAGGTCATGATCTCATGGTTGGGGAGCTCGAGCCCCGCGTCGGGCTCTGTGCTGACAGCTCAGAGCCTGGGGCCTGCTTCCGATTCTGTGTCTCCTTCTCTCTCTGCCCCTCCCCTGCTCGCACTCTGTCTCTCTCTCAAAAATAAACAGATGTTAAAAAAAATTAAAAAAGAAAAAGAAAATGCCAGTTTATCCATCAGACTATCTTTACTGTCACCTTTCTCAATTTTCATGATTGTCAGAATTTGTGTCATGATAAAGCGTCTTTATCCTTCTTTGTTTTTGTCTTTTTTTTAATGTTTATTTATTTTTGAAAGAGAGAGAGAGAGAGAGAAACCACCAGCAGGGGAGGGAAGGAGCGAGAGAGGGAGACACAGAATCCGAAGCAGGCTCCAGGCTCTGAACTGTCGGCACAGAGCCCAACGCGGGGCCTGAACTCGTGAGGGGTGAGATCATGACCTGAGCCAAAGTCAGACGCTTAACTGACGGAGCCACCCAGGTGCCCCAATCCTTCTTTGTTTCTTAATATCACTTGTGATACCCAAGGAATGGCAAATATGAGCAATAGTATGGGGACCTTCAGTGCATATCGAGTATGCTTTATTGATTAATTCGTTTAATCTCTTTCTACTCTTAGGGCATTGCAGGCAAACGGAGCGACATGTAGAACAACAGAAGCAAGGAACTGCAGAACTCGTTAATTCAAATGCAACATGGCGAGGTTCCATAGCAACCCACGTGGACGTTGTGAGGGTAAAAAAGGAGGAAATGCATTTTACATACATAAGGTACTACTAACAAGAATATGCGTTTAAAGTTCCTAGATGCATGCCCCAACAATAACTGTGGTATCTGCATGGATTTCATTAGGGCTTTTCCTGCGAAGAGTGTAAAATGCTTAAATATATCATAAAATATTATTGGCAGTGGTGTTAGGAGAGGAAATTAGTCACCAAACAAAACAGACAAGAAAACCATGAAACCTGACAAGGGCAGTGTGTTGGAGTTAGGGGATATCCAACGGAGGGTGAGATCAGCCTCACCCAAAGAAAGGTGAGAATTTGCCTGACAGATGGGAATCCAAAGAGCGGGAGGAGAGGGAGCTCATTCAAGTAGATGGAACGACATGTATAACCATGCGGGGGCATGAAACGGGCCACATTCTCTTTGATCGGTAATTATGCCTATACATAGAAAATTGCATAGACCATTCAAACAAGTGTGAGGTCTTGGTTTTCTCTCTCAAAGGGTTTATAACGTAACTGAATAGGTCAGGTGCAAGTATGGGAAGAAGATATTGACACTATGTGATGGAAGCCTGATAACATAAATTTTGTCGGATGAATGAATGATGACAGGATGTGCTGAATGCCAAATGGCTGATGCCAACTGTGAGATCTTCAAGGGGCACAGGGCAGGGGATATTCATTTTTGGATGAGTGCTATGACCTGACTTCTTTTACCACTGTCATCCTGCTGCCGGGTGGAAAATAAAATATAAAAGGGAGGCAGGGATCTTGTTGGAAGTTGTTAGGCTGATGTGCAGAGAGGGCGGTGGCTTGGATGAGGGTGATGATGGCAGAAATGGTGAAAATTAGGTTCTGGGTATTGAGAAAAAGTTTTTTAAGTTCCTTTATTTATTTTCAAATGAAAGAAAAATTTATTTTCAAATGAGAGAGTTCAAATGGGGAAGGGGCAGAGAGAGAGAGAGAGAGAGAGAGAGAGAGAGAGAGAATCGCAAGCAGTCTCTACACCACCAGTGTCGTGCCTGATTCGGGGCTCAAACTCACAAACTGTGAGATCATAACCTGAGCCGGAATCAAAAGTTGGACGCTGAACTGCTTGTGCCACCCAGGCACCCCCGATGCTGGATATTTTTTGACGGTAGAACTGATGAGCTGGTTTTGAAGTGTGAGAAATGGAGAGGGTGTCAAGGTTGTCTCTAAAATTTTTGGCCCGGCAAACCAGTTTTCGGCATTTACTGAGATGGAGATATCTCGGAGGAAAATAGGCTGTGTGTGTGTGTGTGTGATTTGAGTAATCTGATGACTGGAAGCAGCTACTGGATTTGCCAACACAGAGGTCACTGGCGACCAGAACAATAGGACAATAAGAGCTTGGACGAGAGTGACCGGAAAGCCTAGCAGAAGATGGTTCTGGAACAAATGAGAGAAGAGTAGAGACAGCAAGTATCAATACTTATTTTGAGGACTCCCATTGTAAAAGGAAGCAGAGGAATGGGGTGATGTGGGGTCAAGGGAGTTTTTTAATGGCGGGGGAGATGTTCCAGTTTGTTCATAACTTTTTGGCTGATGGGAATGGCCCATTTGAGAAGGGGCTTTTAGGGAGAGAAAGGGGAGGTTTGGCTGAGTGAGGGCGAGAAGGGAAGGGGACAGGAGTGGGGACAGCTCATTATGGTAATAGATTTGGTATGGGAATTTGGTGGTGGCCTTGCAGAAGTTCGCTTTTGATTGCTGTCATAGCAGTGAAGTAAGAAGCAAAATCACCAGTGGCTAGAGGAGGGGGGGAAGGGACGGTGGGGGTTTGGGAAGGAGGGTGGTCATTTTGGTTTAGCTCACGTTGAATTTGATGAGCTGATTGATCTCTCAAATGAAACTATTTGACAGGTGGTCAGAGCAGTGCGACTACAACTCGTGGCGGGGAGGGGGTGTCTCACTCGAGAGAAAGCTGGGTGCCGTGTGCAAACCTGTGGGAGCTGTACCCCAACAGTGGCTGAATTCTCCAACAGGCAACTACAAAGGAGTAAGCCTCTCACCTGCCCACAAGCTGGGGGTAAGGATAGGAATTGAGAATTCGGTAAAGGAGGCCGAGTCAGGGAAATCGGTCTGATGCTCAGGCCCCCCTCCCTTGCTGCTTTCTTCCCTCTTTCTCTGGAAGTGGGAAGGTCACTCAGAATTGCCGTGGGCCTGCCATGTGCCCACCACTGTGTTGCACACCCTTCAGTAATTCTCGCAAGAGTCCTGTTACCGTGTTACCGTTGCTCCTGTGTACAAATGAGGAACTGAGGCCCAACAGGCACAAATGAAAGGGGTGAACCGGGATAGGAACCTTGTCTGTCATCTCCTTTCCATTACCTCAGAGAGGGAGAGAAAGTTCCACGAACACAGAAAATACTTCATTAGCTCCTATACGGCAGCATCCTGAAGGAGTCACTTCTGACCAAGTACTCTATGGGTTATGGATCACGGTGAGTCTTTGCAACAAGAAAAGGACTCCCCATCTGGGTGGACTTGGCCTTTCAGGTGCCGGCTTGGTGCGCAATTAGCATCGCTGAATGGTTTAGAGAACGGGGACCCTCTTTCCTGGGGACCCTGCCCTGAAGGGTGTATGGCCTGGGGATAGTACAAGCTACATTGCAGCCCCACCTCACCTCCTCGGCCCTAGGGATCAACTCCAACCCCTAAGATCATCCTCAATTTAAAAATGGGCTGCATAGCTCAGAAAGGTTACGTAGCTTGCCCCGGTCGCACGTGTACCAAGGGGCTGAATCAGAAACTTGACGCAAGTTTTCTCTCTAGCTTTGGAAGCCACACGCTTAGCATTAGGCAACATGGCCTCTCTTACCTTGTTGGAGCCAGGACGCCTTCCCGGATTTATATTAGGAAGAAGGTGCTGGCTTCGCTCTACCCTCCCTCCACCAACCCCCCCCCCCCCACCCCCGGCCATCTAAGCAGACCTTTATTAAGCATGTCCTTTGTGCAAGGGATTATGGATAGGGTGCCGTGGGAGGCAAAGAGCTGAGCAAGCAATCAGAGCCTCCAGGTAAAGTCAGGAGGATGGTTCGCATCTGAGCGAGCCTGGGGTTATTACCAATTTATGTAGAGAAGACATACGTTTTGCCAGTGGTTTCCTGCTGTCTTGAGGTACTTGCTTTAACAGCCTGTTGGAGCCAAACGGCCGACTCCCAAATGCCTCCCTGGAGTATGGAAAAGGGGCTGTGCAGCTGCGTCAGGACCCACATAGGCAAGCATCCGGGTACAGCATTCCTCTTTTGAGCAATTTTGCCGCATGGGCTGGTGGCCTCTGGATTTGCCAGTGCGAGGGATGGGGACAAATGTGTGTTCGAGGCAGCCTCTGGCCAAGGAAGGATGGGAGACTGAAGCTGGAAAAGTGGCCGAAGCCTTCTCTGCCCCTCACTAGCAATGGAAATAGCTTGCCTTGGTGTCCTGCTCTGTGAAATGGGATAATTATATCCCTGCTCTGTCTCACTGTCTATAAAGAAGATGTGGGAGCTTACATAACACATGTGACGGTGCTTTGCAAAGGGTAAGGTATAAATAAAAGCATTACAGATGATTCTAAACAGCAGCCAAATAAAATCACTTGGAATGTGTTTTAATTCTTAGTTTAAGGAAATAAGAGCTCAGGCTAACACTAAAAAATTAAAAAAACAATCTCGTGGCATATCTTTAATTGATGCCCAGGGTTTTGAGGCTCTCTACCAGCACTGTCCATATAATGAGAACCACATTTGTAATTTAAAATTTTCTAGTAGATGTATTAGAAACGTAAAAAGAAAGAGCTGAAAAATGTTTATTTCTATATCTTATTTCACCTGAATGCATCTAAAATATTATCATTTTGATGTTTAATCTCTATAAAAATTATTCATGAATTATTTTACATTCCCTTTTCACACTCAAGTGTTTGAATTTCAGTGTGTATTTTGTGCTTATAACACATCTCAGTTTGGGAATTTAATTTTCAGTGGTTAAAGTACAATGTAGTCCTACCAAGCGGTACGGTTGTGTTTAACAGGAAAATATTTCACTCTGTTTCAGTTCCTTAGTTCCCCGAGATGTGTCTCCAGTCAGTGGGCATATTGGCTTGTGGCTACCGTATTGAACAACAGAGCTCGCTTGCTTGCTTTTTTAGTGTTTATTTATTTTTGAGAGAGGGAGTGAGGGGGATTAGGGGCAGAGAAAGAGAGAGAAAATCTCAAGCAGGCTTTGCACTGTCAGCCCAATGCGGGGCTTGAACTCACAAACCGTGAGATCAACACCTGCGTCGACACCGAGTCGGATGCTTAGCTGAATGAGCCACCCAGGCGCCCCGTGAACAGTACAGCTTTCTGTCAACTGACCCCTCTTTATTCTAATTTATGTCACATTATGTCCTACTATAATCAGAGACTTTCCTGCAATGTCCTGTGAACATAGCATGGTAACTGGGGCTCCGTTTTTTCATCTGTCCAATGGGGATACTGAGAATAGCTCCTCACATAGGCTTGTAAGACGTCAACAAGATTACTTAAGCGAAGTCCCAACAGCAGGTGCCTGCTGAGTAGTAGGTACCAGCAAATATGAGCTCCTGGTCTTGTTTTTCTAACATCATTGTGAATTTCTTCAGGGCAGGACCAGAGTGCTCCTGATCTCCCAAGCATTTCCCACAATGCTGAACTCACAGTTCAAAATAAACACGTACATTTACATTTTTTGATTGATTGAGGTGGCCTCAGAGGCATTCCTAATGGCCAGGGGAGTTCCACTTGGATTTAAAAAATTGAGTGTAGACAAAACACTCTGTGAATTCAGTGGCACACGGGTAGTTAAGAATCGACTGTGAGGGACACATGGGTGGCTCAGTCAGTTGAGCATCTGACTCTTGATTTCAGCTTAGGTGAAATGATCCCAGGATTGTGGAATCGAATCCCCTATTATAGGGCTCTGTGCTGAGTGTGGAGCCTACTTGAGACTCTTTCTCTCTCTTCCCTCTGCCCCTCTCCCCTGCTCGTTTGTACTCTCTCTTTCTCTCTCTCTCTCTAAGAAAGAAAGAAAGAAAGAAAGAAAGAAAGGACTGTGATTTGCCCTCATATGGAGTTCATCAATGTCAAGTTACTTTATTTAAATTTTACAATAAGTTAAATTTCCTTTCTTTAAGCAATGCAGTCAAATTTCAAAATTGTTGGAAAATAAAGGAAAGAAAAAAAATCTATACTCCCAGAGTTATTCCAATATTCTTTTTTATGAAAAATTTTTTTTAATGTTTATTTATTTTTGAGAGACAGAGACAGAGCATGAGCATGAGCAGGGGAGGGGCAGAGAGAGAGGGAGACACAGAATCCGAAGCAGGCTCCAGGCTTTGAGCCATCAGCCCAGAGCCCGACGTGGGGCTTGAACCTACTAACCGTGAGATCATGACCTGAGCCGAAGTCGGCAGCTTAACCTACTGAGCCACCCAGGTGCCCCCTCCAATATTCTTCATATGGGCTGCTAGGTAGAAAAGAAGCCACCTTCTCAATTTTATAGGTAGTGATACTGAGACTCAGAGATTCAAGAAGACTGATCAAGTTTACGTCAGAAATCCGGGTGAAGACACAAGAGAAAGGTTAGGTGTGCTGACGGCCCCTCCCAGTGTGGAACCGACAGGTTATGGTCGGGCAGCCCCTCTTCCCGGAACCACTGCCTTGAGTTTCCATGATGGATTTGAATTCGAGTGCGAGGCATTACTAAGAAATTGCATTGCCTTTATTTTCATTGCATGTTTACTTGCCTTCTAGGATTATGTCAGGGTTTCTTAACATCAATAGAAAAGGGGAAATTTGTAAAAACCAAATGGCGATGGCGTTCAGTTGCATCTTTGAAAGGAACCTGGATTCAGTTAGATCATTGAGGCTTTGTTTGACCTTAAACAGCTTTGACAGTTTAAATTTGAGATTTTAACCCCTCCATAAGGCTGTTAAACCAGCCAGAAAATGTGGAGCATTTGAGAAATTCCGCAGATAGAGGGGACACAAATGCGTTGAAAGGAACCCAAATGCTGGTGCTGGGGACACAGGTGCCCGTGGCAAGCCGGGGGGGGGGCGACATACCTGGGGCAGCGAATCCCTGGAGCTCCCTAAATGATGAGGCCCTGGGTCTTCAGCTCTCTCTTTCCTCAACGTGCACCAGCCTCCCTGGCACTTCCTGTAGAATGGCTTTCTAGCACCTTGGCATCTTGAGCGAGAGTCGGGAGAAAATCCTAACAGAGCTACCTGGCTGTGCTGCGTGCAATGTGCTGACTTGTCCATTCAGTGTGTGCTTTACAGCCTGTGGTGCATGCAGAATGGGCAGAGGGTTCGGAAGCAGATTCAGATGACATCCCTGGTGGGAGGCGTCTTGCCTTGTTTTGTGGCTATGTGGGTCAGAGAGGGGCTCGGGCTGCTTGCTCCTCACACACCAGTCTAGCGTGATGTGAATAATCCCAGGTGCCCTGTACCAACAGGCTGATCTGACACCATCTCTGAGTTTGGTTTGCTGATTGTAATTGTCATTTAGGAGCACAGGCGTCCTGTCTACAAAGGGGACGGAGAAATGGCACAAACTCCAAATCCAAAGGCTGGTTCTTACCCGCGTGGGCGGTCCTGGTGGCACCCAAACCTGTTTTCACACAAGATCCCTTCCCCAGGCTTCAGACTTTCATGTCGTTTCCCCAGTGGTGGCCTCTCCTGGGTCCCTCTGGCCTCCTTGCCGGGAACCAAGTCTCAAGGATTCCAATGGGACCGCCACGGGCCACTTTATCCAAATGTAGCTTAAATATTACGGCAATGAATGGTCTTTTGCTACTTGAGGAACTCGGCACCTGAACGGATGTGGTCCCAGGTGCTCAGGTGTCATTATGGCCACTTCCTGACAGGGCAACAGAGAGCTCAGAGAGGGGAACCAGTCGGCTCAAAGGGGCACGCATGCAGGGCAGGATTGACCCCGACCCCCCAGTGCACTCCCTCCCTTCTTGCTCTCGCCGGGATGTGATCGTGACCTAGAACTCCAGGGCTTGTGGCTGGGGCTGTCAGAACACTCACTCAAAGCCTCTCTGGGGCCTTCCCTCTCTTGCCCTCCAGTAAGCGGAGCAGAAGCTTGCAAAGAGCTCGAATTTCACTGGGGGATGGAGTGGCAGGCAGGCAGGCCTGGCTGCAGCGGTAATTTGTCTGGTTTACTAGGTCAGTTTCCTGTCAGGGCTCACTGTGGTTGAAAATTATTGTGGAGCCGGTTTCTTATTGACAGAGGCTTTATAAGCCCCCGGTATGTCTGTTCCGGCTTCCAGCCTGGAGGGAGCTGCTTCGCCACAACCTCTGAGGCCTTGCTTCTGTCATTGAGGGCTAGATATGCTTTTCCGGGGTCACCTGTGAAGCCACGCGCAGCATCAGGGCCTCGATTGGGGGCTTCCCCAGTTTGGGGCTGGCGCTGGCTGTCCTCAGCTCCCTTGCTGCTAAAACACCACCACTGTCTTTTTGGAGAGAATGTCACTTGATTTGTATTTTTGTTTGTTTGTTTAATGTTTATTTATAGTTGAGACACACACACACACACACACACACACACACACACACACAGCAGGAGCCGGGGAGGGGCAGAGGGAGAGGACACAGAATCCGAGGCAGGCTCCAGGCTCCGAGCTGTCAGCACAGAGCCCGACACGGGCCAAACCCAGAAACCGTGAGACCTGAGCTGAAGTCGGATGCTCAACCGACGGAGCCACCCAGGCTCCCCGAATTTCGCTTGATTTGTAAATGTAATCTGTTGTCCCTGTCTTCTCCCTTTTTCTCTGTCTGTGAGCCGTCCTGTGCTGTGGCCAGCCACATGTGGTTATTGCTTCCTCGAAATGGGGCTAGTCTGAATTCAGATGTCTCCCGTGCGTAAAAAACACACTGGGTTTCCAAGACTTGGTACGAAGCAGAAGGTAAACTAGCTCGTTAAGTTTTTCCCTATTAATTACGATGAAACGATAATATTGAAACTCTGTCGGGTTACATCAGAAATTACCATGACTTTCAGCTGTTTGTTTTTACTCTGTTAATGTGGCTACTGGAAGAACGTTGACCCGTGTGGCTGGCGTTCTATTCCCGTTGGGCAGTGCTGAGCTACACCAATTTATTTTCTCTACAATGCAGATTGCTCCTGTGCCCCTGTTCGCATTGGAAAGGCTTGGACCCACACTTCTAGTTCCTGTGTGACTTGTTTCTTGCCTCTACCTAGCTTCAGACTTCTTCACCTCGTGCTAATAATACTGCCTGTGTTTCCTGCATCTCATGAAATTTTATATGGGGAAGGGAACGCTTTGAAATGTGTGGCGCTGGCTGTAAGGAATTCTCATTTTTATGAGAATAAAAGGTGGTAACGGCTGCCACCTATAATAGAGAAGCCAGCATGTCTAGGATTAGTTCTCATCTTCCACCCCGTGCAAGGAGAAGCCAGAGAGCCTTTTCCTTCCTAAGAGTTAGGAACAGCGGTCTGAGAGAACTGGACTGTCTTTGGGTTCACAGTTCCCAGAGTAGAACTGGGGGAGTAAAAAACAAAAAGGTCATCGAACCGGGGAAGGAGACCGAGGGTTGCTGGCCTTTCACTTCTTTTGTTCTCGTTCTTGGCCGTCAGAACTGAAACTGATGGGCAGTTGGTGGAGGGTGGCCTCTGCAAAGTGGCCTGATCAGATTCCTGAGCTTCTAGGTCATCGAGCAGGATCGCGACTGGCCGGAGCCATGCTACTCCCTCCTGACCTTGAAAGGTGTGACGAGTGGACTCACATTCATTGCCTCTGTAAGCCTCTATTGCCTGTCTAGGATGTACTGGGCATTGATCTGATCTTTGTGAGAATTTGGTGAGCCAGCAAAGGAGTGAAATAGAGGAAAGAGAAGAAAAAAATCTGTGTTTCTTTTTTTCATTTAAAAAAACTTTTTTTTTTTTTAACATTTTATTTATTTTTGAGACAGGGAGAGACAGAGCATGAACAGGGGAGGGTCAGAGAGAGGGAGACCCAGAATCTGAAACAGGCTCCAGGCTCTGAGCTGTCAGCACAGAGCCCGATGCGGGGCTCGAACTCACGGACCGTGAGATCATGACCTGAGCCGAAGTCGGCCGCTTAACCGACTGAGCCACCCAGGCGCCCCAAAAATCCGTGTTTGATATTAGTGAACAACAACAATAAAGAAGCCAGAAATAGGGACGAATGTAAACTACTCCCTCCCTTCCTGTCCCCTTCGCCTCCTTTTGATCCTCAGAGTCAAGCCTCGTCCCTGGCACTCGTGGATCTCTGCAAATGAACGAATGAATGGGTTGTTTGTGTCAAAATAGACACGTTCATTTGTAAAATAAAACGGTTTGGGGTGTTGTGATTTCTCTCTGCGATTCCCAAGAAAGCTACCAGAAGATGTCAGGCATCAGTTTGGAGCAAAGCGGGATTCCGAAGGTACTCCATGTATCGGTAGGAAACTGGAGAAGGTGAACTCAGCCTACATGTGTCTGATATCAGAGATTTTTCTGAGGGGCTGGACGGAATTACTTCTCCGTAATTACCATACAAACATAATGTTATATAAACACGGAAATGCAATCATGTTATATATATATATATATATATATATATATATATATATATATATATGTTTTGTTTGCCTTGGTAGCATGGTCTTTCCTTTCTGTTGTTGTTTGGGTCCTTCTTCATCCAACCACTGTGTCCGTTAATACTGCCTTCTCCCACGTAACTCGTGTTGATACCCTGATATGGGTCTTTCCTCACTTTTCTCTGTGTGTATATAATCACAGACACACATCAGGTGCATATAGCATTCCTTTTGTCGAGGTGTATTTTAACTAAATGGAATAAAATAGTATCGCTTTCCTTATTCAATGGTACTGCACAGAAATTCCACCAAGACACAGAGCTCTAAGTCATTCCTTTTCGTGACTATATAATATTCCATTGTGTGGATCTATCATCATATCCTAACCTTCTCCTTAGCAATATGCCTGTTTGTTCCCAAGTTTGTTTGTTCGTTATTGACCTTTTGAACAATGTGTGTCCCTATGCCTCCTTTTTTTGGTACGGGTGTTTTTATTTATGTTAGCTAAGTTCCCAGGAGGAGATTACAGAGTATATACATACTTTTTAATTTTAATAAATATTACAATTTTTATAATTTTATATTTTATATTTATTGATAAATATATTTATTTATAATAATTATTAACATTAAAATACTTATAAATTTTAATAATAGTGTCACAGTACTTTCTGAAAAGACTGTAACAGTTCTCATTTTCATCAGCTGTGTAAGAAAGTACTCCTTTGCCATACCTCCAGAAGGGTATTTTTTTTTTTAAAGAAATTCCTTGCCAGTATGATAGATATAAATGAATAATTTATTGCTCTAGACTGGGAGTCATGGGTGGGGGGTGGACTCCTTCTCAGAACACTGTTTTTTTTAACAGGCAGAATAAATTACATGGGATCACAAAGAAAACTAATTATATTGAAATATAGTTCTCAAATATCAAAAAACCTCCAATGTACAATATAGACGTATGTGTGTCTCTATTAACATATTAAATAACACAGTCTAGTTGCAGGGCTCATAGCTACCATTAATTCAAAGAAGTGAAATATAGATGGTATTTCAACATATGTGCCACAACTGTAACATGATATGAAAAGATCTGTGATTTGTAATGGAGACAAAGTCACAGGCACTGCTCACATGACTGTGGTTTGTCGCCTGCACTTGTGATTGAACATAAACTCTACAATTCAGCTGGAAATGAATGAAACCAGAAATGTCATGTTTTTCCATGCAAGCTCATAGACTGCCCAATATTATCCTCAGGCTCCTTGGGGCCTCTCCGTACTGTAGGTTAGGTAGGTGCCCCTGCTCTAGACTCTCAGAGAAGAGACTTCAGAGACTGTCCGATTCTACTCTTTCATTTTACCGCAGAGCAAGACAGTATCCTAGAGATCTGAGGTTAGATCTCCCAGCCCCCTTCCTGGTATTCTTTTGCCCCCAGTTTTCCATCTCTCTAGGGAGGCCCACCCCAGCAGATGAGGTTGGCTTAGCCTCCTCTGTTTGGCTCCAAGTCCCGGCTAGACCAGTGGTTGGGAAACTACAGCCTGTGGGCCACGTCCAGCCTACTGCTGTTTCTTGTAAATAAAGTATTATCAAAACACAGCTGCATCCATCCGTTTTCGTATTGTCGTGACTAGTTCCTGTTACGATGGCAGAGTTGAGTGGTTGCGACAGGCCACAGGGGCCACAGAGCCTACAATGTTTACTCTCTGGCCCTTGGCAGGAAAAGTCGGCCAGCCCCCAGCTTAGACCCACAGGTGATGTGTAGTCTGACCGCCACTGTGCCTTAATGCTGCCTCTTCCAACTGTGGAGCTGGGGAGCACAATGGCACCCTTGTTTTAGGGACTTTGCATATACTGTTCCCACTCTCAAGAATGCTGACCCCTCAGCCCCCACTCCTGTGATTTCAGTCCTTCCAAGAAGCCTTCCCTGATCGACCCCTTTCCTCAAGTCTAGTTTGCCTGCCCCTAATGCGTGCCCCTTGAGTGCCCACCTTGACTAGCACCGGTCATGTTTAACTGTAACTGTCTAGTTGCCTGTCTCTCCCCCACACTAGATATAAGCTCCCTGATAGAAGTTCACTAATATATCCACAGTATCTGGCATTACAGAGATGCTTGAGACATATTTGTGGGCTGGCTGGCTGGCTGGATGAATGAATGAATGAATGAATGAAGTAGGTGAAAGTTTATCCTCAATGGCCCTTACAGTTCACTACTTTTTTTTAAAATTTTTTTTAATGTTTATTTTATTTTTTTTGAGACACAGAGAGACAGAGCATGAACGGGGGAGGGTCAGAGAGAGAGGGAGACACAGAATCTGAAGCAGGCTCCAGGCTCTGAGCTGTCAGCACCAGAGCCCGACGCGGGGCTCGAACTCACGGACCGTGAGATCGTGACCTGAGCCAAAGTTGGACGGTTAACCGACTGAGCCACCCAGGCGCCCCAGTTCGCTACTTTTTTATCCTTCTGTCTTTCCCTTCAAGGACAACCTATCACCACCCTGCTCTCCTTTAAATGGACTCACTATAATCCCCTCCTACTATTGAAATGTGTTTTCCGGAAATAACTTGATAAACTTATTCTTAAATATCTGATACAGAGTAATGTAAGGGCCACGAGAGCACAAATCTTCTCTATGTTATTTGCCCCTTTTATCAAATGCCCAGTACATACATGGGAGTGTACAAAGAAGGTGTTCGGGAGATATTTTTCCAAATAGATTAATGTTTGTGGTAGCTCAAGTTTGGCTTAAACCAAAGGAATACGTCTCTAACTGTGGAATTTTTGGTGTGAGAGGTCAAGTTGGGAAATATTTTTGGAAATAAAATATCTTCTCTTGTGTTTCTGAAATACCGCTAATTCAAAGACTTCCCCTTCCGCTTAACTGTAAAAGGTAGACTGGCATCTTAGGTGTTAGGGTAGGGGATGGAAACGCTAGAGGAATGTGTATTAGGAGAGGTATGAAAACCCAGGGAAGGTGGGTTTTTGTGAGAAAGTCTGGTATCTTTGTGGCTCCCCTATCTCAAAATTCTTTCAACCCCGAATGTACAAAGGTTAACCTTTTTGATGTGTATGGGTAGTCTTGACAGCCCAGCTTCTTTTTATTTTAAATGTTTATTTTATTTATGTATTTTTTTTTTGAGAGAGAGAGAGAGAAAGAGAGAGAACAAGCAGGGGAGGGGCAGAGAGAGAGGGAGACACAGAATCTAAAGCAGGCTCCAGCTCTCAGCTGTCAGCACAGAGCCCGACGTGGGGCTCAAACCCATGAACTGTGAGTTTGTGACCTGAGCTGAAGTCAGACACCCAATTGACTGAGCCACCCAGGCACCCCGGTGACAGCCCAGCTTCTGATCCCCAGTTCTAGCTCTGCTCTGGGGCCACCCTTGCTAGCTCTGGATGAGAGAGTAGAGTTAGTGTCTCATGTGCCGGGTGACTAGAAGTCCCCCTCCCAAGGCCAAGGTGCCATCACCGGTGCCTTTGGGGGCTCGTGGTGCCTCGGTTTGGGGTTGCTCCTGGCCATGCAGGCTGCTGGGAGGTGCCACCTGTTATGGCCCAATATCCCGTTTTCCCCATACTGGGCTTCTGTCTTTCTCCAATGGCCTGTGTCTGTACTGGTAAAGAGATCTCACTACCCCTTCAAAGTGCCAGAGAAGTTGGAGATCTCAGCAAAGTTTCCAGATCTTTTGCAACCTTCAAGGGGGCTAGAGAGCTGATCGGGTTCCTGTCCTAGCTAGAGAGGGCCCCTCGTAGTGAGAAGGGGGGAAGTGAGAAGTGGGGGGAGTGAGGAAAATGACAAACACAACTTCCACATCTCTGCTCTTTCTGGACCACGGCTGGGAAGGATAAGGTAGATTAGCGAATAGTGTCCCTTTTCCCACAATCACTGATTCTCAGGTAGCTTTTCTTGGGTGGAGAGGAAAAGACAGATTCTGTGCAGATGTAAGGCCTCTGGCTCGATGGGCCCCTAACACTCTCTTTCTTTCCCAGTCCCCTTCTCTCTTCAACCAGCCCGCTTGAGAAAGTATCCCGGACGCCCCACAGTTCTAGTCCTTGCCCTGCTTGAGAATCCGTGAGGATTATCTGAGGTCATTCGGTCTTGACCTTCTAATGCCTTCTTGCCCTGGGCAGCCAGTCTGTGGCCTGGGTCCATAAAGCCTTCCTAAAATGTCCAGGTGGTCTGGCCTGCTGTAGCCACGTAAATGGCGTGTGCCAAAGACGGGAGCCTGGCCCCGGCAATGCCTGTAGCAAGTCAGCACAGGAAAATCACGTAAGAGCCACAAACTTCTGAGTCCACAGGGCAGCTACAAATCCCTTCTTTTCTGGAACGTACCACCAGCCCAGGGATGGACTGTGACGAATATTTGGCCTCGGGCAATGCTGGAGCCTAGGGAATGCTTTAGATGCATGTGTGTTTTCTCACAGAATTATAAAGCCCAGCAGCTCCCGGTGCCAGAGCTCGCAGAGAGTTTCTGTGTTTTTCGACTATTCATTAGTGATTACATACCCCCCTGAACACCTGCAAAACCGATGCATAAAGCGAGCATTCATGGACTTTGGCAAGGCCTTCATGGGAACTGCGGAGCATGGGCCACGGTCATTGTATCTCCAGATAAAAACATTCTCTTACCAAGGAGGCCTCTGAAAATAGAAGCAGGCTGCAATTTCGGTTCGGCACCACGGGGTATTAAAAAGAAAAGTGTTACTTCACCTCGTCTCTTTATAAAGTCAGCACGCTGCGGGGCCGCGGCGTTCCTGGACAAACTCTCTTTCAGGGACCCTTTGGGGAGTGACAAGAGGGGGTGGTGGGCGCTGCGTGATCGGGCCAGAGGACGGCCCGGCCGTCGGTGCCTTGTGGCCTGTTCTCCTGCACGTTATACTGATTTACAGCAGGATAACAGGAAACACGGAGCCTGGGTGGCCTTCTGTGTAATCCTGGGTGACAGATTGCTTCTGCCCCTTATAAAAACGGTGCCATAATTAATCCAAAAAGGCCAACGGTAATAAATAACCATTAAAAGAAATAGCATCTTGATACAAAATATGGCGGTGACTTTTCGCATGGGTCTCTCTCACCGTTATTTGTTTATTTATTTATTTTTCTTGCAAACGTTGGCTCTTAAGTGACAAAATGGCTGCTGCCGGCACAGGAAGGCTCCGGAAATCGGGGCTGGGGGTACAGTGGTGAAGTCTGAGCTGGCTCAAGGGGCAGAGCCCAAGTGTCCTCAGGAGGACAGTGAGGACCATTTTACAGGGTAGGGCAGCTGAGATTTCTCTGGGCATCAGAGAGCCCAGGCTCCTGAAAACGTAAAAATATTTTGTCTACAGAGGCAAAAAGACGTTTATGTTGATTCACTGTCAGATGAAATTGGCCGGCCTGGATAATTTAGCAGGGTTTTTCTTGAGTGTGGGTGGGTGGATGGGGGGCGGGGGTAGGCGCGGGGTCGGGGGAACAGGGCTGGGGAGGGCCCCAGATCGCCCCTCTGCTCTGCCTGTGTAGACAGCCTCCAGTGGTCAATTAGCCTCCTGAAGTGCCTCATTCTCCGATAACAGCTTATCCGCTAGGAAAAGGGACGCTCACAGTATGTTTTATCCTCATACATATAAACACACATCGTCACAAACTCATTTAGGTTAGAAAGGACTTTTAATGGGACATCTGGCTCTCTTCCACGACTTCTTGTCAAGGCAAAGTAGATTCCCTTGTTAATATCCTGTAGCAACCACATGGATGTCTAGAATCTGTGGTTACGTAGAAATATTTTTTGCCTCTTGCTATCGATTCAGCTGGTACAGGGAGCAAAAATAAAATAGTTAATCCCAAGAAATGACCGCCAGAATTTCCATAGATATCATCACCCTGAAAGGTGGACGAAACTTAAGTGCTGGCAAATAAGGGAAGCCAGGATTCTTAACAGAGAGTCATGGTCAGGGTGGTGGAACTGACTTGTAGCCGTGAGTAAAAATCCTGCTCTCCAGTTGGGGGAGCAGTGGAGTATAGCGGCTGAAGTACGGACTCTGGAGTGGGACTCCTCGGGTTTGAATCCCAGCTCGGTCACAAACTACCCGTGTGAACTTGGACCTGATTTTTGACCCCTCCGCTTTTCTGAGTTTAAGTGACTTCCTCATCTGTAAAATAGCATCATAATCGCTGCTAACCGCAGAGGGTCATTGCAAGACTTAAACAAGTTAACGTGGACAGAGCACTTTAAACGCTGCCCAGCTATATTGATGTTCATCGTCATAAGTTAAATTATCCAGATCATTGGTTATCGCTGAAGAATCGCTTGCGTCGGGGTGCCTGGGTGGCTCAGTCGGTTGAGCGTCGGACTCTTAATTTTAGCTCAGGTCTTGATCTCGACCTGAGATCGAGTCGGGAGATCGAGTCCCAAGTTGGGCTCCACGCTCAGCCTGCTTAAGGTTCTCCCTCGCCCTCTCCCTCTGCCCCTTTCCCACTTGCATGTGTGCTCCCCCCCCTCAAAAATAAGTAAATAAATAAAAATCCACCTCGAAGGGAATTTTCTATATTTAAAGGAAATCATAGATGTTAAAGACCTGGCGTATATTTGGCACTCAGACCGTTGTATTAGTATGAGCAGTGGTACCTCACCAAAGATCTCAGTGGATTATTTGGGGGAAGTAGAATAAATAAATAATGATGACAAATAAAATGGGAGAATTTCATCAGCTGCAGTAACATCGGACACACGGAAAAGGATGCATCCACTTCTATCTCCTGGTATCAATACGTAAGCACGGTGATACGAAGCAAGCTCTTATTTAAATAATTCAGTGTGTGTAAAAAGTCGATACAATCAGGTCTCTACCACATCTTGTTCTTTCTCACAGCAGGATTTTTTGTTTTGTTCTAGATAATGCCCTAAGCTTCCCAGTGTATTTCGCATGGAGGTAGCCATGATCTGCAATCTTGAAAAGAGAACAGCTAGATTGTACAAGATGATTTCCTATTATCCTGTTCGTGTCACCTGTTAACTCGAGGCTTGATTCCGCTCCTCCCACAGTGTAGACTCCATGTTATGGTAAGTGGGGAAGGTTGTCAGTTACCTAATAATGATAAAGCTCTGGATAATTTAGGCAGGATAAAAAGCTTGCTCTTTTCTGGATGATCTGGTTAATTATCTGGTTAAATTAGGTTAAAACCTTTTTGTCAGGGGGGCCTCTAATTATCTGGAACCAGGTAACTGTGTCCTTTTAAGAGCCTTTAGGCTTGAATTATTCATCGACAGAACCCAGCATCCCGGGAAGACACCCAATTCTTTACCTGCCGTTTTGTGCATGGATTTGGATGGAGACTCTTCAGCTGTTCTATTTACAGCTTCTTGTCGATGCAAAATATTCAAACCATCTCCATTTTTTTTTTCCTTTACAAAGGAGAGATCCAACTTTGAGCTGTAAGGATGCTGGTGCTCCACTTGGAAGATCGGTAGCAAATTTTCCCAAGAGACACAAACAAACACATACATAACCGGAATATCAGTGAGGTCTTTTTAGAGGAGACACATTAAAATGCAAGGCAGGAGATAATGAGATAAGCAGCAAGTTACAGGTTTCTTAATTCTAGCGTGAAAGGAGGGGGGGCGGGGGAAGAACAGAAAACCCCAGTAAAGTAGCTTAGCACAAGGATCTCCTGGGCTTGATATTGAGCTTGTATGTGTGCGTGTGTGTTGGGGCGGGAGGGTGTTAGGGGGTGTTTTCGCCATCATCTCAGTGACATAAGTGGAAATGGAAAGAATTGCCTTTGAGGTGACAGGAGAGATATTAAAACCATGCAAATCTTTTTTTTTTTTTTTTTTTTTTTTTTTAGATTCTGGTTTATGTCTGTGTCCCACCTCTATTAGCATATTTCTTTTTTTTTTAATTTTTAAAAAACATTTATTCATTTTTTGAGAGATTGAAACAGTGAGTGGGGGAAGGCCAGAGAGAGAAGGAGACACAGAATCCGAAGCAGGCTCCAGGCTCTGAGCTGTCAGCACAGAGCCTGACGCAGGGCTCGAACCTATGAACCTTGAGATCATGACCTGAGCTGAAGTAGGACGCTCAACCGACTGAGCCACCCAGGTGCCCCATCTGCTAGCATATGTCTGAGTCAAATATAGGACATGTCTTCTGGTTATAGCTTGACTCTATCCTGGCTATTCTGGGGGAAAATTGTTACCATTTCTTGAGAACAGACGATGTAGCAGGCATAGCGCTGGCAGCTTTGACCTCATTTACAGCATCCCTACCACAACCCAGCGGGGTGACGTTATTGCCCCTCTGGTGATAGATGGGGAGAGAGGCTTGAGAGTTATTGCTCAAGGCTGGGAATCAGACCCAGGTTCCCTGGACTCAAAGCCAGGCTCTTAGCCACAGCGGCATTCAGAGCCTCCAACGTTATGTCCAGACAAATGGTCTAATTGCCCGGCTTCAGTCTGGCCTAGAAAAGAAGTAAGACAAGAAGTAGTCTGGGCTACTTAGTGGAAAGGCAAGAGAGAGAGCCCTTGACTTCTGGCCAGAGAATCTGAGCACCAGCTAGCTGGTGGCTTTGGGCAGGTTACTTAACTTCTCTGAGCTAGTTTCCTCTCTGATAAAACTGAGATACGAATACATATTTTTCAGGGGGTGTTTTGAATCTTAATTGATGTAAATGAAAGCACAGGACTACTTAATTCATGTTAAAAAAAAAAAAAGTTAGAGAGGGAGGGAGCCAAAACATAAGAGACTCTTAAAAACTGAGAACAAACTGAGGGTTGATGGGGGTGGGAGGGAGAGGAATGGGTGATGGGTATTGAGGAGGGCACCTGTTGGGATGAGCACTGGGCATTGTATGGAAACCAATTTGACAATAAATTTCATATTAAAAAAAAGAAAAAAATAATGCATGGAATAACACAGTATAAAAAAATAAAAATAAAAAAATAAAGTTACCCCCCAAAATAAATAAATAAATAAATAAAATAAAAATAAAAACCAAACCAATAAACAAAAAACAAGATTGTAAGTCCAGGAGGAAATCAGGCTAAATATTGACATAATTAAAACAAATATTTTTTTTAATGTTTATTTATTTTTGAGAGCGCGGGGAGAGGGAGAGGGAGAAGGAGACACAGAGTCCGAAGCAGGCTCCAGGCTCCGAGCTGTCAGCACAGAGCCCGACGCGGGACTCAAACTCCCAAACCACGAGGTCCTGACCTGAGCCCAAGTCGGCCGCTCAACCGTGCCCCTAAACATTGATTTAAATTACAGTTAGCTCCTCTTTTCAGTAAATGGTGTTGGGAAAACTGGACAGCCACATGCAAAGGCATGAAACTGGGCCGCTGTCTTACGCCATCCACGAAAGTTAACTCAACATGGATTAGAGACGTCAGTGTAAGACCTGAAACCACAAAACTTCCAGGAGAAAACATAGGTGGATAAGCTCCTTGACATCCATCGTGGCAATAATTTTTTGGATTTGGCAGTAAAAGCCTGGGCAACAAAAGCATAAGTAAACAAGTGGGCCCACGTTAAACTAAAAATCTTCTGCACGGCAGAAGAGAACACCAACAAAATGAGAATTTGCAAATCATATATCTGATAAGGGGTTACTACACATAAAACATATAAAGAGCGCAGACAACCCAGTTGCAAAATGCCAAACTATCGGGTTCAAAAACTTAGAACTGCCATGTGATCCAGTAATTCTCCTTCTAAGTATTTATTCAAAGAATGCAAACACATGGGGGCGCCTGAGTGGCTCAGTCGGTTGAGCGTCCGACGTCGGCTCTGGTCATGATCTGGCAGTTCGTGAGTTCAAGCCCCGCATCGGGCTGTGTGCTGGCAGCTCGGAGCCTGGAGCCTGCTTCGGGATTCTGTGTCTCCCTGTCTCTCTGCCCTTCCCCCTGCTCATGCTCTGTCTCTCTCTGTCTCTCAAAAATGAATCAACGTTAAAAAAAAAGAAAAGAAAAGAATGCAAAAACCCTAACTCGAAGAGATATCTGCATTCCCACAGCCATTGCAGCATTGTTTACAGCAGCTAAGATATGGAAACCACCTATGTGTTCACCAAGGGATGCATGGATAAAGAAGATGTGACATATGTTACATCTATAATATATACAGTATTACTCCGCCATAAAAAAGAAGAAAATTTTGCTATTTGCAACAAGGATGGACCTTGATGGTTATCATACTAAGTGAAATAAGTCAAAGACAAATACCATATGAGTTCATATGTTGAATCTAAAAAAGCAACCCCCCCAAAACCCAAGCTCATAGATACAGAGAACAGATTGGTGGTTGCCTAGAGGTAGAAGGTGGGGGGTGGATGAAAAAAGCGAATGGGGTCAAAAGGTATAAACTTCCAGTTATAAAATAAATAAGTCCTCAGGGTATAATGTGCAGCACGATGACTATAGTTAATAATACCCTGTTGCATATGTGAAAGTTGCTAAGACAGTGTATGTTAAAATTTGTAACTACGTATGGCGACAGATGTCAACGAGACCTATGGTGGTGATCATTTTTGCAATCTCTACAAACGTCGGAACGTTATGTTGCACGCCTGAAACAAATACAATGTTATATGTCAGTTATGTCTTCATAAAAAGAAAGCAGAAAGGTTTACTTCCTCTCTGGGCCCACTGTTACCACCTCAGCCTAGGCCCATAATCTCACCTGGACTTTTGCAACATTTTCTATCAACTTCACCTGCCTGTAAGCTTTGTCTCTCTCTCTCTCTCTCTCTCTCTCTCTCTTTAATGTTTATTTATTTTTGAGAGAGAGAGAGACACGGAGAGCAAGTGGGGGAGGGGCAGAGAGCGAGATGGAGATATAGAATCCAAAGCAGGCTCCAGGCTTCTAGCTATCAGCATAGAGCCCAATGTGGGGTTCAAAGCCGATGTCAGATGCTTAACCGACTGAACCACCCAGGTGCCCCAAGCTGCTAGCAAAGAGAGCATTCTGAAATTACGGTGTGATATTGTGACTCCCCTACTTAAAATCCTCCCGTGGCACCTCAAAGACTATGGGGCCAACCCAAATTCATCACTGCAGTGCAGATATGGGTGTCTCCATGATTTGGTCCCTGCCCCCTTTTAAGCCCCTTTTCCTGACATGCCCGCTGTATTGAGCTGTGGTTTCAAAAATGAATCGTAATCTTTCCTACATTCAGATCTTTGCACACGCCACGCTCTCTTTTGGGAATGGCTTCCGGCTCAGGTTCATTCACTTCTGCTCCAAACCTTCGCTGATTTTTCTAGCCCACAGTTGCTACATCCTCCTCTCTGTTGCAATAGCCAGAAACTTCCCAGATCGTGGCAATGGTTTTCTTACACGTATCTCATCTGCTAGATTGAGAGCTGCTTGAACCCAGGCCCAGGAGGATCTGTCTCTGTAGTCCTAGCTACATATCCTTTATTCAAGATGCTTCCTACATATCCTTTATTCAAGAAAGACTTTGGGGCGGGAGTGGACAATGGACCAATTAGGAGAAGGCTGCAGTTGTCCCGGGGAAGAAATGGCAAAGATCTGGACTATGAGGTAGAGGGAGATCTGGGTTTCACCTCTCTCAAAACCCATCCCCTCTGCATTGATTGATTGGTTGGTCAAGTGGGCACGTCCTCTGTTACCTGCCTGTCCACAGATATCTCTTGAAGCACAGCTTCCCCCCCAGAGTGGAGGAGCTGAGGGGCACCTGAGTGGCTCAGTCGATTAAACGTCTGACTCTTGATTTCTGCTTCGGTCATGATCTCACAGTTTGTGAGATTGAGCCCTGAGTCAGGCTCCGTGCTTTCAAAAGAAAAAAAGAGTGGAAGACCTGAACCAGGTCAGTGGCAAGGGGATGGAAAGGGAGGAGTGGGTTCAAGAGGTTTAAGGGATTATTGAAAAGTAGAATTAAGAGAAACAATTGTATGTGAAGGCCAAGGTAGAGAGAAAAATCCAGCACGAATTATCCCAGTGAATCAGGAAGGAGAGCATGATATTTCCACCTTTAACACAATCTATTTGTTATTCAGAAAAATGGAAAAGTAACTGCTTACGCGTGGGTCATGCCCAAGCCAGTCTGAAGGCTTCAGAACTAACAGGGTAGCAACAGAGGCTGAAAGGTGGTCATGTAGAAACCGGAGGTCTGCAGTAAACTTGTGCTGGGTGAGCTCAGTCCTTCACAGAGGAGGAAGAAGAAGGGGCTTAGAGGGATTTGGGTTTCCTACCAGGGCAGAAAGATTTCTGATCCTATCATGGCTCGAATGACAGAGTGGTCGTTCTGTTATTCTAGTCGGTGTCAAGGTGAGGGTTCCCTCCAAATTCCCTCTGGTTTTCTCTCCAAATACCTGGCACTTCTGGAAAGGGCAAAACGTATTTCTTTATCACTGTTACGTTTATACTGAGAGCATGTGGCTGTGTCTAAATGGGCGGTGTTTAACAAAGGTTAGTCCTTTATGGATTTTTGATCAATCTGATGACTTTAGGGGGATGGTGGAGGAAGCCACTCAGAGGCTGTATTTCAGCAACCTCCAAATTCAGTTTGCAGATGAGAGAACGGAACCCCTAAATTTGAATGGACTGCTCCCCAGTAACTGTAGTACCAGAAAGACACTTCCCCCGCCCCAGCCTTCCTACGACTCAGCTCTTGTATATTTTTCATTGTTCCCTGCTCTCCTCCAGCCTTCACAACCAAATGCCTTCAGGATCAGAAAGCTGACACTCCAGAAGGTATGGCAGTTGGGTAAATGGTTTGAAGTTTTGGCTACCCACCTTGGTTTAGAAGACAGGTCTTGGTTTTAGGAACTGAACACCAATTTCAGCTTCAAGGAAAAAGTCTTCTGTGTCCAGATTTCCTACGCATTGTTAGAGGGTCGAGAGAAAGGCTGTTCGTGTTTTAGACAGAATGGACTTTAAAGCAGTGGTTTCAATGTTGACTATACATTGGAATCACTTCAGTGCTTAAAAATTCCCGATGCCTTGGTCCCACTCCAGAATTCGTAATTTAGTTGGCCTGGGGGTGCGGTGCGGGCCACCCTGGGGTTTTTGAAATAGCCTCACGTGTTCCCAGTACTAAAACCAAGGCTGAGAACCACTCTCTGGGATGTCTCGGCCTCCGTTAGCTCTAAACTGTTCACCAGAGCTGTTGGCCTCACCTTGTGCAGGGGGCTGTTGGAGGCCTTGACGCGGAAATCGGAATGAGAACAAAGAGAGAGGAAGTTAAGACATAAGAAAGTATTCAGAATAAAGATTCCTTATTAACCAAACCCAGTAAAGGAGGGAAAAGATGTTTTCATTTCTGCCAAAGGCCATATGCGAGTGCCTGTGGGGGAAAGCATATCCATAGCTTTGTGACTGAACCAATAATTCATATCTGATTCAGAAGCTGACGTTGTTGGATTATAGCTCTACAGCTGTTCGTAGTCTCAGCCCAGCCTTTCCCAATGGGACTCATTGTAGCAACACATCTCATTTATAGAACTCATATGCAGGGGCCCAGAGACCCCCAAACTGTAAATTAAAACCTTGTGTATATTACTTTGGTGAATTCAATTCCGAGGCATTTTGGCTTTTCCAAATAGGCCATTTTCACTAGAAAGTGGAGGGGGCCGGGAACACAATGGAAAGGAAAGAGGTCTTTTGTATTCACCCTTCCTATTTCTGGTTGGAGATCTTGACGCGAAGGTCAGAATGGAAATAACTTCTGATAAAATGCTGAGGCTTTGGTCAGGCGTGGTACTGGCATGCCATGGCGGGGGGAGAAGGGTGGGAAAACAAGGGAGCAGGAAAGACAGAAGGATGGAAATTTGGAGCCTGAGTGTTAGACCTAGAAAGTTCCTCAGAGACCACCTTCTGGTAGAAGACCAGCTCAAAAGGTATTTATTCTTAGAGGCTTCTCTGGAGGAGGGCTTTTTTTTCTCCAAGTTGACAGTAGGAAAGGAAACTGAGACCCAGAGAGAGAACATGTCTTGACCAAAGTCACACCATTAATTAGCGGATAAGGTGGCACTAAAAGCCATGTGTCCGGACGCATCATCCAGTGTCCCTCCTTCTTACCAGGTTGCCTTCGTGATACTTTGGTGGTATTAAAGGAGACCTAAGGAGAGAGTGTTCTAGGTACTATTGTGAAGACGAAGTAAGCCCATGAATCAGAAAAAATGGCCAGGAGTTTCAGGTCAAGAGAATTTTCCAGGGTTGTCCCAGATAAGATACCCCTAGAGCTTGAGGGTGATCCAAAAGTGGGGATAGATGTGGGGGACATTTTAGAGGGTGAACGAACCAGATCAATGACGTACTCACTGGATTTTGAAGAGGAAAAGGGATAGATCGGGCCGGGAGATGATGACTGTCTCATCTCGATGCCCCACAGATCTGCATGTGTCCCTGTCCAGTGTGTTGACTTAAACTACTCAGGTAATGGCTTCTATCATGTAGTTAGTTCTTCTCTATTTAGAGCCAGACGTTTTCCTCTTGTCTCATATTATTAAGGAATCAAGGACTACCACCATCGCTCTTCTGCTTCGTAGGGTTTCCACTTCCATTGCTGTCCTTGATACTGTTGCTGATGTGCTATTTGGGAAGACCAGGCATTTATACCCCAAACAGGTAAGTCCAGAGAAGTTTTCTCCTGCTCTTTCTAACTACCCCCTACTCTACCGTATGTAACTGAAATTTATTTCTTAAGCATTTAAAGGAGAGCTTGCTGTGTACAAAGTACCGTGCTGAAGCTCAAGGGCCAAAATGAAAAGCATCGTGGCTATGTCCGGAATTCAGGCAGTGGGAAGACCATGAAAATCGGGGCACCAGAAGTGGCCCTGTGGAGGAAGCAGGTTTGAATCGATGCTGTGCAGGAGGGACATGGAAGGCCTCAGGGCAGGAGAGACAGCTTGAGCACAGACGTGGATCGGGAAATGTTTTCGACATACTGGATGATGGTGGCCGGACCAGTGGCGAAAGCCTTTGGGAAGAAGGAAGTAGGGACCGGATCGCGCCTTGGGCATTGACTTGCTGTCCAGGTGTCGAGGCATAGCAAATGTGTTGGATGGAGCCATTTGCACCTTGTTCTGAACTATGTCACAACCCACACTTTGCACCAGTGGGATGGCTGGATGAAATTCTACTGCATCCTACGTCCGGCAAAGTGTGACTGCTGCTTTTTGGTCGGTGAACTGAATGGGTGGGAGGTGAAACCTCTGCACTTGGTCGCATTAGCACCTTGCTCCAAGCAACTCAGATACACTTCACAGCCTCCCCCCCACCCCCACTCCCTTTTGGCCTGTGACCTCACGCATCCTCATAGATAAAAAGACTTCTAACACGGTCATTGCTAAGTGGATGGTTTTGAAATGAGGCCCATCTTGTGTTTGCTATCTTTGCGTCTGTGTTTCCTACTTGGAATTTCTTGGCCAACCACAGCCAACCACGCTGTGACCGACTCACGTCGGAAACACAACTGCTGGGTGACTGACTATATCGTCTTCCTGCGAGACACCCTGCAGTTTTAACAGGCAAGACAAATCTGAATGAGAAGGGGGTGGCGAAGAAGAGTATGAGGGTCTGGGTGGTTTTGGGTTATGGGGCAGCCAAACAATTCCAATCTATGGTAACGTTCAGGGACTTCTTCTGAAGCTCACTCTGCCTCTTGATGATGGTGGAGTCTTACCCAGTTGGCCTCAGACAGTAGACCACGGGCTGACGTGGTTTGTGAATTCTATCTCCGCATGTCTCTACCTGGGTCTGGGCAAGGAGCTCAGGTTGGCTGTAGGGACGATAACGTGTTTTTCTTGCCCGACCTACTACTCACCCTCCAAGGCCAGATCTCGAGTTGTTTCTGCCACACAGCCTGTCCCCATCGCTCCAGCTCGCTGAGATCGTCACCTATTTAAAATTCATAAATCTCATTGTCTGTACCTCTCACTTGCAAATAATTGCATATTATCTTGCCAAACCACTTGTCACGTTGTCTCTTCTCTAATGTAATCCTTATGCTGGTACTTACATTGGATATGTTGATGCTTTGTTCCTCCAGATTGGTTGCAAGCTCCGTGCGAGCAAGGGGCAGACCTACTGGTTCATTGTATATATAATCATGTTACTTTGCATTTCTCTGGCACTTTAGAGCTTACGCATCTATTACCTTATTGGCGCCTCACAATAATTCTGTCAGTTTAGAAGAGCCGGTGTCGTTAGTTTCCTCATTTCCCAGACAGGGTAGCCTGGAGTTAAGAAGCATAAAATGTTTTGCCCAAAGTTACACTGTCCCATATTTTCTATGGGACAGGGCCATCGGAGATGCTCAGTCAGTATCATTGATTTATCTGTTCATTAAATCCGGGCTCGGTTCCGCCACCAGTCTGATGTCTTAAGCGATAGGTTCTGAATTTGGGAGAGACGACTGGCTGGGAAAATCTCCTGAACTGACTGGCTGAATATGCAACCTTCTGCTTCACCCTCAGTGTTTGAAATGCGTTTGGTAAATCAGGACAACACAGACAGATGATAGCTCCGATTTTTACCATGTGTCCCTCCTCCCTGTTTTCCTCCGGAGGATGTTGCTGAGAATCCCTTTTTGGCTGCTTGCTTTCCCTCTCCTTTTCACGCTGCCTGGAAAGACACAGGTGGGGGTCATGAAACAGTGGGTTTTTACATTCTTCTTTCCAGATGTCATCTATTTAGTTCTTGCAATAATACTTGGCAGCCATATTCGATGTGAGAAGTGTAAAGATTACTTGAAACCATATGACAGAACGGTTTTTCTTACGGAACCGACTGTTGAAAGAGGCTTTGGTAGAAAAGTGGCACAACAAAAATGGAATTTGTAAAGGGGGATTTTATACCTTTGACATTTCCAGGAGGAGCCTGTCAACCTGAGAAGGACCAAAGTGCATGGTCCTAGGGTCCTAGGGTCCAAGGACCTAGGGCCCTTTCTGCCTCAGTGGGTGCAGCACAGAGGGAATCCGAGCGTGTGTAAATTAGCCGCCCCTTCCTGCCCCCCGCCCAGCAACCCCCCCCCCCCCGCGTCCCATTCTGTCCTCGGTGTATTCAGACGAAAGTAAAGTTTTCAATTTGTCGGAATTACCTGAGAAGTTGTAAGGATAAATGAGGTGTGAAAGCACTTTGAAAGTGGGGAATTGCTTTGAAGAATCCAGACCCAGTCTAAACAGAACCCCCTGTACTTTATAATCCAAGAAGAAAGCCGGCAATGACAATGATTAAAATGAGGTTGGGGAAGAGGTAGAGGAGAAGTGGGCTTCGAGGGAGTGTGTCCCTGGGTCAGAGGCAGCTTGGGGGCAGAAAGAAATGCTAAGGAGTTCCAAGATTTGAACCCAACCGTCACTTGCGTGCGCGGCGTAATGGGGATGATTCATCAGATGTCTGTGACTGTGTTTCCTTATCGGTGAAATGGTGATAAGCTTTGTAAACAGAAAGGCGCTATATGAAGGTAGGGGATTACAGTTGTTATTTAGAACAGTATCTTGCGGCTTTGACATGGGCTTTTATGAAGTATGTTGTGGCTTTTAATGTTCCCTTGGATGGTCCAGGAACCACAATATCTACAGTAATTAAGCAAAGACTCAGTTATGACCATTAGTTACTGTTTTAGAAAGGGAACTGATGACCTTGAGAAACCGTGCCCCGGCACTCCCTCAAAGACCCTGGCTCTTTCTAGGAAGATCTCTTCTTTGACTTCTTGATCCCAGACGTGCCCTGACTTTCCCTCCACCTCTGTGCTTTGGTCCCTCCAGTTCTTCAGCCTGGAGGTGGGGTGGGGAGGTTCTGCTATAATCCTGTCCGGTCCGCAGGACCCCCTTGTGTCGTCAGTGAAGACTTTTTGTGAAGTCTTTCTTGGTGAATACCAAACGGTAGTGATTTGGAATCTCTGCAAGGTGCCTGGTCTGGGCCAAATGGTAGTCTTCGGGGCCCTGAATCAAGGATTTGGTACGGATTCAGAAAACAATTGGTGGCTGATGATGGGCTTCTCACCAAAGAGATTCAGAAAGGGGTTCTTAATTAATTTGTAGTTTGTCACAACATTAAATCCACCAAAATAGTTCATTCCCCTGAGCATTCTGGCTACTCCAGACCTCTCAATACAAATCATCTTTAATGTCTCTGGGTATTTTGTTGACTTTAAAAGAAGCAGACGCCCAACTTGGCAAATTTGGAGACTACAAAAAACTTAAAGAAGAAGAGTATAATAATAATAATAATAATAATACAATATTGAGATACCGTGTTCTATTTTTACTGGGTATGAAAGTTTTGAGATTAAATTCTAACATATAATTTTATGACATTTTTCACTTAATAGAATATCAGAGGCATTTTCTGTGCCATTAAAAAATTCTAACAAAATATATTTTTGGTGACTACATAATGTTCCATCATATGGATAGGCCATAATTTACTAAACCATTACCTTCTATTCCTCATTTAGATTAGATCCAATTTTCATTTATCATAAATGATTCGTACATGAATATATATATTTTTTAGTTTTTTTAATGTTTATTTTTGACAGAGAGAGAGACAAGCAGAGCATGAGTGGGGGAGGGGCAGAGAGAGAGGGAGACACAGAATCTCAAACAGGCTCTAGGCTCTGAGCTGTCAGCACAGAGCCTGGCGGGGGGCTTGAACTCACGGACCGCGAGATCATGACCTGAGCCGAAGTCGGACACTCAACTGACTGAGCCACCCAGGCGCCCCTCGTACACGAATATATTTAAAAATATCTTTGTGCTTCACATTTTTCCTTAGGATACATGAATAGAACTAAAATCACTAAGGCACAAACTTTTTTTAAGTGTCTGGGTGCATTTTCCCAAATTATTTTCCAGAAAGACTGAAACAATCACATCTATTTTCATTAATGGGTTTTAGAGTACCCACCCATTTCATTGTATTTACTCTACATTTTATTACTTCAACTGTCTGACCAACTTTTTTAGAGGGTGTTTTGGATCAACCGTGGTTTGTTCTGTTTTGAAAGAGAGAGAGAGACAGAGAGACAGAGACAGAGAGAGGGAGGACGAATGGGGGAGGGGCAGAGGGAGAGAGAGAATCCCAAGCAGATTCCTTGCTCAGTGTGGAGCCACTCAGGGCTCGATCCCACGACCCAGGATCATGACCTGAGCTGAGTCAGACGCTCAACTGTCAGACCCCTCTGGGCACCCTGGATCAATCTTGTTTTAACACATGATACTTATTTAATGTTAGTCATTTATTTCTGGAAGGTTGTTTTGGTGAAATCATAGATGTCATCTTCTGAATTGATGTGCGGTGCCACTAATACAATCCTGGTGGGTATGACGTTAACTCTAAATAATACAAACCTTAAAGTGGTATGCAAGTATGCCCTTTTGTGCTGGTGGCTCTTATTATTTCCCAAGAAACAATAGAATTTAGGCAACTCACAGATCTAAGAAGATGTCTACTGCAGCAATTTAGGATGGAAACAGTCTTCAGTAAACACAGCAATGTAAGGACGCGGACTAAAATTGAAGGATAAATCGAGCGCTTATTAAAAATGAGAGAGGAGATTCAAGCCCATTGTGTAACTATATTAGCAATGTTTTTTGCCTGCGGTGAATTAGCAACTCAAAACTGAAGGTGTGCGTGTGTGTGTGTGTGTGTGTGTGTGTGTGTGCATATACACTATTACATGTATCTGTATCCATTTATTATTATTACTTGTATTTCTTCTAAAGCTTTTATGTCATTATTTTCTTTTCTTCCAGGTCATAAGGGGACCACTGCCTTCCGAATGAATATGAGTATCTTCATGGAAAAAATATTTTGAGAGGAAAAAAAGGTTACTGAATTTATTATTTTTTAAAATTTTTCTTAAGTTTATTTACTTATTTTTTTTGAGAGAGAGAGAGAGAGAGAGAGAGAATGAGAGAGTGCGGGCAGGAAAGGGGCAGAGAGAGAGGGAGAGAGAGAGAATCCCAAGCAGGCTCCACACTGCCAGTGCAGAGCCTGATGTGGGGCTTGAGCCCACGAACCAGGAGATCATGACCTGAGCCAGAATCAAGAGTCAGACGCTTAACTGACTGAACCACCCAGGTGCCCCCAAACCACTGAATTTATATCAGAAAATCTAGTGGAAGTGATCAGGACAGCAAAGTGGAATCACGGTCCTTAGGAGCAAGAGGGAATTAGAGATAGTATAGTCCAACCCTTCTTTTTATAGATGAGGAAATTGAAGTCTCTTGAAGTTAAAATAATTCATCTAAAGAAAGAGAGCAGGGTGGGTCCAGACATGGGTCTCAAACCCAGGTCTCCCTGTTTCAGGTGTAGTGTATTTTCTACAAAACCACTCTGTCTCTCAACAAGTAATTTTGTTAGCAGACGGTATTGCACGGAGATTTGTGAACTCTTCTTTATATTTGTCAACTCAAGAACTTTGGCTGGGTGTGCGGAATGGAGAACCCTTTGTTCTATTATTTATGGAGACATCACAGAACAGCCGGTTGGAGCTAAGGAAGCACCAAAATAATATACCAGGTGAGAATCCTCCCTTGTTCTCTGAGATCCTGATGGTGTACCCCAAAAGACATTTTATCACTGGTAATTCTCTGGTAATTCTGCATTGTCATTTGGGACTAATCAGAGTGAAATCATGCACTGAATCATTGAGCTTTGTTATATTTAACACAACTGCTACCTTACCTTCTCCAAATGCATCCAGTGTGAATGTTATGAGTAAGGACAAAGATTTTGGATGAAAGGGTTATGGATTCACATGAACATTAGGCATCGGTGGGCTTGTCTCCAGGAAGCTATTTGGACTGAATGACCAAAAGGCTGAGACCTGGTTTCCTGGAGCAAAATGAAGAAGAAAATGACAACAACAGTTCGCATGATTTAGGATTGAGGTACTTAATAACACAGCAACATGAGGGCTTTTTGAGGTGGTTTGTTTTGTTTTGTTTTGTTTTTGTTTGTTTTTGCTTCAGTAATCAACATTGACTTCAACAGATTCTTGTTCGGTTTTGGTTACAAATATCTATGTCGAAATTTTCATTCATAAAGTTAAGTAGACAAAAGCAGGCATGCCGTATTTCTAGCACCATTTCTGTCCCCTGTCCCCATTCCTGACTCTCTGGTCCACTTCCCTGGCTTATCTGAATACGTTTGTATCTCAAGTCTTCCTGGTAGAGACGTGACCTTTGTTGAGTTTCCATCCTAAGGGGACAAGAGCAAAGAGGCCACAAAAAACTAATATTTTCCTTTTGTATAACTCGTCTAATTTAATTCCCAATTGCCACCCTCATTTCCATCTTCATTTTTAGGCTAACCAATCAGAAGGCCATGGTCCCCCTTGGCTGCCTGTTTATCAAGACCTAACTTTCTTTTTATTGCACTTCTTAGGAGTACCAGGTAATAAATCAATTGGGCAAGGACAGATACAGAAAAGCAATATTTAAAATGACTTATGAGGTAAAAGAGATGACTTTGCTATTATGTTTTATCAAAGGCAGCCACTAACAAGCATAATGTAATTCACAATGCTTAAGCAGGGTGACTTTAATTGCAATGGTCATTAAATTCACAGGACCATTAAATGCATTAAAGGAGGGAGCCAGTGAGCTATCATGAATGAAATAAGGCCCCCACTCACCCCGCTTCACCCTATTTAACTGGAATTGAACTTAGTCCGGGTCTCTGATATGTCACAACCCTTGACTTCCTCTCCTCCTTTCTCTACAAAGTTGCTGTGGCTGTTTCAGAACAGCTCAAACACAGAAGCATTCAAGGGGAAAGAGAGGCAGACAGAGGTATTATCAAACGACATCGAAATGTACTAGTGGATTAAATTTTGCCTATTATGTTTTATAGCATTTTCAGGTTTGAAGTCTACTCACATCTAGTTTTGATAAGTTTGTTGTCTTCAGAAGCTGACATAAGAAAAGAACTACTAGCATCAAAAATTTCCGTCTCCCCAGTAATGACAGAAATGTAAACTGAAACGTATCAAATTGATCAAAACTAGAAACACAATGATTTTTCCTATTGGCGGGAAGTGTATAGGGAAGTCGTCACTTTCTCACCTTGTTGTGGGACGTTAAACATGAATAAAAATTTCTGGAAAACTCTTTGGTACTGTGTATCAAAAACCTTAAAAAAGTGTTCTTATATATCGACTCAGAACTTGTGTATCTGGGAAATTATCATCCAAAACGATGAAGATTTAAGTATAAGGGGAAATGTAAAAAGAAATTGGAAATAATGCCCTAATTATCCCACACTAAGAGATTGAGTAAATAAAGTAACAGAGACAATAAATGAATATTATACACAGATTTAAAGCAGTGTCTTAGAAGTGTACTTACTGAGAAGGAAAAGACATTAACAACATAAAGTGATGAAATGTGTACCACAAAACTTTATGAATGGCATGGACCCATTTTTTAAAAATGTATTTTTTTTTTTGAGAGATAGAAAGAGAGCATGAGTGGGGAAGGGGCAGAGGTAGAGAGAGAGAGAGGGGGGTGCGGAATCCCAAGGAGGCTCTGGACACAGGGCTCGATCTCACAACCATGAGATCATGACCTGAGCCAAAATCAAAAGTCTGAGGTTTAATGGACTGAACTACCCAGGCACTGCTCTAAGAGCATATTTTTAACACATATCTACCTTTACATAGAAAAGAGTGGGGATTTATGTTCGTTTTTTTTTTCTCTTCAATTTCATCTTTCAGCATTCATATCTTTTCACCCTACTGTTCTGACATATTGGGGTTATTTCAGGGTTGTTGTGTTTATTTTTAATTTTTTTTTTAACGTTTATTTATTTTTGAGACAGAGAGAGACAGAGCATGAACAGGGGAGGGGCAGAGAGAGAGGGAGACACAGAATCTGAAACAGGCTCCAGGCTCTGAGCTGTCAGCACAGAGCCCGACGCGGGGCTCGAACTCACGGACCGTGAGATCATGACCTGAGCCGAAGTCGGACGCTTAACCGACCAAGCCACCCAGGCGCCCCTATTTCAGGGTTGTTTTTACGCAAGTGCTCTTTCTCTCTTTTTTCCTGGGTCTTCTAGAACATTGTTCTCAACTTAGAACACTGTCTCTTCTGTCCTCCCTTTTGCACAACCACCTCATGCTTGGCCCAGGTCTCACGTTAAATATTTTCTACTCCAGAAATCCTTTCTTGACCTCTCAAGTCTGAGCTGGGTTCTCCTTCAACTCCTAATCTTATTCCACAGTATACCTTTTGTATCATTGTAAGGGCCTGTTTACTTGTTTGTATCATCCATTCTTTCTGGGAGGACAGACTGTATCTAGATCCTTATCTATATGTGGTCGTTTCTCTTCAAGATGGCCACCATCAAGTCCTTCCCTTCCTGTATCTGCGTGCCACACCCCCTGTGGAAAAGTGAAGCCTATTCCTTCCCTCACTTTGAATCTGGGTGGGCTTTAATGATTCACTTTGACTAAGAAAATGTGGTAGAAGTGATGTGCAGGGACTTCTAAGGCTTCCAGTTGGGTTTCTTGGAACACTTGCCACGGTGAAGTTAGTCATCTCATAAGGACTACAAATACTGTGAGATAGCCATGTCGTGAAAAATCCAAGCAAAGTGGAGAAGCCTCAGAATATGAGACATCCTGTGGGGGAAGGTGGGAGGGGGAATGAGAGAGCAAGATAGAGAAACAGATGTAGAGAGGCAGAGAGAGATAGAGAATGGCCAAGGAGCCCTGAGGTTCTAGACATTTGAGGGGAGATGCCACCTTCAAAGTAAACCCTCCAGCTCACCAAGCCAACAAATGCCAAGTGCATCCAGCTCAACCATTCCCAAATCCTTGACTCTCAAAACTCAGGAGCAAAATTAAATTGCTGCCGAAGCAACTACATTTTGAGATAGCTTATTACATAGTAATAGATAACTAACTGTAACATCAGCCTGGCATGTATTGAGCCTTCCATAAATACCTATTAAAGGAATGCATAATGGGAGTTTTTACTTCATTCCTCACCCCACCCACTTTCTTGTTTCCTTGTCATGTGAATCAACCATAAACCACAAAATCTTTTCAGTTTCAAGAGATCTGAAAATGGCAGATTATGGCCAGCTGACCAGAGAATATCTCTGATTTAGCCCAGTTCTGTACAAGTGTCCTAAATTCTTTCTGGCAGAGTAGCTTTTCCATGACAGCCTCTGTCTCATGGAGAAATGAATACTTATCTGAAAGCCTAGCGCCGGGGTAGAAGGAAACGGACACAGAGTACTTGATTTCTAATCTCTGTTTCTAAAACTTCAAATGGTCCCTGGAAGTGTCTCTCCGTTCACCTTAGCGTTCTCTGAGCTCATCATTGCCTGTTATTTGGGGAAGAAAAAACATTATGCCCTCTTTTTCTTCTTATAGCACAGTCTCAGGTTCTTAAGGTTAAGAGTACGGAAGGTCTTCATTTTTGTTTTAAATGAGCTTCTATAAGTTGAGAGGAAAATACCTCCTGGCTCATTATGACGTGGCAGGGAGTGGGGGCGTTGTACTAACATCCTTCACATGAGTGTTTCTTTCCAGTCTGGGCCACACCTAGGTTTTGCTTATGAAGCCGAGGGAGAGCAATTACTGTCAGTGATGTTTCTAAACTAGGTGAAGCATCTGTGTCTAGGATGAATTAGGTGTCCTGGATGGATGGAGTGAAATGCTCTTTGGTGACAAGTGGAGGATTAACTAGATGGTCTGGGCTAACACTTTTTAACGCCAAGAGTTAAGTGGCACAAAGGGTTTCTTCTTGGTGGGCTGAGAGCATTGAGGATCGTTCCAAATCCTACCATTTTTGATCCCATTATTCCATTGGTATGTCCCTACATTCTAGATCCCCTGAGACCAAAGTAACATAAATGGTGAATAAGCGAATTCATGAATGGATAAATGAATTTGATACATAGCTTTATTTTTTTATGTGGTAAAATATGCATAAGATTTAATATTTTAGCCATTTTTAAGTTTATAATTTGGTGGCATTAAGTAGATTCACAATGTTGTATAACCATGACCAGTGTCGTATTTCCAGAACTCTCCAACATCACTACAACTTGATTTTTTAATTTTTTTTTTAATGTTTATTTATTTTTGAGACAGAGAGAGACAGAGCATGAACGGGGGAGGGGCAGAGAGAGAGAGGGAGACACAGAACTGGAAGCAGGCTCCAGGCTCTGAGCCATCAGCCCAGAGCCTGACGCGGGGCTCGAACTCACGGTCCGTGAGATCGTGACCTGAGCTGAAGTCGGACGCTCAACCGACTGAGCCACCCAGGCGCCCCAACAACTTGATTTTTAAAACACCTCTCGTAATTATTCAAAGGCTGTTTATTTATTTTTTCCTATTTCTAGATTCTGAATGTTTGATATAGCCAAATAACTGACTTTGAGATAAGTGCCTTATTTTCAAAATCCTCCATGGACGAAATCTTTCAGAAACGTGTTCCTTGGACTTCTCAATGTAGTGGTCAGGTCGGTGGTTTTAAATCCTCTGAGAAGAGTTAGCATCCAAAAGCCTACCAACGGCTGGGACACCTGGTGGTTTAGTCGGTTAAGCAACCGACTCTTGATTTTGGCTCAGGTCACGATCTCACATTTTGTGGGTTCGAGCCCCGCATCAGACTCCGCGCTGGCAATGCAAGCCTGCTTGGGATTCGCTCTCTCTCCTCTCGCTGCCCCTCTACCCCTCTCAAAAATAAATAAATACCCTTAAAAAAAATGAAAAGCCTAACAGCTGCAGATGGCGAGTCATTCAGATCGGTTCCGTCCTGGGGGTGAATATTGCTGTCCGCTCAGTGCCTATTCTCCTGCTGTCCCTTGCTAATGAACTCTGCGCCCCTGGCCACAGGGCGATTGTGGTGATCACGTGGTCCAGGCGGGCCGTTCCTAGTACCTCACTCACAGACCACAGTGATTGGTCCAAGGGATGGGCAAAAGATCCAAAACCATGTTCGGAATTTTTGTCGGGGGATTTTTCAAATTTCGGTTGGGAGAAGAGGGCCTTTATTTACACCTCTGGTTTTAGAGCATTTGGGATACAAAGTTGGAGTAGCCAGCAGCCATAAATGCCCGTCTGTTAGGTAAGATAGTTTGAGAGAATAAATCTAATGTTCGGAGGGAAGCACAAATGAGAGATGAACAGAGAGACCTTTTAGAACATTTGATCCTTGGTTTAGTTGTCCCTAAGGCCATGTCTCCCCCTGCCCTTTATGCTGTTGGATTATTATTAATCCTCCCCTCTTTTGCTTAAGTTTTTCTGAGTTGTGTTTCTGTCCCTTGTGACCACAAGTCCTGGCCAAAACAGCAGGGTTTAGAATTGTGGACAAACTAGATATTTCAATCAATAATATAGATGGAATCAGTGTTGGTACCCTGTGAGTTTATGGGATAAACCCATGGATAGTGTTTCCCATGTTCATCTACCCACAGGTCCAACCATTGGCCCGTCCAGCTCTGGTCCCATGGGGATCACATACGTGTGAGTACAAAGCGACATTTTATTGACTTATTCTTATTTTTTTAAATTTTATTTGTTTTTAATTTGAGAGAGAGAGAGAGAGCGCGAGTGTGAGTGGGGGGGAGGCATAGAGGAGAGAGAGAATCCTAAGCACATTCCATGCTCAGCGTGGAGCCCAACACAGGGTTCCATCCCATGACCCTGGGATCATGACGTGAGCTGAAATCAAGAGTCGGACGCTCAACCGACTGAGCCACCCAGGCGCTCCCAAAGCAACACCTTTAAATTGCTTTAATGTTTTCTGTCTTCTGAGATCTTCATTGGCCCAAATTGTTAGCACGCCATTGCAGGGAACGGAAGGCACTGCATCCATTTAAGCAGTAAGAGATTTAATACAAGGACTTGGGTGCTTCTGGAATCGTTGGATGTGCTGCAGGATCACGCGGTAGGGTGGGCCTCGGGGAAAAAAACTGGGCGATTGGTCCACCCAGGGAGTGTCTATCAGAGAGGAATCAGGAGGCTACCCCTGGAATCAGGAAGCCGCTCCAGATGTCTTCATAGTTGTCTCTATGACCCTTAAAGCTGGTGATCAGGAAACTTCATTCTGCTGCAGAATAATCCCAGTCTCCACCGCTGTCCTAGGCTAGTGGCAATAGCAGAATGTGGGAAAATGGATTTCACCTCACTTCCACCTTACGAATCTTATGGGGGTATCTAAATGCCTATCATGTTAACTGGGTAAATGAATCTTTGTTTAGAACAGAGGCGGGGTAGGGGCGCCTGGGTGGCTCAGTCGGTCGAGTGTCTGACTTCAGCTCAGGTCACGATCTCACTGTTCGTGAGTTCAAGCCCCACATCGGGCCTGTGCTGACAGCTCAGAGCCTGGGGCCTGTTTCGGATTCTGTGTCCCCCTCTCTCTCTCCGCCCCTCCCCTGCTCACACTCTGTCTCTGTCTCTCTTTCAAAAGTCAATAAACATTAAAAAAAAAAGAAAAGAAAAGAAAAAACACAGTTGGCATAAACCTGCTTTCTGTGCTGGTTAGACCCCACTTTGCACTTAGTTTTGGGGTAGCCCACTTCGCGAGGGGAAGAGATGAATAATGTATTTGGGGATGGCAGAAATGATGATGGAGAAACCAGAAACCTTGTTATGGAAGGAGTAACTGGGAATATGTAGCTGGGAGAGAGAAGACTCAAGAAGGCTCTCCTAACTTTTGCTAGATATTTGATAGGCTAAGTTCTTCATGGTCCTTAAGGGTAGGATGAAAACTATAGGACAGAGATTTTAATGGACATTAGGAAGAAATTTCTGCTAGCTAGAGCTATGGAATGTTCTGGAGTTTTCCAACTCCAGAAGTACCCAACCATTATTGACACGACAAGGGAGCAGGGATGTTGTGGAAAAGATTGTATTTTTAGATATTAGAGGTTTGAATATGTTTTCATTATGAAGTTGGTTAATTTTGGCAAAGTTCTTCCATTTCCTCAATTTTCCTGGGTAACTGGGTCTATATTGATGCTGGGTTTAGAAAGAAATGAGGTTGAACACAGCTTCTCTTTCAGGACCCAAACGAAGAGCTTATGAAGGCGGGTGGCTATGAGGAACTCAGAAGAGAGGGAGAACATGGTTGAAATAACACCATCAGGGGTTAGAAAGGAATAAGAAATAGCAGTACCTTCCCCCCAAAATATTTTAGGAATATATCCTATGGGGCATTTGGGCAAATTGGGGTTTGACTGAGGGCTGTAATGGGGTTTGCTATACATAATCGTTACTGAATATTGAGATATATATCATTTAATACAACGTCTTTTTTGAGAGCCCTTTGATTTTCACATGAGGACAATGAAGCCTGCAGAGGCTACATGACTTATCCAAGGATACTGAGTTACAAAGGGGCAGAGTCAGGGTTTGAACCCTAGAGCTCATGCTCACATACTTCATGACAACGTGTTCCTCGTCCACGTTGGCAAAGAATAAAAATCCAGCTGATAGTGGAGCCTGGGCTGTTAACAATCTGATCTACACAGCAGGGCCAAGAATGGTAGGAAAGACAAATACCAGAATCACATGGGCAATGAACCACCCATATTTCCTTCCATAATAGGGATAAGACCGTCAGGTCTACACAGAGCCAAGGAATGCTATTTTTGAGACATCTTTAATAACTTATTTCAGCTCCATTTAGTCTAGTCACAGTTGTTCATCCATAAACTAGAAATAAAAGTAATTGCCTCAAAAGGTTCATCCGAGGATTCATTAATGTACGTAAAAGTGCTTGCCTGGAGTGGGGTTACTGAATCAAAGGGAGGTGACCGAATTCCCAAACCAGAGGCTGATTTGCCTTTAAGGAGATGGTCTCAGTCTTAGACGAACGATGGAATACGAGACATTTTTGAATTCTGGGTGGGTCTTGATTAAAAAAAAGAAGAGGGGGGGTGGAATTTCACCTGTGAGTGCTATTTGAGTCAACAACTCTGTTATATCTTTGGATATAACAAACAGGCAGGGGAAGTAGGGAGTTCAGCTTGTATGCAGTGAGTCTAATTTATTTTCAGGTTAAAACACCTCAAGGTAAGGCCAAGTGATGTATTTTTCTGTATGGTCACTGTTTTCATAAAAGAATAAGTAGGCAGCTTGCTTATGTGATATGATCTGAAAGATACCGAAAGGCCTTCTGTCCCTCCATCCTCCCTCTCTCCCTCAGACGTAGAATCTGAAATTCCATTTTGAGAAGCCTTGGGTTCAGACAGCGATTCTCAAACTTTGCTATGTATCAGAGTCGTCTGAAGAACTGAATTAAAATACTGGCCCTGGGACCACAGGGTCAGGCTCTGGGGTTGGGACGCAGGCAACTGTACGTTTAACTAGGTGAGTCCAATGCACAGCAAAATTTGAGAAACACCTGATGAAGGCTGTATATCTACAGAAGTCTCCCATGAAATTCTCAGTTTTCTCTCAGGGAGTTGCCATGGTTCTCAGATTACAACTTCTTATTCCACTAGATACCTCCTTTTTCTCCTAACACCATTCTTGCCAATATCATCAGTGAAGGTCTTTGTTGTCAACTGTAATGGGTGCTTTTTGGTCTTTCTATATTATGATACTTCTCCTTAGCATTTGTTGCTATTTGCTATTCCTCCTGTCTGTATCTCTGAGATACCAACCTCTCCTGGTTTTCTGCCTTACCTCCTTGACTGCTCTTCAGTCTACATTGATGGCTGCTTCTTAGTTCAACTCCCAAACATTCTGAGTTCTTCAGGGCTCATAGTCAGGGCCTCTGCTCTTCTCTCTATACTCTTCTCCTGGACTCAGGTGCATAACGGCCAGCAGTTTCCAAATTTTTACCTCCTACCTAGTCTTCTCTCCCCAGCTCCAATGTTGCACCGCTGGTCAACTTGTACCTACCTGATAAATCCACTTGAATGTCTCATGATAATCTCAAACTCATGATAATCACTGAAAGTGATTGTTGGACTCCCTGCCCCCCCCCATCTTTCTCCAATCTATAGTTCTCAAGAAATAGTACCGCCACCCACCTAATCACTCAAACTAGAACGTAGAGGTCAAGATAATTCTTACTTCTCCCTTATCACCCACATCTGCTCCATCAACAAGTCATGTCAATGTCCTCTCAGATGGTTCTTGAATCTTCCCCTCTCCCTATCTACCCTGATCACTATCCAATAAGCCAGCATCCTTTCCCTCAGACTCCTTCCTGGATCCCTGCTTCATCTCTCGCCTCCTTTACATCATTCTCAAGAAAGCCTGAACATTCTTTTAAATAACTCAGATACGTCAGATACTTTTTCACCTTAATCTATTCAGTGGTGTCCCACTGCACTTAGAATAAAATTGATTCCTTACCTGGGTCTTCAACGCACCCATTCATTTCACCTTCATCTTGGTCTATAAGGCCCTTTATCTTCTGACCGCTACATTGCTCACGGTATTAACGTCACATTGGCCTCCTTTAAGTTCCTAAAAAAAGTCCAAGTTCTTTTCCTCCTCTGGGCCTTTTCTTTTGCCTGGAATGATCTTCACCTCAATGACTGGCTATTGCTCGTCTTTCAGAGCCTTGTTTAAATGTTGCCTTTTGTAATCATGCTCTCTGTTATTCTCCATTAATTTGTCGTAGTGCTTTGAATTCTGTAATGGCTTATTCATTCATTTGCTTATTGTCTGTCTCCAACTCTGGACTATAACTCCACGAATTTAGGAACTATGTGTACATGTCCAGCTTCTATTTTTTTTAAAAAATTTTAAAATTAATTTATTTAGAGAGAGACAAAGAGAGTGAACAGGGGCGGGAAAGAGAGAGGGAGAGAGAGAGAATCCCAAGTAAGCACCATACTCTCAGCATAGGGCCCAATGTGGGACTTAAACTCATGAACCGCGAGATCATGACTGGAGCCCAAAGCAAGAGTCGGATGCTTAATCGACTGAGCCACCCAGGCACCCTACGTATCCAGCTTCAAAGAGCGTCTGGTGTATGTGCCTTGCTCAATAAAAATCTGCTAAATAAAATACGGAAACAATCATAAAAATGTTAAAAGAAAATATAGGAGAGTATTTTAATTTTCTGGAGGTTTGAAAAAGTTTTTCTAAGCATAGCATGAAACCTATAAGCCATCATGATTGACCAATTTGACTACATTAAGCATTTAACGTTTCCGTACTACAAGAATCGAAAGGTAAAAAATGAACTGGGAGAAATCTTTGCAAAGCATTCAAAGGAATTTCTTCAAGTCAATAAGAAAAGATAACTAAACCAATAGAAAAATGGGCTAAAGATACAACTCATAGAAGAAAAAAATAGCAGTCAGTAAACATATTATAATAAATATTCTCAAGTTCACTTTTTAAAACATTAGATTTTTATCCTGTTGAATTAGCAAGAATTAAAAAAAATGTATAAATGTTCAGGTCAGGTATGAGTGGAAGGCAGTTAGGTTTCACACAGTAAAGTCAAACACTTTATAGTCAACTTTGTTATATGCATTGTAAATCAGTGTAACATTTTTATTGAACAATTTGGCCATATCTGTTGAAATTTAAGACGTGCCTTACCTTTGATTCAAAACACTGTTTTGAATTAGAAATTTTAGGAACTCATCCTAAAATAATACTTTGACGATACACAGTATATATTTATATACGCATATATATTCACATACAATGTATATTCATGTATGTCATATGTTTAGTTTGGCTTTTTAAAAATAAACAAAAATGGAAAACCATCTGATTATGCAATTAAATAATGATACATTCATACAAGGAAATACTATGCAGCTGTTAAAAAGAACAATGGTCTAGATGAATATATTCTGTTTGGGAAAGATGTATTTCTTGATTCAGTGTTAAATCGAACGGATTTAGCTCAATGGCATGTGTAGTAAGATTCCCCCTCCTTTTTTTCTTTTAAAAAAAGACGCAAGCATTTATAAACTGCAAAACTATGTTCAGGCATGCATGGAAAAATGAGAAAATGGCTGAAAATCTTAACCATGACTATATTTGGGAAATTGGATTTGGAAAACTTTCCCTTTTTACATTGTACACTTATGTTTCACACATTTATGAATTGCTTAAAAGTTTTTTAACCACAAATGTATATTGTTCGGTAATGAGAGAGAGAGAGGGGAGAGGGAGGGGGAGAGAGAGGAGGGAGAGAGGGAGGGAAGGAGAGGGAGCAAGAGGGAGAGGGACAAATGATCACTGTCTTATGCATTTTGCCATCATAGTTGGGGCTGACTCACTGGCCGCCTGGAAGGTCAGACCACTCGGTCAAGAGTTCAGGGGTTGCGGCCTTTCCCCTCTCTCCCTCTCCCCCCAAGAAGGGGAGGCACTTTAGCATCGTATGTTTTTGTAAGGATTGAGATGGACGTTGTGAGAAGCCTTTATCAGCCATGAAGCTCTTGCAAATTCAAGAGATGAGTATCATAATCAAAGTCCACGTCCCACCCCAGGCAGGGCTGGCCGGCGACTGCAGAAAGCCCCCCCCACCCCGCCGTACCCCCCCCCAACCCCGCGCGTGCTCTGCGGAGACCCGCAGGCCCCTTCACCCAGAACATTCCTCAACCGCATCCCCCCTTCGCTCCGCCTGGGCCTCTCCGCGAGGGAGCCGGGCCTGCCTCCCGCTCCATCCCTCCACCCGGCCCTGGCCCAGCCGCTTCCCAGCAGAGCTTGGCTGTTCCTTGAACTTTTCAGTGTTGGTTCGATTTCCTCCAGTGGTACCACATGCTGCTGTGCAAACAGAGCACGTGGCCGGGCCAAACAAAGGAACATGTGTGCTGCAAACCATCCCCCTATCACGGGAGCGCGAGCTCGGCCAGGAGAGGGCCCGGCCGGCGCGCGGTAAGAGCCGCCCGGCTCTCCGGAAGCGGCGGGGCGGGGGCGGGGGTGCGGGCAGTGGGGCGGGAGGGAAGGGGGCCCGGGAGGGGGCGGCCCCGCGCGCCCGCCCGCCCCGCGCCGCGCCCCGCGGCCAGCGCGCGGCCGGGCCCCGCTCCCCTCCAGCTGCTACGATTGCATTTCACCTCCGCCGGGCTGCTGGGGGACTGGCTGTACCAAGATCACTCTCCCGGGATGCCGGCAGGGGGAGGGGGCCCGGCACCGTATACAGCTGTCAAAACGTCTAGGGCGGGAGGCGCAGGCACATCTGCACGAGCCGGTCTCCGGCTGGGGGCACACGGGGAGCGCCTCCAACCTATCAGTGTAATGGCGAGCGGTAATTGCATTAGGATTAGTTATCTCCTGCGCTCTGCTCATTAGCCCGGAGGATGGCTCGCATCCAGCGAGAGGGTGGCGCGCGGCGAGCGAGAGGATGTGCGCCTAACAGGTCGCGATAATGAAAGACTCGCTCTCCCATAGTTCGCTTTCCCCCGCCGGCTTCCCCTCCCGGCCCCCGACTCTCCTCCTCCGTCTTCCTCTAAACCTCATTTCCTGACTTTTTCCTGCAGGTCTTATGAAATGAGCAATTTAGGGAGATTGCAGTGAAAACAAATCTCGACTGGCTGGAGGTGGGGGAGGGATGCCGCGGAGGGCGCGGGGCTGAAATGCCCGAGTCGGAGGGAAGGAAGAGAGCGGTTGGCGTTTTCTGACGCCGAGGCCAGGGGCTCGGGAATGCCTAGGTGCGTTTCCAGGCTGGATGGTTCCGGATACGTCTTCACTTCCTTCTCCGGGTGATGCCTAGAACCAAAGGTGAAAGGGAGGGGCGGCGATTTCGCGGGATCCGGATCCCGGGAGCCCCACCTCTGATTGCGCCAACTGCCGGGGCCGTACCCACCCACCAGGGCTGAGCCTTTTGGTCCTCGCCGTGTAGCCCCGGGGCCCTCGGGCTGGCATGATGGACGCAGGACCCAGAAATTTTTTGTTTGTCGTCTGCCCTGGGAACAAGGACCTAGTCATTTTATTCTTCACCGCACCTAGCTCCCTGGCATACAGAAGGTGCTCAAAAATTGGTGATGGACGGTAACAAGTCATTAAAAAAAAGGGGGGGGGGTAAAATCATCCTCAATCTAACTCACTTTTGATATAAAACTTGACTGGCAGGCGGGCCGACTTCGTAGCAATGTGACCAACCACAGGTAATCTCTTTCCAGTGTGTTCTTCTCATCTGCCAAACAGGATTGATAATTTACCTATAGGCTTATTTACGCACGTGTGAATCACCCCAAACAGAACTTAACGCATAGTAGGTGCTCAGTAGATGTTAGTTCCTCCGCACGTCTTGCTTTATTCAGCCCTAAGAGGGGGATTAAAAAAAAAAAAACTCTTTGATGTCTCAGGAGGAGGTAATTAATGTTCTCTTAACCCATCTGAAAGGGCCAATAGAGTACAAAGTTGTTTTATAATTAAGAAATGTATCAAACCCTGTGCAGGACTAATTGCTGTGCAAATTTGATTGAGGCCTGTGAGAACAAGATTGCCTTTAATGGGTTGTAGCGTGGGGGACTATTTAATATTCTTCGGGGAAGTTCCAATGCGCAAGTCTGAGCATCAGAGATTGCATCACCAACCATTAGGAGCGCTACTCAATGGTTTAGAGTGAATACACCAGGGCTTTGCTTAAATAATTATTTTGAGACTGGAAGGTTTATTGAGAGTTCAGGGTTCAGATTTAGAAATGTCAGAAATAGAGTTTTATTTGTTTCCATTGCACATAATGAATTGCCCTTTAAATAATGAAGCAATGAAAATGCCAAGTATCACATACTCCAATGGATTGCCAAATGTTGAATTAGGCCCCCGTGAGGGTGAGGCTTCAAAGCCACAATACATTAGAGAATTGGGGCATTTACTATTTCTACAGAAATCATCCATCCAGAGGGAACCTGGTGAGGGCACACCCCTCACCAAGTTTACAATCTAAACTTTTTCCACGTCAACTTTAGTATGGTGGGACTACCTGGCCATCTTTGTCATTGGGCACCTGGAACAGTACTTTGCAGAGGTGGCCACTGAGAGAAGCTACTGAAACAGCCTATGTATGGGTGTTCCATTTATTTGCATGGAGGAAAATATTCTTCCCTAGACGGTAAGGCCACGTGTACGTCTTCAAGTTGGGGTCCCTTCCTTGTGGACTGAGGTCACTGGTTCTGCTTCTCACAGATGAATCCAAAGGACCGGAGTGGCTTAGCCTTGGGGACGCATTTTTCTCCACTACCCACAGGGCCTCAGAACACCTGCCTTTTTCTTTCTTATACCCCGCTCTCTCCCTGTGTCTTCTTCATCTTCTCCAGATAAGAGATTTCTCTCTTTGTCTCTCGGGCTAAGTCATCCGTGTTTCTCCTGGACTTCATTCATCTGGGGTTTTGTCCCTTAATTACCATTTTTCTCCCAAGTATGTGTTCTGTTTCTTTTTCACTGGAACTTTACTTGGTGTACTTCTGCTTCCAATCACAGTGCAGCCTCCTAGATATTGCAAATAGATCTTCGTTTGAATTTGCTCTTTTTCTGATATCTTTTCTAGGTCTTCTGTGTCCACATCTGCTGTCTCCATTGTGACGTTGTCCAGTATTCCTGTAACCCCCTGAAATCTAACTTTGCCTTTGCCTTTGCCTTTTTTTTTTTTAATGTTTATTTATTTTTGAGAGAGACAGAGACAGAACGCGAGTGGGTTAGAGGCAGAGGGAGAGGGAGACACAATCAGAAGCAGGCTCCGAGCTGTCGGCACAGAGCCCGATGCGGGGCTCAAACTCATGAGGCGTGAGATCATGACCTGAGTCAAAGTCAGAGGCTCAACCGACTGAGCCACCCAGGTGCCCCTTGCCTTCTTTATTTTATTCTACCAATTGCAACTGTTAGTGGTCCATTCTAACCCCACCCTTCTTTGTTTATCAGTGTCTCCTAAAGACCCTCCGGGCACATGTCTTGGGACACTTACAATTCTACGTCTTTTGTAAATTTCTCTTATTTCCACCCCCCCCCCCCCCACCTTAGGTGCTCTCGACCTTCCTCCCTCTTCTTTCTCCCAAAATACACGCATGCCTCAAAAACCACGGCACACATTTATCGAGTACTTACGGTGTATTTGAATGCTCCCATCAACCCTGGAAGCAAGGTACATTGATTATTTCATCTTTAAAGGAAGAGCTGAGGCTTAGATAGTTGGTAGGTACCAAATCCTGGTCTGCTCTGTCTGAGTCCAAGCTCTTCACCTGGTGACTGTCATGCCCTGGGTTTGGTTCTCTGCTCTCAATCCCTGCCCCTCTATTATTGCTGGGCAAACCTCACCACATCTGCAGCTCCCGCTTGATCTCAGACCCCTGAAAGGTACCATACTCATTAGCTGACCATCCCCTTTTCCTTCCGGACTGCGACACAACCCATTTCCCAGGACCAAGACCTGACCCTCAGGAGAGCTTGAGCAACTTCCTTCATTTCCCTCTGACTCCCTGTCGATGACCGCATAAAGTGGAGATGTCCTGAGTTTAAATAAGAAAAGAGGTACTTACATTCATGGGTGGCAAAGCGAAGCTCTTCAGCAAGTAGTAGCTATCATTATTCCTTTTTATCTCCCCAAGATTCTTGGTAAATTTCTGATTCTGTGCCTTTGGTTATGATCTCCTCCTTATGGAACTTCCCCTTTCTGTGTCTACGTTGATTAAAATACTCCCAGTTCGGCATGCTTGGGTGGCTTGGTCAGTTAAGCATCCAACTCTTGATTTCGGCTCAGGTGATGATCTGACGATTTGTGAGATCGAGCCCCACATTGGGCTCTGTGCTGACAGTGCTGAGCCTGCTTGGGAGTCTCTTCCTTTCTCTCTGCCTCTCCCCCACTTGTGCTCTCTCTCTCTCAAAATAAATAAATTTTATGCATATGCATATGTATGTGTGTGTGTGTGTGTACACACACACACACACACACACACACACGTAGATATATATAAATACTCCCAGTTCTTGGAAGTACATTCACTCCATTGCTTCAGTGAAACTGTCCAGCTCCCCTTGAAGGGGTTTTTCTCTAATTTTGGCACTTAAAACAGGTACCATGCAAATCACCCCTCAATTGTAAAGTGTCTTGGGTCATCCTTTACTTGCTCCAGGCCTTCATCCCCTCTCAGCCAACCACCTTGGGGTGCCCGTGAGAGCACCAAGCACCCAGCAGGCATGGAGGAAAGTGTGGAAATACTAAATGGATAGAACAATGGGTTGAGGGGGAGGGAAGTAAGTGTATTAAACAGGAAAAGTCGGAGAGGGTGTCAGACATCCCCTTTCTTCCTTCCTTTCTGCCTTTCTTGGACAAAATAAGTCCTGCCTTTCACTGATATCTTCAACAAGCACAATCAAAGGATGTGATCAAACCTAACTTAATTTTGTTTCCCACTGCCCATTCAGAGTTTATTCAGTCGAGATAGTTTTTCTGCCCCTGGATATGGGTGGGTCTGACCATTAAAAAAAACGATTAAGATGTAATTTACATAAAATGGCGGGCACAGATCTTAAGTGTTCAGTTTGATGAGTGCAATAATTCTATACACCTGGGAAACCACCTCATCCCCAAAAGCTCTAGGACATTTTCATTTCCCCAGAAAGTACCTTCATCCCTCTTCCCCAGATGTTTATTTCCCACCACCTCGAACCCATCCCTGCTTCCAGACACAACCCTGGTATTGATTTCTTCCATAATATGTTAACTTTGCATGTTCTAACTTCATGTCACTGGAACCACACAGCATGTTCTCATCTCTCACGCAATGATTTTGATATCCATCCATGGGGTTGCCTACATCTGTAGTTTGTGTATTCCCTTTTATTTTGTACTGCATTGTATTATTGTGTAGGTCTGTTTCGTTTCGAGGAGGTATTGTGTTGTGTGAATATACTTCTGTTGATCTGCTCACCTGGTAATTAACACTTGGGGTGTTTCTAGATATTTGCTCTTATGAGTAAGACTGCCATTAATGTGTCTGTGCAAGTCTTTTTTTGTGGGCGTCTGTTTTATTTATTTCAGGTGAATACCAGGAGTAGAATTGCTGGGTCATAGAGTAGATAGACGGATGATGAAAAATATTTCCATTGGGAAGTTGGTCCATAGAGCAGGAGAACTGTATGGCCACAATGAAGTCACTTCATCAGGTGCTCATGTGGGTCTTAGTTTTTTGTGAGTTTTTTTTTTTTCTTTTCGAACTCTGTGGCTAACTGAATCCTCATGTTGCCAGCCATTTGCCTACTTTTATTAAGTGTTTACCGAGAATCTCCCAAGGATCTGGGTGATTTATGAACTTGGAATTGTTTCTTATGCAGTGGCCTTTGACTTACTTATGCAGGTTTTTTTTTAAGGGGTTGAAATGCTGTAGAGGCATCACTACACTTCTTAAGAGCTCTATGAACCAAAAATAGACCAAAGATGCCCACTTGGCGGTTAGAGAAATTGAGGCACAGAATGGCAGCAGAGAGGGCCATAATTCCTCTGCAGACTAGACCCATCTAAAATGTCCTGATGTGAGTGTGCACCACCAGACTGAGATGTTCACTACAGAACAACGGAGCAGTTGGCATGATAGGCCACAAGGTCCCGTGTGTGTGTGTGTGTGTGTGTGTGCGCCATTGTTCTTCTGTGGCACCCCATCACTTCCCTCATACATCACAAAGCTAACGCTCCATTTCCTCTGGGGTAGTTTCACCCTGGTCCTGCCAATTAGTAACTCCCTTGCGATACACTCCAGATGTAGGATATTTGGCTGAAAAATACGATAGCCAAGTTCTGCAACATCACCGCTATGATCTCACTGGTTCTTTTTTTTTTTAATTTTTTTTTTAACTTTTATTCATTTTTGAAAGAGAGAGGCAGAGACAGAGTGCAAGCCAGAGAGGGGCAGAGAGAAAGACGCAGAATCCGAAGCAGGCTCCAGGCTCTAAGCCGTCAGCACAGAGCCTGACGCAGGGTTCAAACTCACTAGCTGTGAGCTGAAGTCAGACACGTGAGCGGCTGAGCCACCCAGGAGCCCCTCACTGGTTCTTACACATAAAGCAGAATTTGGTCTTCTCCTGTATTCAGATGAGAAATCACAGGAAATCAGCCTAAGCGTTGGGAGAGGAGGGTTGGTGATTCACCGGTGGGGATGGCATCCGGCCATGTGATGGTTAATTTTGTGTGTCAGCTTGACTGGCTGGGCTCCAGGGTGCCCACATAGTTGATCAAATGTTATTCTGGTTGTGTCTGTGAGGTTTCTGGATAAGGTTAGCATTTGAATCAGTAGACTACATCAGGTTGCCTAATGTGGGTGGGCCTCGTGCAATCAGTTGAAGGCCTGGATAGAACAGAAAGGCTGATCCTGTCATGAGTAAGAGAAGACACCTGCCTGATTGCCGTAAGTGGAGATATTGGTCTTTTCCTGCTTTTGGACTTGAACTTGAATGAACACACTGGCTCTTCTTGGGTCTTGAGTCTGCTGGCTTCTGGACTGAAACTATACCATGAGCTCTCCTGCATCTCCAGCCTGCAACTGTATACCTTGGGACTTCACAGCCTCCATAATTGTGTGAGCCAGCTCCTTATTTGTTACATGTAAGATAACTATATATATTAATAATGTATATTGCACATAAAATTTAATAGGAGAAATGATATATATATATATATATATATATATATATATATATATATATATGGAAGGGCATTGTAGGAAAAGGAGTTTCTTAAGTAAAACAATTTTCATGGTGGGGCATACAATCGCTTCCATTGAATAAGTGTTCTCTTTCTTTGAAATTATTCATGCTCAGAAAGATTTTTTTTTTAACTTTTGTTAAATATGCCTGGGTATTAAAAAGTGGTTGTCTCTGAGTGGTGGAGAAACACATGATTTTTATTATTTTTCTATATATGTAATTTCCAGATTTCTATGGATCACTTTTTTTGAATAGTAAACTGTTAATCTTGAGATGATTATAGATTCACAGGCAGTTGCAAGAAATAGCACAGCGTGATACCATTACCCTTGGTCCATTTCTCCTCCAGGTAAGGAACATCGGGGAAAGCTATTGCACAATATCACAACCAGGATACTGACATTGATGCAGTCAAAATCCCATCATCCCAGGCTGTCAGCACAGAGCCTGACGCGGGGCTCGAACCCACGAACTGTGAGATCATGACCTGAGCCAAAGTCAGATGCTCAAAAGACTGAGCCACCAAGGCGCCCCCATAGTAAGCATTTTATATGCGTGGAATCAGACAACGTGCAATGCTCTGGAAGTTCACCCCATTGTTGTGTATATTGGGTATACAACAACCCACGTTGTTGTGTATTCCAGGGTATGGATATACCACATGTTGTTTAACTATTCAGCTACAGAAGGACATCTGGGTGGTTTCCAGCTTTTTCACTATTAGGAATACATTGTTATGAATAAAACTGCAAAGAACAGTTGTGTCCAGGTTTTTGGTGTGAGTATAATTTTTAATTTCTCGGGGATAAATGCCCAGTATTGCATTTTCTGAGTCATATGGCAGTTGCCTGTTTGATGCTTAAAGAAAGTAGCGGGGCGCCTGGGTGGCTCAGTCGATTAAGCGTCCGACTTCAGCTCAGGTCACGATCTCGCGGTCCGTGAGTTCGAGCCCCGCGTCCGGCTCTGGGCTGATGGCTCAGAGCCTGGAGCCTGCTTCCGATTCTGTGTCTCCCTCTCTCTCTGCCCTCCCCGTTCATGCTCTGTCTCTGTCTCAAAAATAAATAAACGTTAAAAAAAAAATAAGGGCGCCTGGGTGGCGCAGTCGGTTAAGCGTCCGACTTCAGCCAGGTCACGATCTCGCGGTCCCTGAGTTCGAGCCCCACGTCGGGCACTTGGCTGATGCCTCAGAGCCTGGAGCCTGTTTCCGATTCTGTGTCTCCCTCTCTCTCTGCCCCTCCCCCGTTCATGCTCTGTCTTTCTCTGTCCCAAAAATAAAATAAAACGTTGAAAAAAAAATTAAAAAAATATATAAATTTAAATAAATAAATAAATAAATAAATAAATAAAGTAGCAGACTCTTTCCCAGACTGCCACTTTATACCCCACTGGCAACATATGAGTGATGCAATTTTTCTGCACCCTCACCAGCTTGGTGAGGTGTATACTGTTACCTCACTGTGGTTTTAACTTGCATTTCCCTAATGGCTAATATATTTTCATGTACTTATTTGCCATCTATATATTCTCTTTAGTGAAATGTCTCTTCGGGGGTTTTGCACATTGGAGCGTTTGGGGGTTTTTGCTGTTGAAATCTCAACAGATTTGAGAGATCTTTGTATATTCTAGATACTAGTTATTTGTTGGATATGTCGTTTTCAAAGATTTCTTCCCAGCATCTAGCTTGTCTTTTATCCTCTTATCTTTCACTAAGCAAAGGTTTGTAATTTTGATAAAGTCCAACTTATCAATTTTTCCTTTTATGGATTGTGCTTCTGGGGTCCAGTGTAGGGTCTCTTTGCTTAGCCTAGTTTCCGAAGATTTTGTTCTTTTTCTTTTTTGAAGGGGTGCAGAGGGAGAGGGGAGAGAGAATCTTAAGCAGACTCCATTCCTGCTGACAGTGGGATCATGACCTGAGCTGAAATCAAGAGCTGGAGGCTTAACGGACTGAGCCACCCAGGCACCCCTGTCCTATTTTTTAAGTTTTATACTTTTCTATTTTTTTTAAGCTTTATACTTTTTTTAAAAATGTTTAAGCCTGTGATCCATTTTGACTTAATTTTTTCAATGTGTATTTATTTTTCAGAGAGAGAGAGAGAGAGAGAGAGAGAGAGCAAGTGGGGAAGAGGCAAAGAGAGAGGGAGACACAGAATCCCAAGCACGCTCCAGGCTCTGCACCGTCAGCACAGAGCCCGACGCGGGGCTCGAACTCATGAACTGTGAGATCATGACTTGAGCCGAAGTCGGACGCTTAACCGACTGAGCCACTCAGGTGCCCCACGTTGACTTAATTTTTGTTTAAAGAGGGAGATTAGGGGCGCCTGGGTGGCTCAGTCGGTTAAGCGTCCGACTTCGGCTCAAGTCATGATCTCACAGTTCATGAGTTCGAGCCCCGCGTCGGGCTCTGTGCTGACGGTGCAGAGCCTGGAGCCTGTTTCGGATTCTGTGTCTCCCTCTCTCTCTCTCTCTCTGCCCCTCCCCTGTTCATGCTGTGTCTCTGTCTCAAAAATAAAAAATAAACAGTAAAGAAAAAAATTTTAAAAAAAAAGGGAGGTTAAGTTTATGACGTCCTCCTCTTTCTCCACTCCTCCCTCCCCTTCCCCTTCTCCTTCCCTCTCCTTCCCTTCTTCCCCTTCTCCACTGAATTACTTTGGCATTTTTGTCAGAATCAGCTGGGCATATTCGTGTAAGTCTGTTTCCGTGTTCTTTATTCTATTCCATTGATCTGTGTGTCTACTCCCTCTGCTAATATCAATCTTGATTATTGTAGCCATATAAAAAGTCTTGAAAATAGAGTCGTATTTTATTCCCTCTTTTCAAAATTGCTTTAACTATTTAGTTTGCCTTTCCATGTAAGTTTTAGAATAATCTTACCTATGGCTGCCAAAAAGCCTTTCTATGATTTTGTTAGGAAATACATTAAACCTGTATATAAATTCGGGGGAGATGTGACATCTTTTACTATGTTAAGTTTTCAAATCCATGAGAACAACGTGTCACTCATGTATTTAGATTTTCTTTGATTTCTGTCATCATTGTTCTGCAGTTGTCAACATATAAGCCCCTGTACATGTTTTGTTAGATTTGCACATAAGCATTTAATTTTTTTGAGTGATTGTAAATGGTATTATAATTTCAGTGTCATATATTCATTGCTAATGTGTAGAAATAGAAAAACATGTTTATATTTATGTATGTATAATATATAAATGTATAAAATATATTTATTTATAAATATAAAAATTTATGTTCATCTTGGGGCACCTGGGTGGCTCAGTTGGTTGATCTCTGAGGTCATGATCTTCCAGTTTGTAAGTTCAAGCCCCGTGTTGGGCTTTGTGCTGACTGCTTGGAGCCTAGAACCTGCTTCAGATCCTGTGTCTCCCTCTCTCTCTGCCCCTCCCACACTCGTTCTCTGTCTCTGTCTCAAAAATAAATAAAACATTAAAAAATTTTTTTTAAATTATATTCATCTTTTATCCTGCAATGTTGCTGAAGTTACTTATCAGTTTAGGAGTCTTGGACAAACATTCTATCTGTAAGTAAAAACAATATTATTTGTTCTTTTCCAATTGGTATGTCTTTTATTTCCTTTTCTTGCCTACTGTGTTACTGCATTTAGAAATCCCAGCACTAAGTTGACTAAGACTGGGAGCAGATGTCCCTATTTTATTCCTGATCTTAGGAGGAAAACATTTAGTCTTCCACTGTTTAATGTTAGCCATTAGTTTGTTGTAGATGGTCTTTATCAAATTTAGAAAGTTCCCTATTTCTGTTTTTTTCTCAGAGTTTTTTTTTTTTAAAGAATCATGAATGGGTATTGAATTTCATCAAGTGCTTTTTCTGCATTGATTGATATGATCATATGATTTTAGTCTTCTAGTCCATTAATATGATGAATCACATTGATTGATAGTTGAATATTGGACCAGCCTTGCATCCCTGGAATTAACTCCACCTGGTTGTGATGAATACTTCTTTTTATTAATTGCTGGATTCTATTTGATGATATCTTGTTAAGAATTTTTGTGTGCATATTCTTGAAGGACATTGGACTATAGTTTTCTTTTTTTGTATTGTCTTTGATTTTGTACTGTCTTTGACTGATATCAGAGTGATATTAGCTTTATAAAATAAATTGTAAGGTGTTCTTTCCTCTTCTGTTTTCTGGAAGAGATTGTTTAAAATTGGTGTCAATCTTTCTTTAAATGTTTGATTGAATTCTCCATTGAAACTAACTGGTGCAGAGATTTATTTTGGGTGAATTTCTTAGTTATGAATCCAGTTTCTTTAATAATTATAGGAATATTCAAATTATCTACTTCATATTGGACAAGTCGTGGTAGTTTCTGTTTCTCAAGGAATTGATCCATTTCATCTCAACGTTATCAAATTTATGTGTGTAGTAAGTTTTGAAATCAGGAAATGTGAATCCTCCAACTTTGTTCTTTTTGAAGATTGTTTTAATGATTTGCTGTCTCTTAAGATTCTGTATAAATTTTGGGATGGGTTTTTCTATTTCTGCAAACACATTGTTGGGATTTTGATAGAGATTGCATTGAATTTGTAGAAGATCACTTTGGGTGATAGTGACATCTGAACAATGTTAAGTCTCTCAATCCATGAACATGGGATATTTTTCCATTTATTTATGTCTAATTTCTTTCTGCAGTGTTTTGTAGTTTTCACTGTATAAGTCTTTTACCTTCTTGTTTAAGTTCATTTCTAAATATTTTTGATGCTATTGTAATATAATTGTTTTTTAATTTCTTTTTGATATTGTTCATTGTTAGTATATAGAAATATAAGTTACTTTTGTGTGCTGATTTTGTATTCTATTACTTTGCTGAATTCATTTATTAATTCTAATAGTTTTATTCTGATATGGAATCTTTAGTATATTATACATATAAAATTATAGCATCTGTGAATAGATATATTTACTTTTTTCTTTCCAATTTGTATACCTTTATTTTATTTTCTTGCCTAAGTGCTCTGGCTAGAACTTCCAGTACTATGTTGAATAGAAGTGATTGAGTGGGCATCCTTGCCTTATTTCTGATCACAGAAGAAAAGCTTTCAGTCTTTCATCATTGAGTATGATATTTGTTGTGGGGTTTTATATAGCTTTTATCATGTTGAGGTAGTTTCCTTCTGTTCCTCGTGTGTTGAGTGTTTTTATCATGAAAGAGTATTGAATTTATTGAATTTTATCAAATGCCTTTTCTGTAGCAATTGAAATGATCATGCGTTGGTTTTTTTCTTCATTCTATTAACGTGTTGTATTACAGGATTGATTTTTGTATGTTGAACCATCTTTGTATTCCAGAAATAAATCCAACTTAGTCGTAGTATATAAATTCTTAATATGCTGGTGAATTTGGTTTGTTAGTACTTTGTTGAGGATTTTTGCATCAATGTCCACAAGGGATACTGGTTTGTAATTTTGCATTGTCTTTGGCTCTGGCATCAGAGCAATTCTAGCTTCATAGAATGAATTTGGAAATGTCCCCTCATTTTCAATTTTTTTTGAGAAGACTTAGTGTTCTTTAAAAGGTTGGTAGAATTCACTCCTGAAGCCAGCAGGTCTGGGCTTTTGTTGTTGTTGGGAGATTTTTAATTGCTTTTTTAATTTCCTTACTAGTTATAGGTCTATTCAGGATTTCTATTTCTTCATGATTTAGTCTTGGTAGATTTTGTATTTCTAGAAATTTCTAGAAATTTGTCCATTTCATCTAGGTTATCTAGCTTGTTGGCTTATGATTACCTTAAAATCCTTTTTATATCTGTAGTTCCAGTAGTATTGTCCCTACTTTCACTTTTAATTTTAGTAATTTAAACCTTATGTCTTTTTTTGTCAGTTTAGCTAAAAGGTTTGTCAATTTTATTGCTCTTTTCAAAGAACCAACTTTTGGTTTTGTCAATTTTGTCTGTTATTTTTCTATTCTCTATTTCATTTATCTCTGCTCTAATTTTTATTAATTCTTTCCTTCTGCTAGTTTTAGGTTTAGTTTGGTCTTTTTCTAGCTTACTAATTTTTAAAGTTAGATTGTTGATATGAATATTTTCTTCTTCTTTTAAACTCATCACTTTCTTTTTTTAAATTTATTTTCATTTATTCTTTATTTTTTATTCTTCTTAGAGAGAGAGAGACAGAGAGAGTGCAAACAGGGGAGACGGGCGGGGGAGGGGGGGAGAATCCCAAAGCAGGTTCCATGCTCAGTGTAGAGCCTGACATGGGGCTCGATCCCATAACACTGGGATCATGATCTGAGCTGAAAGCAAGAGTCAGAGACTCAACCAATGGAGCCACCCAGGTGCCCCAGTCTTTTTTCTTTGTTAATGTGAGCACTTTTAGCTATAAATTTCCTCCTTAGCACTGCTTTCACTGCATCCTATAAGTTTGGGCACCTTGTGTTTTCCTTTTTTGTCTCAAGATGTTCTAATTTCCGTTTTTTATTTTACCCATTGGTTGTTCAAAAAGTGTATTGCTTAATCTTAACAACTTTGTGAATTTTCCAATTTTTCTCCTTTTATTGATTTCTAGCTCCATCCCATTGTGGTCAGAGGAGATATGTTGTATGGCTTTTGCCTTTAAAAATCGATTGGCATTTGGGGCGCCTGGGTGGCTCAGTCGGTTGCGCGTCCGACTTCGGCTCAGGTCATGATCTCGTGGTCCGTGAGTTCAAGCCCCACGTCGGGCTCTGTGCTGACCGCTCAGAGCCTGGAGCCTGTTTCAGATTCTGTGTCTCCCTCTCTCTCTGACCCTCCCCCGTTCATGCTCTGTCTCTCTCTGTCTCAAAAATAAACGTTAAAAAAAAATAAAAATAAAAATAAATAAAAAATCGATTGGCATTTAGTATTGGGGGCTAACATGGCCTATCCTGGAAAACGTCCCCGTGCACTTGAGAATAATGTACATTCTGTTGTTGTTGGGTCGAGTGTTCTGTTTATGTCTGTTAGATCTTGTTAGTTTATTATATTGTTCAAACCCTCTGTTTCCTCACTTCTCTCCAGTTGTTCTAGCCGTTATCGACAGTAGTCTGTTAAACTCCTGTTATTACTGTAGGACTATTTCTCATTTCAGTTCTGTCAATTTTTGCTTCATATATTTTTCTGGTCTGTTACTAGTGCTTATATGTTTATAATTGTTATGTCTTCTTGCTGTATTGAACCTTTTATTAGTATATAATGCCCTTCTTTGTACTTGTGACCTTTTTTGGGTTTAAAAATCTGTTGTGTTTGATATTAGGATAGCTACCCCTGCTTTCTTTTGGTTACTTTTTGGTTTGCATGGAATATCTCTTCCCACCCTTTCACTTGCAACCTATTTCTAGATCTGGATCTGAAGTGAGTCACTTATAGACAACATGTAGTTGGGTCATGTGTTTTTATCCATTCTGCCAATCTCTGTCTTAAATGGAGTTTCATCCGATTCTATTTCATGCGTTTCCATTCTAATTATTTTACTTTTGGCCCTAAAATTTCTATTTAATTCTTTTTACCCTGTGTTTATTTGAGGGTTTCTAGTGCTTTCTTTTTCATTCGTTTTAAGCATGTCCGTAATTGTTCCTGGAAACATTTTTATCGTGGCCTCTTTAGACTTCCAGTATCTCTGTCATTTTGGTGTTGATGTTACCACCTATTGATGTATTTTTATGTATTTTCTTGTCAATTTTTCTGGCTGTTGGTACGATGAGGAATTTCCAGTTGAAAACTGATCACATTTGTATATGTTATGATATTCTGGATCTTAGGTAAACATTCCATTTTAGCTGGCTTTCTCTGACACTACTTTAAGACACAGAATCCGAAGCAGGCTCTGGGCTCCGAGCTGTCAGCACAGAGCCCCCCGTGGGACTCGAACCCACAAACCATGAGATCATGACCTGAGCCGAGGTCGGACGCTTAACTGAGTGAGCCACCCGGGCGCCCGAGGGCCCTCTTTTGATAATGCCTGGCAAAGGCAAATGCACAGGTTCCTCACCGAGCCTCCATTGACATCCAGTGGGGGGATCCTTGTCATAGCTGGCTGGGAATGGGAGTTCTGGCTCCCCACTAATACCTCCCAAGCTGGCTGGGAGGGGTTGATGTGCCTTGTTACTGCCCTCCATCCGGCCACACTGACACCATGGGGAGGTGTCCTTATTACAGCTGGGCAGTGGTGAAAGTTCGGACTCCCAGCCAGTCCTCCTCTGATACTACCCCAGTGGGGATGCGGAGGGGTGCCTCAACAGTCTGGGTGGGAGTGGAGGTCCAGGCCCCCCACATGGTCTCCTGTGTCACTGTGGGGAGGTGGGGTTACCGCCTGGCAGGGATAAAAGGTGCAGCTTCCTACTTGGTCTTTTGTGACAACGCCTGACGGGGGTGGTGGGTGCCTCACTATAGCCTGATAAGGATAGAAATCTAGGCTCCTCGCTGGCCTTTGCTGGCATGGGTGGGGGTAAGGCCACAGTGTTCTCTGTGCTTTTTGGCAGGAGTAGAGAGATTATTGTCTAAAAGTTTTCCATCTTGCTTGACTGCCTCTTTCCTGGTCCCTTGGCTAGGGTGCACAGGCTGCTGTTGACGTTATTTTTAATCTGTGCCTGTTGCCGTGTCTGAGGTTTTAGTTTCTTCAGCTCCAAGCCTGGCATATATGAAGCAAACGAAAACCCAGAGAACGCAACCCTGCCTTGTTTCTTGGGTCCTGAGGCCCCTAGCCGGGCTTCTGCCTTTTCTCCACGTTTTAGAGTCTCGTGTTCGTGTCATGTATGATGGCCAGGCTCTTGTGTTGTAGTTTGTGGGAGGAATAGGGAAACGTGTGCCCACTCTATCTTCCTGGAAGTGGAAATACGATAAGAAAAAAAAGACATATTGTTAACAAAACAAAAAGGCTTAAATTGCAGCTAGGCGTGTATGAATAAATCAAGGAGTGTGCGTCTGATTTAATCCAGAAGGAATAAAATTGGTGACCGTGGTGGTGGGTGATGATTCACAACAGCCATATTTTATTGAGCACATGGGCATACTTTCTACCATTTTTACGAGTCCTCACGGCAAACCTGTGGAGCCAGCATTATTCCCATTTCACAGTGAAGTAAACTGAGATCCAGAAAGTTTCAGAAACTTTCCCCCCTGATGTTCTATACCTAATGAATGAGACAGGAGGGAAGGATTCAAACTTTAGCCTGTCTTGGCCTAACACCTGAAATCTCTGTGTTTCATGCCCCTTGTGGACCTCCTTTTACAAGAGGAATCCTGGCGAACGGGAAATGTACAACGTGGCCAAGCAGCCCCCGGTATCCGTGTTTTGTAGAAAGCACCGAGGCCCCCTGGACGGGAGCTGTTTTTGCCTCGACTACTGATGGCATTTCTACAGAACTTGTATTTTATATTACTTCCTTGAACAACTTTGAGATGGGGGCGTAAGCCAGACTCACTGAGGAACAGATGGGGAATCTAACTCAGACAGGTCAAGTGACTTGTCTAAGACCATATGGCATTTAATGCTGGAAGGAGACCTGGGAGAAAGGTCTTTGGAGTCAGGAGCCAGTAGGCCCTCCAGCAGCCCCCAGCGCGGTTTCCAGCTTGGTCTCTGCACTGTGGCTTTGTTGGTACTAAGGTGTAGGCAGAGTCGCCTGCAGTTAAATCACGGCCTCTCCTCCAGCAGCCTCCCGGCTTGCGCCAGTTTGCAGACTGTATCTGATGGAAACCTTATGCCGAACAAAAAAAAAAACAAACCTGAAAACCAGACCCATCTCAGTATCTCCATCCGCTGGATAAACATCTCTAAGACAGACGCACAGGGAGGCCAAACTCCCCTTGCCAAGTTTTTAACCTAAAGTTTGGAAGCCGTCTGCATTTTCCGTAGAGCAGTAAACTATTTTCATTCCTTTTACAGGGAACGGCTCCTTATGGGGTGATAATTTACTTTTAATCTCTCTTTCAGGGAACTGATGATTTTGCCTTCTTGCCTGATAAAAAGTTGTGGGTTAAAAGAAAAGGCCCATTTTTTTTTTTTTTTGAAGTTTTCTTCTTTCCCATCTTTCCTTTTTTTCCCTTTTGAAAGCCTGCTTTGGGAGTCTTTGGAGCCTTGCCTCTTTATTCGGAGAGAACTTGGCTCCTTCCTGGTGCCCCCATTCCTCTGCCGAATCTAATCTGACTGTTCTATTTATAATTCTTGAGCAAGATGAATCTCGTCTTTGTGTTTCTTTCTGAGCAACAGAGTCCCCTCCCTAGGACTACAGCCATTTAACCTCTACAAGAATCTCTTTAATTTCTCTGCAGATTGCCAGAAAACAGGCAGCTGAAACCCTAGCAGGTCCTGGATCATATCAGACCTGCTTTAAACTGGCACCCTTCTCCTTCCCCCAACCTCCTGGGAGTTCGTTTGGGAACAGGGTTCTGCAGAGAAATTCCCAGCAGCCCTCTGGCAACGCCAGCGTGGTCTGGGAAGTCTGCTGGGGAGGGGCGCACTCTGGAAAGGGGAGAGGTTCTAAGAGGGAAGCCCCGCCCATTTCTGACCTGCCTTGATTCCTCCCAGATCCCTCAAGGCTTATACAGACGTTATGTGGTATTTACCTCTAAACTTAGGTTCATCACATTGTTTGGCCTGGAAACCATCTGGCTGAGCCCCTCCTTTTACAGGGAAGACAATGGAAGCCACGAGAAGGAAAGTGACCGACCCAAAGTCACACATTTAGTCAGTTCAAGAGTTCAGACTGTAAAGTAGGTACCCCACCTGGACCTCCTTGAACTTATGGAGGCATTATTTTAATTAAATGTATCCACTGCAATTGAATGCCATTGGAAAAAAAATGCATGTCTATTTTTTATGCCTAAAAAAAATTTTTTTTAATCTTGATTTATTTTTGAGAGAGAGAGAGAGAGAGAGTGTGTGCAAGTGGGGGAAGAGAGAGAGAACAGAGAGAAGGAGACTCAGAATCCGAAGCAGGCTCCAGGCTCCGAGTTGTCAGCACAGAGCCCGACGTGGGGCTCGAACCCACAAACTGTGAGATCATGACCTGGGCTGAAGTCAGACACTCAACCGACTGAGCCACCCAGGCGCCCCTATCATTTATGCATTTGTAACGTTTACGCATCTTCTAAATTCCTCTCTTTGTTCCCTGTCTCCCATACTTCGTTGGTACCCATTTGTATATCCAGAACAGTCTTTCTGTTCTCCGGGGGTCTTAAAAGATGCCCTGGAATAGGACTTCTGCAACTGGGGTTTGAGAAGGACGTGATGAGCTTCAGAACCCGGAACTGGAGCACGCACATCACTGCGTCTCACGGAGGCCTGAAAGCTCTGAGGGGCTTGCTCAGAAGGCATAGCCAGTAAGTAAGCACACCGGGGGCTGGAGTTTGAAACCCACCCTCTTCCTATCCAGTGCATTCTACCCTCCTCCCTTCCTGCTGGCTCTGTGTGGCTCCCAGTTCTGACATGTTCACATAGACAATTTGCGTTAGTTAGGGCTCGCTCGGAATAACCAGACTTCTAGCCTGACATTCATTTGTAAGAGGAGGACGTACCATCATGCTTGTGAAATCAGCCACATTTTTATCCTCATTTGCTGTGAGCTTCCTTGTAAAGTTAAATGAGAAAGGGCCAACAAATTTATTTTGACCTCCATAACATCGCTGGTCTTCTTACCTCCTAAGATAAATTAAGATGGTCTTGTATGTTTTTAAGGAGCAGGAATCAGTGTGTCCCATTGAACGTATATAAGCACATTTACCCCTTAGAACAACCGAGACCCATTTGAACGTAACACAAATGCTACTTTAAGCCAAACATAATTAGATTTAATTCATACTGAGATCCAGGTGGTGCAAAGTCTGTGACCAATGGCTTCCTAACCTTGTAACTGTCTCAGTGTCCCTGCGTCCCTCTTCCCGCGACATACCTTTTGCTTCCAGTTCTAAATTCTTTGTGAAGCATGGTGTGGTGCACTTTCTGGAAAGCACCCAAAGAGACGAAATGGGAGCTTAAATATTTTGAAAGAACCCACTTGCTTCACTGTAGGCTCCAGCCTCGCTTATGGTGGAGGTATTGCCTCCAGTTAATTAAGGATATGAACATCCATTTAGTCCACGGAGGGAAGGGAAATTATGTTCCTTGAGGGTCTAGTAAGTCTCAGACACTGTGCTACATTCGTCATACGCATTTGGCTCTTTTAACCCGCACGGCATCTCTGGTGAGCAGGTATGGTTATCCCCCTTTTACTAGTAGGGAAATTAAAACTGAGTGAGATTGAAGAAATTTCTGCCTAAGGCTATTCAGAATAAAGGATTTAATCTGACACTGACACCAGTTACTATTATGAACGTTCTCGTATCTTGTGGAGTATGTGTGAGAATTTCGGGGTGTGTGTGTCTGTGTGTGTGTGTGTGTGTGTCTGTGTGTGTTTGCGTAGCAGTGGAACAGCTCAGTCCTGAAGAGTGCGGGGCTTCAACATTTTGGGGTGTGTGTGTGTGTGTGTATGTATGTGTGTTTGCGTAGCAATGGAACAGCTCAGTCCTGAAGAGTGCGGGACTTCAACATTTCAGGGTGTGTGTGTGTGTGTGTGTGTGTGTGTGTGTGTGTGTGTATGTGTGTTTGCGTAGCAATGGAACAGCTCAGTCCTGAAGAGTGCGGGGCTTCAACATTGGGAGACGTTGCCAAATTGCTCTCCATAGTGACTATTTATAGTCTCGCCAGCAGTGTTCAAGAATTCTTATTCCTCCATATCCTTGCCAACGTTTGATGTGATCAAGATTTTTAATTTTTTCCCTGGCACCACTTGGTATCTCATTGTGGTTTTAACTTACATTTTACTTGATTACCATGAGATTGATTGTCTTTTAGATGTTGTGATTATTGCCCGTTCAGGTTTCCTTTGTGCAAGGCTTGTTCATCACTTTTGCCCCCTTTTCTCTTTTCGGTATTGTGTTTCTTATTTCTACTTGATTTGTAAGAGTCCATATATATGGATATATATGGATACACGTACACACACACACACAGACACTTATATATTCTGGGTTCTTCTAATTCTTCTATCATTATCTACGTGTTAAATATCTTTTCCCAATCTACAACTTGACTTCTTACTTTCTCAACGATGGCTTATTTTTTCAGGCAAGCTTTATTGATCTATAATTTGTATAGTCACAAAATTTACTCGCCGTAATGGACAGATTGATGTGTTTTAAATAAATATATGGTTGGACAACTATCGCTGCAATTTTAGGGCAGTTCCATCACCCCTAAAAGTTTCCTCTTGGCCACTGTCAGTGAATCTCACCTCCTACCCGAAGCCCCAGGCAACTACTGATCTGCTTTGAGTCTCTAGTTTGGATTTTTCTAAAAATATCATATACCTGGAAGTATACAATATATAGTCTTTCATGTCCGGCTTCTTTCATCTAATATAATATTTTAGAAGCTCATCCCTGATGTTGCATATACAACTACTGTTGTTCGTTCCTTTTTTATTGCTGGCTAGTATTCCATTGTATGGCTCTATCATTTTGTTTATCCACTCCAATATTTGTATGGTTTACAGCATTTAACTATTATGAATAATTTGTTATGTACATCTGTGTACCAATTTCTGGGTAAATGTATATTTTGATGTCTTTCAGGTAGATATTTAGAGTGGAGTTGCTGATTTGTATGTTAATTCTGTGTTTAACACTCTTTAAGAAACTGCTGAACTATCTCACAAAATGGTTGTACCATTTTTCATCCCCATCAGTAGTGTATGCATATTTAAAAAATTTTTGTAAGTTTTTTAATTTATTTTGGGAGAGAGAGAGAGAGTGAGCACAAGGGGGGGAGGGTCAGAGAGAAGAAGAGACAGAATCCCAAGCACCAGTATTGCAGAGCCTGACGCAGGGCTTGAACTCACGAACTGTGAGATCACAACCTGACCCGAGATCAAGAGTTGGACGCTTAACCGACTGCACTACCCAGGTGCCCCCAAAGTGCATGTCTATTTTAAAAGTGGGCATATTAGGGCTCCTGGGTGGCTTATTGGTTGAGCATCCAACTTCAGCTCAGGCTGTGATCTGTTTCTGAGTTCGAGCCCAGCTTTGCGCTCTATAGTGACAGCTCAGAGCCCGAAGCCTGTTTCAGATTCTGTCTCCTTCTCTCTCTCTGCCCCTCCCTGGCTCGCATTCTGTCCCTGTCTCTCTCTCTCTCTCAAAAGTAAATAAGCATTAAAAAAATAAAAACATAAATAAAAGTGGGCATATAATTTGAATAGACACTTCACTGAAGGAGATATGTGAATGGCTAACATGGAATGATGCCCAGCATTATTAGTCAGTAAGGAAATGTAAATTAAAAGCACAATGAGCTAACACTAAGTCCCCACCCGAATGGCTATAATTAAGACGATTAGCAACACCAAGAGCTGGTGGGGGTGTGGAAAGACAGTTTCCCTTAAGGTGCGATGTCACTAAGGTATCTGCTGAAATTTTTCATTCTTACTTTAATTTTTATCTTGACTTCTTAAAGGTCACCCCTGTGTCTGCATAGCCAGCGGCCAGCCAATGATCTGGGCAGAGGCTGTTCTGGATTCAGTGAGGCCTTTACCCTGTGCTAAATGACCTATGGGCGAGCAGGGAAACTAAGACGTGCAACCCGTTCCCAGGTCTCCCATGGATTTTATCTCCAGACTTCCTTGCGTCTCCCTTGCACATGTGTGTAGTTTTGCAGTCACTAAGGTGTGTGTGGGGAGTCGATTTCAGTGCTTCTATGGCATTTTCATTTCCTGGATCTCTCCATTAAATTTCGGATTGGTCTATCACTCACCACAACTAAGGTTGCAATCTTGGACGAGCAAGCTGTTACGGGTTTCCCTCATTTATTTCCTATAGTTCAAGCCATAGGAAATTCTTATTTCCTATAGAATTCACCACTTTTAGTTGGAAAAGCCCCAGGTGTTTGCTCCCCATGTCACCCCTCTGACCACCATCATGAATTGAACCTCATCTCTCTGGCAGCAAAGCTCCTAGTTTTGCAGCTGGCTAAGCACTGGCAAAACTACAAGGCTTACCAGTCAAACTGGGGCAAATAGATTGAGCAGCCCCAGGCAAGAAGACCACAGACCCCTCTTGTTCTCACCCAAAGTTCTAGCAGTTTTTCGAGAATAAAGCTTTCCAATTTATTATGTACCATTGGTTGATTTCTAGGACCTTGAAATGATTGATTTTGACAATTTGTCCAGTGTTGTATGTATTTTGGAAAAACTGCTTCATCCTGCCACAATCCAAAGCCCCTCTAATGATGTCTTTTGAAGTGCAAAATATTTTGATTTCAATATAGTCTGATTATGCTTTGAATCTTTAAGGAATCCTCCTGTATCACAAAGCCATAAACATATTCTCTTGTAATTCTTCCAAAACTTTTCATCTTTGTATGTTTGTTTCTATTATAAATGGCTTTTTAAAAAGTTTATTTATTTATTTTACAAGCGAGACGGGGAGGGGGAGGGGCAGAGGGAAAGGGAGAGAGAGAATCCCCAGCAGGCTCTGTGCTGTGAGTGTGGAGCCCCATGTGGAGCTCAGTCCCACAAACTGTGAGATCTTGACCTGAGCTGAAATCAGGAGTCAGATGTTCAACCGACTGAGCCACCTGTAAGTTGCTTTCAATGGGTGTGGGATAGGGTAGAAATTTTTTTCTTTACGCCTAAGGATGAGTTACCCTAGCTCCATTTATTGAATTGCCCATCCTTCCCCCCCACCCCCCCGATCGACAACATTTCCTCGCACATATGTAAAGTTTCCTCATATATATGGATATATTTTTGAGCTCTGTAGCCTGTTTTTGTGTGTGTGTGCAAGTTTTTTTATTTGCCCATCCCTTTTCCAACCCTACAGTGTTAGTCTTGAAATCATTTAGGGCAAATGTTTTTTAAGATTGTCTTTGCCTTTTTTTGGCCTTTTGCTCTTCCATACAATTATAGAATTTGGCTTCTTAAGTTACATGAAAAATTATATTAGGACTTTGATTGGAATTTTTTTGAATGTATATATTAGTTTAGGAATAATGGACCTATTTAAGATATTGAATATTCTTATCCATGAACTTGGTACATCCTTCTATTTGTTTAGGTCATTCAGGTATTTTTTCTTTTTTTTTTTTTTTTTAATTTTTTTTTTCAACGTTTATTTATTTTTGGGACAGGAGAGACAGAGCATGAACGGGGGGAGGCGCAGAGAGAGAGGGAGACACAGAATCGGAACCAGGCTCCAGGCCCTGAGCCATCAGCCCAGAGCCTGACGCGGGGCTCGAACTCATGGACCGCGAGATCGTGACCTGGTTGAAGTCAGACGCTTAACCGACTGTGCCACCCAGGCACCCCTATTTTTTCAATGATGTTATATCATTTTGTCCTTAAGGACTTTGTACATTTTCTGTGAGAAAATTATTTGGTTACTTTATTTTGGGTGTTGTGAATGGTATTTGCAAAATCACATTAACATTTTTTTGTTTAATTTATAAGGTAATTAATTTTTGTATATTTATGCTATATACAACAATGTAAATCTACTATTTTTTCCTATAGATTCTTTTGTTTTATTATTTCATAGAGCTAATCGTGTCGACTGCAAGTACTAACAATTTTTTCTTTTCAATTTTTATACCTGCTGTTTCTTAGACTTTTCTTACTGTCCTGTTTAGAACTTCTATTATAAAGACAGACATGTTGATAGTGGGAATTTCTGCAACTTTCCTATAAAACTTTTAACATTTGATCATTAAAAATGATGTATGAGAGGAGTTTTTGGTAGATGTAAAAAATCCCCTTGTATTCTTAGTTTGCTAAGTTTTTTTTTCTTTTTAAATTGCATGGGTGTTGAATTTTATCAATTTTTAATATTTTTTCCTGTATCTGTGGAGCTATGAGTATTAGCATATGGTTTTTCTCCTTCAGTCTATTAATATCATGATTTATGTTACTCAGATTTCTAATGTTAAGCTATATGTGAATTCCTGGCATACACCCAACTTGATCATATTGCCTTTTTTATTCATTGCTTGATCTGGTTTGCTACTAATTTCCCTCATATTGCCATATCTAAGTGAGTTAGGCCTACATATTTTTTCATACCATTGCTTATTTCAACTTTTTGAATAGCAACATGCATGTTATCGATTACTGAATGGGTCATCTTATTCAACACCTCTGTTGGGGAGCCTGGGTGGCTCAGTTGGTTGAGCGTCAGACTTTGGCTCAGGTCATGATCTCATGGTTCAAGCTCCAGGTTGGGCTTTGTGCTGACAGTGCAGAACCTGCTTGGGATCCTCCCTCTCTCCCTCCCTCCCTCCCTCTCTCTCTCTCTCTCCCCCCCCCAAAAATAAATAAACGGGGTGCACCTGGGTGCCTCAGTCAGTTAAGCTCCAGACTCGGTTTCAGCTCAGGTCATGATCTCGTGATTTTGTAAGTTCGAGTCCCATATCGGGCTCTTCACTGGCAACAAGAGGCCTGCTTGGGATTCCCTTTCTCCCTTTCTCTCTGCCCCTTTCCTGTTTGCACTGTCTCCGACTCACTCAAAATAAATAAAATAAACTTTAAAAAATAAATAAAAATAAATAAATATAAAAAAAAGACCTCTTTTAGGGTGGGAGCAGTGGAAATGGGGCATATGCAGAAGACAGGGAAAAGAAAAAAGGGGAGGATTTAGTGACTATTTAGAGTTGGGAAACAGGAATTTGAATACAAGTGCCACCACAAACCAAGGGAAGGAAGTGAGCATCAGGAACTGTGGACAGTAAATATGGACGATAAAAAAAAATTAAGTTTACGTTAAGATGTGAGTTTGAGATGTTGAGATGGCCAGCGAAACTGTCCAGCAGGCAATTAGGAATTTGATTTCGAAACTGCAAGCCCATGGCTGGAGGGACAGCCATGGGAGTCATTTGCCATAACCAAACTATGTGGGTGGATGAGATCATCATCTGAGATGAGCACACAGGGAAGAGGGTAGAGGATGGGGCCTTGAAGGGTGACCACAGTTGGGAGGATGGGGAAGGAAGGGAAAAAGAAGCTGTGAAGGAAAGAGCAAGTAGGAAACAAAAGTCGCAATTTTCTGAGCTAGGGCTCCAAACCGGAAGCGAGAGTGGATGGAGACTGGTACCTCCTCATTTAGTTCACACAACCGAGAAAAGGAGACCCGTTGCATTTCTCGAGAGATTTTTGGAGGAACCATTCTTAAAAACCTGCCTCTTGTGACCTAGAAAAACAGATCCCGTCCCATAGATCAAAGGTAGTTATATATATCCTATCATCCACTGGCCTCAAGGTTATTTGCCTTTTCAGTTATTTATCCAGTATCATGCAAAATCGGTTTAAGTACCACCTTGGATTCAGATCATAGGTTATCTACTTTTCACCGCAAATATCGTGTAGGCTATGAGATCTTTTAACCTTGTCCTAGACGTAGTTGGTAGTATGGTCTGCATGTAGCATGTCATTGTTAAAAGGGTTGATAGAAAGCATCTTTCTCATGTCACAGATGAGAACATTCAGGACCAGAGAGGTGCAGTGACGTGACCCGGGTCACTTGGGGAGTTAGAGGCAGAGCTTGGATCAGAGACCAGGTGGATCTCCTGACTTGTAGCCTTTGTGACCCAGAACTTTATGAGGATCAACGTGTGAATTGCTCTTGCCAAAGACAACACTCTGTTCTTGAACTAATAACCTGTTCACTTTATCGATAGCTGTTTCCTTAGTTATGAGCTGTTAGTTTATCCAAATGGGATTTGCTGGTGACTACAAACACACGGTGTTGCATTCAAACTTTTTTTTTTTTATGTTTAAATGTGTTCTTTGGATATACAGAGGACCCATAATGGACATATTTAAATAACTTTGCCATTATTGGCAAACAGAAATGTCAACCGAGGCGGGATCCATTAATTTGTTGATAAGTGAGTCACTGGGTGAGTCCTTCAGCCTCCACATTAATAATCTTTAATTCATCCTTCTTGAAGCACAAATTCAGTTCCTACAAACATATAAGTTAACATTTGTACGGCTTATTGTATTCACTAGACTGGAAGCTCTTAACACATAATATTCTTTTATTCAACAATATTTAAGGAGTGTCACCCAACTGTGTGCCAGGTACCAGGGACACAGCAGTGGGCCAAACACACCAAGTCCCTTCCCTCAGGGAGCATATATCATAGCAGCAGAGGGGTAGATGATGCATGTGCAGACAAATGGTGTTTTTCTCAGTGACAAGAGCGATGGGATAGACAGTGACCAGGGGAGGAGTGGTTCTACATTGGTGTGGCAGGGAAGGGTCCTTGCTGCAGGTTGTTTCCTTGGGAGGACAACTCTGGATTGGGGATCACCGTATAGGGAGGGTATCGCGGAGCTCTCTTTTCGGATCAACACCCATGCGGGAGTACAGGAAACAGTATTCGTGAGAGGGAGGAGTTGGGCTGTTACATGGTCGCAGCAAAACCTCAGCCTCCAGAGCCACGGGGAACTTCGCTGCGACTCTGTAGTCGGAGGCAGAGGGCTGGCCTCTAGACCCTCTTAGTGGCCAGTGTTGTACATGCGCTGAGTTGGGGGGTGAGTGGGTGAGGCCTTGGATGAGGTGGGCAGAGGAGGGCAATCTACGAAAGGGCCCAGCTGTGAGCTGTCGGTTTCCAACACACCCAGCAGCTATGGGCACGATGCTTGAGTCCTGAAGTGACGTGTCACAGCATCCGCTATCGCCCCTCTGAGCAGGGGACATTTGAGCTAAGACCGGATGATGCGATCCCTTTTAATCCTGGGGTTGATACTGTGACTTATCCCCCTTTTGCCTCTTAGAAGCTCAGAGAGGTAGAGTGGCTCTGAGTCATACAGCTAATGGGAAACAACCCGGGGCTTTTTCTAGGACCCGGCTGTGTGTGGTTCCATTTAGGCCTATACCTGTGAAAGTACCATCGGCAGGCATTTCTGTAGGCATTTCTGCACTTTGATGAAGGTTTTGGGTGCCCTGCCAGCAGCATAAAGGGTAGGGTTCTGTGCCTTTCACTGAGAGGCATAATGGTAGGGTGAGCCCGGAGGCCATGTTTATAGCTTTGTTCAAATAAATGATTAGACATCTTTCTGCAAAATAGATCTTCAGAATTTAGAAAGTTTTCAAATAATATGCTGACAACTTAGTTAAAACCAAGTGGAACAAATATCCCTAGATGTTATGTGCTCCAAAAGTCAAAAAGCTAACCACAGCCATGCCAAACATCTGCAAGTATTTTTAGCCTTCTAATCTGTAATCTTTTTTTTTTTTTTTTTTTTTTTTTTTGGTTTCAAGTACGTGTGGAGAGCACCGGGTGTTACTGTCAATTGCTCCAAGTTTGTTCCTTGCCTAGGTTTCAACCTGTGTCCCATGTCCTTCCTGTCTAGGCTGGGCTGCAGTCAGGCAATGCCTTAAATGTCATGTTCCTTGGCAATTTTAACGTGCTTCTGCAGAAGTTATTTCATCCAGTCCTCATAAAAATACTGGCAGGTGTGGATCTTTATTCCCCTCTCACCAATAAAGAAACTGAGTCCCCAAGAAGTTAAGCGCCACGGATGCATAACTTGAACTCCAAGTCCTTGGGTTATAAGTCTACACAGTCTCGCGGCGCCTGGGTGGCTCAGTCGGTTAAGCGTCCGGCTCTGGCTCAGATCATGATCTTGTGGTTCACGAGTTCAAGCCCCGCGTCGGGCTCTGTGCTGACAGCTTGGAGCCTGCTTCAGATTCTGTGTCTCCCTCTCACTCTGCCCCTCCCCCACTTGTAGGCACTCTCTCTCTGTCTCTCTCTCTCTCTCAATAGTAAATAAACATTTTTTTACAAAAGACCACATATTCTTTCTATTACTTCTCTGTCTACAGAGCTCTGAGCTAGGTTTCTGGGGCGTGGGAGTGGGGATCTGAGAGAAAAAAGAAGGCACAGGAATGAGGAGACAACGGATTAGCGTTCTTAACTATCTGGGCCGGTCATGAAACTTCCTTAGGCCTTAGCTATCTCACTGGAGAAGTGACAGAATGGAACTAGATTCTTTCTAGGACTTTTCTCGACTCGAAGCTTCTCTGCTGTTAAGGAAACAGAGCAGGAAAACCAAAATCAAAACAGTAAGCAACAACGACAAAAAACAACCATGCTACCCCAGGTCTGTGGCCGCAACCTTAACTCTATAGCAACTCTTCCTTTTGCATTCTCGCCATTGACTGAGAGCCTTCATTGTGAACACTGCTCAGGTAGCTGCTGATTTCCTGGGACCAATGTCACTATTTTACACATAATGGCGAACAGACTGGAGAGATCAAATTAAATCCATTTCCACTTTAGGATGGGAAATTTGTTTGGAGCAATCAAGAGGGTTTGGAGCAGTAAGCATGTAAGCATGCCATCAAATGGCAAATTGCTTAATGTCAATTGGCATTAAGTGGACTGATTTGTACCCAATTAATACACCGCGGTTGGAAAGGAAGAAAACAATTGCCTTTAGCTAGATCGTTCTTCTCTGGGTTCTTCCTGCATGGAGCTCCGAGCAGTTTGCAGACATTCTCTTTTATTCCCATAAATCCCCTGCCCCTGTGAGCCACATCCTCCCCTGTTGGGAAGGATGGACCTGGAGAAGCTCACTTAACTTTTTTCATGCTCCAACAGTCCCATTTAGGGAGTGGCTACTATAGGACCCCTGATGGCAACACAGCGTTGGTGGCATGAGAGAGTTAATGCAGCTTTCAGAAGCCTTTCCTTTCCAACTAGAGCTTGGGCTTGGCCCTGGAGAAAGCTGGCCTACTGGCCATTAGGCTGAATTATGGGGCCAAGCCACTCCCAGCATTCACTTGGAAGACTCCCGCTGGAGAATCCAAGGGATCAGAGTAGCGCTAGGGGTGACAAGTCAGATGCATGACGACTCAGTGTCTCCGCAAGATCTGACACCCCCTTGGCTTTGACAGACCATCGCAGAGGAAATACAGGTCACCCGGTCACTGCCAGCTGACATGCTGGCACGCGGAAGCCCAGCTAAATCCATGCTGCAGAGATTCCCCAGATGAGAGAAAGCCATGTGAGCCCACACTGGCCAGTTGGAGCTGGATGGAGAGGGACAGTAGTCTCCATTTTCACATCCGTAGATTTTATGCTCCCTTGGGTCGGTGATTTACATTTATATAGACTCTTTCAAACTCTGGGTTCTAAAATGGCTTTGCTGGTTTATATGTATAGGGCACCACTTTGTATCAGCAGTTGGCTCTGGGTGCATTAACAAAACCTGACCATCTGCCTTTAAACAAAAGCATGTGGCTCAGTGTTAACTTGGTCGTTTTAAGCCATACCTGACTTGAATGAATTCCTCCGGGTGCTTTTGTTTTGTTTGGGGGTTGTTGTTTTGTTTTGTTTTGTTTTGTTTCAAGGGCACATAAACGTGAGGTATGGTGCCACTGGATGAACCCTTTAGTCCGACTCCCTTTGGAAGCAAGGTAGTTCTGTTAGGTGTCCTTCCCCTGTGATTTATGTACGAACATAAAGAGTCAATATGACAGATAAAAATACAGGCGATGGCTCCCTCCTTCCGCCTAAGCCCCCAGAGCATTTTCCACTCTTTTCCATGAATTTGTCCGAAGAAATACCTGACGAGGAAAGAGAACGTACGTGAAAATCACTTAGTGAATGGCTAAGCTCCATCCGTAAGGGTGTTACTAGGCAAAGAAGCAGCCTCTCGTAGCAGAAAGATTTCTGCATCTGCAGTCAGAAGGCCTAGATTTGAGCCAGATCACTGCAAGTTAGGAGCAGTGAGATCTTAGTTTCCAAGTTTAAGTGGAGATCTACCGATGCTGTTTGCTGAAGACAGGTGTTGAGGAGCGATGCACATCTGCCTGGGGCACCAGTCGTCAGTGACTGCCAGGGTTGGTTTGGCTGTTTGGTTGGCAGTTTTGGCCCTGTCCCTTTCTCTCTCTTGGTTGGAGAGAATGACTTCCCCAAATAGAAGAGGGCTATTCTTGGATCACAGTTATGTGAATAGATGGAAGGCCTCTGACAAGGATTGTTGTAAGGACCGAATATGACAGGATATACAACAGAGACTTCCTACTTCTGAGAGGCCCTACAAATGCAACCAAATCCTCACGCAGGAACTTGCTGGAATCCCTGTTTTCCCTGGAGTATAATTCCCGAGACTGCTCGTGAGTCTAGCTACTGAACCTAAGATGCTGTCTCTCTACAAAGCTTGAAGGATCTCTGGAAACATGAATTGTTGCTCATCATAGCCTCTCTCGTAGTAGACTTAAAATGTGCCACCGTGTCCCTTAGATAGAGTTTCTCAATCTGGGCACTACTGGCGTTTTAGATCAGATCGTTCTTTGTGGTTAGAGACTGTCCCATGCGCAGAAGGATGTTTAGCAGCGCCTGTGGCCTCTACCTACCAGATGCCAGCAGCACCTTCCCTTAGTAGTGACAATCAGAAATGTCTCCAGACATTGCCAAATGTCCCCGGGGCGGGGGGGGTGGGGTGCAAATACCACTCCTGGCTGAGAACCACTGAGTTAGACTGTGAGATCCATGGAAGCAAGTTTTAGTCTTTTTTTTTTTTTTAAGTTGTATCCTTGCACCAAGTAGCATACTCTCCAGCCCTAGTAGGTGCTCAATAAAAAGTAATTGGGTGAAATTTCAAACTGACCTAGATTCTGTGTCTCCCTGTCTCTCTGCTCCTCCCCCACTTGTGCTCTGTCTCTCAAAAATAAAATAAAATAAAATAAAATAAAATAAAATAAAATAAAATAAAATAAAAAGGGGCGCCTGGGTGGCTCCATTGGTCAAGTGTCCGGCTTTGGCTCAGGTCATGATCTCGTTGTTTCTTGAGTTCGAGCCCCGTGTCGGGCTCTTGTGCTGACAGGTCGGAGCCTGGAGCCTGCTTGGGATTCTGTGTCTCCCTCTCTCTCTGCTCCTCCCCCGCTTGCGCTCTGTCTCTGTCTCTCAAAAATAAACTTAAAAAACCCAAACCCAAAAAACCCCTGAACCAAATAGCAAAGTTTCACTTTACGATGAGAGCCACCTCCCGCCAACGTTGCAGCCTCAGTTAAAGAGGCCGCGTTGGAAAGCAGGTGAAGCACGTCGTGGTTGTGAAGCATGTTTCAATGGGGAAACCCTTGTCAGCAAAGAATATAGGTTCACGGCACCATTTGATGACAGATTCAGAAGAAGTAATTGAAACCATGCCAGATTGCCGTAGGGGTGCCCAAACGCTCTGGAATTTAGGCATCTGAGGATTTATTTATACCTGTCCATTCGTTCTTTATCACTCGTCCCCTTTCCTGTGTCCTCCTTAGTCAGAGACGTGCTCATCGTATAATTTTCCAGTTGGCTTTGGGTTCTTGACCTGTTCCTACATCAGGTCACCTGCAGGTTCTCTGACAAACCTGATGGGAATTGTCATTGTCTTTGTAACCGGATGAAATGGTGCCGGTAGCCCCAGGAAGGAAGAGAAAGGGAGGTGTTAGGTGGTTTTAATCAGCCTAGCTGGTGTAGGACTGCCGACTTGGGGTGTTCCGGGGAGGCTGTATCTTCTGCGATTTTAGTGGGTAGATGGTGGAGCAGTTTCCAGGCTTTCTAGACCACAGGCCTGTCCCCGGGGAGTGCCAGCCAGCCTTCGGAGCACTTTTCCCCTCAGGAGTCAGTGACTGTTCCCCAGGTGGTTCTTCAGCTAAAGCAGAACATGTCTGCTCTGCTCTCCTTCACAGGGAAACGCTTGGCAAGAGTGACTGATGGGAGATGCTCCAGTCCCCTCTGTCTCACTTTCTCTTGAACATACCACACTCAGGACTGACAGAAAATTGTCCTCGTCCAGGTCACCAGGACCTACCGGTTGCTAAATGCATGGTCAATTGGTATCCTCACCCCACTTCATCTGTCAGCAACATTTGACCCAAGGGACCATCTGTCTTCCTTGAAATGCTTTCTTCACCTGGGTCTCAGGACACCACACTCTTCCTGGTCCCCCTCCTCCCCATTCCCAAGGGCATTCCTTCTCGGTGATTGTTGCTGGCCCTGCCTTCTCCCCTCGGACCACTCCAGGGCTCCTCTTTCCTCTCTGGTCCTTTCCCCCACTATACTCTCCTCCTCTCTCTTTTATACACGAGTCTGATGGCATTAAATATGGCTACGGACTGGTTTGAGTCCCCCACCCCCACCCCAAATTCATATGTTGAACTCCTAACCCCCAATGGGATCGTGTTCGGAAATGGGCCTTTTGGCTGCTCTTCTCCCTCGGCCATGTGAGGACACAGAGATAAGGCAACTGTCTCCAAGTCGAGAAGAGGGCCCTCATTAGGGAACTGGGTTGGCTGGCACCTTGACCTTGGGCTTCTCACTCTCCCGAACTGTGGGCAATAAATTCCTGTTGATTAAGCCACTATGGCAGCCCAAACAGACCAATACAAATACTGCTTGCTGGCAGCCTATGCATTTATATCCAGCCTGCGTATCTTTCCAGAATGCCAATCTCAGATGCCTACTTGCCCACCCACCATCTCTGCCTGGATAACTAATAGGTGTTAACATACCCCAAAAGGAACTCCCTCACTCCAAAACCTATTACTACAATGTACTCCATCTCAGTGAATGGCAGTCTTTTCTTCTGGTCGACCAGGCTAAGAACCTTGGAGTTGTCTCTCTCAGACTTCATGGCCAATCCTTCGGCAGAACATCTAGCTCTGCCTTCAAATATATATCCCCGAGCCAATGACGTCTTGCCACCCTCACCACCACCACCTTAGTTCAAGGTGCCAGCATCCTGGATTGTGGCAGTAGCCTCCTAACTGGCCCCAGTGCCCCCAGTGGGGGCCCCCAGTGCCCCCAGACTTGCCCCCGACTCCTGCCTTCTCCTGTCTGTTTTCAACATAGCAGCTAACTCACATCCCACTTCTGCTGCACGTCCTCCAGTAGTCTCAATCTTAGAGTAACATCCAAATCTTACCACCACCTGTGTTCCTACAACCTGGCCCCTGCTGTCGCTCTGAGCTCATCTCCTGCCACCTGTCCCAGCCTTATCCCCGTCCCACCCTATCCTGCTGCACTGTTTTCCTTGTGCCTCTCTTCCACTAAGGATTCTCCTGCTTCAGTGTCTTTGCACATGCTGTTCCTTTTGCCTGGAATATTTTACTCTCACGTATTTGCATGGGTCGCTTACTCACCTTCTTCAAGCCAAATACTCATCTCCTCCAAACAGGCTTCCCTGACCATCCCTCCCGCCTAAAGTACTGTGCGCTCATCATGCTCATTTATTTCCTTTCTATCACTGAGCCTTATTTGTTGTCTGTTTACTTTCTTATCCTGTTCCTCCTCTGGCATATAAACTCCCTGAGTTTAAGCATCGGGCCTTGTTCCACTGCTGCAGCCCTAAAACTTGAACAGCTTCTAGCCCATAGTTGGCGCTCAGCGTTATTTGTTGAGAGAATGAATGAAATAATACCTACAACTACAAAGAGCCAACAGGATAAAGTGGCCTATGTCAACAGTTTCCTGGAAGATTACAGGCTAGCGATGCTTCTTTATTAAAGTTTCTATTCCTATCAGAAGGTTGAAGTGCAATGAGAACATTAATGTCCACAGGCAGATTACATGTCAAACTTCCTTTAAAGAGAAGTGCCCGGATTAGGTAGATTCATGTGGTCCAAAGAGCAGAGCATTGATAAATGCCACGAGGGAGATGAAGACAAAGTGCTTTGGGCATTCTGAAAAGGGAACAGGCACATCTTTTGGGGAATATTATGGGTGGCTTCATGAGAGAGACCACAGCGGCACTTGGCAGTAGGAGCTTGGAAGGAGGGGAGTGAGAGCAAGGAGGTCCTCCACACCGAGGGAAGAGATCTTTGAGCCCAAGTGTGCGATGAAAGTAACACTCCAGGCCTTTTTCTAGAAATGGTTATGGCCAAGTGTGGCTAGAGCATGGGGCAGGAGCAGGGCAGTCGTTAGCCACTGGGATGGAGAGGCAACCTAGATCATGTTTAGTAATATTATCATTTTTGAAAGTAACAGAATTAGGAAACAGGAGCCCTATTTTTGTGACAATAGCAAAAATGCTACTTCAAATCTGATAATTCCCACTTGGGTTGTAACGCTTGTGCGGAGGGGTTTGGGATCCTCGAAGAGGCTTCACTTGTTTGTGGCAACTTTTTGGTGTATTTCCATGTTTCCTTCAGTCTCTGAAGATTGATAATCCATGCAGCATCTGTAAAGACTCTCTATTCACCACCTACCAGAACAACCTATTACTCTCCCTTGATGGATAACAGAGTTTACTGTAAGTGCCTTTTCATGACCATGATAGAATTTCCCCCATTCTTTCACTTTTCCCATAAAGCCCACATCTGCTGACCTCCAGGGTTTGATAAAAGGTCTCTCTCATTAGCTCATCCAGCTCAAGCTCTGTCGGAACAAGATTCCAGTAAGGATGGCTACAGACTGAATAACAGTCTGTCTTTCCAAATACCATGGCCTCGAATGCTTAGAGCGGACCGCACTTTAGTAGCTGGGCACAGAATATATACCAAGAATAATTATGAACTCTTCTGGCCCCAAATGCAGACCATTATGACAAGAATTCAGGGATCTGGACTCCTGAATAAACCACAGCTGACATTTACCTGTACCCACGGTCCATTTTAATACAGTTTTGCCACGACGTGGGTCACAAAGCGAAGCTCAGGGAAGGATTCGCAGATTCAAAGCATTTCAGCACAGGGAAACATACATGGTCATTTGGTTGAATTCCAGCTCAGGTCGCGATCTCACGGTTTGTGAATTCGAGTCCCGTGTCAGTCTCCGTGCTGGCAGCGAGAAGCCTGCTTGGGATTCTGTCTCTCTCTCTCTCTCTCTCAAAAGTGAATTTTTTTTTTTTTTTTTTTTAAAGAAGAAGTCACAGCTTTAACAAAGGTCAGGTAAGGCAGGGCTTGAACTCATACCTTGGGCTGGAATTCTTCCCACAGGGAGGGTGACCATCTATCAGTGACCATCTGTGGGAGAATATCTCATGGGCTGGTGTTTGGATCTCATGCTACAGGGCCTCGGTAACTCATACCGTATACTTTTCTGACATGCCCTTCACCTTCGCTGCCTTAGAATGTTGTGCATTAAGTAGTTCTCAAGTACCAGCTCCCGTCCGCAGGCTATAGATGAGCCTTATGGGGACGGGGAGCTTATCTGTGTGTATTCTGTGTCCTTGCGCCACACCTGGTGCCTCATGGGAGCTCAGTGCATCTTACTTTCCTTTCTACTGTGGTGTATACTCGTTCAACTGAATTGATGAGGTTGGGGAAGCGGGCGGGTGTTTGATGGAGGGAGGTTGTAAGTGACTTCGTAACCCACCAAGTATGGGAGGGTTGGGGATAAAAGAAATGTCAGGAGAGCGTGGGAGAGTAAAAGGAAAAGAAAGACAAGGGATGGGAAAAAGTCCGGAAGAGATCACATTCACGGGCACAAAACCGCTTCCTGTTTAAGTGCAGACATGAGTCCAGAGTGTGTCCTGTGTATTCAGCCTGTGCAAGTGATTAGGCAAATTACTTAAAGAGAGGGAGGAAAGAAGAGGGGATGAGATGGTGAGTGCACATTGAAATGCTCCCAAAGATCCCTCAGAACGCCTTCCTTCCCCACATTAGCGTTTGGAGGAGGAAGTGGGTTCCATTGGTGCCGCTGCTCTAGGGAAAAGGAGGCATTGGCTGTGACCAGTCACAGGGAGGCATTTCTCTCCGAAGAGGCAGATGGGGTCTTCCTACCCACACAGTGCAGGGGAGCCAACTCCCATCTCCCATGATATTGGCTCAGCAAGCATTCAGGGGACTCCGTTGGCTGCTGTTTGCTCGTTTTCCCACGGACACCCCCTCAAAGACACTAATTCCACCATCAACCACGCCTGAGCCTTGAGTCATCCTGGATGCTCTGCCTGCCTACGGTGGGGCTTGGGCTGCTCCAGGAGCAGAGAGCAGCGGGCAGCGTGCAGCGGGATTGCTCTTCCTTAGCTGGTGCTTCTGAGGGAGTCGGAGAGCAGGTGATCTTGGATACAAGCCGGAGGGGTAGGGGTGGGGGGCGGGGGCTGCCGTGGCAGCCTCTGCTGGAACTTTCCCCCTACTTTCCAAGGAAGCTCCATGGAACCTGGACAAGCTGGGATGGAGGCCCAGACAATCCCAGACTGAGGGATGCGTGGGGAGTGAACCCTTCAGAGTCCCTGATGTCATGCCAGACTAGAGCGGCCTGCTGCGTGCAGGAAATATTGAACCTTCTGAGTCTTAAAGAGGGAACCTGGAACGGTTCCAAGATTACACTTAATACATCTGCTGGGAGCTGCAGAGAAGGGAAACTGGGAGAATCTGTGAAACTAACCCTTGCCGAGCCAGGCGAGCACACAGCGTCGGGACGGCACCATTAGTAAGAATGAAAAGCACCCTTCCCTCAGGTAGCAGGTACAGTTTCCAAAGCTCATTCACATGCACAATCTCTTTGTTCCTTCTTATGGTTCTGCGAGGTAAGCAGGGAACGTGATTCTAAGTGAGCTGCTAGATTACGCATCTGTATGCTTCCCGCAGCCTTTCACCTAGCGGGTTGTCCAGTAAATGGCAAGTAAATTAAATGGACGGATGAGTGGACGAAGTCGCATTTTGGCATCTTGTGGGTGAGAAACCGATTCAGAATAGTTAAGTTCATTGCAAAGCATTCAGTATGGAGCACTCACTATATTACCGGGCACCCGTGCTAGACATGGTCCCCTTGCTTGGGGAGCTCGCCGTCCAGAGAGTGAGGTGGCCAGAGGTGATTATGCAGCCTGACATGCATTCTGTTTGAGGCAATTTCAAAGACCCCGGAAGACAGAGACGAGGGGGACTGATTCCAAGTAAAAGGATTCCCAGATGATTTGTGCTATGTAGTAAGAGGTAGCAATGAAACTACTACTATTCAGGTGTTCAGACTCCTCCTTTCTTTCTTTCTTTTTAAAATTTATTTCAATGTTTATTCATTTTTGAGAGAGAGAGAGAAGGGGAGGGGCAGAGAGAGAGGGAGACACAGAATCTGAAGCAGGCTCCAGGCTCCGAGCTGTCAGCACAGAGCCCGACGCGGGGCTCGAACTCACGGACCACGAGATCGTGACCTAAGCTGAAGTTGGAAGCTTGCCCAACTGAGCCACCCAGGCGCCCCCGACTCCTCCTTTCTTTGACCCCCCTGATCAGGAAAGTTTCTCTCCTGTTTCCCTGGCCCCCACCTTGACTCATTCGATCGTATTCAGGACTTTACCTTTCCGTGTTAGGCTATACTATGGCTTCAATTAAGCCACTCCATGGGAGAGGCAGTTATGTGAGTAAAGGATAAGAAAGTAAGATTACATGCCGGTGACAAGGAACACACAGGTGGGGGTTGAGGACGCTGAGCTGTCTAGGGTTTTGGGTGGGACAGGAGGGTGAGGAAGGAGTTGGAAATGAGAAGTGACTGGGGACTATGTAAGGCAAGCACTGCCTTTGCAATTTTGCTTTTCTCCCACTAGTACATCCCTACATCAACGTAAACACACCATATATATACATATATATGCATATATATGTGTGTGTGTGTGTAAGTGTATGTATGCACACACACATGCACCAGCATAGTCTTTAAACCTGTCACCAAAATGGCATGCAAAGCGTCTGCCAGCCCTTCGTACGCTAAACAATTCTGTAGTGATGTATGCCTGATATGTGTGAGCATGAGGCTTCATGTACTTTGACAGCTGTGGGTTTCAGATTTTATTAAACTTCTGCCTTGTTCCGTCTGATTTCTTTAAGGCTTTATCTAATTGCCTTGGGCCACGGGGCCTACCACCTTGGCCATGTGCAAAGATATAAATTTTACCACGTAATTGAGGGAAAGTAATAAACTAATGTATAATAAATAGCAAAGAATTTTGATGATCTGTGTCCTAGTGGAAGAATGGCTCATAAAAATAATTATTACATGATACATGCTTGCATTATTTACAAGGTACATGCGTGCTCTCCGTCCTCCAAACGCTGTTGGGCATTTGGATGTAATCACCAGAAATCCAGGCGTTTCCAAATGCCCACATGTGTGTTGACATGTAGCCCAAACATCTGGGTTGCTGACTGAGAAATGTGATTTGCAGCAGACCAGTGAGTTCCAGGTGCCCACAACCTGTGTTTCAGTCACCTCTTCCAGGAAGGCTGTGATTCTTCGGTGGGATTCAGCAACCCCCTTGCCATGTCTCCCGAGTACTACGCATGTGAATTCACTTGTCACCTCCCCTCACAAGGATGGGAACACTTTGAGGAAAGTGATGGATCTGATTCCCCTTCTCCGAGACATTTGTTGAATGAACGAGTGGATGAATGAATGAATGAATGAATGAAGCGCCTGCCGCACACTCCTACAGCTACCCACCTAATGCAGGGCCTTGCATAGGGAGGACAGATGTTGAAGGAGCATCTGTGTTCGTGAGTAGGGAGATACAGATCAGCCGTTTTGCGTTACCTAGTTTTTTGTTTAAGTGTCTGAAAGCCTGAAAAGTCATTTTTACACGGCTTCCTCTAGCCCAAGGGGGAAAATAGATAAAAAATAATGAAGACTTTGCAGCACCAGGAGAAGGGGTATGAATTCCCTGTGTTCACTTGGGGGAACGCGGCCCAGAGCCCAGGGTTTGGATTTCACTTCCCTGTGCTTTTTCCCTCCTACAAAACGCGCCTCCCTCGGCCTCTCCCTTCACATCAGAAGTTGGCCGAGTATTTATATATATTACAGGGCCTCTCTATGTAAATCCACATTCCATAAATCCCAAAGCTTTTCTTCTGTTTCAGAGCAAGAGGCTGAACAAGATGTGTGTGCGTGTGTGTGTGTGTGTGTGTGTGTAACCAGCAAATGGCTTTTTTATCGATTCATCTCTTCTAACAGCAGGCTTGTCTTCATGTGGACTTCAGGACTCTGTGGTCTGTCTGTCTGTCTCTCTCTCTTCAGCAAGGCCCTTCCTCAAGTTCAGAGTCACTAATTGTTTCCTCTCCTCCATGTCTCGCTTCCCACAGATTTATCTGACCTCGGCTGTGTGCATAAGCCCCCAGCTTCTCCAGAGTCTTGTATTTCCCGCCTGCTGCGGCTAGAATTTTATGGCCCTAATCAGATTTTGCTGTTTTTCTTCACACTACGTCCCTTCCCCATCCATTCTGCCCTTTTGACTCTTCTCCCCCAACCCTCACCTTCATGGTGCATGGGCCTATTAAATGGTGTCCAGTCCAATTTCTGGCACCCAATAAATCTAAATTTTCAAGCTTGGGAAGCCAGGCTCACCCACTGGCACCCAGATAAATGAGTCCTCCATGAGAAACCTACACTGGTCATTACTCAAGACTCTCCCGAAACCCCAACACAGGGTTTCCTGCCTGAGAAAGTCAAAGTCCCCCTTTCCTCCCTCACCCCCTGAAAAAGAAAACGCCCCCACAGCACAGAGACTTGTCTTCATCGGGGCGCCCCCACCCCTCACTGAAGACGCTCACACCGCTTCCCAGCCTCCCACCCCCAGCACCCAGCCTGTCCCACGTCACTCCACCACAGCAGCGGCTTTGAAATGAGACTTAATATCCCACACACGCGCCTGCACTGTTCAGCTCGCCAGGGCTCCGAGCGTGGAGCTGAACAAAGGGCCTCCGTGCAGGCGGTTCATTGTTTGCAACGAGCACAAGCAAGGAGGGCTTCCCTCCCCGGCCCACCCCGTGCCGAATCCCTCCCCTTTTGGGGGGGTGCTGTTTCAACACCCCAAATCTACACTCCGCCTGATTGACAGGGGCCCCGATGTGGTCTCGTGGGGGAGAGGACTGTGGGGGCTGGAGGCATTTGAAGCCAGCTTAGCTTCCTGGAAAACTGGTGGGAAGGGGTTCCCAAGACCCAGGGCTGCTGAGGGGGCCACCGGGGGGGGGGCGGGGAGCTAGGATCTGTGCTGCACCCAGAGAGACCTGGAGACGATGGTCCGCTCCTGGGAACTTGGGGAATATTTGTATTTACTTATTTGTTATTTTGACTCGTGAAATTACCCCCTTTCACTGTGCCAGCCTTCTCCTGCTGCACAATAAAAATTAATTACAATGAATTAGAACGTTTATAAACCACCCGTAGCAGTACAATGGCTTGGAGACAGCCCCTCCTCTGGCCTCTCACTGGTCTACAGCTTACAATCCCATTAGAAGAGCAATTCTAGAAGGCAAATGTGTCTCCAAGAAAGTACCTGCTTTTGGCTTCTAAGGGATAAATCTGGGAGCTAATCGGATGCTGTAATGGTTGATTTTATGTCGGGTTGCCAGTGACTTAATCAAACACGAACCCAGGTGTCGACCTGATGATGTTTTGTAAATGTGGTTAACAGCTAGAGTTGATTGACTAAGCCGACTGTCCTGAACAATGTGGGTGGGCCTCATCCAATCAGTTGAAGGCCTTCAGAGCAATCAGCGAGGTTTCCCCAGGGAAGAAAAAAAATTCTGCCTTAAGACTGCAGCATCAGCTTGTGCCTTGGTTTCCAGCCTGCCGGCCTGCCTTGCACATTTCAGACTTCCCAGCTCCAACAATTCCTTGAAATGAATCTCTGCTATAAAAATAAATATCTCTATCTGCATCAATATCGTATTTATATCTATGTATTGTTGATTTTACCTCTCTGGAGAACCCCGACTGACATGTTTAGAAATCTTATGCTGAATTTGAATTGTTCGTTGTGTAAGTAACTCCTAGGAGGATGAACACTCTTTATCTCTCCAGCACAAAGCCCTGTGTTGTGCACATGGGAGGAGCTTCGTAAACAGTCACCAAAGTGACTGAAAACCCAGAGAAGCCCCATGATGCTTTTCTCAACTTCTGCCACTGCACTTTTAGCTCATGAAAACATTTGCTCACTCTCTTCCACGCAAGACCAATCATCCCTACTTGGGAATAGTAACGGATGCCTTCAGCACTCTCTGCCTTTAAACTCTATCGAACGAGCCACATCTCCCCCAAGGGGGTCCAGGCACGTGACTTACCCAGGCCTGCTCCACGCTTGTGCATGGTCTATGTTAGCTGTGCTTTGACTTGCCTGCCATCCTAAGATGATGCTCTCCCTTTCTCCTTAGCTGGTGGACCCTCTGGGGGGCAAGTCTAGGCTCTGATGTCGTGGAACATTTATGGTGTCAGACTTAGCTTGGGACCTGGTTTTCATATACGCTTTGAAAACCTGATGAAACCATATAACTTTTACGAGCCTTCTTGATTAGTAAAATGGGGGTAAAATGACTCATAGGAACATGTGAGGGTTAATAAAGCAAATAGTTATCAATTTTTTTTAACATTGCAGTAAAACACTCCTATTTCCCCCAGTGAAATTCTCCGTGGAACCACAAAACACAAGGCAGACAAGAACGACTAGTCTGGTTGGCTGTAAGGAAGCCCTCCTTCCTGTGTCCCAGAACTCCTGTCCTCCAGCCAATTCTGGGACCTGCCTGTCTCCCTCTGTCCCTCTGTCAACACGTAACACTGCTCTGGGGCATCATTCCTGCCTGAAAACATGATGGAATAGTGCCCATCTTGAAACCAATCAACCGGCCAACCAGCCAAACCATCTTCCTTCACCCTATACCCCTCCTGCAGTTACTGTCTTTTCCTCTATCGTGAAACTCACTGACAGAGTTGCCTGCACCTTTGGTCTCCATAATCTCTCCTCCTGTTCTTTCTTGAGACTTGCTCCAGTTGGGTCTTTGTTCCCACTCTTCTACCACAGCTGTAGTCAAGGTTGCAAAAGGCTTTCACAATTCCGGAAGTTACAGTTGATTCTCCACCACCATCTTGCTTGGTCTACTGACAAGGCTGGGCACAGTTGGCCACGCCTTCACCTTGAAGTATTTGCTTCACTAGTTCCCAGGGCACCACCGTCTCTGGGCTGTCCCCACCTCAATGGCAATTCCTCCTCAATCTCTTTTGGGGTGGCTTCTTATATTCCTGACCGCCACATTTTTGAGTGCCATGTGGCTCAGTTCTTAATTTCCACACCCGTGGAGGAGGGAAGGAGGGATTCATCTAATCCCATAGATTAAAAGACCATCTATATTCTGATAGTTCCCCAATTTATATACCCGTCTAGGCCCTCTCTCCTGAAAGCCAGACTCATAGCCAACTACCTTCTTAACATCCCTGCTTGAACGTCTTAACAGACCTCTAAAATTCATCACGTCCAAAACAAACTCCTGGTTTCCCCCTGAAATCTGCCGTTCTGAAGTTTTCCTTATTTCAATAAAGGCAATTGCATTCCAAAAGGTACTCATCTCTAAAACCTTGGGATCATCTTGGCACATTATTTTTTTTTTAACTTTTCTCAACCAAATTGGATTTTTTAAAATATAATTTATTGTCAAGTTAGCTAACTTACAGTGTATACAGTGTGCTTTTGGCTTCGGGATTAGACATCCGTGATTCATCACTTAGGTACAACACCCAGTGCTCATCCCCACAATTTCCCTCCTTAGTGCCCATCACCCATTTTCCCTGCCCCAGCACATCATTTGTTAACATGATTTACAGACAGCCAATCCAATGGCGAATGCTATAGGCTCTACTTTCAAAATACATTCAGAACATAACCACATCTCCCCATGCATGTTGACACAGAGTTTAGTCCAGGAGTTCGCTATCTTCTGTCATGCGGATTATTTTATTTTATTTTATTTTATTTTATTTTATTTTATTTTTTATTTGACAGAGAAAGAGAGAGAGAATCTAAAGCAAGCTCCACCTTCCGTGCAGAGCCTGACATGGGGCCCAAGATCCCATGACCCTGGGATCGTGACCCGAGCCAAAATCAAGAGTCAGACGCTCAAATGATTGAGCCACCCAGGCGCCCCTGTCATGTGGATTATTTTGACAGCCTCCTGGTTGCCTCCTTATTTCTCCCTCCACTCAACTATAGATTATGTTCAACATAATATCCAGAGTGATCCTCTTAAAACATTAGTCTAATCATGTCTCTCCCCTGCTCAAAATCTTCCAATAGCTTTCCATCTCACTCACAGTAAAGAGTACAGTCCCATTAGGGGCTCAAGCCCTACACAATCTGTCTCCAGCAGATTAAGGTGGAAGCTTAGTTTCTATCACATTCCTTATCCACTCCTGGGTGTGATCATCCGACTTCAGTCACGATCTCCTTGCTTTCCTCAAATACGGTGAAATATACACTCACCCCAGGACCTTTGTAGATGCCGTTCCCTCCACCTGGAACATCTTTATCCTGCATGTTCACATGGATCCCTCCCAGATGTCCATGTGGATCCTTCTCTTCAGGGAGAGAACTTCTCAAAGATCTGAACTTGATCACCCTATATGAAAAGGAACATCCTCTCATCTCTTTATAGCCTCCTTATCCTGCCTTATTCTGTATAGCACTTGTCAATGCCAGACATATTATATATCACATAATTATATATTACATATTCCTTTGTTTTTTTGCTGATTTTCTATTCCAACACAAATGTAAGTTCAAGGTATCAGGAACTCGCTCTCTTGTTCACTGGTGTATTTACTGGCACCAAATATGGTGTCTGGAATGTGGTAGATTCTCAATAATTATTTGTTGAAGGAGTGAATGCGCGGAGTGAAATTGACAGGCGGAGAGCCCCATGCACCGTAAGCTCCACCCCTTGGCTCTGCATTCCTCCTCTGGAGCTCCAGAGATGGTCTCATCCTTAGAGCATCATCCCGGCCCTTCTTCTCAGGTCTTTGCTACTGGACCATAAGCATCTCTGGTTCTTTCTACCGTTCTTTAAATACGTGACCGTGGCTCTGACAGCACATCTGAGTTTCTTCACACACCTCAGTGTAGTCTGTCTGAATGTAGGGGTCTGGACACTTAAAATGAGTGACTTATTTTCTGACTACGTTCTTGTCCCCTGTGGGCTTTAGTCCCACCATAGCCATATTGGCCCCACCCACCCATGTCTGAAGACCAGTCTGAAATTGCAGCAAGAGAGATGTGGACCTACAGCTGATGCCCCATCTGAAGAAGCTTACCACTTCTTACAAGTAACGTGGGGAGCTTCAAGATAGTACATTACAGATTTGGGATCACTTGTTATTATGCTTTAAGATCGGGATGAGTGAGGGGTGTGGATGCCGTAAGTGTATTCCGATGATTAGAAGTAGGTAGCTGACAAACCCTCTAGAGATAGTTTTATCGCTCCTGGAGCAGTTTATAGCCTATAGAAACCAAAGTATTTCCTGTAAGATCTATTTAAAACTTAACATGGTTGGTAATCTGGGGCAGAAGACAGCACATTCAAGTGGAACAACTGAGGAGCACTTCTTTATTTATTTATTTATTTAATTTGGCAGAAAGAGAGAGAGAGAGAGAGAGAGGGAGAGAATCTCAAGCAAGCTCCATGCTTCTCTTCAGGGAAGAGAGCTTCTCAGAGATCTGAACTAGGGGCTCAATTTCATGACCCTGGGATCAAGACCTGAGCTAAAATCAAGCGTCAAAGGCTGAACCGACTGAACCACCCAGGCGCCCCGAGGAGAGTTTAATGAAGGGGCTATTTACAAAGGTGTGGGAAGGATTAAAGAAAACTGACCAGAAGTGCTGAAGAAATCGGGGACAAGGCAAAGCTGGGAATCGTGACCTCGAGGCCTCAAGAGTCAAGGGGAGGGAGTTGTTCCTATCCCTGGGGAGAGTAGCTAGCTTTAGGAGGGGCTGCCTGAAGTGTGACTCTTTCAAAGCTACCCGACAGGGAGAGAGCCAGGGGAGTAAACAGCCCCACCTGACTCACCACTCCCTTCCCATCTGCAGCTGGTGTTCCGTTGACAGTTCCCAAGTAGACACTAGGGAACCAGGGAGCCATTGAGGGTCCCCGGAGAGGTCAGCCTCCTGGAGCCCAGAGCGGGGCACCAAAGGATGGAGGGAGGATGTGAAGGAGTCAGTGGGGGAGATCCAGCAGGGTTTGCTTAGGAATGAATGACTTTTGAAGAAGTGAAGGCTTTCCCCAGTACTTTTCTGTAATGTGTGAAATATCTAATAATACATATGTATTATTTTTATTAATAGTTTTGAGGTTGAGGCCTTTTCCTTTCCTTTCCTTTCCTTTCCTTTCCTCTCCTCTCCTCTCCTCTCCTCTCCTCTCCTCTCCTCTCCTTGTAGTGGTGTTTTATGGACTTTCCCATTTGATTTGATTTTCTGTATTAAAATGACTTCGTAAAATAACTTTACACCATTCTTTAAAAATTAATGTGAGACTGTATGACTCCATTTGTTTGATTTTAGGAACTAGCTAACCCAGTGTATGGTGATACAAGTTGGAATAGTTGTTACCCCTGGGAAGGGGCACAGGGGAACGTTTCTAGGAAACGTGCGTTTTGAACTGTGTGGTAGTCACATGGGCATATATATAAGTAAAAATGCATTGAGATGTAACTGAAGATTTATGAATTTTATTGTATGTGAATCATACCTCCGTGGGGAAGAAAAAGAAACACAGCATGGTTGCATCCTTGGAAGCATGATGTTTGTATGGGATATTGTTATGTGTTTCTACAATCTATATAAGCATTTGTATGCCAGGTTTGCACTCTCTTATCTGTTCTTTCTACCCTTGTAACCAGCACGCAGTTTTTTCGAGGGGCAAAGATAGGGAGGGGTATAGACTATCCCAGGAAAGCTACAGACAATTACCTTCCGTTGAAAATAAACATAATAAAACCATAGAAGTCTAATTTTTGCAACTTGAGAGGGTTTTTTCTGTAGTTATTCACTTCTAATCACTCTCACCTAATAAATGAATAGAATAGCTAATGTGATTAGACTAATTCACTATTCATCAAGAATATTAAATGAATAGAATATTTTGTATTTCGCCAGTCACACATCTTGAGTATTTACCTGATATTACAATCAGACATGTGTTAGATTTTCTCTCTGCTTCTGGGCCATAGCTCATGGATAATTATAGTGTTTAATTAGCCCCACACAGCACTTGGCTCTCCAGTGTGGATGGAAATTACAGGATGCAGAAAGAACAAATCAAAGACTGTAAAGGAAAGTAGCCCTTTGCTATGTTCCCCTGGAAGCATTAGCAAGGGCGATGGGCAGTGCAGGGTGAATAGCGTTAGTCTGCTTGAATCGAAAAGAAGTTGCTTTTCGTAAAGATTTTAAAAGTACTTTTTTTTTTGAAATGCAGCTAGTGAGCATGAAATGGAAAATAGGTAGAGAGTTTAATGCACTTATAAAGAGGTTTTTTTTTTCCTTCCCCTGACCATTCTTGACTGCTCCTTACATTTGATGAAATAATAGGACCCTCACTGGGTCCGGAGCTTCCTCTGAGCAAGCTGGACAGGTGACTGTAGTCTCAGGCCATTGGACTGACTGTCGGAGGTTAAGGTGACTGTAGCTCTGTCCCTAAGGCCTGAAAGTGCAAAGAAACAGTCTGTTAGCTGAATGCCTCTTTCCGAATTAAAAGTGATCATTATTCAAGTCATTCTAATCTCATTCCACAACCATATAGCAGGTGAGCATCTTCTCGGGTGAGACGTGGTGCTAAGTGCTATGGAGGAAAGAGAAATCACGCAAAACCATGCCCTCTAAGGTGGGGACGTGTGGGAGGAGGGAGGGGTAAGGAGGCACACAGAGATGGCCATCTGAGATAGGGCGCTGTAGGGCGCTTTGGGCGCGTGATGTGCGAGAATCAAGAAATACTTGATGATAAAAATGGTGTTTCAGAGGGATCTGGAAGGGTGGGTAGGATTTTGAGAAGGTGAGGTGAAGACAGAGCAGTCAGAGAGCCACAGAGCCAAGGTGTGGAGGTGGGAATCCGGTCTGGCTTATGGAAAAAAGTGTAGGGACACAAAAGATCTTCTAGTCTCCATCAAGGCTGACTACACTTGACCCAAACTTATTCTATAGTCCTTGAGATGAAAGAAAATATATAGCCCATTTGAATATCTTTCTTCCATGAAGGTCTTCCTTTGTTCTCACTCTGATGTTACATGGGTTGAATTTGCTCATTTTCTAAAAAGAGTTACAGGGTTATCCTAAGCTTTCTTTAATTCTACTAAAAAAAAAAAACCCACAAAACACCATGTAAAGAAAATCTGTGTTCTTTAATGTGTAAGCTATTGGACATTTTTCACTCATTCAGCAAATATTCATTGAATACTCACTATGTTGCTGACCCTCTAATCAAGGCTCTGGGACACAACACCGAAATGACAAGTCCCCTTTGTTGTGGGGCTTATATTTTAATATGGTGATGGGAAATAAAGACATACACTGTATGACCTCATATTTTGGGAGGGGATAGCACCACGAAGAAAATAAAACAAGGTAGAGGGGATAGAGAGTCCCAGGGATGGCGTTCTTGCATATAAGGTTGTTGGGGAAATTCTGTCTGATGTTATTACTGCAGCAGAGAAGAAAAGAGTGAGAAAGCGAGTGGGTATCTGGTGGGCATCTGGAAGAAGAGCAGCGGGAAGAGCAAGTGCAAAGGCCCTGTGGGCAGAACACATTTGGTGTAGGAGGGGTGTCAGGGACTGCATTGTGGTGAAACGGAGGAAGGGGTGCACAGCAAGTCGGGAGCTGACAGGACAGGGGTCAGATCATGAAGTGAAGACTTTGGCGTTTTCTCTGGGCACATTTTCAGCCGAGGAGTGACAGGATATATTTGATGTTTACAGGAATCCATCTGGCTGCTGTGTAGGCTGGAGTGAGGAAGGGGGGGGAACAGCCATGGAAATTAATATGGTGGTTAGGTATCTACTGTGAAACCTAGACAAGGTGGTAAGCAGTTACCAGACTCTGCACATATTTTGAAGGTCGAGCCGAGGGACTTTGCTGATGAATTGTGTCTGGGTTATGTGAGAGAAAGAGGAGCTAGAGAAGATCCTAAGGATTTTGACCTAAAAAAAAAAAAAGAAAAAATCAGTATGAGAACGGAAGAGTTGCCATTTGCTGAGCCGAGGAAGGCGTGGAGAGGAATAGTTCAGGGAAGGAGTAGAAGTGAGTTATTTTGAGAAACACTAAGCTTCCTGTACCTATTGGACAGTGAGTGGAGACACCGAGGAAGCAACTGGGTAGGTGAGTCAGGAATTCAGGGCAGAGATCTGAGCCAGAGATAAATTTGGGAGCCATTGTGCGTAGGTGGTACTTTAGGCCCTTGGGTGGGATGAGAGCTCTAGGAAATGCTGTAGATAAAGAGGCTTGGGGGGGGGGGGTGTCTACCATTTAAGCATTGGGAGGCCAGGAGGAACCAACACAGTGGTTTATGGAGGAATAACCAGAGAGTTCGAAGATGTTAGAGAAAACTGGCTCTCCGAGGACGCATCAGGAGTGTTTCAAGTAGGAGGGCAGGGTCCTCTCTTGGAAAAGAAAAGGAAATGTCTTTGTGTATCCTACCCCGTGCCACACAGATGGAGTCTGCTGTTGCTAAGTGTGACAGGCAGAATGCTAAGATGACCCCCACCATTTCTTAGGGCCCACGTATGCATGCCCTGCATCCTCCCTGGGACTAGGAATAGGATGAGGTTTACTCCGGGGGTGAGGCTGTATGGTATGACAGTTGATGGACCGGAGCGAATGACGTTAGTCCCTTAAAAGCAGGGTCATCTCCAGCTGGTTGCAGAAGGGGTAGAGAGACAGCCGCCAGCTGCTCTGGAGGAAAGCAAACACAAGACGTCGTGAATGGCCAATGGGGGTGCCTGGCAGGAACTTTGAGGAGCCGCTGGGAATGGAGAGCGGTCCTCAGCGTTCCGCTAGCAGGAAGATGGGCAGCTCCATCCTGCGGCCTCAAGGACACGAATTGCACTGGCAACCGGTCCTCTTGGAAGCGGACCCGGATGGGAACAGCAGCCCCCCGCCGGCACCTTGATTTCAGCCCAGCGGGACCCCGAGCAGAAGATCAAGACACACCCTTCCCAGGCTTGTGACCCAGAGAACCTGCCAAATGATAAATCTGCATTGTTTGCAGATGCTCATTTTGTGCTAATTTTTAATGCAGCAATAGCCCACGAATACCCCCAAGCAAGATTGAGGATTTGAAGGTTTATGATGACAGAGAGAGCAAAGTAGGGGGAAAGAGGGAGGGAGGAGATGGAAAGGGGAAAAGGGGGGGGGACAGTCATAATGAAGAAGTGCGCCTGTATGAGTATTTTCAGGGCACTATTAATCATAGAGTAAGTAACACTACTCATTGCAAGGAAGGAATTTAAGAAGAGAAACAACGATTTATTGTTGAACCCGCGAGGGTTTCAGACCACATGCTTGGCCAGAGAAGAAATCAGGTTGCTCTGGAAGGCTCATCTGGGGGCTCCTGCCTCCCTGTGTTCAGTATGTGATCCAGGGCTTTCTCCCCTGTAGTCACTGGCCCCAGGCTGGGTTTCTAGGGAGTACGCTTTCCACTTTGGCTCTCATCGCAAAGTACCTCCACAAAGCCTTACTTATTTGAACGCCGTCCACACTGGGACTTCTTGTTGAGTTGGAGATCCAGAAATTCGGATCTGAAGGCAAAGGACTGTGGTCCGTGGCACAGGTTTTCAGTTTTTCTGGGCTATTTAGAGCAAGTAGGGGAGGTCCTAGGAGTCAACAGACATGGGCTTTAGTTGTGTCTACATTTATTTATTTTGTCTCTAGCTGTGTGACCCTAAGGCATCATTGGCCCTCTTGGAATCTCACTGGGAATTTAGGGAAAATTCCAATCCTGACTCATTTGTAATGAGTCCCCCACAGAAGGTGGGGATAAGAAAGTGAGAAAATGAAGGGGGTCATCCAAAGCATAATTACTATTTCAGCTTTGAGGGTGAGCTCGGCAGCTTAGTTTCTTTTAATCCCAAAAGTTCTGCATTAAAGTCTGTTAACATCCTAGTCACATAGGACCTACCCTTAGATATCACAGTGTTACGATGTTTTACTCCAGGTAATTAGAGACACAGAGAACCGGGCAATGAGATTTGTTGCCACCGCAGAAAATATTATCATAAAGGCAAAATCCCACTGCAACAAATATTACTATGGTATTATGCTCCCATGCCATCTTGAAACGAGTACTTTCTCTAATTATCTAAAACAAAAGAAAACGAAAAAGCCTGCGTACGATAGCGAACTTCCTTTCTAATGACAGTATTTGATGGTGGGCTGTCCGCAGGAGGCAGGGAAAACCTGAAGGAAGCTGTTTGCACCGCTTTTGTCCTGCTGTGAAGCAAACCTTAGCCCGCAGAATTTCTTTTTTTCCCCTCTTCCAACATCACAGTAGCTGAAACAATATTTCACTTAACTTCCAAACCACCACCAGTGGTCAAGAGGAGGTATGCAGAGGGGGAGGAGTCCAAAAGGCTTCCTCCCAGCAGGTGGAAAGGGGTCCTTTTACCCTTTCAATTCACCGAGGAGAGAACGGACACAGTAGGGTTTATCTCCAACTCCCGCAGATGGGAAAAGTGGCAACGTATCCAGGCAGAACCTTGGTGTGTGCACGCGCATAAGGCGGGAGCAGGGAAGGAAAAGAAATGCAGTCTCACAGAGAGATTATACTTCTGGAACACAGCACTGTTTAAAGGGTTGATAACAATTACTGGGTTTCTCAGGATATAACAAGAGGGAGGGTAGGAAGGAATTGGATTTCTGCGACCATGTTCAATGGGCAAGTTCATTCATCAGCAGATGTTAATGGGGCACCCATAACTGGGGATGCAGCCGTGTGGAAGACAGAAAAGGGTCCGGCTCACGTGGAGTATAATACATTCTAGGGGGGGACACGGGATGAGTAGACTAACATGTATGTAAGAAGTCAGTGGCGGTAAATCCTGCAAGAAAAACGGAGCAGGGTGAGGATATAGAGGTGACTGCTGGAGGGGGTGGTTGCTGTTTACATAGGGTGGTCAGTGAACGGCGACGTTTGAGCTGAAGAACTCAAGAAAAGAGTGGAGGGAACACACTATGTGACAGTTTGGGGGAAAACCATCGCAGACGGGGGTGAGAGTGGGGGACAGCAAATGTGGGTGTCCTGAGACAAGAGCACGTTCAGCTGCTGTCATTCATGCATTCGTTTATTCATTCACACATTCTTTCAGTCATGCTTTTCTTCGTAACAAATAATAAGTTTAAGGCCAAGTATGTACTTCTAGGGAACATCTTTTGTTTGACTTGTACTTCATTGTGGTTCCGAAATGCAGACTTGTTGATCAGCTAATATATATTTGACGGAGGAGGAAAATAGGGACGAGTCGGGCAGCATTCTTACCCCCCCCAAAATACAACCCAATCTAAGAGATGGACATATGCCAATAAGTGTAGTACCTCATGAGGCTTGGGAAAACAGCATAGGTTTTGGACAAGATCTCCTCTTCCAGCCCTTTGTAACATACCTAACCTCGGGCAAGTTAGTTTCTTCTTTGAGCCATAGGAGGAGGGCCCCCTCCCCCAACAATACCTATTTTGTTACAACACTTTGTGAGAAGTAAATAAATTTATCTGAAGTATATAACAAATGGTAGGCATCTAATTCATGTAACATCTCTACTTCCTGTCTTATAATAATAACACAATATGGCTAACTAGTTGAACACATGCTAAGATTAGTATGTAGCCATAATCCTAACATTTGGCACATTGCATTGTGGTTAACTGATTATGGGCCTATCTGCCATACTAAACCAAGGTTTTCTTGAAGATAAGCAACATTGTTAATAACCATTGTTTCTATTGGGCCCAGCCCAACCCTTGGAGCATAGTACTGTGTGCTGAGTGCGTGGAATTAAGGAATGCTGAGAACAGAGGGGGTCAGGGTTGTAATATGCCATAGGTTAATTACATGGAAGGACAGAAAGGTTAAGATCTTTATCCTTGATTATATAGCAGAGGTCAGAAGTCAGATTTTCTATATGGTCTGTCCAGAGCCTGGAGCATTTAAAAAATTATTTAAAGTCTTTCTGAACAGGATATATTTCAGAGGCCAGTCTGAGACAGGGCCCTTCCATGCATTTCTTTCGCAATGTGTTTAAAGAATTAGGATATGGTAAACTCTTTGCTCTCAAAAGCTATGGAAACATAATTTAATCCCACGGATTACGCAGACGATCATATTGTCCATCGGATCCAACTCCTCTTAAGTGGACTTAGTTCATTTCATTTTCTCTTCCTATTCTTGTTTGCTCTCAAGCGGAGAAACTGAGCAGCTTTGAATTACACTCGCACGCAGTTGACACAACTCAGTAAGTGTTTGTTGAATGAATAAATAAATGACGAAAGAACTCTTTTAGCCACTCCCACTCCCTGAGATGCTGGTCTTTACGTCATCAAGATGCCAACACTCTCAGCCTGTCCTTCACCCGTCTTACTGCATCTCTCGTTCACACCCTCGTGCCCTCCCTCCTCACACCTGCTCCAGTGCCCACTATGACTGGGTCAGTCCCATTCTTCTCCTCAGTGACACAGCATCATGTGAGAGCATCTCTAAACACTGATGATCTGGACCAATGCACATCCGGCCACTTGACTACAGCGGGCACTTCCTGATGACCTTATTATTCAGACCTTGCATTTTTCCTGGCGTTGTGCCACAGTTTCCCCAAGTTTCCCTCTGTTCTCCAAGCCCCAGTCTTATTTCCTCCCAGCTCTTAGCATCGGCAGATGACCTCGTCTGCTACTTCACAGGAGTTGGGAAGCCAGCGATGTCCGTCTTGGCACAAGTCAGATCTGTCACACGTGTTTGCAAATCCCCTCACAACCAGCTTGCTCACGTACAAATCTCTGTCCATCGTTGCTCTTCCCTGGGCTGTTTTCGCGTTGTCTCTTCAGTCTTGTGTTGACTGCTTCCAGAATGTGCCATGTCCTTGGCTCTGCTTTTGCCTATTCCTCCAGTTATCTGTTGCTGCATATCAAAATACGCCCCCCACCCCGAATTAACTGTTTTAAACAACTCCATTTTATAATATAACACAATTTTGTCAGATATTCAGGCAGGGCCTGCTTGACTGGCATCGACTGGGTCGCTTGGTGGCATTCAGCCGGGGGCCGATCGGAGGAGGCCAAGCCAGCTTCATCCAATGCCCGGCACCTTGCTCTGGATGGGCAGGAAGGCTGGGGTCACTCAGCTGGCTTCCTCTCCATCACCAAGGAATCTCTCCATGTGATATCTTCAACAGGGTCATTGGACTTCTTATTTGGCATATCCAGGCTCCCAGAGACAAAGTTCTCTTAAAAGCTAGGCTTAGAAATAACATAGTATCTCTTCTGACAGTCTAAAGATCAAAACCGTCATAGGCCAGCCCTGATTCAAGGGAAGAGAAAACAGATTCTACCACTTGATGAGAGGTGTGTGAAAGAATGTACTGGCATTTAAGATTTTTTTACCGACATAGCAAAGGACCACACTGCTTTATGACCTGGGTTATGACATTTGACATAACTTTTTAAATAAATTCTTTCAAGGGGTGCCTGGTTGGCTCAGTCGGTTAGGTGCCCAACTTCAGCTCAGGTCATAGTCTCACAGTACGGGAGTTCGAGCCCCACGTCGGGCTCTGTGCTGACAGTTCAGAGCCTGGAGCCTGCTTCAGATTCTGTGTCACCTTCTCTCTCTGCCCCCCCCCCCCCCGTACTCAGTCTTTCTCTGTCTCTCAAAAATGAATAAATGTAAAAAATATATATAGAAGGACTACCCAGTTATGGGGAGTGCAGACAGCAGCTTTCAGCTGTCACCATCTCCAACTCTGCCTCAGTGGTATAGGGCATGATTTTTCCTGAGCTCATGCCTTTCCTGAGGTAGCTCGCATCCAGTGACTGAGTGATACAGGTGGGTAAAGTCCCAGGCACTTTGGTCCAGCCACTTCTTTCTTTCTTTCTTTCTTTCTTTCTTTCTTTCTTTCTTTCTTTCTCTTTTTAACCTTTGTTTATTTTTGAGAGAAAGGGTAGAGAGAGCATGAGTGAGGGAGAGGCAGAGAGAGAGGGAAACACAGAATCCGAAGCAGGCTCCAGGCTCCAAGCCGCCAGCACAGAGCTGGATGCGGGGCTCGAACCCACGAACCATGAAATCATGACCTGAGCCGAAGTCGGACGCTCAACCGACTGAGCCACCCAGGCGCCCCTGGTCCAGCCATTTCTGACTCACACAAGACAATTCTGATTAGTGACACTTACTCCAGAGCTCTCCTCTGGGCTGATGGAGGTCTGCATGGTGGCTTGACTTCTACCTTTGCCAAATACAGCTCCTCCCCTCCCTTCACAAGTGTTTACCCCCAGTAAACATCTTGCTAACAAAGCTGTACTCTGTTTTCAGAGTACCTTGCCTGTGACATTTGTCTATAACTACATAACTATACATCTGGATGCATGTGTATATACACATACACATTATATATGTACATATATAACATATATACATTATATATGTATACAGTAAAACCTTGGTTTGTGAGCATAATTCATTTCGGAAACATGCTTGTAATCCAAAGCACTTGTATATCAAAGCGAATGTCAAGAACCATTGGCTTAGTTGTGATCATGTGACGTTTGGCATTCTGTACTACTCATATTGCAAGACATCGCTCGTTTATCAAGTTAAAATTTATTAGAAATGTTTGCTTGTCTTGCGGAACACTTGCACAACAAGTTACTCGCAATCCAAGGTTTTGCTGTATATACACATATACAGGTTACACACACACACACACACACACACACACACTCATATCCATCCTGGTGTCTGAAGAGGTGCTTCTGTCCCTATCCAAGGCTAACCACGTCCAGTTGGTACTGGTTGTTTTCATCTGCCCTGTACCTCAACTCTTCCTAGTCTGTTGGTCTGAGCGCCATTCGTGTTGGGGGAGAGGGGAGAATAGCCCCTCCTTCATTCATCTGCATTTCTAACGGGGGACCTTCAACCCTAATACCCTGTCTTCCCCTTCCTTCTCTACCCACAGGGCTGGTCACAGAGTCTTGATGGCATTTGACAGGAGCTGTGGAGGAAGGCTTTCTTTTCTGATGGCAAAGTTGCAAAGACACATGCCATGCCAGAAGCAGCCCGTGGAATGGAACTGGCCTGTGCCTGTCTTCATGGGAGTGTGAAAGATACATCAGGGCAGCAGAGGTGAGAACAATGGTCCTGGAAGCATCCGATCTCTGGGTACTGACATCTCCAGATCTCTAGCTGATCATGGAAGCCCTGTTTGGTCCTACGTGAGTTGATGAAGGTACTCTGTCACTTGCAAGGAAGAGTCTTGATGAATAGATCCTTTCGGTTTTGCTCTGTGTTCTCTGTCTCTGTGTCCCTTTCTCCTTCACTTATCCCACCTTCCAGTGTCTTTAGTCTTCCCTGTCTACTGGCTGCTTTCCCTTTGCATAGAACAAACACAGACCACTGATGGATGGTGGAGAGAGGACTGTCCATTGAGCTCTCAGCTTCTTGAGCTACATTTCTTACCATTCGTTGCATGGCTAAATTCTTTTCATAGTGGGCCACACATACCCCCTCATCCCCTTACTTCATTCTCTTAAACTCCTACAATCTGTCTTTAGTCCTTGCCTCTCTGCTGAAATAGCAATTTCGAAACCAGTTATCTAGTATTGGCCACGACAAAGCAACCTTTCCTCGGTTTTATTATCTTGGATCTATTTCTGACATGTGTCACCGTTAATCACGGACAACCTCCTCGGCCCTCTGAACAGCCATGGCCTCCAACTTCCCTTCTTAGAGGCCCTACGTTCCACTGGCATTCCTGAGGAGTGGGGTTCTCATGGAGTCGTGAGGGGGAAGATTTAGAGCATCAGCCAGAGGGAGCCCAAGAGGAGCAGCCACAGAGATGGTTTGGAGAGCAGCGGGGAAAAAACTGAGGGAACTTGGTTGGGTGACTTTGTTCTTAGTAAAGTAAGGCTCGAGGCCACTGGCCCAAAGTGTGGAAGACCGGATGGACATATTACTATGGAAGAAAATGGAGAAATGTCGGAAGTATTGTAAAGGACAGGGGCACCTGGGTGGCTCAGTCAGTTGAGTGTCTGACTCTTGATCTCAGTTCAGGTCCTGATCTCAGGGTCGCGACTTCAAGCCCCACGTTGGGCTCTGTGCTGGGCGTGGAGCCCACTTGAAAAGAGATGGGGGGGGGCGCCTGGGTGGCGCAGTCGGTTAAGCGTCCGACTTCAGCCAGGTCACGATCTTGCGGTCCGTGAGTTCGAGCCCCACGTCGGGCTCTGGGCTGATGGCTCGGAGCCTGGGGCCTGTTTCCGATTCTGTGTCTCCCTCTCTCTCTGCCCCTCCCCTGTTCATGCTCTGTCTCTCTCTGTCCCAAAAATAAATAAACGTTGAAAAAAAAAAAAGAAAAAAGAAAAGAGATGGGGGGAGGAAACATTGTAAAGAACAAATGAGCACACCCAAAAGAAAATGACTAATGTGGTTATACACCGGAAGCGAGGGCCTGGTAACATAGCTAGTTGGAGTTAAATCAGCACAGTTTCGTAATTTTTGCCAAAAGTTCAAATCCAGGGGAAACCAGTTACGGGGCAATTGCAAGCTCAGGGGTATGAAGGAAATGGCTCACCAGGGGTCCAGACTGGACGAAGTTGAGGCCAGAAGAGGATCTCAACCTTCAGACCGCGGCAAATGCTAGTGTAGCAAAGTTGAGAGAAGTAGAAAAGACGATGACTAATTGGTAAAGCAGGGATCTTGGAGAAGAAAAGCTCCAATCGATGACATGCCCCTGGTGTGATCATCCCCTGCCCCCGTGGTTCTCAAATTATGCACCTGAATCACCCAGAAGCCTTGTTAAAGTAGATCGCTGGCCCCACCCGTAGAGATTCTGATTCAGCCGGTCTAGAGTGGGTCTGAGATTTGCATTTCTAACAAGTTTCTGGTGATGCTGATGCTACTCGTCCAAGGACCATGCTTTGAGGGCTGCTGATTTGTTGTGAGAAATAGAAAGGAGATGAAGGTCATTGACGGTGGGGCGGTTGGGATCTGAGAGGTCATCAGTCATCAACAAAAGCTTAGGGTACGGATGGAGTCTCAGGTGAGCTGATGCTCGAGGCACCAAGCGTCAGAGGACTGTATCAAGGAGGGAGGGAAGGGGGCTGCAGAGGAGAAGAGCTCTCGGGCAATGGCTGAAGGACAATGGTCTGCGAGGAGGTTGAGAGCAAGTGTGACCATCTGCAAACTGGGGCCAGGGAAGAGGAAACAGCTTCGTCAGGAAGGAGGATTGAGAACTATTTATAATTAAGGGAAAGCCACTCTTCCACTTGGACAGTGAGGTGGAAAGAACATTGGTATAAGAGTCTGGTGCCGTTTGAGAGTTTGCTCATTAAACAGGACACGGTTGCACAGAACACCGAAGCGGTGACTAGTGGAGAAGGCGATGTGGGGACGAGGGGTGGGTGGGAACCTGGTGTGGATGGACGTGGGGCCGATGGTGGGCAAGTAGGCAAGAAGGCATGGTGGGTAGGCTCTGGCTAGGTGAAGATTGAACCACCCCTCTGTTGTGTTGGTGAATGCCTATGTCTGCTTTTGCTTCAAGAATGTCTTCTTAGCATCTGATGATATTAGTGTGTTTGGGTAGAAGGTAGGCAAAAGGTACTGTGAGTGGGGCCAGGAGGCCAGGCTGAGGCAATGCCTGGGTGGACTTTTTTCTCTTTCCTTCTTTCTTTCTTTCTTTCTTTCTTTCTTTCTTTCTTTCTTTCTTTCTTTCTTTCTTTCTTTCTTTCTTTCTTTCTTTCTTTCCTTCTTTCTTTTACCTTAAATGCTTTGTAGTATAGTGGCCATAAGTATTTGTAGAAACAATGGATCCATATGACTGATACCCTTTACTGGCACCATTCGTTGCATGGGATGGCTTGTGTCTGACAGAACATGGCATTACATCCATTAACAATGATGACAGGAAGGCGCTAATGGGGCCAACCAACATTTTGACACAAACCCAGTGTGGGTCACTCTGTTATAATGGGAAATAAGACGGAGCTAAGAATCAAGGTTCTTGTTTCCACTCTGTGGCTTTGGTGGTGTTTGGGTCTCTGATTTTTAAAGACCCTTGCAATTGGGAGACTGTATTGTATAATGAAAAAAGAGGAGCTTTAAAATTATATAGATTGTAATCCTACTTCTAGATCAGCCCCTCAGACTTTGGAGAAGTTACCCAAACCATCTTGTTCCCAGTGTCTCTATCTTTCCGTGGAAACACAAAGATAAGTGATCTCATGGGCTCGTTGCAAAGATGAAATGAAACAACATATGCAAAGTCCTAAAGTGCATTTCTGGGACATGCTAAGTGCTCAATCATATGACTTATTTTTTTCTTTCCTTCCCTCCCTTTTATCATTCCTCACACTTTTAGGAGCCAGAGAACTATTTTGCAGCAGGGAGTGCAGGATGTAGATGAGCAAAATACGTTTTGAAGCGTTCGCCTTACAACACACTACTTCTTTGGGTCAGGGGAGTAACTTCCTTGTTTGGCAGGAAGGTTTCCTCCATGTTACAAGCTCCCTTTTCATGAGGTACGTGCTTGTAAAGCAGGGCTTGGATGTTCTAGAAAGGGAAAGCTTCTCAGAAAAAACAGGGATTACATTTCCCTGCACATACTTGCGAGTATGAAATTAAGAGGAGAAGGCTTTGCCAAATCTGTGTCGTGCGTGGACACTTGTTCTGAACCTGAAAGTTCTTGGCAGCTGTTAAAGCCCACACCTCCCTTAATCTGTCCCTGGATGGGACCTACACTGGAAACTGAGAGTTTATTTCCCCAGTGCTTCATCTTTGTGCATTTCCCCGATGGTGCCAATTACTACAAAACAAAATAAAATAAGGGAGGAAGGCCTCGATTTCCAGTGGTCCCCACTTTACCGCCAGCACAAGCTGGCCATAACTTTCTCTGACACTGTGACTATGTTGAAACTGTTTCAAAACACTTTGAAGAGAACCCTACTCAAAACACACTCTGTGTGTACTTTGAGGGTCCAGAGGAAACTTACGTGAAAGTCACCAAAGTGAACGGAGGGAAGTGGGGGACCACCCTGTTGTGTACATATTTCTTTCCTATTTCGGGACTGGGGAGTGGAGTGGGGGGGGGGGGGAGTGGCGAGAATTGCATCCTGGGAAGGAAAAGGTAGGCTGTCCGATAAAATTTGCGACCATAAAATTTAGAGTCTAGAACAAAAGTCTTTTTACGCACTTCGGTTCAAAATAAAATCAGAATGCGGTGAGTTGCCACCCTCTTTCACTTCACATGGAAATGGCGGGGCTGCCCTCGCATGATTAACTTAGGCCTGTCTTCTTTTGTTTCTGTCACAGAACGTTTCTCTTTAGATTCCTCGAGTTAGATGCTGCAAGTCAGGAATATAAGTTTATAGAGTATGATCATGAGAGAGTGGCCTTGATGTTTTTCTTTCTTATAGCGGTCTGTGTGTGTGTGTGTGTGTGTGAGCATTTTCCAAAGGCTGTGACCCCGATTCTACTGATTGATATGTTTATCTATAACTATATCTATATCTATATCTCTCTATATCATCTATATCTGTATCTATCATCTATCTATCTATCTATCTATCTATCTATCTATCTATCTGTTTTGAGGGAAGATGAGGGCTGTTAGAGGAAGTGGGAAAGCAAAAAAAAAAAAAATCTGAACAAAGTTAACTTGGTTTGGGGCGGTGCCTCATCTCCATCCCTTCTTGGAAAGGGTCTTTTTCCTTGGTGCACTGTCCCAATGGGCAGGTAGGTTTTGTTTGGGCTGCGATACCCAACGTGACGTTCCACGTCGTTCTCTTAAGGGAGGAGGGAGAGGAACAGCACTGAACAGCACCCCTAAGAGCACATAGGGTTGAAGAGCCTAAGGAATCTGAGGCACGAAGAGGTTCCAAGTAAAATAGGGACACAAGCTGGATGAGCAGCCTCCTCCTGGACCGTCTGTACCCTTGTCAGGGCACTGCCCTTGACCTTGCTCTTTTGCTTCCTGGCTAGTTCGTGGGGCTGCTGCACACACTGTCCCCCACAGATGGAGGCAAAGCCTGGGTCTTTCTGCCACCCTTGTCTTCTTTCTGTAGGCTCCGTTCCCGGAACAGGTTGGCCTGGTTCAGGTTCTTCCATTCGGGAGCACCTAAGCGGTCCGCATTTTCTCTTTAAGGTCTCAGGGGTCATCCTTGTTGTTCTAGATGAGCCTTTCTGAGCAAGCCTTGGGAGCCGGCATGCCAGCGGTCTGCCTCGTCCTTGGATTCATCATTTCACATAGAACAGCAAATGCTCCCTCCTCTATTACTATTGCAAAGGATGGGGTGGGGGAGGAAGGAGCGGGTCATGAATATTTAACCGGGGAAAAGTAGGAGCGCATTATTTGGATAAACTCCTTAATGGCGGCGCTGGCCCCTCCTCGGGTGAGGGGTAGATGCCACATTGCCAGCCTGGCACCAGACATTTGCAGGCTTTCATATTTAATCATCTTTTCTGGGTTTGCTTTGAGTGGGGGATATACGAAGGCTCCTGTCTCTCCATCAAAACGCATCTCTAATTTAAACGGCTGTTAATAAGGGTTAAATCTGCAGGCTGAGCTGGCCCTTCACTTGTTACTTGCAAAGGGGGAAAAATCAATGGAGCAGGAAGCCAGAGGGGCGTCCATTTTGAAAAGCCGTAATGAATTACGTTTCCTTAGCGAAGCTGGCAACCTCCAACCCTGCTCTCACAGCCTCCCTTTCACATACCCAAGCCCTCTGCGACACATCAAATTTAATGAGACTGCACAGATCTCAAATAAGGAAGGGGAACACTGCTGCTGGGGCACTTTATTAAGGAGGATCAGAGGAAACTCGCTGGCTTTAAAAAGGAGCCCTTAAAGGCAAAGGATCTTTTTGGTGGAGTGGAAGGAGGTCCCCGATTTCAATGTTTCATGTCCCGTCTGGTCCGGAGCACTCGAACGACCTAATTCATTGTGAGCTCTTGGGGCTCAGCCTGAGCAAACAGGTCCCCCGAAGCTCAGGACCGCTGAAGACCGAGAGGATTAGGAACCTTTTGATTTAACTCCACCCCCATCCACCTCGGGTCCATTAGAAGCAAATGGAGAGAATGGCTTTGCAACTGTCTTCCATGTGATGAATCATTGTCGTAGCCATGTTTTCCAAATCAATAATTAAATCACTCATTTGGCCAGGAGCACTGCACGTAGGCAGACCAGGGACAAGAGATTTTGAAATCTAGAAAACCTGGTAGATGTATTGGCTGTCCATTTAAGAGCCAGAACATCATCTGGGCATCAAGAGAACTTTGCATTCAACTGTCAGCTTTGTTGCTAATTTACAAAGCCTCTGTGATAAAATGCTATGACTCGGACCTTCAGTTTACTCGTTGATAAAACGAGAGGGTGAGAACAAGCTACCATTCTCCATTGAGACTTCAAGCTCTGCGTCAGTCTTGGAAAACGGAAGAGACAATGGTGCCAAACCAAGAACACTTGTGAGCTAGAGGCAGCTCTTGACAAAAGTCACGCGTCTCTTTGGTGAGTCCTTCCTAGACCCCACAGAAAAACTACCCTGCCATGCCGAGGTCCGGGTACTGCATTCCAGAACCTCTTTTTCCTCTCCTCATCTCTGTTGACGTGAGATTTTTTTCTGGTGGCCTGTGTAAGAAAGATAATGATAAAATGATCGCTGGCATGCACGACGCTGTGATCGCATGCCAGACACGGGGCTGAGTGACGTACGAACGTTGTACCGAGAGATGTGGTAGGCAAGAGTGCTGGGGCCAGCCCTCCCGGATTCAAGCCACCTCTTTGCCACTTCCTGGCTGTATGGCCTTGGGCCACTTACTTAATTAACAGCACCTAGCACCTAGTAGGTGCTATGGAAGCACTAATGTTACGATCTCATTTAAACCTCAAGTTATTCCTACGAGGCCGGTATGACAATCCCCGTTTTCCGGATAGGAGCCTACAGCTGGGCGATTGCCCTGAGATCACCGGGTTGGTGAGCGGCAGAGCTGGGAATCAAAACCTGAGCCTCTGACCCATTTGGGTCCTACAAAGTCTTCTTTGTGCTCCGGTGGAAGATATCTCCCTCTGTGCCATGGATTGATTGGGTAAGGAGGGAAGCAGGCCAGCAGTAGGGATGGGGGCCGTCCCAAGGCTCCTAACTGGGCTTGAAAGGAAACCAACCCGTGAGGTGGGTCCGGATCGCTTTGCATCCCAAATGGCAGCTTCTTGGAACATCGAGGCCCGGAAGAAATAGCAGTTGAAAGGAAGGATGGCCAAGAGAGTTCATGTGACTCTGGGAAGAAAGCGCTGGAGTCAGGGTAGGCGAGGTCAGAGAATGCAGCGTTGTGCAGCTGTGACCTTGTTAGAAGAATGCACCGAAGAGAGCAGCGGCATCAATCTTAACTCTTTGAGGGCAATATTTTGTTCATTTGCTTTCTCGTTGGACATTGTTACAGGGTGTTCAAACTGAAGAGTCTAAGAAAGAAAGCAGGCCAAGGTGATGGAATCAGTTGCTTGGTCCATCTACCTCTCTGGGCTTCATTCCTTAGCTCATGGTCTGATTTCCTCTCTGGGCAGACAGAGGCGAGACAACCTATGCATGTGTGCATGTGGTTGGCAATTTATTTAAAGTCGTGTTTCCTTTGTGTCCTGTGTCTTTTTTTTTTCTTCATGGCGGTACATCCTGTTTCTCTGCTCATGCCGCTGTTGTAGTCTTGAAGCTTCTTGTTAGAACCACCTTGTTTCTTCTCTCTGTGTGAAAGGCACTGTCTGCATTGACCGTTTGCTTAGAGAAGTCATTCTTGGAGTAACTGAGTGCGTCGGAGAGCCCTTTCCTGTTTCTTCTGCCCTTTCTGGTTCTCAGCATAGAACCCTGGCAGTCAATAGACTTTAACCATTCAGGGAACCAGAGTTATTCAGCTTGTGGTGAGCAATCTCTGCGTCTTAGGGTTAGTACCATCTTAGGGTTAATTAACGATCACAGGTTGCAGCAAGTGCCCGCACTTGATCTAGAACACTAGGTGTGGGCTTCTTTTGAGACTGAGCTAGAAATGGAGCCAATGCCAGAAATCTGAGACATATCTGAGGAATACACTAGCAATTTCTTTTCTTTTTTTTTTTTAATTCTTTTTTTTTTTTTTCCCTGAGATAGAGATAGAGAGCGTGAGTGGGGAATAGTCAGAGAAAGAGGGAGGGAGAGAGAATCCTAAGTAGGTTCCTCACTGTCAACACAATCTCACTATCACGACCTGAGCAGAAGTCAGACGCTTAACCGACTGAGCCATCCAAGCACCCTACTAACAATTGCTAATAAACCAGTACGACATAGGACCACAAAAGCAAGATCTCCACAGATCTCCACTCAACTCGGAAGCACTGACAATTGGCGAAACTTCAAGGACACAGACAGACTTAATGCTGGTGAGATCCAGGTTTCTAGGCATAAGAAGTTACCTAATACGGAATCGGTATACCAGGCCCGGAAACAACGTAAACACCCAACATGTGCTTGACTTGATGGCTCCTGCGGATAAACCACACCTATCCCGGTACCTTTTCCTGGGAAAAGGTCAAGAGTCAAGAGATTCATAATGCGAGCCATGACAAAGGCAACGTTTTTAGCTGACTGAGGATGGTGGGTTTCTGTATTTATTCTCCCATAGCCGTGGGTTCGTAGTCCCCACTTGGGGCACTGAAATCTGAAGTGAGAGACCACAAAGTTCACTGCTAACTGGTTGCAGAATCACTATTATTCTGCTCTAGCCTAGGAGTGGCTTGCAGGGCTCTGAAGATAGGAGATTGGAAAGGTGTCATAGTACAACCTGCTTTGATTGTCTCTTGGTCTTTGCTTTAAATTTTTCCTCTTGGTAAGTGGATATTCACTGGTATTCATCCAGCATCCGCTGTGTGCCGAGCTGATGTTAAATGCCATGTGATGGACAGAAAGGTAAGGAAGAGGATGTTCTACTTCTAACCAGGGGCTGGAGGACAAGGTGAATAGGCATAGATATTTCAGGCAAGTGACATAACCTATCTGGGCGTCAGTTTCCATACTTGTAAAATTAATTAATATAATACCCACTTCATAGGATTGCTTGGAAGATTAAACAAGAAATTGTGTATAAAGCCCTTAGCACATGACATGATACATAGAAAGTGCACAGTAAGAATCCCTATCAATAGTATGCATAATGAATGGGCTGTACCAAGCTGGTGGCAGACAAAGTCCATGAAAGAGCTTCTTGCTGAAGAAACATAGAGATCCAGAAAGATCATCTAAAAGTTTAAGACTTGGGGCACCTGGGTGGCTCAGTTGGTTAAGTGTCCGACTTCAGCTCAGGTCATGATCTCATGGGTCGTGAGTCCGAGCCCCACATCGGGCTCTGTGCTGACAGCTCGGAGCCTGGAGCCTGCTTCGGATTCTGTGTCTCCCGCTCTCTCTGCTCCTCCCTCGCTCACCCTCTGTCTCTGTCTGTCTGTCTCTCTCTCTCTCTCAAAAATAAATAAATAAATAAATAAACATTCAAAAGAAAAACAAAAAGTTTCAGACTCAACTAGGGCTTTATAATGACAAAAACCCAAAACAAAAGAACCCCCCCCCCAAACTATCCAATCAGTTTTACGATTTTACAACTGGTCAGTTTTGTGAAAAACGCTCGTACGTGTAAAATCACACTTGCTACTTCATTTACGATGATTGATCTACCATATTCAGTGAGACATAGCTTGTGTGTGCACACAAGTGTGGTACATGGGCAAGTGTTTCCTGCTGTTTTGCTCGTCACGGAGATTGTGAACTTTGGCAAGTCTCCTGGACTTTCTAGGGGAAAATAATCCAGGATGGTTAAAAAAAAAAATAGTGAAGACAAAGGTATGAAAAGCATCTATGTTTTTAAAAACTAACACCAGCCCTCACTGGCAGTAAACCAAGCGACTTGGCCATTGTAGACGCTGGCCAAGAGAAGAAGAAAGTCTCCAGAAGGGCATTTATAAGGGTGCAAGAGAACAACCTGACAATAAGCCCATTTTGCTACTCAAGGGCAACACTTGAAGACTGTGTTCAGTGCCAAAGCCTGGGACAAGCCTGGGGACAAGGATTAGATTGTAGCTTTCTGAAGCTACTTCAACAAATATAGCAAGAAGGAATTGGGAAGCTGTCGTAAAGAGAATTCTATTCTCTGGACAGAGTGGCTCCTCTATCACCCGTGCCGTCTCCCTGCCTCCCACCATGCCATGTTGGAAACATCCCTGGGATGCTTTGTCTCTGGGCAGAGTTTCCAAGGGCTCCGCCATTGCTTTCTCTCCCCCCTTCTGAAAAAGTGAAATAAAGAAAGCAAGCAGAAGTGATGGGAGGGAGGGAAGGAGGAAGGAAGGAAGGAAGGAAGGAAGGAAGGAAGGAAGGAAGGGAGGAAGGGAGGGAGGAAGGGAGGGAGGGAGGGAGGAAGGGAGGAAAGGAGGGAAGAGGGCCAGAGGAAAGGAGGGAAGGAAGGATCTCCTTCCAGGATGTAAGGCATTTAAATGACTTAGGAAGCTTAAGTCAGAAAGTTGAGAGTTAAAAAATCTAAAAGAAGAGAATGCAAAACATCAAGACTCATGGTGCCAAGAGGTTACGTCTATTGAAAAGCCAAGGACATTTGGCCGAGTGTGTGGTGAGGGAAGTGGTATTAAATTCAGGCATTTCAACTGGGTGACTTTGGGCAAACATCAAAAAACAGGCTAAAGCCCTGTGGTGTCTCCGACAGTCCCTGGGGTCTGCCCTGCTTCCCCTTTCCCTGGTGGCTCCCTCTCCCCACCGGGGCCTAGTAAGAATGTAGGTGGAGTCCGCTGGCTGGGGCTCCACCAGGGATAGGAATTCAAAGCCTCAGCAGCTTGCTCCTGGGGGCTCCGAAAGACAAAGGGTTTGCAAGGCAGGGGGATGTTAACCACCTTGTTCCTGGGTTCTGTACCTGACTCCCAACATTTCAGAATGTTTCATTGTTACCCTTAGGTGTCCAATGCCTTTCTTCTATTATTTGTTTTCTTCTTTTAATTATGCTCCGGGTTTCTGTGTTCTGTGAGGACGGCAGGTGGGGGGGGGGGGGCAGTGAGGGGAGAGGGTCAAGGAAGCCGGAAGGAACAACTCAACAACCCGACCTTCTTCAGCTGCATGAAAATAATTCCAGACTTGAAAAGGGCTTTGGTGAGATTGATTGTGGCTGGGTGGGGTGGGGAGAGGGGTGCTGTGACTTTGCCAAACAAGAACTTTGGTCTCTCTCTTCCCCAGTGCCTAGGCGCCTCAGTCCCTCTGAAGGCTGCTACTTTGGAAGAGTTAAATGTAAGGGAAAACACAGCTTGGAGAAGGTGTTTCACAAAGGGACAGAGAACAGACTGCCTGATATTTATGTAATCTGGCAAAAGAGAGGCTGTGTCATGAGACAGAAGCCAGGGCTCAGGAAATACAGAAAAAGAGAATGAGAGGCAGGAAGGGAGGGAAGAGAAGAAAGAAATGGAGGGAGGGAGAGAGGGAGGAAGGGAGGAAGGAAGGAAAGGAGGGAGCGAGGGGGACAGAGAGGGATACCACAGTTTGAGGTCCCAGGAGGATGAGTAAGTGGTGGAAAGGAGTAGAAAGAACTAACATAAATGCATATCATAAAATTTCTTACCACTGTCTGTTCAAGTTATGGAGCTCTGAACAAACAGCCCGGGGTAGACACGAACTTAACCTTCAACAACTGGCACATTGGAAGTTTATAGCACTGAAAACATTTTAAACCACAACAGTCCCTGATTTATGCAGTGAGACTACCCTGAGCCTATGAACCTCATAGTCAAAGCAACAAGAAGCCGGGAGTTGAAACGTGTGTCAATAAGAACAGAAAAAAGCAACAGCGTCTGATTTAAGGGGAAATGGAGCACGGCGTGCACCACGGTTTGCACCATGACTTACTTCTCATTGGCTTATTGTCTTTGTTAATTTTTTTTTTCAATGTTTGTTCATTTTGAGAGACTGGGCATGAGCGGGGGAGGGGCAGAGGGAGAGGGAGACACAGAATCTGAAACAGGCTCCGGGCTCCGAGCTGTCGGCACAGAGCCCGATGCAGGGCTCGAACTCACGGACCGTGAGATCGTGACCTGAGCTGCCGTCGGGTGCCCAACCGACTGAGCCACCCAAGTGCCCCTGATTGGGTTGTTATCTTGAACCCAACCCCATCTACCTCCTAATAGCTTGAAACTCACCCCACCCCCGGGGCTGTTTTCATGAAAAGTCCCTGAAACCCTTTCTTCTCCCACAGGCTCTTGAACTTGGGGTTTGAAACGTATCCGACTGATACTCTGAAAATACTCTGAGGCCTTAGCTTACTGGCTGCTTCTAGAATCGTATTTTCACACACTGCGCATCTGAAACCATCTCTTCTGGTAAACTGTCTTAGAGAGAGGCCATTTCTATTTGAAAAGCCAGCGGTGGGGAGCTGGAAGGCCCACGGCTGCAGACAGCTGGAGGTCTGGTACTATAACAGGATCCTTGGAAAAGGGAACTCTGGCTCTCAGGCCCTGAGGCCGCATGTGGGAAGGCTTGTCAGCGTGGAGGAGTTGCTTCTGCGTGCGCTGGTCCGGGGCTTCCACAGCCTTTCTCCTCGACCTGATAGATCTGAACCGATCTGGGACCCACATGACCTGAGAACCAGAACAGGTTTCCCCGAGCCCCTCTTCCACCTTCTTAACACAATCCCCTGTAGGGGATTGTGACTTTATCCTCCCCAGACTACCCCACCCCTTGGCTCCTTCTGATTTGTGGATTGTCTCACAGGTCTAGACGCTTTTTGTGCAACCCGGCAGATATGGGCCAAACTCTTGAAACAAAGAAGGTTCTGAAAGAATGTGTGTGGGGTTGGTGTGAAGGGAACCCTCTCCCACCTGCCGGGGGAAATATTTGCCCTACACATGAGAAGGGAGTCTATTCTTCTCTCCATTTAGTTTTTCAAGAGGAAGAGTGGCTTGAGTTCTGGAAACATTGCCCAGTGATTTGAACTCTCTCATCGTACGTATAAAAATAATAGAGCTAGAGAAAGCTAATAACCCTTCCCAGCAAGAATCAACTTCGGACTTTGTCATTGAGACTTACCATCGGGTAATGGAAATGCGTGTAAAAGTGTGTTCTGAGCAAGGAGCGTAAAAAGGCATGGGTCAAAAAAATGACCAAAGAAGGTGCTCCTCGTGCGACTCTGTGGCCAAGCCTCGTAGGCCCACCCTTGCCACGTAGAAGCGCCTAGAAAAGCCAAAGTTCTTCTCACTCTCGTTGCTCTAGGTAACGGTGCTGAAGGAACAGTGTCAAATGTCATCTGTGGGGTGCAGGATTCTACACTACGGACGAGACGTGTGTCCAGGGCTTAGGCACCAAGGAGATCAGCAGTGGCTCAGGAAGTAGACTGTGAGGCGGGTTAAAAGCAAAAAGGTTCAGGACATTGGCCGAGAACTTGGCGAGGGTGAGAGGAAGTCGGGACTTACTAGGTTTGGACCCAGCGCACTTCCGCGTGGCTGACCCCTAGTGTTGCTGGGTCCAACACAAGGTTTTATCATTTCCACCAAGGGAAATAAGCTATTGCTACTGCCTGGGAAGTGGGGAGTACTAATGGTTTATATTTGCTTCGTAGTTCACGAAACCTCACTGCAGAAATCACCCCGTGTGCACCTTTAGCAATGACTGAGGTAAGCGGGGCGAGTGGTATCGTTCCCATTCAGTAGATACTGAAACTCGCCTTAGGAGACATGAAGAGGGGCGCCTGGGTGGCTCAGTCGGTTAGGCATCTGACTTCAGCTCAGGTCACGATCTCACGGTTTGCGAGTCTGAGCCCCGCGTCCGGCTGTGCACACTGAGAGGGCAGAGCTTGCTGGAGATCCTCTCTCTCCTTCTCTTTCTGCTTCTCTCCAGCTCGTGCTCATGCTCTCTCTCTCTTTCTCAAAATAAATAAATAAACATTAAAAATATTTAAAAAAGGGAGAAGAGATTTATCCACAGTTACTAATGGCAGAGACAGCACGAGAACTCGGTGTTCTACCTACTATCTCACAGGACTTAAGAACATTGTTTGGAAAGAATCGAAACACAAGATAAGGAAGAACTGGGGGAGGGAAGCTTCTGGAATTTTGGTACCAGAAGTCGGTCAACTTTCCCGGCAGTGTTACCCCTGACTAAAAAAGCCCCCCGTGTTTTTCCTGCCCCTTGGTGGTTTCTTCAAACTGCAACATTACCAGAGTAATTTATTTGATCCAGTCTGGTCGTGTGATATCATCCTTGAGCTCAGAAGGTGTCCCACGATGGGCAGCTGCACATGAAGACGAAGAAGAGTCTTTCTCCCCAGGAGGAAGCCTGGGCCTGCCTTGCGTCTCTCTGAGAGCTACCGGAAGGTGCCAAGGAGACCACATGTGCTGAAGTTCTTTCTTTCTTTCTTTTTTTTTTTTTTTTTAAGTTTATTTACTTATTGTATTTGTTTTGAGACAGAGAGCACATGTGCATGAACAAGGCAGGGGCAGAGAGAGAGGGAGAGAGAAAATCCCAAGCAGGCTCCGCGCTGTCAGGATGGAGCCCGATGTGGGGCTCGATCTCACAAACCTTGAGATCGTGACCTGAGCCGAAATCAAGAGTCGCATGCTTAACTGACTGAGCCTCCCAGGAGTCCCATAAAGTTCTTTTTAAAGTTTCAATCACTCTACACATGCAATCATTTGTTAAATGGAAAAAAAAAAAAAAATTAAGTGCCCACATTGTACTAGATACCAGCCTTGCTGGGGATACCTGAATAGAAAAGAAAATATAACAAAATATAGACAAAATATACCTGAATAGGGAATTTTTTTTTTTTTTTTTTAATTTGGTGAAAGCAAAAAATTTATTGCCCGGTTGTTTTGTCACAAACACCGCACAAATCCTGGACACGGCTTGCCTTTTTATCTTCACTCTAGCCCCAAGGAGGTCGTGTCATTATCCCAATTTTCAGACGAATAACCTGCCCAGGAAGGGGAAACCGGATTTGAAGCCTGGGATTCTGACTCGGTGGCCCTTGCACCTGAGACGAGCTGTGATGGAATCAGAGCCACAGACTATATGACTGACGGGGCACTGATGGAGGGACCTAGAAGAGCCTTCGCAGAGAAGCAGATATTTAAAGGTTGATGAGGAATGTACCAGGAGGCAAAGCAATGGTAGGGGGTCCACCCCCGGCTGAGAGAAGAGGATGTAAAATAAGGTGAAGTCATTGTGGGTGTGGGAACCAAGGAGAAGCGGCCAGCAACTGGGAGCAGCTCCCTTTACCTCTTCGGTCTCTTGGTTCATTTCTTATGGTTTAATATCAATGCACAGAAAACTTCTGCTTTGAATTTCAGTGTTTGTCTTTCCGTTGAGTAATAATTCCATTCAAGGAAAAATCATTCTGGGTGGTAAGGAGGTCACTAGTTATTTATTTAAGATGTGGGCAAACTCCTAATCAAAACTTCTGCCATCATCGAAGCTGGCATTGCCCCAATGTGCTTTGTGAAAACTTTTGCCCAAGGCTTTCAGATTTGGTTTGCTAGTTAAAATAATATAATTTGGCAATTGCTGAGGCTTTGTGTGCATCTGTTGTGTGTTTAAGTGGAACCTCATGGGGGATTTGGAAACGCAGGTCACAAAGGGAGCTTTGTGACCTCCCTTTGGAAATACAAGGTACGGTTCCATCACTTTCTGTTACCGTCTTCAGTATGGTGTCACTATCTTATTGTTTTACATGTTTTTTAACGTTTATTTCTGAGAGACGGAGAGAGACAGAGCACGAGCAGGAGAGGGGTAGAGAGAGAGAGAGGGAGACACAGAATCTGAAGCTGGCTCCAGGCTCTGAGCTGTCAGCACAGAGCCTGACTCAGGGCTCAAACTCACCAGCCGTGAGATCATGACCTGAGCCGAAGTCTGATGTTCAATGGACTGAGCTGCCCACGTGCCCCTCCAACCTATCATCTTTAGAAGTAATACATACACCAAAAGTGCTTTATGCTTTATATAATTCTGGTGAATGGCTAGTAGTTTCCACTTTTGTTTTTGAAGATAAGGCTTAGGCTTATTCTTTTCAGGCTCTGGAAACCAAGCCTCAGAAGCTTGGTGATTTGGACAGAATCAGTGAACAAATGAGCAGAAAAGTATGGAACTAAAGTTCAGGTCTTATGACTTATCTCCCAGGGTTTTTTTTTTTTCTTTCTTTCTTTTTTTTTTTTTTAGCGTTTGTTTACTTTTGAGACACAGAGAGACAGAGCATGAGCAGGGAAGGGGCAGAGAGAGAGGGAGACACAGAATGTGAAGCAGGCTCCAGGCTCCGAGCTGTCAGCACAGAGCCCGACGCGGGGCTCGAACTCACGAACCGTGAGATCATGACCTGAGCCGAAGTCGGACACTTAACCGACTGAGCCACCGAGGCGCCCCCCAGGTTTTTTTTTAATAAAAGATCTTGCCACCTATCTGTATTTTGCTTTCGCTTATTGGGAAAAGCTCTCTGTAGAATGTTAGGTTGGTAGAATTGTTCTTTTTGCAGAATCTGTTTGTAAGGCCAGAATCTCCCTCTCTGGAGACATATAAAGAAAGTTATCGATAGACAGATAATATAGATAAATACAGATATAGATATAGATATAGATACAGATATAGATGATATAGATTTTTTTTAAGTAAGCTTCACTCTCAGCATAGAGTCCAATGCAGGGCTTGAACTCATGACTCTGAGATCAAGACCTGAGCTGAGATCAAGAGTCACTTAACTGACCGAGCCACCCAGGCGCCCCAAGAAAGTTGTCTTTTGGATGTGACTTCACACAAGGCCACCCTATCCTGAAGCAGGGGCATGTCTAAAATGTTCTTGCCCATGACCTACGATCCTGAGATTTTGTTGAGTAGGATTTTTTGTCTTCACATTCTTATTATCTCTATTTACCAGGCAAAGCATTGACCTTCGACTGTTCCCCATTTCTTTCTATTGCTTCCACCAGTTGCGTGTTCTTAATGTTACTACATAAATGAGTCTAATTAGGAACATAAGTCTCAGACTGCAGAAAATCACTGAGCTGCTCTCCATGAACACCGAGTTTAAAGGAAATAGAATTAAAATGCAGAGCAGTATCACAGTATCAGTTTCCCTCTCTCAGTCTCTCTCTCGCCACCCCTCTGCTTCCCTACCACAAAGATTCTCTTGACTCAGTATTCCTAACCAGCATCTTGCCTTTTGGATTTTCCTCTCAATGCATTCTTTCTAGTCTTTCCCTATGCCTTACAGATAATGTGAAGCAGAAATCTTCTGAAAGTTACTTCTACTTTGTGCGGTAAATCATTTCCAGAGGCGAACTGTTCTCTTTTGTTCTGCAGGACTTTTTGTTCCCCCCTCAGGTCTCATGTTGATCCATCCATCTATCCATCCATCTTAAATAACAGTTTATCAAGAGCAGATCTATTCAGACCAAGTGCTGGCCAACACACAGGGAGCACACTTTAACAGTTGCACCCACCTCCCTCATTACCCAAGTTGGAGGACAGGGAACTATGTCCAGTTTTCAGCAGAATGCACATACTAGGCTCTGCCCAGATGCAAAATTTGCGGGCACAGACTGTTGATAGTATCCTCTTCTAGAGACACATTCAATTGAAAGAGACTTTTTAAAAAAGTTAGTCCGTATCTTTCTCTCTAGGAGACTGCTGTATTAGGAAAATCATGAATCAGTTTGAAACACTGCATAATAAACAATTAGCTATTAAAACAAAGAGGTACATGCCTAAGAGGCTATGCACATCTAGGGAAGGTTTGCATTGATCAAAGATAGTTCATTCAAGTATTAAGCTGGATTTTGAAAGACAGTGAATATTTGGATAATTAAAGAGGAGGATGAAGGGCAACTCACTATTTTCTGGGCTGTGTTCTAAGTCCTATCTATCTATCTATCTATATCTGTATCATCTGTATATACTCACTTAATCTGTATAGAAGCCTAGGCTGTGGTATATTAATCTACTCATTTTGTGGATGAGTGAGTAAATTGAAAAACACAGTGTTTCAGTAACATAGCTAGGAATTGGCGGTCAGAATTTGAACCTAGACAGACTAGCCATAGGGCCTTTGCTCTTCACCATTGGCCAATAGGACTCCCACAGGTAGACGAGATGGATGGAATCGGGACGGCTCGATGGGAGAGTGTGAAAGAATCAACCATGGCTGAGTGAAGGATGGGGGGTTAGCATTCGTTACATCACCAAATAAATGAATCCTTTCAAAGATTAAATCAAATCTCTGCCATCTACATGGTTTTTTAAAGGAATATCTGGGGATCCTCACAAGTTCAGCCCCAGGGAACTACAACAATGGGTTAACTTTTTCCCTTGGTCTACGTTTTATGTTTTCCCCGGTAAAAATAATATTTAATATAGAGCTCAGACCATATGATTTATCGCCTGTTTGAAAATCCTTTTCATCACTGTATATTTTACCAGTAAATATTTAATCCTTGGCACCAAATGCCACCCTGTTTATTAACTTTAGAGCTCATATTTTATAGTAAACCAAATTCTAAAATATCCTGTGAAGAGAAGCATATTTCATCTACGTAGTCTACTGAGAAATTATGCCAAAGCAACCCCGAATAACACCACTTGACCACCACTCTAATTATTGGAAAGCTTGATCACTGGAACAACAAACTTTCCTTAACAATAATATCTATATTGCATTTCATTTGCTGTGGAATCCCTAGTTTTCATCCCAAGCAATTGTCTTGTGCCCAAAACATGACCAGAATAAATGACCTGTCTGGAGACTTCACGCCTTTGCATGGGTGGCCCCATCTGCCTGATGATTCTGTTTTCCTGTCTTTGAGGCTTTGGTTTCAAAAACTTAAAACCACCAGACTCAGAAAAGATAAATCTTTCTCAGTTTGCTTCAGAAAATCTAAACCCAATAAAATCCACGTCAATGGCTTCTGGAGAGAGTTACTCATCTGTCTCTCAGGAATGGGCCTTTTGGGTTCTCACTATTTCCTTCCTAGACTATTGGAGTTGCCCCTCTGCAGCATGATTCTAAACCATCTCTCTGCGTTTTCTCTCCTCCTTGCCCTCGCAATACCCTACATTTTAAAACAACATGCTATACCTTCCTATATGCTGTTTATACCATTCACTCTCCAAGAACTGCCTTTCCTTCCCACCGTCTCCCTAGCTGTTGAAATCATAATCATTATTTTAGTCAAAGTTCAGTATAAAGAGATCACTCTCATGAAGGCTTCCCTGATTTTAAGAAGTTAAATACGTAATTCCTTATACGTATCTTAATTCTTAATACAATACCACCTTTTTTTTTTTTTTGCCATTTCAATTCTTCTCATTTCCTTATATTTACTAGAAACCTTAAATGTCTCAGTTTTTGAAATGAGGAAGATTACCAGGAAATTGTTTGTAGAAAGATCAAAGTTTTAAAGACATGCCAATCCTAATAAAATTAGAATGAAGAAAAAGATTGAGAAATGACTATAAAACAACTATTCATGATTTGGTTGAGTATAGTTTATTACATTTAGTAAACATTTGGAAGAAGGGTTTCCCATGAGTAGTACATATGTATGCCCCGCAATGCATGGGATAGCATGTTACACAGTATAAAGAAATTTGTAAATGATCATTATTGTTCTGTGTAATGAGAGCTCTTTTAACATGCCTGTACTTAATTGACTTGTTGGGTTAATGAATGTTCCTCCTTCCCTCTGACTGATGCCCAAAGCACCATGAATACTCATAACTAGTAGTCTGCTTTCTACTAAAACTACGAAATTGTACTCAGAAAAATTATGTGTTCATTGAGTTAGTTGAGTTTATCCTAAATCTGTTTATTCCAGTTATACTTGGAATTATAATCATAAAAGTTAATTTGGTATTATTTAAGGCAATGGACCATAAATGTGAAAAAGTGTTGTTTATTTGAAAACACAGTTGAAATGAAGTTGAAACGTTGTCAAAAAACTCAGTGAAGATGGATTATTTTAAAAGATTGCTATTGATTAGAGGTGCCTGGGTGGCTCAGTTGTTTGAGTGTCCAACTTCGGCTCAGGTCATGATCTCACGGCTCGTGAGTTCAAGCCCTGTGTGGGGCTCTGTGCTGACAGCTCATGGCCTGGAGCCTGCTTCCGCTTCTGTCTCCCTGTCTCTCTGCCTCTCCCCTGCTGGTGCTCTGTCTCTTTCTGTCTCAAAAATAAGTAAATGTTGAAAACAAAAGATTGCTATTGATTCGATATGGGCGAAACAGCTACAGCAATTTTGACAAAAACATCTAAAGATTTACAGTTCTGCCCTTAGCTTTCTTTACAAACAACTCAGCTTATTAAGACTGTCTACAAAAATGGGGCACCTGGGTGGCTCAGTCGGTTAAGCATCTGACTCTTGATTTTGGCTCAGGTCAGGATCTTAGCAGTTTGTGAGATCAAGATCTGCATAGAACTCTGCACAGACAGCATGGAGCCTGCTGGAGATTGTCCCTCACCCTTTCTCTCTGCCTGTCTTTCTCAAAATAAAAATAAATGAACTTTTCAAAAAAGTTCATATCCGCAAGATATCTAGAGCCAATACCACACTTTTTTTTTTTTAAAGAGAGAGAGCGCGAACGCACATGCCAGCAGGGGAGGAAGGCAGAGGGAGAGAGAGAATCTCAAGCAGACTCCACGGTCAGGTGGAGCCCAATGCGGGGCTCGATCCCACGACCCTGGGATCATGACCTGAGCCGAAGTCAAGAGTCAATGCTAGACTGACTGAGCCACCCAGATGCTCCTAATATCACACTTAATGACGAGAAACTTGAAGCTTTCCCACCAAGATCAGGTTCAAGGCGAGGGTGTCCCCTCTCACCACTCCTTTGCAACATCATACTGGAAGTTCTAGCCCGTGCAATAGAGAAGAAAAAGAAACAAAAGGTATACAGATTGGGAAATGGGAAATAAAGCTGCCTTTGTTTGCAGATGACATCATTACCTACATAGAAAATCTGAAAGAATTAACAAAAACTCCTGCAACCAACAAGTGATCATAGCCAAGTTGTAGGACACAAGGTTAATATACAGAAGTCCGTCACTTTCCTATATGCCAGCAATGAACAAATGGATTTTGAAATTAAAAGCACCATCCACATCAGCACCCCCATCCAAAATGAAAGACTTAGCTATAAATATAATAAAGTATGTATAAGATCTACATGAGCAAAACTCCAAAGCTCAGGTAAATGAAATCAAAGAACTGAACAAATGCAGAGATATTTCCTGTTTATGGATAGGAAGATTCAGTATTGGGATGATGCCAGTTCTTCCTGCCTTGATCTGAGGATTACAGTCCTGATAAAAGTCCCAGCAGTTATTTTGTGGATATCCTCAAACTGATTCTGATGTTTGTGTGGAGAGACAAGAAGCTCCAAATAGCTAAGCCAATATTTAAGGAGAAGAACAAAGTTGGAGGACTGACATTACCTGACTTGAAGACGTGCTATAAAGCTACAGTATTCAGGATAGTAGGGTATGACAAGTAAATAAATAAATAGATCAATGAATAAAGAATAAAGAGCCCAAGAATAGACTCACATAAATACGGTCAACTGAACTTTGACAAAGGAGCAAAGATTACAATGAAGCAAAGATTGTCTTTTCAACAAATGGGCTGGGAACAGCTGCATATTCACATGGAGAAAACAATTCTAGACACAGACCTTACACCCTTCACAAAAATTAACTCAAGATGGGTCACAGACCTAAATGCAAATTGTAAAACTCTAAAAACCTCTAGAAGATCAAATATGTGAGAACCTAGATAACTTTGGCTGTGGCAATGACTTTTTAAGTACAACACCAAAGGTGCAGTTGATGAAGGAAATAATTGATAAGCAGAACTTGATCAAAATGAAAAACTTCTGCTCTGTGAGAGACAATGTCAAGAGAATGAGAAGACAAGCCACAGACTAGGAGAAATTTTTCTGAAAGGACATATTGCGGGAAGTACACGAAACTCAGCAATAAAAAAGAAAAACACAAGTTGATTTAAAAATGGGCCAAACCTTAACAGACACCTCAGTGAGGAAGATATGCAGATGGCGAATAACCATATGAGAAGTTTCTCCACATCATAGGTCATGAGGGAAATTCATGTTAAAACAAAGATAAGATAGCACTACACACAGAATGGCCATAATCCGCAAGACTGACAGCATGAAACGCTAGTAAGGATGTGGAGCAACGGGAACTCTCGTTGATCACTGGTAGGAATACAGAATGGTACAGCAGTTTCTTACAAAACTGAACATGCTTTTACCATATGATCTAGCAGTTGTGTTTCTTGGTATTTAACCAAAAGGAGCGGAAAAGCTTATGTCTGTTCAAAAACCTGCCCTTGGATGTTTATAGTAGCTTTTTTGTAACTACCAAAACTTGGAAGTCACTAAAATGCCTTTCAGTAGGTGAATGGATAAGTAAAATGTGTTATATCCTGACAATGGAATATTTTTCAGGGCTATAAAGAAATGAGGTATCAGGCCACGAAGACACTCGAGGAAACTTAAATGCAAATGAATAAGTAAAAGAAGCCAATTTGAAAAGTCTGCATAACTGTATGATTCCAACTATTTATTACATAAATAATACACTCTTAAAAAAATTAAGACTATCTTTTTTAGAGGAGTCTCAGGTTCACAGCAATATTGAGGGGAAGGTACAGAGATTTCTCATGTATCTCTTGCCCCCATGTAGGCATAGTGTGTTATTTATGCAAAGAAACCTAAGCAGAACTCTGATTAGCAGACCCATACTCCAAGGAAAATTGCCGTTCTTATAAGGTTTTTAAATAAGGTTATGTTTCTATTTGCTTTTAGTTAAAATTAATGTTTATAGTACTTTTTCCTAAGTTCCCATCTGTAAATCCACAATTTGAATGACTTTTCTGATTAGCTGTGGAACTGAGGGTTTCTACCAGAGCGCGTTTCTGATTAGCTATCAATGTTGGACAGAGCTTGATCCTAATGAGACTGACCCCGTCTGACACCCTTTGACCAATGACTGCTTAGATACAGGAATATCTGGGCACTGGAGACAGCATTAAGCAATAACTTAAGATCTGAAGGGAAAAAAAAACCAAAAAACAAAACACAAGAGTCTGTCTCTCTGGTGAAAGAGCCCTCTTTATGTTCTGGCATGATATGACTCCTTAGACCTGGTCTAAATCAAAACTGATGGGGGCTTTGGTAGCCTGGAGTGGCCCTATAGCCTGTGAGCCCGGCTGTGAAGCCAAATCAGGTGAGATGTTGACCCAAGATGATTGATGGCTCTGGAGCTGGAGGGAAAATATGAATCATAGTTGAAGAGAGAATCAAAAGGTCATATCCAGGGAAGTTGTGCCAAATGCTGGTTCTAAGGGCTAAATAAGGTTGTAAATGGAAAGATGAGTCAAAGGCACAAAACTCGCATGATTGGAAGCGGGATGAAAAGTTTTATATGAGGTCAGCCAGAGCTGTGATCAATGAGGGAGGTTGAGAGACCTACTTTTTTTCCCTGCTCAATTTTTGATTTAAGAACCAAGTAGATGGAGAGTATAGGGAAGGTTAAAATGTATAATCTTTTGGGGCTGCATTAATCTACATAAGCAATTTATTCATGACTTGCATTTTGTTGGACATGTAAGTTTAAAAGGATTTAATTTTCCTATCACTCTTCATTGTGTCATGTTGAATTTATTTTTCATCCTGGAGAGTGGCCCACGTCATGGTATCTTGGCCTGGTTCTATAATCTCTACTGCTTTCGGTTATTTAAAGAATTTGGTATCAGTTTTTGAGATCCTGCATTTTCAGTACATTCCCTTTCATATTATATTCAAAGCGGTCATTTCCTTTCACCCACTGCTGGAGATTGACCGTCTTGGAGTGAGGGTGAGGCTTGTATGGCCTGGCTTCCAGGTAGCTTTACCCTTTCTCTCTACCCTTTCCTGGCAGTGGTTTCTCAGGTGTTTGGGCAGGAGAAAGAGAAAAAGAGAGCAATTGTCCTTTGGACTGGGCAATGTTGCAGTCTTGCCCTGAGATAGTCATGGTGGTTGCTCTAGCTCATTGTCCATGAACTCTAACTACATGGATGGTTGCTCTCACATGCCTTGCTGATGAGGAAACCCCCTCCACCCCCACCCCAAGGGAAGCTTTCCTAGTCATTGGTGATGTGTTAGAAAATTGGGCCTCATCTTTCTGCTGACTCCCAGGAGGTGGTTTATGATGCTTTACTTCTCTGAAGTGCCATTCTCAACCTGCTGTGTCAGTGGTAGGGAGATTATAGCTCTCAACCTCTTCTGCTCCCTGTGGCCTGTACTTAGAGTGTGGGCATGTACGGGATTATTTTCTGAATCCCTCCAAACTAGGAACAAAGGATGGCAATGCTCTCCCTGTTCATCACTGGTAGTCTCTTGCTATGCCATATCTCCCCAGGTTTTGTTTCTACTGCATCCAGCAGCCCAGTGGACATCTTCTGGTGAAGCAGATGTTCAGCCACGGAATGCAATACCAGTCTCCCCAGGTTGCCGACACCCTCAAACTTCACAAAGTCATTCTCTTTTGGGTTAGGGAAAACAGTTCTTCTGAGATGAGGCAGAGAAGAGCTCCTCTTCCCAAGCCCTGCGATGGCACCAAACAGCTTTTAGTGAGGTCTCTCTTCATATTTACAGAGCTTGAGAGGGATGCTGGTTTGTGGTGGGGCTCGTCCTCTGAATTGGCACTCTTCAGTAAGTGTGAGGGTCGTAGATGACGTGTCCCTCCCCAATAATTCTCTGAATTAGAAACAGGATGCTTCATTTGCTGTTTTTTTTTAATCTTAGCTTTGAGTCTTAACTAATGAGAAAAGCTCGAATTGATTTTCTCTGACATACACTTTAGTAGCAATGATTTTCAATTATTTTTTTTCCCTCTTTCATCCATTATCGTTAGAAATGGAAGGCACTTTCTTGATTCCAGATCATTTCCTGGTTCCAGATCATCCTGGGCCAGACATACTTCTGCTGAATTCCATTAACCCAGTCTGAGAATAGGCAAGTACAAATCACTCAGCAAAGACAAATTCATCGAACATTTCTTTGACCTCAATTTAGTAGAGTTTTTAATTGCTTTTCTACTGAATGCAAGTGTTGCAGGATGAGTCATGGTTCTAGGCTTCAGGGTATTCTAGGCAGGGAGAACGAATTTTTGTTTTTGGAAAAGTCATTGGATAGGCAGTCAGGAAACGTCATCTTTTTTTAGACTTTGCCACAGATGTTGAGGCTGTATAACTTTTAGTAAGCTCTCAGCCTCAGTGCCCATATTTATAATACGAAGGTACTGGGCAAGTTAATCTCTAAGGGCTCTGACATTCCTTAATAATATGAACCATACAGGTCTGTTTCTTCTTGTTCATGTTTTCTTGCAGTAAGAGTAGCCTCCATGTACCCTTTCTGGTTTAAATTTTTTTACCCTTCTTTTGAAGGGGATGTAACTCAAAAAAAAAAAAATTAAGAATTTCTGCAGTATACATGCTCCTTGACCACTGAAAAGAAAAGATGTCCCGGAAACGTGTAAGAGTGGATCGGATCTATAGATGACTGGGGAAAATTGAAATCTTAACAGCATTAAGCCTTCCAATCCACGAATATGATACGTATCTTTATTTATCTAGATCTTCTTTGGCTTCTTTCAGTGTTTTTCAGTTTTCAGCACAAAATAAATACATATTTTGAGAAGCTCTTATCCCTAAGGATTAGATGGCGTTTGTTTTTTGATGTTTTTGGTATTGTGGTAAGTAATATTTTTAAAATATTCAACTTCCGAATATCCATTACCAGTATGTTGAAATAAAGTTGATTTTTGTATGTTAATTTATAACCTTGCTAAACTTACATATCAATTCCAGCAGGTTTTGTTTTTTTTTTTCTGGTATCATCTATGAACAGAGACAGTTTTATTTCTTTCTACCAAGAGATACCTTTTATTTACTTTTCTTACCTTGTTGCATTGGGTAGGACTTTCAGTATGATGTTGAATAGGAGTAATGAGACAAGACATCCTTGCCTTGTTCCCAAACTTAGTCCAAATTTAGTCTCTCACTGTTTTTTTTTTAATTTAATTTTTTATTTTTTTAAATTTACATCTAAATTAGTTAGCATCTAGTGCAACAATGATTTCAGAAGTAGATTCCTTAATGCCCCTGACCCCTTTAGCCCATCCCCCCTCCCACAACCCCTCCAGCAACCCTCAGTTTGTTCTCCATTAGTGTCTCACTTTTTTTTTTTTTTAATTTTTTTTTTCAACATTTATTTATTTTTGGGACAGAGAGAGACAGAGCACGAACGGGAGACAGAGACAGAGCATGAACGGGAGACAGAGACAGAGCATGAACGGGAGACAGAGCATGAACGGGAGACAGAGCATGAACGGGGGAGGGGCAGAGAGAGAGGGAGACACAGAATCGGAAACAGGCTCCAGGCTCTGAGCCATCAGCGCAGAGCCTGACGCGGGGCTCGAACTCACGGACCTCGAGAGCGTGACCTGGCTGAAGTCGGACGCTTAACCAACTGCGCCACCCAGGCGCCCCTAGTGTCTCACTTTTAATGATGATGTTAACCCTAGGTTTTTGCGGTAGATGCCCCTTTTCAGGCTGAGGAAATTTCTTTTTGAAAATTTTTGTCATGAAAAAACATTGCATTTCGTTAAATGCCTTTTCCATGTATATTGAGATTACCGCATTTTTTTCCATGAATCTGTTGACACAGGGATTTTCACTAATTTATATTTCAATGTTGGACCAGCCTTGCATTGGTAAGATAAATCTCTTTTAATCATGATGTGTTATAATTTTTATATACTGTTGTTTTGGTTTCCTGATGTTTTCTTAAGGATTTTTGCAGCATGTTCATGAGATCAATTGTACTGTAGTTTTCTTTTTCTGTAATATCTTTTGTTTTGGTGTCAGAGTAATGCTGGCCTCTTGCAATGTGTTGGAGGGTATTTCCAGTGCTTCCATTTTTTAAAAAAACTTGTGTAGAATTTATGTTATTTCTTCCTTTATCTATTGAATTTTCTATTTAGGCAAAGTACCACATATGAATGTTGAAAATGTATACCTCATTTCTTTTTCTTGCTTTATTGCATTTGTTCTATATTCCAAATATTATTCAATATTAGTGTACTTAAAAAATTTTTTTTTTAATGTTTAGTTATTTTTGAGAGAGACAGAGCATGAGCAGGGGAGAGGCAGAGAGAGAGGGAGACACAGAATCCAAAGCAGGCTCTGGGCTCCAAGCTGTCAGCACAGAGCCCAATGCGGGGCTCAAACTCATTGAACCATGAGATCATGACCTGAGCCCAAGTCGGCCGCTTAACTGACTGAGCCACCTGAGTGCCCCATTAATGTTTATTTATTTTTGAGAGGAGAGAGAGACAGAGTGAGAGCAGAGAAGGGCAGAGAGAGAGAGGGAGACACAGAATCCGAAGCAGGCTCCAGGCTCTGAGCTGTCAGCACGGAGCCCTAGGTGGGGCTCGAACTCACGGACCGCCAGATCATGACCTGAGCCGAAGTCAGAGGCTTAACAACTGTGCCACTTAGGTGCCCCAAGTTATGGTCTCTCTTGAGGGACGAGTCCATCTTTTAATCCTAGGAAAGTGTTAAGTATAAAAACATGTAAAAACTAAAAGCTATAATATTAGTATTTTTATAATACTTCATAGTAATAATAAATAATATAACACATTGTATAATCTGCACTTATATTTTATATATTTAAAATGTTTTATAGAATTCTTCTCTTAGACTAATAGCCTTATAATGTGAATTTAAACAATATAATTGAGTAATGAATTTACACTTGTGGGTTTACATTGAAATGTTATGCAAAGTATTGGACCGTAGATAAAAGGATTTTAGGGTCACCACATTTTAAATTATAAGAATTATTTAAGATATAAAAGAGTGAGTTAGTACTCACAAAGGTTCTTTTTTGTGGAGTCATGCAACTGAATATTAGAAAAGAATTAGAATACATTACATCTACAAATTTAGTTTAATATATTTAAAGTGTCTAATTAACTACATTCATAAATGGGACCAAACATTATTTACAGATCCTTAAAAGTTATTGTTAAAACTTATCAGACATGTAAATGACTAATAAGATTTTTAACTTGTACTTAATGAGGTTTTTGAATGTATAATTTAAATAAGTTGAATATCAGTCAAATTTTAAATCAAAAATAATCTTTTCTATATTCAAAAGCATTAAAGCACTTCATATGAAGATGTTCAAACTTCCTTTATTTTGCCTCTTAATATCTTGGACAGCTACTGCTTCTGTAGACTTTCAGTTATTAGTTAATGCAGTCTCGTGCACTGAATTTAATTTGTTTAAGCATTTCAATTTCATTTCCAATTTTGTGCTCATCTTCAATCCTTCCTGCCCCGGCTTTAGCTCAAGGGACTGTTTTTTCTTTCTTCTTCGCTCAATGCCATTGGAACTTCTTCCACTGGCTTGCCATGGAAGAGGAGGAAAAAAAGCCACACACTCCCTTGGAGGCCTGTAGACCACATTTCTAGTCAATTCTTTGATTCAGCTTTCTTTGGAACATGGAGCGCTTGATTCCTCTTTGTCCTCAGTACGAGGACAAGCTACCAAGGGGAAGAAAACAGAATCGTAGCAACTATTGATTACCTCTGAAAAGTAGGATCGTTGTTGAGTTTTTCCTTTATGTCCAGAAATTTTTTAAAAATCAGCATTTGAAATAGATGGAAAACTTGAGCTCTTTTGGCAACGGTCATAGAAATTGTATACATGGTAAAGTAGGAGAGCGTCTTACCGTGAGGCGGAACAACATTTTGTCTACTTGGAAACTGGGAGACATCTTCTCTTTGGTTGTCTGTCGAAGAGAGAATATTCTTGCGTGTTGCGTCCTCTCAGTCAGTGTTCAAACTTTCGCAAGTGTCTGGAGCAGCCTTTCACGGAGCTGAGGTGATCGTCCTAGGAGGAAACTGGGAAGGGGAGACTTCCAGTGGGACAGAAGGAAGCCACGTGGTGGTTTCCTGACTGAAGGGCCAGTGGATTAGGGAGGGGAAGGCTGAAGTGTCCTCGGGAGGAGAGCAGCACAGCCGGCTTCTTGAGGCTTTTCTTGATCAGGGCAAAGAGTGGGGAGGAACCAAACGTATGGGCTGGCAAGATGAGACATAAGAAGACGGGCGAGGATGGGATGAGAACACTCAGAACCCCTGATATTTCCCCACAAACTACTCATCTCTTGTGGATGGGCTCCATGACGCGAGAGTTCACTTCCTGTCTCGTTTTCCAAGCACCCTGTGATCCCCACTGAGGGGAGCTGGCGGAAAGATACAGCAGACTGACCGAGGGAAGAGGGCTAAAAGAGGATGATGTTGTCGGTGACACAAGCAGGTTCTGCTTCTGGCTGGCTCCGAGTGTGAAAATGGCAGAGTTGAGTTCTGCCCCCAGATGCTGAGGAGGTGGGATGTTAATGCTGGTGGCACAGATGGAGTCAGCCAGAAGCTTTGGCAGTGGACCCTCCAGCACAGCTCCAGCCTTCTTCTGTGGGCCTCCGACGGCTTGAGTGGCTGTTACAGAGATGTCTGAATAAAGTTCCACCCTTCATCTTGCGGTTTCCAGTCGCAGGTCTAACTGTTCAAGGCGTCGGCGTGAGCAGATTCCTAAAGTTAGAATGCGTCCAGCTCTCTGGGGGAGTGTTGGGCTGTGGTGAGGAAAACACTCAGCTCTAAATTAGAATTGTCCGCTTACCTCACCGTCTCCTTCAGCACTCTGTGAACAATAGCATTCGCTCTCTTTGTATCGCCTGGCACAAAGCAAGTGATCGCTACAGCTAAGAAAGAAAAAAGCGAGGAAGCTTCTCAAGCCAGTGTTTGAAATACAGGCTTTCAGATTGAGTCTAGGTAGTATCTGTGGCATGTCTATTCCCCTTTTCTTCTTTGAGCACCCGTTGGGGAAGTCATTTGGTATTATCAAAACTTGGAAAAACTGCGGGATCTTTCGACCTTCCCCGTGGTCCCCAGAGTCAGAGACTTGCCTTGTACTGAGAATGAATGTGATTTTTGTTTTTTGTTTTGTTTTTGCATCGACAGTGTGAGAGGTGAGCCTTTTCATCAACTTTAACCTACCAACAAGGCCAGGCAGGTGCAACTTCTCACCATTAATGTGCATTCAAAAATCAGATGTGGAGAATTTTCCACCGGGGGTATTTGAAAGCCATGACTTTTATAAGCCAAGAAACCATCCAGTGGTATTGGCGAAAATGGAAATAATGCCACTGGGCTGGTGTCACTTTGTCCACCCGTGTTCCATTCCTAACGTTTGGAGGTTAATACTTCCTGAAAGGACTACAAATAAAAGAATATTTTCATGGGAAGAGAACATCAATAATTGTGGAGTAGGAGAACCCCCTTCCTCCTCCCATGACCCATTTTGGAAATGAGTTTATTTTCTCCTCAATGGTTTCAAATGATTTGGTCACCACGAGAAGTATTATGCTATGGTTAACAGGAATGTCAAGGACAGCACTCCTGGGTAGGGTAGTCAGCAACTTAATAACGTCTTTGGTGTCAAAGTGAGTCCTCAGTTTTGAACAGACAAAGCAGATGAATTTTGTTATGGAATTTGCTCGTTTAGCTGTACTGGGCTACGCAGTGAGACTGGGTAGAGACAAAAAGGTGTAAGAGAAGAGACATTTTCTTTGCAGGTGCAGAGTACTGGACTCAGAAGCAAAGGTGTCAAGGAGAAAAGAACGTGCCAAGTCTTGGAGATTTAAATGAGACATGCTTCTTTTATTGTCCTTCTGGGTCAATACGTAAGACTTGTCCTCTAGACATTTTATGATGGTCGGGAAAATGCACGCTTTTACTCCAGGAAAACAATTCTCAGTCCAGGTCAGTTTGTGAGGATGAAATTAATTTTAGAGGTAAAGCACTGGAACTGTATGATAAAGCAGAGAACACACAGGGCCAGAGATTTTAAATAACTTGCCCACTATTTAGTGCCGAACTTATGATCAGAACCTACTTTTCCAGTCCGTTGCTTCATTCAGAGTACCTGCTGATTTTCCACTTTACAAAGACAATGTGTAATACCGCACAGATTAATTAAAAAAAAAAAAAGAATAAAAAAGCAGTGTGGCATTTATTAAAAGACCAGAGGAGGAAGCATGATAGGTGGGTAGTGGAATGACTAAACATAGGTCTGATAGTCTGAGTTTATGCCACTTCCTACCTAGGTATAACCTCAGGTAAATTTTAAAAATCTCTTCAAACCTAAACCTCATTTTCTGTGAAATGGGAGATAATGTATGTATCGCAGCGTTATGAGATTTAAGTGAGGTAATGCATGCAAACTTCCAACCACAGAGGCATTATTTTATGTGTATGCATGAGATGATGACGTCGTAGGTCTTGGTTTGTGCATTTGCTGACCCGTATGCAGTGACCACTCTTTCTCAGTCTGTTCTCCTTCACTGTCATGGCTGCAATGGTTGGTTCAGCACCTGCTGGATGCCTCTCTTAACAAATTAATGATAATTGGGCAACTGATAAAAAAGGGTGAATGATAACTTCAGCTACCTAATGATGAACTGACACTTGGAAATTTAGAATTGGTATGATTCTTACAGGTTGTGTATCTCAGTGCTCTATGAAATGGAAACATCTCCTGCATAATACTCTAGAGTTAAAACAAACAAACAAACAAACAAACAAACAAACAAACGCCATCTGGATGTCTTAGTCCCCTTCCTCAATCCAGTCCAACCTTGTTTATGTCACAACTAACACTTACTGAGCACCTGCTGTGTCCGAGGCACCGTATTATATGCTCTATATGTGTGATCTCAGTTACCGTTCATAATAATCTTATAAAGTTCTGCTATTTTCACCTCATTTTTAAAAGATGGGCACACCGTGGTTCAGGGAAGTTAAGCAACTTGTCTTTGGATGCACAAGAGCACTGTCTCTTGAAGTCCACTGGACTTCAAATCCTAAGTTCTGCACCACTTCCCACACAAAGAATAAAGCTAGGATCTTTCCTTCTGAATCATGTGTATACTCATTGGCTTCAATACGCCTGTTTCTAATAAATCAGATAGATAAGATTGGATTAAGAGGAGTTTTCTTGTGTAACGCCTTAAGTACAACACTTCATTTTACCCGTGAACAGATAGCCGTAACTTTAGCTCATGGTATAACATCAAGTTTAAAAAAAAGAAAGAGCGAAAGAAAGAAAGAAAGAAAGAAAGGAAGAAACTTTGTGATTTTTTTCTAGATATTTACATTCTTCATACTTTTTCCCCCTTGACTGTGAAGACAGTGATGCCAAAGCATTTGGCAGAAACTCAAAGAAAAAATAATATTGTCAATTGTTTTGATTTTTCTAATTCTCCAAATATTTGATCCGATGCAACCCAAACATCTGGATAATGAATCTAAGCTGCGTCCACATGCATGGCAACCGCACTGTTGCTGAACCATTTCAGCCAAACTGGTCAGCCTTGGCTCCAGAATGACCACCATTTTTCACCCCTCACCAAACCCATGGCTGTGGGAGGGCCCATCCTGGTGACTTAGTTGATTTCAACTTCTGAAGGAGGCTCCTGTCGTTCCCTTGGCTTATTGTGTTGTGCGGCCATGCCCATCGGCATAATCTGAATTGCAATTTTTCCATCCAGGAGTCTAGGCGAGGTGACCACACTGAGCAGCTCTTGGTCGGCGGGTCTGCTGACCCCACCCGTTGGAATGCTGCTTCCTCCTCATGGGATATGGAGACATTCTATCTCCCCAGCTCCGGCCCGAGATCGAAGACCTTCCCCTCACATTCCGCCTCAGCCCTGTGTTTTCACGCTGTGGAAACTGTTTAATCCTCTTCTGCCACAGCACGTTTTGCTGCCTTGCCTTTATCTGCCATGGTAAGGTGTCAAGATAAATCTTAACACAATCTCTTTTCCCTTCTTTGTGATTTTTCTATCCTTGACATTAGGGTGAAGATATTTTTCTTTTAAAACAACTCCTGGCAAGTCTCTGCCCCTTTGTTCTGCTTGGATCCGAGCACCCTGTCATTTCTTTGCGGTCCTCGGTTTTATTTTTGCTCTGGCATCACTTGAAATGATGGCGTCTCGCTTAGTAATGTTTGCTATGAAGAGCTCATCAGCCACTTTATCCTTGGCTCAGCCAACTGCAGAAGGAACTCAAATTCCTCTGGCGTTGTTGCATTTGGGCAGATCCTTACAGCAGTTGGGGCTACTGACCCAACGTCAGCCATGTTCTCTCTCCAGCTTTTCCCAACAAAGCTCTTCTTGTATTTTATTTCACCTGGACCATAGTCTCCTGGCTCTTCTACCCTACGATAACATCCCTCAGGAAGTGCTCAGTTGCTTCTGAATACTTATAGCCAGCTTGGCCTTTCCTACATAGATAGCCCTTCTGGGTCTAGCATCTGGGCTCATCAGTTGCCCTTGGCCTAGCTGTTCTTCCTTCCGGTGCGTTCATAGCATGGAGCCATGGTGCAGTAGAGGGAGCATTAGCTGGGTTGGAAGAAGGAGACCCTTCATGCTCTGCTGCAAACGTGTGACATTGGTCAAGTTATAGTCCTTCCTTGGGCTTTTGTTGTTTCCATGTAAACACACGGATAGTATCAGATGATCTTTAAGGGGCTCTCCTTGCTGGGGAGACACGGTAGGAATTGTTGAGGTCTTTGAAAGCCCTGGAATGTACTGCTCAGTGGAAAGTTAGATCACTTTGCCGTAGTCCATGACGATAACAAGTACAATCACCTTGATTTCTGACCACGCAAACAATTGATTTTCTACAACGGTCTTGTTATCACCACCTTACGATACACTGAGTGATTTAATCTGTTTTATTTATTACCATCTTCAGCCATTTCGTATTCTTGGGCCCATCCCCGACTAACGAAAAGAGCTTCTTTAAAAAAGTCGTACATTCATTCACTTATTCCCTAATTTGTTCACCAAAGGACTATGCTAGACATTTTCTGTATCTTCAATGAATTTATTCTCACGTGAATTTAATTTTATTGGCAAACGTCTGTTCAGAAACAGGATAAAAAATGACACTCCTTGCGTTATTTTAGGAAGCAGAAATTAAGAAAAAAAACTCATGAAAAATGCATTCAATTTGGAATGATTCCCTCAGGCTAGCTCTAGGTTCCATGTAATTGATGGGTAAACCCATCAATATTAGGGGGTTACTTGGAAATATTGGCCTCCCTAGAATCTCAATACATTTTGCAAATGTTACTTTTTATTATTGATACGATGAAGAATTGGCCGATTAGGTGGGCAATTCTGACGCTAAGAATATAAGACGTAGATGTTTCTTGGCTCTCTTCATAAGTAGAAAAGGGGATTCGATAGAAAATACGTGTGAAAATGTACACTGATGGTGAAGTGTCATTATCATTACTATCTAAGTTGCCGAGATTTGGTAGTGGGGGAATAGCTTCGTCAGATTTGCTTGCAGAGTGTGCTGGATAATTAATTACTCGATTACTGGAACAGAAGGCCCACGCATGCACCACCCGAATCAAAAGAGGTACTTCCCTCTTTGGATAAAGTGGAGCTACTCTGTGTGGCGACTTAGATGGCAGTGCAGAATTTGAGAGCCAGAAGTGATGTTTATGGGCCAACAGCACATTTTCAGGGGCAGTTATTTTGACTTTGAAGGAAGTGATTAAAACAAGAGGTAGAAATGAAATCAGCTAATCTGAAGCAAGAAGATAATCTGAACGCTATCAGGTGAAAATGCGCCTTGCCTAAGTAGAGAGTAAGAAAATAACCCCAAGATAATTATAATCCACGTACAAAAATAAAGCAAAGTTGAGCTTCAACACGGCTCTCTGACTACCACCCCGTCCTCTTCCTACCCTATGTTAATCATGTTCTCAGGCTAGGATTTCTCCACTCTGGCCAGGCAAGCCCACACCTACTGTTGCTGACTCCTGCTTCTGAGCCGGAAGCCTCATCTTTTCTCAGCAGCTGGAATGTTCTTGAGTTTAGTCGTGTCTTCATAACCCACCCTTTCCTCTGAAGACTCCGCAGGATGCCTCTCCAAACTACTGCTTTATTTGGATTTTGAAGCATCCTTCAGAGATATTTGTCTCATCTTTCCCACTAGACTTTTGGTTCTTGGAGAGACAGAATCATTGCTCCTCTTTATCTTTCCTCATTGACTTCAGTGCTGCCTGCCCTGTCTTTCGAGCAGTGAACAATATTATTGGCACAGAAACGGACTTCTTGGTAGAGCAGTTAAGTTTCAGCAAGATGCAATCCCAAGCTATTCAGTGCCTTACCAAGCCTGCCTGTAGAAAGGAAAGGACATTTTGGAGTGACATTGGATTCCCCGTATACTAGAAATAACAAAGGAGCCTAAATGTCGACCAAGTTTTAGGTTACTTACAGACAAGCTTTCCACGTCAGTGATTTCAGAAATTGGGCAGATTGTTCTTTGTCTCATAAAGAATTCATTTTTAAGATGCTGATGGCCTTAGCTCTGGCTGGTGGCCAGCTTCAGGAAGTGTGGTTCACAAGCCATCAAGGACTGTGCATACTCCACATTCCTTGGGTAATGCAATTCTGGACCCAAATCGATTCCAGAAGTCTGATCTTCCAAGAGGGGCCAATGCTCTGAGCTTGTTGATCAGCCCCCCTCCAGGCTCCCCCTGCCCACCACCCCAGTCAGCCTGGAAGGGTTAAGCAGCCAATCAAGGAGCTAAGCGAGCAGTTTGGTGAGACCAAAGTTGCAGGGATCTGAACAAGTTGATGAGCTTGGCAGCTTGTGTTTGAAGAATTTGTTTCATGTTTTGGATAAAGTCTGGGAATTTATCCTTCAAAATTCCTTAGATTTAGTAACATGTCAATGCACTGTGTTAATGCAAGGAGTTTTCTTTTTCTTTTTTCTCTTTCTTTCTTCCTTTCTTTTTTTTTTTTTTTTAAGGTTAAAAGCCGCCTTCCTTTTTAAGTATGAGTAATCCATCCAAATCCTGCCTAAGGGAACAAAAGGGGTGCCGGTAATTTTCTCTTTCACAAAATGCAGAGACTTCCTCTCTGTCCTCTCCAAGTACTATTCTATGAACTGAAGGGAAATTACACTCCTCACCATTGAAAAAGAGATTATGCAAAACGAGAAGGTAAAGCCAATCACCATAATACAAATACAAATACCAGCTTAATTCCTTGCATCGGAGAGCCCTGTGCCTTTCTCTTTCCAGATGTGGGTGTATATCCACATCTACCTTAAAAAAAAAAAAAAAAAACTATTATCTGGTATTTTCAGAGCTCACACAGAATAGAATCCTCAGCAGAAACATCATGAGCTCCAGTTCTGTGCTCCAGATCTTACTAAACTTTCCTCTTTCTCTTAAATATGGAGCATCTCCATGGAGCCCCCTCACTGGGGACACCAAAACCCAAGGGTTGCTGTGTTAGGTACAAATTAACCAAACAGAAAAGGATGAGAGGCAGAGGCTGAGACTATCCCACACAGAAGAAACAGTTGGATAACATTGAGTTTGGGAATTATAAGCAGCTCAGCGTGATAGGAAATGCAGCGTACTTACCGCTCACAAAGTGCTCAGTATGTGCTAAACACATAAGCAAAGTACATTGTACAGATGATCTCCTGTTACTTTATAGACTCTGGGAAGAAAGTTTATCTCTGGTTTATAAATATGGACACTGAAATTGAGAATCGTTAAATCATATGCTCAAGGCCAGACATTTAGGAAAGGATAGATCTGCCATTCAAATCCAGGTATATCTGGCTTCAACGCTATTGGGGACGAGGAAGAGAGTAACGAACGCTACCACTGGAATTCTGTAGGAGTTGGATGCCAGACAAAGGAATGTGGAATTTATCCAGGAGGCAGTATGTGATGGGAAGAGAGTAAAGGTCTTTGGGAGGAGGGTATGATTAAATTAGTGTTTTAGAAAGATTATTTTGTCATCCATGCGGAGGATAAATAGGAAGGGAGGGGATTCCATATTTTTATTTAACGCTTATATCATTCTACGTTATATTAAAGTCAGTGGTTTTGGTTTTTTTTTTTTCAATTACTCTCTGGTGAATAGGGGCTGTGTTTAATCCTTTCTCCTTCTCATAGAGTATGCTAGTGAATGAGTGAATGAATGACTGCAGTTTCAATTAATAAAGTTTTGGGTTGGCAAGGAGACCAAAGGGCCACTTACCTGATTCCATTTGCTGATCCTTAAAAATGTCTTCAATATAAGTGAAAAAATGGGCCCTAACTGTGGGAAGAAGTCTTATGATGTATAAAAATATAGCTCATTTTGGAGAAAGATTGCTGAAGTGAAAAAAAGCCCTAGTCTTTAGGAGATTGATTTTGAACCCCAGCTCTGCCACTTGTTATGTGTGCTTAGGCAAGGGGAGCTTCTGGGTACTAGTAATATTTAACAATAATTATATGAGTGTATTGACTCTGAGAAAAGTCATCAATCACACAGTTACATGTATAATTTTCTGTTGATACAGAAAATTTTGTATTTCTGTAGAGAAATTTGTATTTCCGTGAGAAACTGTATTAAGGACTGTAAAATGAGGGAAGTTTGATTTAACCTCATTTATTGGTTTTCCAGTTTGGGTACTCAGTGGCCATAATTACTGATCCTTGACAGAAATAAAAGTTTAGGGGCGCCTGGGTGGCTCAGTCGGTTGAGCGTCCGACTTCAGCTCAGGTCACGATCTCACGGTCCGTGAGTTCGAGCCCCGCATCGGGCTCTGGGCTGATGGCTCAGAGCCTGGAGCCTGTTTCCGATTCTGTGTCTCCCTCTCTCTCTGCCCCTCCCCCGTTCGTGCTCTGTCTCTCTCTGTCTCAAAAATAAATAAAACGTTAAAAAAAAAATTAAAAAACGGTGGGATGGACACAAGTGTTTAGCACTACTTCTCAAACCTCACCAAAAGGGCAGTGAAAGAATATAAAGTGCACAAATCTATGATGACAAAGAAAATAGGAAAGTAGATGGCAGAGAATAGAAGTCAATAAGATTTTAAAATTTATTTTTATTATTACTTTCTATTTAAAATAATTTAAGATTCATGAGAAGTTGCAAAAATAGTAGAGAAATCTCTTGGGTACCCCGCACCCAGCTTTCCCCAATAACATCTTACATAATCATACTGCATTGTGAACACGAGGAAGTTGACATTGGGACAATGCTATTATTTGAGAACAGATCTCATTTGGATAGCACCAGTTTTAACACGCTCTTTCTTTCAAAAATGTTTGGATGTATGGTTTTATGAAATTTTATCATAGATCTAGATTTGATGAACCATCACCACACTCAGGATACGAAACGATTTCATCACCGCAAAGAAATCCCCTCATGTTGCTCCTTAAGAGTCATACCGTTTCCTCAACTTCTCACAACCACTGGTAGTTGAGCTATGATTTTGTCATTTTGAGAATGTTATGTAAGTGGAATTATACAGTCTACAAATCTTGACACTGGCTTTTCCCCCCAAATAAGCATAATACCCCTGAATTCCAGGCAAGTCATTGCAGGAACGAATAGTTTGTTCTTTCTTGCTGAGTAGTATTCCATGATATGAAATGTACCGGTTTCTTTACCCATTCACCTGTTCAAGTGAATTTGGATTGTTTCCAGTTTGAGGCTATTATGAATAAAACTTCTCTAAACATTGGCATATAGATTTTTGTGTGAGCAAAATTTTTCATTTCTCTAGGATAAATACCCAAAAGTATGACTGCTGGGTCATATGGTCATTTGATGTTTAACTTTGTAAGCAAATGCCAAATTTTCTAGTAGCTTTACCAGAAATATATGAAAGATACGGTCATTCCACCAGCACTTGGTATTAGCAATATTTTTATTATTAATGTTTTTATTTTAACTATTCTAATAGTATAGTGATATCTTAATGGAACTTTAGTTTGCACTTTTGTAATGATTAAGGATGTTAAACATCTTTTTGTGTGTCTGTCAGCCATGTATTTTCTTTGGTGAAGTGTCTGTTCAAAATCTTTGCCTATTTTCTAATTAGATTGTTTGTTTCTTCACTCTCAAGTCTAGGGAGTTCTTTTTGTACCCTGGATACCTTTGTTGGATATATGATCTGCAAATACTTTCTCCTTGTCTGTGACTTGTCTTTTCATACTCTTATCAGGGGCATTCATGGAACAAGTTTTAAGTTTTGAAGAAATCCAGTTTATTGATTTTTTTCTTTTATGGAACATGGCCTTGGTGTCATATCTAACAGCCGTTTGCCTAACCCTTAGTCCTAAAGATTTCTCCGACGTTTTCTTCTAAAACTTTTATAGCTCATGTGATACATATAGACGTAGGACCCATTTGGAGTTAATTTTTGAATAAGGTGTAAAGTTTAAGTTCCGGCTGAGCTTAGGCTAGGTAGAACTTCTTCCAGAATTGGAGTCAGCCCTCTCACACCCTGCCACCGCTTTATCAACAAAGTTAATGTAAGATGCTAAATCTTTACTGTCACTTCAACAATCTTCACAGCGTCTTCAATAGGAGTAAATTTCATCTCAAGAAACCACTTTCTTTGCTCATCCATAAGAAACAACTACTCATCCTTTCAAGTTTTATCATGAGATGGAAGCAATTCAGCCCCATCTTCAGACTCCACTTCTAATCCTAGTTCTCTTACTGTTCCCACCACATCTGCGCTTACTTCCTCCACTGGAGTCTTAAACCCCTCAAAGTCAAACATTAGGGTTGCAATCACATTCTTCCCAATGCCTGTTAAAGTTGACATTTTGACCTCTTCTCACGAATCACAAATGTTCTCAATGGCATCTAGAGTGGTGAATCCTTTCCAGAAGATTTTTGAATGTACTTTGCTCGGATCCATCAGAAGAATCCCCATCTATGGCAGCTGTAGCCTTATGAGAGACGTTTCTTAAATAACGATGTAAAAGCAAAATGACTCCTTGATCCATGGGCTGCAGAATGGATGCTGTGTTAGCAGGCAAGAAAACAATATGAATCTCATTATACATTTTCATCAGAGTTCTTGGGTGACCAGGTGCATTGCCAATGAGCAGTAATATTTTGAAAGGAGTCTTTTATTCCAAGTAGTAGGTCTCAGCATTAGGCTTAAAATATTCAGTAAACAATGTCATAAACAGATGTGCTGACGTGCAAGCTTTGCTGTTCCACATATAAAGCATAAGCATGGTATATTTAGCATAATTCTTCAGGACCTTAGGATTTTCAGAATGATAAATGAGTGTTGGCTTCAACTGAAAGTCACTAGCTGTGTTAGCCCTGAAGAGTGGAGTCAACCTGAACTTTGATGCTTTGAAGTCAGACATTGTCTTCTCCACTCTAGGTATTAAAATCCTAGATGGCAACTTCCAATGGAAGGCTGTTTTGCCTACATTGAAAATCTATTGTTTAGTGTAGTCACCTTCACTAATTATTTTAACTAGATCTTCTGGGTAAGTTGCTACAGCTTCTGCATCAGTACTCGCTACTTCACCTTGTACTTTCATGCTATGGAGATGGCTTCTTTCCTTGAACCTCATGAACCAACCTCTGCTAGCTTCAAACTTTTCTTCTGCAGCTTCCTCACCTCTTTCAGCCTTCATAGAATTGAAAACAGTTTGGGCCTTGCTCTGCATTAGAAAAATTCAAACAGCTAACAAATATATATGGAGATGCTCAACTTCACCAGTAATTAGAAAAAATAAAATTAAAGCAAAAATACAATAGCATCTTATATCCATTAGATTGGTAAAAATTAGAAGGTCTTGCAATACCAATATTTGGCTAGAATGAGGGGAATGAGAATCTTCATATTGCTTATAAAGACTGGTATAGTTATTCTACAGATGAATCTGGCAGTATTTTAATCAATAAGTATTTGAGTGCTAACAATGGGCCAGAAACTATTTTAGATGGTAGGGAAATCAAGAGTTAGTAAACACACACACACACACACACACACACACACACACACACTTGCCTTCATTAAGCTTACAGTGTAGTAAAGAGAAAAGACAACGAATACAATTAAAAAGTAAAATTAGGGTATTTCATATGATGATAAATTATACAGAGAAAAGAAAGGCAGGATAAAGGGGTGTGGGATGGCTAGAGTAAAGAGGAACAGGTGAAAATTTTAAATTTGGTGGCCAGGGAAGATTTGATTGAAGAGGAGGCATTTGAGCAAAGACCTGTGAGGGATAAACCATGTAATTCTGGAGGAGTTAACAGGAAGCATAAAGACCTGAATTGAGAGCATACCTAAAGTGTTTAAGGAACAACAATGTTAGTGTAGCTTGATCTGAGGACGTTGGGAGGAAAGCAAGAGGAAATGAGGCAAGAGAGAAATGGGGGCAGATAACAAATGTGTTTTATGTACTGGTAAGACTTTGGATTTCACTCTGAATAGGATGAGAAGCATTTGAAGATTTGGTGAGAAATTGGAGGCAGTTGAGGCATCCCTCACTAGAGGAGTTAATAAGTGAAACCCTTTCAACAGTCACAGCAATAAAGAAGAGATACATATAGATTCTAAATAGTGCTGAGTGAAACAAAAAAGAAGAAACAAGATGGAATCTATTGCACGATACCATATATATACATTTAAAATACATATATAGCAAAAGCAATACTGTTTTTCAAAAATACATAAGTATCCAAGGATGTGGACCACTTAGACTAAGTGTCTATGAGGAAGTAGTAAGAATGAAGTAAGAATTGGGGATATAAAAGAAAAATAAAATTTTAGAAAGAGAAAATGCTTAAGGAGAAGCCAAAGAAAAGATATCTGCAATATTATATTCTCTCTGACAGAACCAGCAGTTTATTTCTCCCCCTTAATATATATATATATATATATATATATATATATATATATATATATACCCAACTTTCTTTTTAATTACAAGGAACTTTGAATAATATAGCAAATTACCATGTAGCCATTATCCAGCCTCACAAATCATTAACTCATGGCCAACCTAGGTCCATTCATACCCTTATCCGCCTTCCTCTACTTGTTTTTATTTTTATTTTTTTTGACTCCCAAATCAACTTTTTTCGGAGATATAATTTATGTATCTAATAAAATGCACTCATTTTATATGTACATTTTGATGAGTTTTGAGTATAATCAGCACCCCAATCAAGTTATAAAATACTGAAAGAAAATTACTGGAGCCCCATTCCAGCTCCCATAAGCATCCATAGGCATCTACTACTTTGCTTTCTGTCCCTATAGATTAGATTTGTCTTTTCTAGACTTATGCCTATAAGCAGCATGGAATTTCCATTTTGTTCAGGTTTTCCTTTAAATTCTTAAACATATTTGTAATATTTGTTGTACTGTAGTTTTTGCTAATTTCAATATATATATTATTTCTAGATCTGTTTCTAATGTCTGATTTCATTCCTGCATAGACGTCTCATTTTTTTTGCTTCTCTGTATGTCTAGTAATTCTTGACTGAATGTGAGACATTTCATTCCACTTGTTGCGTGTCTGGTTTCATTGCCTATATTTAAACAATGTTGGACTTTATTCTGGCAGGCAGTTAATTTAAGATCATCTTGGTCCTTTGAGGTTTATTTTTGACCTTAGTTAGGGTCATTTTGGAACCTTTAGGGCAATTTTAGCCCCACTATTAAAGCATGTTCTTTCTGTGTCTCTATGGAATTCTTTTTTGTTTTTTATCTTTATTTTTGAGAGAGACAGATAGGGTGTGAGCAGGGGAGGAACAGAGAGAGAGGGACACAGAGAATCTGAAGCAGGCTCCAGTCTTTTAGCTATCAGAACAGAGACCGACTTGGGGCTTGAACCCAAGAACCATGAGATCACAACCTGAGCTGAAGTCAGATGCTCAACCCACTGAGCAGCCCAGGTTTATGGGTTGAGCATAATCCCAATCTATGGGATTTTTAAAGTGTTTAATGAAATCTCTTACTTGTCTGGAGGAATTTCAATGTCTTCCAGTCCTACATGAGCTCTGGTAGCTGCTCAGTTTACAGTTCCCGGGTAATTGATTATTGAGTTTTTCTTTACCAAACCTCTTGTACTCTCTCACACTATGCACACATAGCTTAATATTAATACCAAACTTGAGGAGATCCCTTTCCAGATTTCTGGAGTTCTTTCTCAACATAGATCTCTTCTCTCAAGTACTCCAATTTGCACATTTCAGCCACAACAGCCTCTCTAAACTTGGAGCCCTGTCTTCTTAATCCAGCAAGAACTCTTTGTTTTGCTAAAGAAACTCTCTCTTAGCTTTATATTCTGGAATATGTTTCTAATCAGAAAGCAAAAATAATTAATGAGCTTATCTCATTTTTATCTTTTATCATAGGGCCACAGTCTATATTTGTTTCCTATATTTTTACCAGTTGTTCTAGTTAAGCTCTGCTAGTTCAAGTGAGAGAGCTAGTCTGATACCACTTAATTTATCATACCTCAAAGAAGAAATTTCAGAAATCTTGGATAGCAAGCTTTTATTAAAAGAAAATTTATTTTTATTTATTTTTTTATTATATGAAATGTATTGTCAAATTAGTTTCCATACAACACCCAGTGCTCATCCCAAAAGATGCCCTCTTCAATGCCCATCACCTACCATCCTCTCCCTCCCCCCATGAACCCTCAGTTTGTTCTCAGTTTTTAAGAGTCTCTTATGCTTTGGTTCTCTCTCCCACTCTAACCTCTTTTCTTTTCTTTTTTTTCCTTCCCCTCCCCCATAGGTTTCTGTTAAGTTTCTCAGGATCCACATAAGAGTGAAAACATATGGTATCTGTCTTTCTCTGTATGGCTTAAAAGAAAATTAAGTCTGTAGCACAGGCAATGGTACATATTCTTCTGTTTTTAATTCTTTTTACCTGTACAGAACTAACAGTAATTTAGAATTGTGCCAGGGTTTAAATTTCTTTTATAGTATTTTGAAGCAAATTTCAGGCATATTTTATTTGTAAATATTTTACAAATGTAAATTGTGCCTTTAGAGGGTAAAGTTACTACACTTGATCTTAGCCAAAAGGCCGAGAAGCGATAAAAGGGTAAAGTTTATTAAACTAGTAACTACTATTTCAGTATCATAGTGAACAAAATGAAACAATTCCTCATCAAATATCCAACGTTAAAATTTGCAGGTGCTTAAAATTTTTTAATTAAAAGTTTTTAATAAATTAAAATCAGGATCAAACAAGATTCACAAGTTATAATTGTTGTATTTTAAAAGTCTTTTTAAAACATTTATGCTAATTCCCTATTTCTTTTGTGTTCCTCTTGAAATACATTGTTTTTGGAGAATCTGGGTGTTTGGTAGTGTTTTCAACAGTTTGTATTTTGCTGATTATATCCCTATGGTGTCACTTAGCATGTTTCTTTATTAAGCTCCCTATTAGTAGTTGGGGAGCAAAGTGATAATTTATAATATTTAGTGTTCTCATTCATGAGGATGTTGTCTGTCCCTCTTTATTTTTTAAATTCTGTGTTTTTATCATCTTCGGTGAAGTTTTATGGGTTTTGCTTTTTTTTTCTTCCCGTTAGTGAATTAGACATTTCTTGCTTTATTGTTTGGTTCCTTATAGTTTTTTCTCTTGCTGTTATATTTAGCCTACATTTTAACTTCCTTTAGTTAGTCAGCTTGCTGTCGCTGGCCTTGTGATTATTGGGCAAACCTCAGTGACTAGACTCATGTTTATGATACAGAGCAATGACCATATGATACATTTGAGTACCCTATTTATAGCATGAAAATGCTTGTTGAAGCGTCCCCAAACAGACATGAAGGCCAAATGAGTGCAGTTCACATGTTGAAAGTGACTCTGTGTATTTATCTCCATGCGAACTTTGCTTGGGACATGTTGTTCTTTTAAGGCTCGTTAGACTCCCTTGAGCTGCTTAGGTATAGAATGAGTAGGCTCAATTGTGAATCCAAATGGCTTTTCTTAAGTTTCACCTGTAGTTTCAAGCCAACCCAGTGTACTGGAAGAGCCTGGATTTCACTCAGAAGCCATGAAGTCAGTCTCTGCCTCTTATTCCAGGGTTTGGTGAGCTACAACTACCTGAACCTCTGTTTCCATATCTTCAACACAGAAATAATAACACTTGTTTTGACAAACTCATGGGGTTGCTGTAAAGAATAAATGGGTTGGTGTTTTTGAAACTGCTCTATAATAGCACTGTCCCATAGAAACATGTGAGTCTCCAAAGTGTTTTAAATTTTTCTAAGCCACATCGTACAAGAGCCCAGGGAACTTAATTTTAATGATATGTTTTATTCAATCTGACATAACAAAAAATATTATCACTTCAACATGCGATCAATGTGAAAAGATTATTAAGGTGGTATTTTACATTCTTTTTTTAATACTAAGTTTATAAATCCAGTGTAATTTACACTTATAACACATTTCAATTTGGATGCTAAATTTTAATCAGAAATACTGGATGTGTATTTAGATTACATAATATTTATAATTGATGTAGATTTATATCCCCAGATTTCCCCAAACTTAAAAAGCTTTTCAGTACTGAATGAAGCATGGATTTTTAAATTAAAATCAAATAAAATTAGACAAAAGTAGAAACTCATTTCCTCAAACATGCCAGCCACATTTCACGTGCTTCAATAGCCTTATGGGTTAGGGGTACCATGTTGGATAGTATCACTGTCTAAGCTGTTGAACTCCATATATCCGACAGCTTTTCTAGAAGTTCTCAAGTCTCGGGTGGATGTTACATTGTTTGTTTCACTTGGGGCCTCCACATTAGAGAACCGAATTTCTTTTGCTTTGACCTACAAAAGAATTTCTCAAGGAAAACCTCCCAGCTTTCTTGACCACTGGACGACCGATTGCTTCCATTTCAGTTATCAGAATTTATTTTGTCTGCGAGTCACTACACATTCTGGGAAATAAATACATCTCTAAGAGTAGGGGAAAGATGACCAAAATAGACTGTTTTTAAAGAGCTGAAAAATCGATTCCTGGTAGTAATGCAATCTGGAATACATGAAACCATTAGCAGAGGGAGCCCACAGTGAGGTCAGGATCTATTCTGAGCCATAGAGAATCAAGCTCCCATGTGACTTCAATGCATTACCAAGAACAGACTATAATTCCGGGTAAGGCCAAGCCCCTCATCTCAGGGTGAGGAGCATCACAAGGGGTCACCTCACCTGTCTGGGATCTGCTGGCCGAGGGGAGTCAGGGCACTGGGGCAACGATAAAGGACACTGTACCGCAAGCATTTATTTCATGAATTCATCACGGAATGTGGTATGGAGCTATTTCTCGCACCCCCCCCTTTTTTAAATCTGAGTAACAATGGGAAATCCTCACAGTTTTTGTTTTGTTTTGCTTCTGCGAAGAATCTTTGACCGGAAAGAAGCTATTGCAATTCTGTCAGATGGTACTGAATTAACAAACACTTGTCTAACTCCAAGACCCAGACGTTGTTCTAAGCACTTTCCCTATATTAACTCATTTATTTCTCACAACGAGCTTATGAGGTAAATGCTCTAGTTTCCACGTTACAGATGAGCAAACTGAGGCAGAGAGTGGTTTAAATAACTTGCACAATGCCATTTTGGTAGTACATACTAGAGATGGGATACGAACTCAGGCTGTATAGGTTTTTGAGCAATCAGCAAATGCTCTGACCTGTGCTACTACTGGAAATGGATCAAGAGCTAGACCTCCATACCCAGTCGAGAGTGCCGAACCCTGCACCCAGTCACCAGAAATTCAGATGCCACCTTCTCTAATTAATTAGTGAGATCAGAGAGGAGCTCAGAAACCCATCTGCCTCTGTGGCTGTGTCCTGATGATCTAGATTGCCTTCTGTCTCCATGACCACTGTCAAAATTCTACTCGCCCTTCAAGGCTCAGCTCAAACCAAACTTTCCCCCTGGGTTTCCTAAATCTCTTGACTCAAAATTACTCCCTTTCTCATCTCTCCCAATCTTGTACTGCTTAATCTCAAATATTGTAGGTTTTTGAAAGCTGCCTTAAATTACAGTGCTGTTTCTCTCTTTTTCTAGGCTAGGAGCCCCTAGAGGAAGGAAAGTGCATGTAATTCATTTGTGTGTCCCCTGCAACACCTCGCATGGAGCCTTTTGCCTTCCAGCACTCCTTAAATATTCATTACTAATTCATTACTACTTATATATTTCTAATTTGAATCGGAAGGTGATCTATTGAAAAATGTACTGCAGTAGGTTTGAGGAAACTTGAATCCTAAACTTGGTTCCGTCACCAAGTAGCTACATACATTTGGGTAATTTATTTCACCTCTCTGAGCCTCAGTTGTCTGTAATTGGATGAGATAATCTCTAAGGCCTCATGACATTTATGGAATAGGCTATTATTTGCTCTGAATTTATGTACACAAAAGGTTTTTAAACAAGTCCCTAAAGGATGTTTCATATATTCTGAGATCACTACTGGGCTGCTGGCTTGAGGTACTTCTAAGCAGGAGTACATGAGAGGGGTCAGCAGAAACAGCCCCTTGAGATAGGCCAAGTCTGGCTGCCTCTGCTTTAGAATTCCAGCCTGGTTAAAAGCCTAGATCTTTCAGGACAGGGCCTTACAGAAAGTGGTGGTTAGGGTAGGAGACAACTTCAGGAAACAGAAAAGATGGCTCTGTCTTCAGGGTCCTTACCATGTGGTGGGGATCACTGGCTAGCTAGGCTTCCCTCAAGAACACTCTGGAAATAGCATACAGCTAAGAGAAGAGCACCTGCAGGGGATCGGTCAGTCAAAAAATAAAAGGTACAAAGGGCCGGCGAGAATGTGGAGAAATTGGAATCCTTCTACACCGTTGGTGGGGATTAAGATCGTGCAGCTGCTGTGGAGAACGGTATGGAGGTTCCTCTCCCCACAATAAAAATAGAACCACCATATGATCCAGCAATTCCACTTCTGGGTATATATCTAAAGGAAAGAAATCAGTATCTTGAAGAGACATCTGCACTCCCACGACCACTGCATCATTATCACAATAGCCGAGATACAGAAACACCCTAAATATTCATCGGCAGATGAATGGTCATGGAACATACAGTATATTCACACAATCAAATATTATTCGGCCTTTTAGAAAACATTTGCAACAATATGGATGAGCCTGGAGGACATTATGCTAAGTGAAATAAGCCAGTAACAGCAGGACAAATACAGTGTGATGTCTTCTATAGGAGGTACCTAAAACAGTCACAACCACAGAGGCAGAGAATAGAACGGTGGTTACCAGGGGCCAGAGGATGAGGGCAATGCGGAATTATTATTCAATTGGTATAAAGTTTCAGTTTTACAAGATGAATAAGCTCCAGAGACGTGCTTTACAACACTGTGTTTACCATAAACACTACTGTATTGTTTACTTAACAATGTGTTGAGAGGGGAGATCTCATAGTAAGTGTTCTTACCACACACACACACACACACACACACACAAAACCCAAAAGGATATAAGGAGGCTTTTGGAGATGGTGGCTGTGGTATTAGTTTTAAGGGTTTATGCATAAGACCAAACTCATTGGGGCACCTGGGTGGCTGAATCGGTTAAGCCTCCCACTCTTGGTTTCAGTTCAGGTCATGATCTCACAATTTTGTGAGTTCGAGCCTCACGTTAGGCTCTGCACTGCCAGCAGGGAGCCTGCTTGGGACTCTCTTTCTCTCTCCCTCTCTCTCTGCCCCTCCCCCACTCGTGCTGTCTCTCTCTCTCTCTCTCAAAATAAATAAATCAACTTAAAAAAATAGAGACCAAGCTCATCAAAGTGTATATATTGTCTATGTGTAAGTTTTGCATATCAATTGTATTTCAATAAAACAGTAAGTAAAATTAAAGAGTAAGCCACTCATAATCTTTGCAACCTAAAAATAAAAATATTTTCAAACCATAAAAGAAAAATATGGGTCTGACTGGATCCCTCACTTACAGTTACGTTCAACTTCAAGAATGCATAAAGACAGTTAGGAGACAGGAAACAGTGGGGATTGATGAAATATTTGCCTGGGTCAAATCATCTCAAAGTTCCTAAATGTTAAACATAAATTGTAGATTATGAAATATTGGGTTTAAAATGTTTATGTATTTCTTTTTCTTCTTCTTCTTCTTCTTTTTTTTTTTTTTGAGAGACAGAGAGAGAGAGAGAGAGCGCATGAGTGTGTGCATGCACAAGCAGGAGAGGAACAGAGAGCGAGAGAATCTTAAGCAGGCTCCGTACTCAGCAAAGAGCCCTATGTGGGGCTTGATCTTAAGACCAGGAGATCATGACCTGAGCCAAAATGAGAATCGGTTGCTTAACTGACTGAGGCACCTAGGTGCCCCAATGTGTATGTATTTCTAAATTACTTCTTTTAATTTTTTTAATGTTTATTTTTGAGACAGAGAGAGGCAGAGCATGAATGGGGGGGGGGGGCGGCAGAGAGAGAGGGAGACACAGAATCCGAAGCAGGCTCCAGGCTCTGAGCTATCAATACAGAGCCCGACACAGGGCTTGAACTCATGGACAGTGAGATCATGACCTGAGCCGAAGTCGGACGCTTAACTGACTGAGCCACCCACGTGCCCCTCTAAATTACTTGTTAGTGATTCATCCTGATTATCAGATCCATAGAACAGAGATGAGTCTTGCCTTTCTCTCTTCGCTGGATAAAGCCACAATGGAGAAGCTTTGTTTCTTGTTTTGTGTTGGTTTCCATTCCCCCACTAGGATATGGTGGGACAAACCCTAGACTCTGAACCACGGGGTACAAATTCCAGTCAGTACTCATCTTGGGTAAATCACTTTACCTTTCTGGATCTTTGTAACAGCATCTATAAATGAAGGGATTTATGGTAAATGGTCTCTAAAAGCCCCTTTGGGTGGACAGAATTTCTATGATACATATCTTCCTCCACAAGACAATACACATCTGGAAGGCAGGGGCTGTGCTTTACACATCGCTGTAACCCCAGATGCCAGAGAAGTTCCTGGCACATATTGGGAACTCAACAGATGTTGATTGAATTGAATATAATATGTGAGGAAGCAGGAGATTAGAGTCAGACTGGCAAAAATGTGAAGTAAGTCTTTTGTTCTCTTAGTGGACTAAAGCTAATAAGAGACCATTTTGTTAGCAGGTGAAGACCCCAACTGAAGAAGAATGGAAGGATATTTCACCACTTGGGGCTGTAGAAGCCCCTGGGGTGTACAAATATCTTGGGAAAGGCTATGGACTATAAAGTAATTTTACTGATAAATTACAAATGATAAATCTCACCAAAATAGATGTATAAGTTTAAGCCTTGGCAAACAATAGTACATTAAAAATTAGTGGGAGGGGCTTCTGGGTGGCTCAGTTGGTTAAGTGTCCGACTTCACCTCAGGTCATGATCTTACGGTTAGTGGGTTTGAGCCCCGTATTAGGCTCTGTGCTGACAACTTAGAGGCTGGAGTCTGCTTCAGATTCTGTTTCTCCCCCTCTCTCTCTGCTCCTTCGCCGCTCACACTCTGTTTCTCTTTGTCTCTTAAGAAAATAAACATTAAAAAAATTTTTTTAATTAGTGGAAAAGCTCCCTATTTTTTATTAGATTTTCGAAATGTAAATAATTATTTTTGAGTGGGTAATGCAGGCACAGAAGATAAAATTTAAAAGATTTATAAAGAAGCAGAAAGAGAAATCAAAGAATTAATCCACTTACAATTGCTCTAAAACCCATAAAATACCTAGGAATAAATCTAACCAAAGAGGTAAAAAAGATATACACTGAAAACTATAGAAATCTTATGAAAGAGACTGAAGAAGGCACAAAAAATGGAAAAACGTTCCATGCTCCTGGATAGGAAGAACAAATACTGTTAAAAAGTCCATACCACCCAAAGCGATCCACATATTCAGTGCAATCCCTATCAAAATACCACCAGCATTCTTCACAGAGCTGGAACAAACAATCCTAAAATTTGTATGGAGCCAGAAAAGACCCCAAATAGCCAAAGCAATCTTGGAAAAGAAAACCAAAGCAGGAGGCATCACAATCCCAGACTTCAAGATGTATTACAAAGCCGTAATCATCAAGACAGTATGGTACTGGCACAAGAACAGATACTCAGATCAATGGAACAGAATAGAGAACGCAGAAATGGACCCACAAACGTATGGCCAACTAATCTTTGACAAAGCAGGAAAGAATACCCAATGGAATAAAGACAGTCTCTTCAGCAAGTGGTGCTGGGAAAACTGGACAGCGACATGCAGAAGAATGAACATGGACCACTTTCTTACACCAGACACAAAAAGAAACTCCAAGTGGATGAAAGACCTAAACATAAGACAGGAAGCCATCAAAATCCTAGGGGAGAAAACAGGCAGCAACCTCTTTGACCTTGGCCACAACAACTTCTTATTTGACATGTCTCTGGAGGCCAGGGAAACAAAAGCAAAAATGAACTACTGGGACCTCATCAAAATAAAATCTTCTGCACAGCGAGGGAAACAATCAGCAAAACTAAAAGGCAACTGACGGAATGGGAGAAGACATTTGCAAATGACGTATCAGATAAAGCGTTAGTATCCAAAATCTATAAAGAACTTATCAAAACCAACACCCAGAAAACAAACAATCCAGTGAAGAAATGGACAGAAGACATGAATAGATGAACACACACTTCTCCAAAGAAGACATCCAGATGGCTAGCAGATAAACACAGATGAACACAAGGGAAGGGAAGCAAAAATAATATAAAAACAGAGAGGGAGACAAACCATAAGAGACTCTTAAATACAGAGAACAAACTGAGGGTTGCTAGAGGGCTGTTGGGTGTGGGGATGGGCTAAGTGGGCAAGGGGCATTAAGAAGGACTCTTGTTGGGATGAGCACTGGCTGTTACATGTAAGTGACGAATCACTAAATTCTATTCCTGCAATCATTATTACACTATATGTTAACTAACTTGGATGTAAATTACAAAAAAAAAAAGATTCATAAAGCGTTTAGGGTGTCTGGGTGGCTCAGTTGGTTAAGCGCCCAGCTTTGGCTCACGTCATGATCTCACAGTTCATGGGTTCGAGCCCCGTATCAGGCTCTCTGCTGTCAGCACAGAGCCTGCTTCCGATCCTCTGTCCCCCTCTTTCTGTCCCTCCTCTGCTCGTGCTCTCTCTCTCTCTCTCAAAAATAAATAAAAACATTAAAAAAACCTGTTTAAAAGATTCATAAATCTTTTATCGGAAATATTTATTCTTCTTGTTATGGGCCATTAGTTCTTTGACTAAAAGAACTTTTGACTAAAGTGCACTTCCTTTTTTTAAACAAGCACCAAGTAGAAATACCAGTTAGCCCATCTAATATGAGACCACCCGGGACTGAAGGCCAGACCCCGCCCTACAGCCGTGTGACATGATGGCAGGTGAAGTGTCAGCATCTTGATGCTGACCGGGTGAATTAGATAAGGGCGAAATTGCTATCCCATTGCACAGAAGGGAAACCTGAAGACTAGAAAGAAGGCGTCATTGAGATAAGGTCACTTGAAGACAGCGGCAAAACTCTGTTTGCAAAGCCAGCTAACCTCACTGTGCCCATTCATCAGGTGCTCTATCTCCTGTCTTCCTGCCCAGGTGAGTTTCTTTGAAAAGGAAGCAAACTGCAGTTCTGGGGTCGGGGACAGGCGCACCTGATCGCTCGGCGACTCCCTGCAGAGGTAAGAATGCTTCTCTGGCCAAGGCTTATGACAGTTTCAGGGGAAGAGTCAGGTTCCCTTTGGAGAGGAGCACAGTGGGATCTTTGTTCCCTGACGGGTCACATTTCCTCATGTTTATTGAATTCCCTCCATCACAGACTTGATCTCTGGGTCTCGCTCGCTAGAGAACGTGCGAAGTTGAACTTTATTTACTCTTGATAAGAGAATCAAAAAGGAAGTTAACTTTTTACCCAGTCTCTTCTCAAAGCCATCAAAAAAATTATGAAGTCTTTTCAAGATCAAACACTGAGGTTCCTCACGAAGGTTGTCACGATGAATTAATCTGCAGACCCTTCACCCCTCTCTCCCACTGTGCAGAAATGAGGGGACAGTTTCTCTCGTCTCTTCATGGGTGGAAAGGCAGCGACAGGACTCTGTCCCCTCCTCCCTGCATTTCCCATCTCTGCCACCCTGCGCGCCTCTGTACCTGCTCCACTGGGTGGAGTTTGTGGAAGTAAGGCTGAAATCCAAGTTAGCACAGGAGTAGGGACCTTCCCATTCTGCCCAAATAAGAGACTGTACAGGCAGTTTGAGGAAGTAGGTTTTGAGGTGGTAATTCTGGAGGAAGGCACCAGTCTGCCAGTCAGCCAAGTTCACTTCCTTAACTACTTTCTGCTTCTCACCCCCTCCTCCCCCTTCCCACCCATGGAGCTGCTTGGACGAGTTGAATACATTGTCTTTATTGTTAGTACTGACTTGCTCCAATCAACACGTTTCTTTTACTCTTTTAAAACAAGCTTGTTAGAGGTGTCTACAATGTCATGAGGTTCTAACTTCATCTGATTAATTGGGAGGCTTAGAAATGTGTGAGTGTGCTTTAGAAACTGTGCTGTGGGTTATCATAGCACTGAACAAGTTCACTTATTTAATATTTAATGCTGAGCTATTTTCTACTGTAAAGGTAGACTGGGGGAAGGGGCTGTGTGCTAGCTAAAAACATGTATTTTCATCTCTACTCCTTTTTGGCATGGGTTGCTAACCTACTGGGTTCCCCCACCTTCAGCCACATAAAGATGTGAAAAAAAGCAACACGAGAAAACCATTGTTGTTCAGGAATGTACCAGAAGAAGGCGTTACTAAAATTACCCATGCAACTTGTATCCTGTGCTCCCTTTGGAGAGGAAAGGTTTGGGATATGTGCCATGGCGATTTGTTACAGGTGGCAAAAATATTTGCTATCCAATGCGCCACTGAACTTTCTGCTTCCCTGTTCTGCACAGCGCTTGCTAATGGTCAGTATATCCTGGTGGTCTTAGCCTGGGGTTATGTGTCTCTCCATCTCCCTAACTACTCATATGCCGTCTGGTCTCTAGGTAGCTACCCTAATCTACTTTATTTTACATCTTTTAATTGCACTGTTGGATGTAACGGTGTCTCAAAGTCTGAGACTGTCACCTCCATGAAACTTCTCCAACTTTCTCTCTACATTCATTGATTCACTCGCTCAATAAATATTTGTGATCTGTGTTGGACGTTGGACGTCCAAGGATGGCTAAGACAAATTCATTTCCTTCTTACCTTTGGAGTGAACAGTCTAATCTGAAAGATGATCACTGCACAAGAATTTGCATGTGTGATTTGTGCCATGCTGATATGTAGGGAGCTATAGGGACGCATCAGAAGAGACTTAACCTAGAATTCCATGGATCAGGAATGGCCTCCCTGACAAAGTGCCATCCAACTTGAGACCTGAAGGAAAAGAGCGAGCAGGGAACATTCCAGGTAGAACGGAGTCACACGTTTGAAAGTTCTGAGGTAGAAAGGAGTATGGCTTGTTGTAGGTAATAGAAGGCCAGCGTGGCTAGAGAATAATGATGGTGAATATTTGACATTTTAGATACCTGGTAATAGTCAAACAGTTTACATGTACATAGACTCACAATGCGTCTATGATGAGGGTACTGAGAACACAGAGGGGTTAAGTAACTTGCCGAGGGTCACACAGCTAAGAAATTTCATAGCTGGGATATGAGTCAAGACAGTTTGGCTGCAACCCTGGCCCTCTGATCGTAAACTTTAGAGATGGTAAATGGAGATCAGATGAGGACCACACTGCATGATTCAGGAAAAAAAAGAGGGAAGATCACTTAATTAAATCAATTTTGATCACACTGAAAGTTAGATACAGCATGCGGGTTTTCAAAATATCCACTTCAATGTCTTCCTTCATATGGAGAATTGGGGGAACTCACTGAGACTTTAACTCTAGTTTAGGCACTGAAAAAAACAAGCAATCAAATTGGTCTTCAAAGAGTTAATCAGGGGAAAGAAGAGGTTCATGTGGGGTGGAGAGCTAAAGAATTCATGGAGGAAACCACTCGATGTGCCCTCGTAAGAATCATTAGGATCTAGACGGTAGGAATAATGGAATGGTTTTCAAAGAATTTCCATCCTTTTTAATTCTTTCTTTCTTTCTCTCTCTCTCTCTCTTTTTATTATATGCTTATTATGTACCTTCTATATGCCTGGCTTACTGCCGGGAGTTGAGATCGGAGCAGTGAACAGGACAAATCAAGTGGGAACCAGCATGAGCAAGGGCACAAGAATGGGAGATTGGGTGTATGTGGGTGACATTGAAGAGGCTGGTCTGGTTGGTATCCAAAGGCCACGTTGAGAGTAAGTGAGCTTAGGAGGAGGGGAGGTGGGGACAGAGGAGATAAAGCAATGAATTGTTCAAGGTTCTGAATATCAGTATCAAGAGTAAGAATTTTGTTTTCCGGACACATAATGAGAAGCCATTGCTAGTTCTTATGTCAGAAGGGAAAACAATTTCTAGAATGCTCTGCCTGGCAGCTGTGCACAGACTATATACTACATAGCATTAGGTCAGGTAGAAGAGGCTCAAGGAACAGACAAGTAGATCTCAATGTCATTTACTCTTATTTCTTACTAGCCCTGAACATGCTTTAAAATGAAAGTTGCAGGGCACCTGGGTGGCTCGGTCGGTTGAACATCCGACTCAGGCTCAGGTCATGATCTCATGGTTCATGAGCTCGAGCCCTGTGTGGGGCTCTGTGCTGACAGCTCAGAGCCTGGAGCCTGCTTCGAATTCTGTGTCTCCCTCTCTCTCTGCCCCCTCCCCCATTCATGCTCTCTCTTTCTCTCAAAAATAAATAAACATTAAAAAAAAAAAAAGAAAGTTGCTGTGGATTAGTATATACTTTTATTCTTGAAGATGAGGGTTAAACCAGTTTCTCTTGGTCTATAAAAGTAGACAGGATTTCTGGCTAATCGCTCGGACCAGTTTTATTAACCAAAAACTACCTTTAAACTTGGCACTTCTTTAGCCAGAAACAAACATATTATTCACCCTGGACTTCCCTGAAAGTGGTAAGAGAAATGAATGTAACTTAAGAAGACAGTCCTTAATTAAAGGAGCCACTTGCTAAATGTCAATGGCTGCCTTGTTTTTGGCTAAGCCTCCCCCCTCGTCCTCCACCATTCTAAGACACTTTTCCAAATCCTCTTATTTGTTGCAACGTTCATCACATTTGGCTTTTACCTGGTAAATTCTTATTTAATCTGCAGCGGATGGATGCTGTGTCGGCCTGACTCTAATTCAGAATTGGCATGTCCATTGCATCTTAGCGCCAAAGCATGCAGGAGGAAGATGGCCGTGAAGCCATGAATGCAGCCCCTTGTGTGGTTCCGAGCTCTCAGGATGCCCATGTGGTGCCCTGGCATTTCAGGGCAGCCCGAGGGGCGAAAGGGGGGTGGATTTCTCTGCTTTTTTTTCTGGCATACACAGTTTAGAGCCTTCCTCCTCCAAGTAGCCTCTCTGAGTGGGCTTTTCTCCACGCCACATGTATATTTTCACTGTCAACCTAACGTTACGCATTTGGTTGGTTGGCATTATTCAGTGTGTGGGTAGAGGTGCTGCAGCGGCGAGTGCTGCCCACAGGGAAACAAATCAAGCAAGAATGATCGCACTGTTTTAGCGAACACCCTGCATTGCCCATTCCCCACTTACAGAGCCAGGGAGGATGTGTGCACACACACACGCAATCTGTTTTTGGCCTCAACGTTTGTTTGTTGTTGTTGCTGTTGTTTTTCCATAGCTTCTTAAAATTCTGAAACCAGAGGGGGGTTTTATCGATGGTAAAGTTTGTCCCCGTGTTTTTACAGACAAGGAAGTTGAGACCTAGACAGGAGAGGGGCAGGGATGCCAAAGGCCACAGGGCTGGTTAGGGAGTGCCGGCATTGCAGTACAGATTTCCAGACTGTTCTGGGGCTCTCTGTACACCTCACCACCTACAGTTCTCATGCTTTATACAGAAATAAGCATGGGTTTGCAAGACTGGTAACTCAGAGTGTGAAAAAAAAAATCACTGACTTAGAAGGCATTTGCATGGATATGTCCAGAACTCAGGTCTCTAGACTCCCAGACAAGAACCGTTCTACAGCAGGAGGTACATGGGTGCTGTTTAGATGCACCTAACAGGCAGGGGTGGGATGGACACAGTTAAACACTTCTGAGTCCCATGCTCTGTAATTCCTAACACCTTCAAGCCCTGACCCCAGCATCCCCAGAAAGATCGCTGGCTATTTTTTTTCCTAAAAATGTCAAGAGGCTGCAGAGAACGTGGCTCAGAGTGTTCTGAGACAGGCCACTGAATAGATATTCCAACACAATACTTCTGGCCACCATAGTTAATTACTTCGAGTGTGTAGCTAAAGTGTGGCTCATGATTCAGACCAAGACCAGCTCCCGGAAATGGGGCTTTGATCATGAGAGCCTTGGGAGGCAAGAGTCACAGTGAGGGGGGAGCAGCCCTGTGGGGTTTGAGTCCCTTGACACCACATTGCCACGGCCAGGGTAAGCAGGAAGCGAATTGGGTATCTGGAACCATCCGCCTCTGACCCTCCCATTGAATGCCCACTGTGTCTCCAAGCAGGAGCTCCCTGGGGCTGCCCATTAGAGCAGGTGGTTCTCATTGGCCTCCCCTTGGTAGACCTCTGCGTGCTGAACTCTTCTTTCCTATCCACTTTCAATAGCCCTTCTTCCGGCTAAACTGGCCTGTTTTGAGCTCCAGCACTGTCTTCTGCCTCCCTTTGTAACCATCGGGGGTCTCATTCATTGGTCTATTGAGGATATTACCGTTAGCATGGAGAATTCCTATTTTGTGGGATTTGCACACGTGTTAGTCGGCTGAAGCTGCCGTAACAAAGTATTACAGGCCGGGTGGCTTAACCAACAGACTTGTTTTCTCGTCATTGTAGAGGCCGGAGGTCCAAGATCAAGGTGCTGGCAGGGTGAGTTTCTCCTGAGGCCTTTCTCTTTGGCCTTCAGAAGGCCACCTTCTTGGGGTGTCCTCACATGGCCAAAGTTTCTCTGTGCACGGGCATCCCTGATACCTGTCTCTTCTTATGAGGACACTAGACATAGTGGACGAGGACCCACCCTTAAGGCTTCAGTTAACTTTCATGACTTCCTTGGCAGCCCTATTTCCAATGTCAACACATGAATTGAGGATTACAATGTCAACACGTGAATTTCGAGGTGACACAAATGAGTCCATAACGACACTGTAGGCCATTCCTCCCTGGAAAAGATATTTGCAGCTTTACCCCAGGCAGTACCTTCCAATAGCAACGATGTTTTGGACAAAGACTTCTACTCCTCGATGTGCATCTTCTAGGCTGCTGAGAAAAAGAGCCAAATCTGAACAACTGAAGATTTGTATTTCCAATCTCCATGTGATGGGGAAGTAGGGTGATAAAATCCCAGGATTATAAATCCCGAAGCTGTGCAGGTGGCAGGGAATTACCAAGGTCAAGTGCCCGCATTCCTCAGGAGTCTGCCAGTCATTTTGTTTGACAAGTTAAATTTCATGTAAAATATTTAATTTTAGAAACTATGAAGATGTAGGGGCACCGGGGTGGCTCAGTTGCTTGGGTGTGTGACTCTTGATTTCAGCTCAGGTCATGATCTCAGGGTTCATGAGATCAAGCCCCGCTTTGGACTCCATGCTGACAGTGAGGAGCCTGCTTGGGATTCTCTCTCTCTCTCTCTCTCTCTCTCTCACACACACACACACACACACGCAATAAGTAAAGTTAAAAAAAGAAAGTATGAAGATGTATACATATATGTATATTATATATAAATAACTGTGTGTATATGTATGTGTGTTATATATGCACAGAAAGATTTTCTTTCACTATGAGATTTGAGAAGGTCATAGAAATTTCACAAGTTAGATCAGAATGCTGGAAAAAAGGTCATTACAGTTATGAAGCTAAGTTGTGGCCTGTGAGGTCATGCTATTCTGCAGTGAATATCCTGCATTAGGCACTGTGTGGCAATAATATCTAACATTTAATGAACAGTTACTTTAATCAATTTTCACTGTAACTCTATGAGGTAAATATTATATTATCCTTATTTTATTTTATTTTATTTTATTAATGTTTTATTTAGAGAGAGAGAGAAAGAGGCAGAGAGAGAATCCTAAGCAGGCTCTGGGTCATCAGTGTAGAGCCCAATTTGGGGCTCGATCTCACAAACATGAGATCGTGACCTGAGCCAAAATCAAGAGTCAGATGCTTAACTTAATAAGCCACCCAAGCATTCCTGTCCCCATTTTATAGAAAGAGGCATAGTTTGCTCAAAGTCACAAAACGACTAAGTGGGGAAGGGGTATCTGTTTGATGTAAGAATCCAGATGCATTTGTAGTCAGTCTGAAGAGACAAAACACAACCACCTCGAAATGAAAACCAGAGGGCTAACGTGTCTAGTGGATTCGGTGCTGTGGCATAAGAAAGAATGAGGTGACCGGCTTGAGGATACGTTGTTGGAGAAAGCCCTGTAGAGGAGACATAACCTGAACCAAGCCTCGAATCATAGGCTGAATTTAGGCAAGTACAGAGGTGGGGACAGAGAGTCTTGCAGAATTGGAGGTGGAAATGACAAACTGAATTCAAGAAAGCAAGAAGATTGGCAGATCTGTGAATGGAAAAAAAGGCTGTGTGCGCTCATGTTTTCCAGGATTGGCACTGGACTCAATCTTGAAAAGGGAGGAAAGCTTGAGTTGAAATTTTTTTTTAATTAATTAATTTATTTTGAGAGAAAGAGAGTGAGACGGAAGGGGCAGAGAGAGAGGGAGAGAGAGATCTAAGCAGGATCTGTGCTTCAGTGCAGAGCTTGACATAGGGCTTGAACTCATGAATCGTGAGATCAGGATCTGAGCCGAAACAAAGAGTCGAACGCTCAACCCACTGAGCGACCCAGGCGCTCCTGCTTGAGTTGAATCTTGAAAGGGCTAGGATTTAGAACTGGTAAGTTTTCATGGACAGCAGCTCACCTGAATCCTGGAAATGAGTTCTCCAACTGGTGGGAATATTGGATATTGTACATTGAAACTATTTGAATAGCAAATAGCCACCAGCCCTTCTGCCTACCGAAAGCAATAATTAAATGTCATGGAAGTAAAAGGAAAAAACCAACTCGTGACATTTTTGTTGCTTTGCCCTCCCTTGGGTGCGAATGAACTTGGATGGAATTGTTCGTATTTACAGTGAGGCCACAGTCTCAGTGAAAGTGTGAGTCACAGTTCAATGTCTTCTTTGAGCCAGAAAAAAAAAAAAAAAACAACTTTCTGCACAATCGACCATCTGATGTTCTCACTAAAAAACATGTTTAAGATTGTCAGCTCAGACACTGAGACTATTACACATGCTGAATTACCTTGAAGCCGTTTAACTCTTGTCCACCAAATGAAGATGTATATGAAGATGACCTCAGAATTAATTATTTTCTAAAGCACTGTGTCCACTCTCTCATGGGTTTTCATGATCATCTGCTTTAGTCATGTCGCTGAATATATCTACGTATTTCCAACCGAAGGCACCTTCATATATGTTCCTGGATCTTTTATGTAAATCCAGTGCTCATGTTGTTTCTTTCCTCGGCTCTAGAGTTCTCTTCCCTTAGGAGATGAAGTATCAGGAGATAATGGAGGACTTAGGTGAGACCTTTGGTAACTTTGGTAATTACATATGGTAATTTTGAACAAAAGTTGTACCACAGGAGTGGTATCAGAAGCATCAGGCGTAAGTTGAGTTAGGAATGAGAGGGCATGGACATGTATTGGATGTGGGGAGTCTGGACAGATTAGAGAGGAAGAACTGGCTGGGAAATTCTCGAAATTTGAATCCTGCGGGTAAATCTTCAAAGGCTGAGTGCTTACAGATTGGTAGGCTTTGTGCCTTTACTAAGAGAGAGTCACGTAAAACCAGCATGACCCCAACCTGTCATTCTATAACATTGACAACACCCAAACCAACCCAGCATCATCTATGGACATTTTCTGAGCACTTCTTAGCCAAGGAAGGGAAATACCAAGAAAAATAGATGACAGGCCCAGTACAGGAGGTGATCATGGTTTACTTTGGACACTTGACCCAACTCATGAAAAATTAACACATTAATATAGGGTGATGTATAGGTAAGTCCTAAATAATCACACACAGAATCCAAGGGTTCTCAAACAATGTGCATCAGCTGTGGATTTTTGGAAGTATAGATTCTCAGGCTCTGTTTCTGGAACTTCTGAATGTGGGCCTTTGCATCTGGGTCTTTTAACAATCTCCAAATCTACTGAAGAATTATTGGCCAAGAGGATAATAGGAGAGGGGACGATCCACATGGCTTGGGATATAAGGGGAGTTCCCAGCACTGAGCACAGACGTGGAAGAGGCGAGAGCTGAGAGTAGATAATTGGGGTGGAGTAAGGGATTTAAAGGGAGGTTCTAGATCCACCGGGTAAATGCCTGGACGGCTTGTTCCACCCTGTAAGAGCGGCAAGATAAGAGAGGTTTAATTCTTTCAAACAAGGGCCCCGACGGAGAAGGTGGTGGGTTAGAGAGGCAAGCGGAGAGGAGAGGAAATTGGGTCTTGGATCTGAGTTGGACACTCATCAGGTGAGGCCCCTGGGAGAATGGAAGATGGTGGTGGGCACCTACGTCCTTCTCCCGGCTCCCTGTCTGCTCGGTAAAGCTGCATGATTTCTAGCACAATGCAGGGTGCACTTTAAACAAAACACTGATTGGCCAACCCACTTACCTCTCCCAAAGGGAGCTCACTCACCCAGAGGAAGCCTGACAAGTGATCATGTAAAATATTATGCTTTTAAGAAGGTCCCTTATATCTCAGAGAGTCAATATAGTCCATTATGTCAGCTCCTATCCACTGGCTTCTTTCTCGGCTATTTATATTTCCATTTAGTTGAATCTTAAGCAAAGCTCACCAGGGCCCAGAAAGTTCGAGTTTTCGGAGGCTCGTTCGTTATCTTTTCTAAAATCATCTATCTTTTTCATTCCACTCCCTCGGGGCTTGGAGGTTTGCCTCTTGCTTCTCACTTCCTTCTGAGCCTCTCCAGTGTGAGATCCTACCCTTTCTGATGTTCTCACTGCTGTTCTTTTAACAGTATCTTTTCCTCCATTGGTCTTCCTTCCTGTTTCTGTTCTTTTGGCAGTGGGGAGGAGGGGAGGAGGAAGTGAGGAGGGGAAAGAGCTGGCCTCCTCTGGTTCTCCTGCACTGCCTCCTTTCACCTTGCTTTCTTGTCCCATTCTGTTTACGTTCCATACCCAGCACGCCCTTGCCTGTCCAGTCTTCCTTAAACGCCACTCGGGATCACTGGAGAGATGAGACAGGTGCATACGGACGTAGAGATAAACTGACAGTGCCTTGAAAGTTAGAGTTAGGGAGGAAGAGACACAAGGGAGAAAGAAGAGAAAAGGAGGGCCGTAGAGAAAGGGGTGGGAAAGACCAGTATAACAATAATATTAGCAACAACAACAACAACAACAGCTTCTGTGTATCCAGCACTTAATATATGCCAGGCAGTGTGATGGCATTCAGTCTTCACAATGCACCTCTGACTGTAGGTTATTTCTTCATTTGTAGCATGGGGATAATAAGACTCCAAGAGTTTCCCCGTGTTTCTCAAGGTCATACTGCTAGGGTGTGGCACAGCTGAACTCGCACTTAGTCTGTCTCGTTCCACCACCTCATGGAGAAGGAAGTAGGGACTTTTTTTTTTTAAGGTTTGAGCTCAAGATGTATTTTTTACAAGAAAGTTTTCAAGACCTAAATATGTTAAGATTTAGATTTTACACACCCATATACTCTCTCTCTCTCTCACACACACACACACACACACGGAAATCAAGAGTAATATTTATTTAGTCCAGTAATGTTCTTTCACTTTATTTCGTACAGTTGGAAGGGGCAGCAGAATTCTTGTAGTCCAATGGCAGGCATATTCCCTATTCTTCATCTCTGTTTAAGTAGTTTCAGAGGAAGGGGAACTTGCTACCACGAAGACTGTCTGTGCCCTTGTTGAATGGCTCGGATGTTTATATCATTATTCCTTCTAGCATGCTGTGAAGGTGATCTCAGAGTTGCCCAACTATTTTTGCCCTCTGAATTTACACAAAATACATCAAATTTTCTTTTGCAGGATAACTCCGTGTGTGTGTGTGTGTGTGTGTGTGTGTGTGTTGCTAAAGATTACCACACATAACTGGGGCACCTGGATGGCTCAGTGGGTTAAGTGGCCGGCTTCGGCTCAGGTCACAATCTCGTGGTTCATGAGTTCAAGCCCCGCACTGGGCTCTGTGCTGTCAGCTCAGAACTTGGAGCTTCCTTCAGATTCTATGTCTCCCCCTCTCTCTACCCCTCCCCACTCATGCTCTGTCTCTCTCAAAAATAAATAAGCATTTTTTAAAAATTAAAAAAAAAAGAATTCCACGCACACACAAGCACACATACGCACACACAAGCACACATACACACACACGCACATGCACGCAGAGTCGTAAAGTCTCCTCTTTCCAGCTAAGCACCACTAGGCTCTTGCCGTTATGACTCACGTGACATGATTTTCATCTTGCTTATGGTCCCCTTGACCAATCTTGCCATAAAATTAAGTAGAGAACCCAAAGGAATGGTCAGACCAGCACAACCTAGAGAGGGAGTTTCCTCAAAGGCACCATGCTTTTGTTGGGACACGTAGGTTACGTCAGACTTTTGACAGGCAGTGACACTGTTGATTCATAGGCTGTCAATCCAAGGCAAGGATTTTAGAAGCATCTCTGTTAAAATTAATTTTGTTAGTTTGGCCCTTGTTTTCTGCTGGAAAGATCTCCCTAGGTTGCCATTCTTTCCTCGGTGGCTCTCTTCCTTGGCTTAGTGTAATCTGCAATTTGGGAAGCAGATTTTCAAATTTGTTCATAATATGTTACTGAGTACAAATAATTAAGTTAAAAGTAGTTTTATGGTATGATCTTGTTTTCTTTAAAATATCTTTTATTTGTATAAGAATGATTCTGGAGATGCACCAAATGTTAACAGCCCTAATCTCAGGAGGATCATATGACTTCTGATTTTAATATTTGGTTATGTATTTTTTCTGAGTTAATACATGACTTTGTTATTTTTGGTTATTTTTTAAATTTTTAAATTTTTACTTATTTATTTTTCAACGTTTGTTCATTTTTGAGAGACAGAGAGAGACACAGAGTACGAGTGGGGGAGGGACAGAGAGAGAGGGAGACACAGAATCCGAAGAAGGCTCTGGACTCTGAGCTGTGAGTACAGACTTTGTTGCCGGGCTTGAACCCACAACCCATGAGATTATGACCTAGCCAAAGTCAGATGCTCAACCGACTGAGCCGCCCAGGTGCCCCAATAAATTTGTTATTTTTAAAAGAAAGCCTTCTATCTGAAAATGCTGGTTTACTTCACATCTTTTGTTTTGGATATACGGTACCTTTATTATTTCCTAATTGCTATGTTTGTCTTGACTCTTCAGTTTGATTCAAAACTCCTTGAGGACAGGGCAATGGGGCTTTCATTATCCACGGCAGCTGGGATAGTGCTAGGCTGATTGATTTCCTTTAAGTTAACCTATCTTCATCCAGTGCCAAACCATGGGCTTTGTTTGACTTTATCTCTCGTGCAAATCAATATCTTAAAATGATGGGAACATGATGTTTTATCTATGACCTGCACTTAAACAAATTAGGCTGATTCATTTACTGGTGAATAATTATTCACCACGTTAACAAATCTATTTAGCCAATTGAAAGCTGATTATCTTGATTTACCATGGTTGGCTGTTAATTGTACAATGTAAATGTAAATAATGGAATAATTTTTGTGAGAGAGGAATACTGGTGGGCCTTCTAAGTAATGATTTATTGGAGCCAGCACTATGCTAAGAATGCCTGCAAATAGAGATGAAGACCTGACTCTTTATTTCAGGGTGCTTACAGCCTAGGTGAGGAGATAGAACTCTGAAAAACGAAAGGATGTAAGGTTGCATATTGGCATGTTAGTCAGTGTTTGACTAAGGTCTCAAGGGCTCAAGGGCTCAAGGTCACTACATTTCTGTCTTCTACAGGCCATTTGGTCAAAGGGACTTGAGGATAGGGATAGGACCGGGTCCTCCAAGTGTAACCATCGGGACATAATAAGCGAAAACACACAGAAAAGCTATTATATCAAGTTTCTTATATATTCTACATATCTCTTTCATAGAAATACAGACAGCACAAATTTTTTATAAGTAGAAATAATTTGCCACGGCCAAGTAATCTTCCCCCTCCAAGCCTCCCTTGCCACCCACATGGTGTTGTCCTCTCTATGTCTATGAGGTAGACTCAGCAGGCTATGGTCTTTCTTCCATCATTGTCGTGGGCACCCCGATTTCCCATTTATCTGGGCTCTCTGGGAAACATGGGCCAAGCAGATAGATCCTTTGTCCTTCAGCAACTACACAGATTATGTGGAAAATCTGGATGTGTTAAAGCTGTGCGTGCTCACAAAAGGCAAAGGCTAATAGGAGGTCTTACGCAATTATGAAACTCTATGTAGTTATCTTTTAGCCCACTTCTTACATCCAATGCTTTACTCTTAAAGTTTGGCTACCCCTCCTTGAGTACGGATTTTTTTTTTTTTTTAATTTTCTTCTTCCTTCCTATAGATAATTCTCATTCCTGGAAAGCTTAAACTGGCCTAGAAATCAAATGACTCTCTCCCTCCCCCCTCCCGTTTCACTCTTTCTCTCTTTCTTTTTCTCTCCTTTCTTCTTTTCCTCTCTTTCTCCCTGTTTTCCTCTTGGGTTATTTTTACCATTCTATTTAACCCTCCAAACAATAAGAAGAAGGAAGAATTATTACCTTCCCTTTAAAGATGAAAAATCTGAAACTCAAAGAGATTAAATTTCCCCAAGGTCACACAGCTAGTGAGAGACAGAGGCAGGGTTTAAAGGGAAATCTTTCTGCTCTGACACCAGTGTCAGTCCCTTGACAAAGCAATAGGTACCTGAGGAACAGGTACTTGGAACTTCACGTCTGTCTCTTTAAGACCTGCTATAGGATGATCACCAATACATTTTCTTTGAATTGAATCTTAGGTTGGGTTTTGGAACCCCGATTTGGGAGAGCCTCAGAGGTCATCCAGAACCTTGTTAAAAACAGCTTCATGGGATGATAAAGTAGGATAAGGGAGGAACCCATCTGACAACCTAGCGGGGTGGGTCCCAGAGATGTCTCTCCCCAGATCTCCTCGTTTCTTCCTCCACTCCCATGCAGCTCTTCCGGCTGGCTTCCCATTCTGTACAAAGCAAGGACCATACCTGTCTGTCTTTTAACTTAAACTTGAATTTTTCCCTTTAAATAAAAGTAACACACCTTCCTTGTAGAAAATGTGAAAAACCGACTCCGTAAAAAGAAAATTAAAAACCACACGTGACCCCACTAATAGGAGATAATCACTATTATCTCTGCTGTACCTTCCAGTATTTTTTTTATACATACAAATATATTTTTTAAAAAATGCAATCATACTGTGCAAACTTTTATAACTGGTTTTTCATGCAACAATATATTGTATACATCTCGCAATGTCAATAATTATAGGTAAACATCGCCTTCAATGACTCCATAGCTTTGTCTGTGCTGGACAGATGGGCGGCTAGCTCATCATTCATCATCTAGTTACCTGCAAATTAACGTTTAGATCATGACTCTTAAAACTTTCAAATAAATTGTTTCTTGATGATGTCACTTGTGCAGGCATTTGCTAGCAGCAGTGAGGAGTCATTCAGTTTGTAAGTTAGCTTCACTTAAATCTAAGCCATGCTATACCTCCACAATGGATACATTCACAGAAGAAGACAGCATTTTTGTGTGTATGGAGATGCCACACTTAATTTGCTACATTATGGCAAGAAGATGTATCTAATGGTTTAGAAAGTACAATGAGTTCGGATGTAAAACATTATTCATAACTAATTTGACATATGCATAAATTCAGTTCCAATGGAGATAACATATCATAGATGGACATGTGTTTTTACCCAAGAAAAATAATATTACAACAACGATCCAGTATTATGATAAACAGGCAGTGCTTAGGTAATTGTCATAGAAAGTAATATATTTGTTTATTCATTTCATTTGTCATGTTTTCTTCTTCCTTTTGGGAAAAAAATGCTTGCTTCTTGTCTTTTGGGAAAAAATGAGAAAATTGTTTTCTACCCATGAATAACCACCTTTCTTAATTTCTGTGTAACAGACAGGATACGACTAGAAAAGCAAACAGAAGGCATTTAATACAGGGAACTAGTTATAAATGACTCGAAGGGATGAAACCAGGCAAAAGGGGGAGAAGTAACCCAGAAATTACTTACTGTTGGAAGGAAACATGGCTAGAGAACAAAAGGAAGGGATTGGGGTTTTCAGAGTGCGGAAAACACGACTGTTGTGCTGGTTAGTGAGGGTGCTGTACACAATGCAGTTACCATGGAAGACGTCGCACTTTGGAGACACCGGAGCCATGGGATGGGCCGCCCGGCGATGCTGACCCCACAGAGAGGGGAGCATGTGGTCACTACCAGGATCACCAAGGAAGGACCCGTTGCCACCAAAGCTGGGCTCCGCAAGGCAATACAGCTTCGTCCACAATTGCTGCCAGAAGCAAATGATGAGAAAGAAAAAGAAAAAGGAGGAATAATAATCATAACTTCTTCCACTTGTAATTTCTCACCTCCCACCAGTGCCCCCTAATATGCAGAACTTAGGAAGGCAGCTGGAACAAAAGTCTGAGCAGAGCTTGGGAAGGTGAGGATGATAAATAACTAGCCCATGAGGAAGACATCATTATCGTCCTACCACTTGGTGACACAGAGGGGGCTTCATGACAGGGCAAGAGCCCTAGTTGTGATTGGATCAGAGCACTGGCTGTCTCACCCGGAACTCTGGCGGAAAGGTCAAAGGGAGGGAGAGTAACCATCAAAAAGGCCCTTACCTTCCATACCCAGCTTCAAGTCATGGGGGGAAGCAGGGTGCCCATTACTTGGTCCTGCAGAAATGGGGGCTGGGTCTCCTCTGTCAGTTATGGTAGTTCATAGTGTAGGAAGGAGGGTGAAAAGCACAGCCCTGGAGAGCTAAAGGATCTAGCTCCAGTCAACATGTTTAGATTTCCTCCATCTACACTGTCCTTTCCCTAACCTCACCTTCCTCCTCCCAGGTCTTTTGAGACAGGCCTCAAGAGAGTAATCCAGGCTTGAACTTGAACAAGGCACAGAGCTCTTAGAGGAGGCTAGTCGGCCCCAGACCTCTGAGCCCAACTTCTTATCCTTCTCTTCCTGATCCATGCTGATCCATGCTCCAAACCTCAGTGCAGGGAGGATGTTAAGAGTCTTCATTTAACGTCCTGTCCCAGGACAACCGCACACAATTCTCATGACACAGCCTACTGGGTGGGTTAGAGGAGCAGGGAGTGAATCACAGACTTGGCCCAAGCTAAGATGTTTGTAAACTGAGAACCACAGAAGGAAGTAGGGAGGCAGAAAAGAAATACAGCTCGCCTCCCAGCTTTGAAAAACTCATACGTGGCCCTTGAGAGAATGAATGACTGCAGATGCCTCAATCCATTCATTTTTTCATTTGATGTATAATGATGGTCTAATATGTGCCATTCGCTTTGCTAGGTCCTGGGGATGCTGTGGTGAGGAATCACTGCACATAAAGGTAATAACACAGGCAGGAAGCATCCCTCCCGCAAACTCCTGTGAGAGTCCTCCTCCCAGTACCTTCTCCAGACCCTTGAACATCCCACAATGTAAAGACGATTCTATTTTACAGATAGATATACTAAGGCTTAGAAAGAATTATTGACTTCTCAAGTTCACGTTGGGAGTTAAACCCTCTATCAGAAGGGGATCTCTGATTTGCAGTCTCCTTGATAGATATTGCCTCCCTCCTTCTCATTCTCTCCCACTCCATATTCCTTGGTGAGTGGAGCTGTGTGCCAGGGTATGATCGTAGGTCTTTGGTATTGACCTATTTCCCAGTGGGTAGAGTCATTGATCTTGAAGTTATTGACCTACAAGCTTTGGGATGAGATATCCCTGTCCTTCTAGCTGATATCCCTGGAAGTCTATGTAGAACAGATACTTCTGGCCAACACAAATCATTTCAAGCTGTGTTTTGCACTCTGGATCCACTGTCTGGGGTAGCTGAGATATGGTCTGTAGAAACTTCTGCCTGGAATGGACTCTTCGTCGCTCAGAGTAAGTGAAGCAGGTACCCCTTCAGCAACAGCAAAGTCTGTATAGAGGATGTTCTTGATGGATGGAAAGTTTCCAATGTTAGATAGAGGATATGTCCTTTAATGCTGTATCTTTAGTGCCTCACCTGGAACCTGACACAGAATAGGCATTTAGTAAATGTCTGTTAAGTGAATGAATAAGTGAGTGGATAAATGAATACATAGGTAAATGAATAAAGTTTAGTGGGAGAGAAAGTAGTCAAGTGGAAGCCAATGAGCCTACAAGGATGATAATGCTATTGATGGGACTGAGAAGCTTAGACATGGTAAGTTAGAGCTAAGGGTAGAATCTTCCAGTGAAAATTTCCCATAGGAAGCTATTTGGAATTAAGACACAAGTGTGTCTGGGGGAGGGGGGGAGATCTGTAAGTGGTAATCGCAGTGGTAATTGAAACCACAAGTCTGGGTATGCTCTTGAGGGCCGTTAGTGTAAATGCTGAAAAGCAAAAGGAAGGACTAAGCAGCGGGGTTTACACCTTAGGCAGTGGTAGAAAAAGAGGACGGGGGAGAAACCGTGGACTTTGGAGAACCAGGAGAGTGGTGTCACAGAATCGAAGAGGGGGAAGCATTTTTTTTTTTTTTTCAAAAAAAGAAGTGGGGATAGTGGTGATGAGATGATGTGGCAGAGCTCAGGGACTGAGTAGGCTGAGAGTGGTCTCATTCTTTAGACAACCAAGAACAGTACAGTCAGCAGGTGGAAACAGTGTTGGGACCTGGCTGGGAGTGTACTGTTGGCAAACCTCTAGGATACAGAGAGAGGACGGGCAGCTGGGGGCCAAGGAGATTGCTCTGAGTATGGGAAAAGCATCTGCAAAGCTGGAGTTTGAAGCCTCCTGTGTGACCTTTTGGGTCTGGAGATGGCAGCGTTCTTCTCGATCAGAGAAGCTGACCAGGAGCAAAGGAATGAAGAAATGCAGAATATGCTCATATTCAGGGTGAAGATTATGAACTCGGCTCAGACCAATCCTAAGATCCTCACACTTAGCAGCTTTGTCAGGATAAACTCCTCAGCTCTAATATAAGTAGCCAAGTCAGTGAAGAGAGGATTTGAGACCTTACCTAGAGGACCTAGAGGACCTAGAGGACCTAGAGGACCTAGAGGACCTAGAGACCTTACCTCTTACCTAGAAAGGAAATCACTAAAAACAATGTGAAGAAGAAGGAGGAGAAGGAGGAGGAGGGGGAGGAGGAGAAGGGGAAGAAGAAGAAGAAGTCATTGTTGTTGGGGCATCTATTTGATGGATCAATGATTATTAAAATCCTGAAGCATTTCTGATTTTGACTTCTTATAACTTTCTCCTGTGGTGGTTATGGTGGTCATTTGGAGCGTGAGGAGGAAAGAGGGGGCAAGGAGACTCCCCCCTGCTTCATTGCCAGCCTTAGAGGGGAAAGAACATGAGGATAGAGGTATGTTTCAGGAAAGGTAGATAAGAGCCAAGAGTTGTTGACGCCTGTAGGAAGGAAGGACAAGAAGGATGCTTAGGAGTCAATGTGGAGCTGAAAACATTGCCTGAAGCTTCAGCCATCTGCCCCCTGCCTATGAGACCGGTGGTAAAGCCAAAGTGAGGTGATGGCAATGGTTAACCTCAGGACTTCGGAGTCCTAGAGCCTCGGAGACAAGTTCTGTCTCTTCCACTCACCAGTTGGCCCTCTGGGACAAATGACTTAGTCCTCAGTTTCTCACTTATAAAATAATCTGTAACAAGGACAACAAACAACAACAACAACAAAAGAATAGACTCTACCTCTTAAAGCTCCTGTGTGAATTAAATAAAATAATGTGCCTTGTACAGGACTTGCCTTTCAAGAAGTCATAGTTTCTAGAAATGTAGGTTGTTGGGTTTTTTTAAATGTTATTTTATTTTTTTAGATGTTTACTTATTTTTGAGAGAGACAGAGCACGAGCGGGCGAGGGGCAGAGAGAGAGGGCGACACAGAATCCGAAGCAGGCTCCAGGCTCCGAGCCGTTAGCACAGAGCCCGATGCGGGACTCAAACCCACGAGCCGTGAGATCATGACCTGAGTCAAAGTTGGATGCTTAACTGACTGAGCTACTCAGGCGCCCCTTAATGTTTATTTATTTTTGAAAGAGCGCAAGTGGGGGAGAGGCAGAGAGAGGAGGACAGAGGATCCAAAGCGGGCTCTGCCCTGACAGCAGCGAGCCCTATGAGCTGCTGGTGACCTGAGCTCCACCAACTGAGCCACCCAGGCGCCCCTTAGAAAAGTAGGTTCTTACCAGCAACATATTAACTCTTTGGATCCCAACGGTCCTATTGGATAAACAGTAACTCCAGCAGCCATTGACCTAAGTCCTAGCCCTCAAGGCTGCTAAACAGACTCTGGGCACTAGAATATTCTCTGTGCCAGGTCATGAGAAGGGTTATGTCAGTTGTTTTCCAGGATGGTAGGCAATCTATGGGGTGCCATTTAAAGCCAAGAAACTCAAATGAGACCCAAAGGAGAGAAATCTGCTAATGAGCCCATCAAGATAAAGAGGTAAGAGTGTCAGCTTCTGACCATCTGTCTTGTTCTGGCAGCTCATGCTGTCCAGACCCCACCCCCTGCACCTCATTCGAAACTTGCCAATGCCATTGATTTGTATTAATCTGATTGAGCATTCATTATCCCAAGTACCAACCTGTCACTGTTTGCTTAGCTTGCATGACATCAGAGCTACGCAAAAATCGATGTGCGAAATCTTTGTATCAACATATAAGAAATAAAAAGGTTTCTGCCGGCAGATGCAGGTTTGTAGACAGATTAAAACTGACAAATTGGCATGATCCACGGTGAAGGCAATGATGAGGTGCGGTGAAATGTCAAAGGTTTTGAAAATGGCATGCTGAGGAAAGAAACGCATTGCTGCCAGCGGGGGAAGAAATGGAAAAAGCGTTGTTTATAATAACAGGCTTTTGGGTTTGCACAAGTACTGGTGAGTTTTCTGAAGAACTGACTTCTTTTCAGCAGAGTTGGCACGGTGTTATTGAATAAGAAAAACAAGGGGTTAAGAACTTCTACAAGGTCACGGTTCTCCAGGGACAGTGCCAAGACAGAACGGAGGAACCTGGCTGTTCACTTCCCCCAGCCACCGAATGCTCTGACACTCAGAGGGACAGACTCACCCCTCTTGCCCCTGTATAACCTCTCCCTCCAAGAGATGATTGAGGGAACGCCTCCCATTTTGTTGCAAGCCTCCAATAGAATTTTAGAGCAGACCAATGAGGGCAGACATCTGCGTGTTTTGCACAACTCATGCTGTGTTCCACACCTCCACTTACAAGACACTCTTGTCTTCACGTGGATGAAAAACACCTTTAATAAGGATGATGGTCAAGGGGGCGCCTGGGTGGCTCAGTCGGTTGGGCATCTGGCTTCCGCTCAGGTCATGATCTCGCGGCTCGTGAGTTCGAGCCCCGTGTCGGGCTCTGTGCTGACAGCTCAGAGCCTGGAGCCTGCTTTGGATTCTATGTCTAGAAAAAGCCACTTCTACCTCAACACTGCATAACACGTCTGTATATACAGTGCACCACAGCACTCCGTAACTGTGGCAAAAATTTCTTTTAATTTGGATTCCTCATGTCTCACAGCATACTTGTGAACCATCTGCTTTCAACACCGTTGAATTGTGTATGCTTCAGGAATGCAAATTCTCTCTCTCTCTTTTTTTAAAATAGTAGCCGAGAAAGGTAAATATGCTGCTGCTGAAGAAAAAGGAATCTGATCCAAACAACTCCAAAACCATTAATAGCCCATATGTGCAAAACTCAAAAGAGGTATCATCTTTGGCAAGTATGGAGGATAATATAACAGAAAGAGGCTGAGTGCTGAGATCATACTTGAGTTTGAGTCTTGCCCCTACTCATACGGGTGACATTTTTTTAAAAAAATCAATTTTCCATACCTTTCTCTGACCCTGTAAAATAGAAGATTCTGCAGGCGTTTCCCCAGGAGTCGATGACAAAAGGATTGTGAAATATAGTACAACTAAAATTTTGCCTAAAATGTAGCAGACTCTCGAGGTTTGTTTTCCATGGGATCATTCGTTAGTGTGAACGATTATCTGTGTCCACACCGCCATCTCCTAGGGTGGATACTATAGAAGAGCTGTGATTAGTGTGCTTTGTCAGTGGCTATGCAAGTATTTCCCAGCTCTAAAATGTTCACTCTTCTGAGCAAGGAAGACACAATCAAGTAAATAAAATCGACCATTTGGCTGGGATTGATCTTCTAGTGGCCTTTTTTTTTTTTTTATTCAGGGTATCTATTGCCGCCTACCAAATCCCCCCAAAACTTCGTAACTTGAAACAACAACAATCGTTAATTTTGCTCACAAATTTGCAATTCAGGCCGGGCTCGTTCTGGAAAGCTTGACTCCGCTCCATGTGGCATCACCCGAGGCAGCTCAACTGGGGACTGAAGGATCTGCTTCCAAGATGCCTCACTCACATGGCCAGTCAGTTGGTGCTTGATGTTGGCAGTCAGCTCAGCTGGGGCCACTGCTAGGGGCCTCAGTTTCTCTCCACATGGGCCTGTGTGGCCTGGTCTCTCTCACGGAACGATGGCTGGCTTCCAAGGACAAGCATCTTGAGAGAGACAGAACCAGGTGGAAGCTATGTCACTTTCTATGACCTAGCCTTGGAAGTCAATAGTGTCACTCCTGTCATAGGTGATTGGTTGAGGCAGTCACAGAAGCCTGCTCAGGTTCATGGGGAGCAGTCCCAGACTCTGCCTCTTGATGCGGAGGGACAAGACTCTATAAGGGAATATGGAATGGGAAATATTGTTAGGGCCATTTTTGAAAAATATAATCTGTCATCATTTTTTTCCCCCAGGTCTTTTGATTACCATCTGGGTTCACTTTTTTGTTTTGTTTTTATTGTTTTAATTTTAAAGTTATTTAAATTCCAGTTAGTTAACCAACAGTGTGATATTAGTTTCAGGTGTACAATTTAGTTATTCAACATATACATACATACATAAAACACCCAGTGCTCGTCACAGGTACACTCCTTAATCCCCATCACCTATTTTCCCCCTTCCCCAACCTCCCACTCTGGTAACCATCAGTTTGTTCTCTATAGTTAAGAGTCTGTTTCTTGGTTTGGCTGGCTCTCTCTCTCTCTTTTCCCCTGTATGATCGTTTTGTTTTTTTTTTTTTTTAATTTTTTAAAAATATTTATTTATTCTTGAGAGACAGAGAGAGACAGAGCCTGAGCAGGGGAGGGGCAGAGAGAGAGGGAGACACGGAATCTGAAGCAGGCCTCAGGCTCCACACTGACAGGATGACAACAGTGAGACCGACGCGGGGCTCAAACCCACCAACTGTGAGATCATGACCTGAGCTGAAGCCAGACACTCAACCGACTGAGCCACCCAGGCGCCCCTCGTTTGTTTTGTTTCTTACATTCCACATATGAGTGAAATCATATGATATTTGTCTTTCTCTGACTGACTTATTTTGCTTAGCATATCTACACTCTAGATCCATCTTGGTTCAAAGTTTTATTACTAAATTTGCCAGAACTAGGAGTTTTCCCCTCCTTTCGATTTGCTTTTCCATTTGGTCTCCTCTTACTCTTTTCTATATTGAACCCCACTCGTAAGTATGGGAAGGAAAATTCTGATTATTCCCCATCGTCATCGCCATTCTAAAATCTTTGACTGCTCATTTCCTGTGGGACCTACTTCAAATCTCTTAACATGATGCTCAATGATTCCATGTACGTTGTCCTCTGGATGCGAGTTTATAGCCCTCGCTCATTCTAGTCCAGCATACACAGCCTGCTGTCTCAGTGAAATTAAACTAGATTCTGTTTTCTTAAGGCACCCGTGTGATGTGGAGAGATCTTGGACTTGTAGACTTTGGACTCAGTCAGACCTGGGTTCAAATCCCACCTCTGTCACTAGGCTGTCTCATTTATAAAATGAGCTTAGTAATTCTTGCCTTGCAGAACTGCTAGGAAGATTAAATAAACAATGTAGGTGAAGTGACCGGCACAGAGGAAATTTCAAGTGAATGTGACTTTTTCTTTCTCCATATTCCTCTCAAGTATCTTATTTCAGCACCTGTTGTGAAGAGTGTCCTTCCAAAGCCCAGGTTCCCCAGACCAACACTTCCCCGGACACTGCCAACGGCAGCCCAAACAGGAGTCACATGCAGGGCGGCAACATCTGTGAAACCACCTGACTTCATGCCATCAGGCACAGAAACCTACCCTATGAGTTGGTGGCATCCATGCACAGAGTGGGCTTCCTACAATTTCTAGTCGGGGCACCTTATGTGGCTCGTCATTAGTGGATTAGAAGCATGTCCTGATTTACATGCCCTTGGAGATTGTCGTGGGTGTGGCTTATTTTCCACAAATCCACACCGGACTGAGCAGATCTCAAAAGCAGCCCCTGAGAGCATCCAGTGATTTCCCTCTCAGTGTCCTTCCTCTGTTCCTAAATCTCCAGTCAAGTAAGGCATTTTGGGGCTGCCTCTAACATTTTGCCTACACAGTTCACTTACTAATTCCATTAAACGTATACCTTTCAGATTAGATTTCCATTTAGCAGATGATTTACTTAACCGATCAATAGGAAATTTCCAAGAATTGCAATCTCTCTATTTCCAATAATTTGTAGAGTCTTGGAGAGGTCATCTCTCCCATCTATATGAGGAACAACAGATCTATGGCAAGCAAGGCAAATTATTAGACTTAACCTTTTTAAAAGTTATGCACACTAAGAATGGCTCAACATTATGGTGCATTCAATTTTTAATGGAGTTATACTGAAGCTATCCTTCATTCTAGGGTAGAATTTCCTTTAATGCTGGCATCTCCCCATGTCTCCTGTGAGCGTCCATCCATAGCCTCTCCTATGGCATCCTGCTTTCTTACTGTTCTAGAATGTGCTGAAAAATCTGAAAGTCTGTGAAGACAGACACGTTGGGCATCCACACTCAAAGACTGACATCTGTGCTTCTGGGAGGCTGAAGGCAGAGAAATAATGCCCTTTCTTTTCTTCTTCACCAAGCCCCAGTCCTGCTTCAAATTCCTGTTGCACTCTTACTTCCTCCATGACACCTTTCCTGGTTTAGCTCCATTCGGCCTCATTGCTTTGTTCACCCCATAATATGAATAGTTACTGTTGCCCCATTTGTTTAGCTTTTCCTATCTGTTGGACCCTGCCCGGAGCACTTTCTGTTCATTATCTCATTTATTCCTCAAAATTACCCTGTAAAAGAGGTATTCTTGTTCTCGTTTCGTACATAATGAGGGGCAAGCCAACCTGTCCTGTGTCACGTTGGAGCTGGGGCTGGGGATCAAGTCTGTCTGCCTTCAGAGATGCCCTTGACCACCCTGCAATGCCACCCGTACCACAAGGCTTTCCTGCCGTCCTCCCTGCCACCAATTTCACAGTCCCTGTGACAGAAGACTCTACGTGTGCTCATGGTTTTCCTTGAGTCCCTATGGCCATTTCTTTGTGTGTCTGTCTCTCTGCTCGGACTAAGAATTGAAAAAAACAGGAAATAGATGATGGGCGGCCCAGAACTTCATTTACTTCCCAGGAAGCACCTCTGGCCTGGTGGAAAGAGTGTTGAACCTGACGCATCACGATTTGAGGGTCAACTTTTGGCTTCCCCCTTCTTCTTATCTGTGCAATGTTGAGCCAATCTTGCTCATTTGTGATCATTTTAGAGTCCTGGGAGAGCAGTGCCCCAGTAGGCAAAGTAAACTCCTCAGAGGAGCCCCGGGGTTCAGGCCCCGGTCTCCTGCTGGGTGGTGGGGAGCCAATCAACAAATGCCCAGAGACGTTTCCTCCTCTGAACAACGGGAACATGGAATGGCGTGCCTGGCCAGGGGCCAGACAGCTGTCCTTCTGGTCCTTGGAGGATGGCAATGGTCTCCCATTGCGGGGAGAGGGATTTAAGTTAAACCTGAGGAAATATTTCCTGAGTATAGGCACTGTGACACTCTGGAATGCAAGGTTGAGGAAGGCTGGAATGTCCTTCTTCGGAAATGTTGAAAAAAAGAACAACAACAACAACTACAAAAGCAAAACCAAAACCAAACAAAAAGCCATCTATTTGACTGTTGTGTTGCCTAGAGGCAGAAGATTAGTTCCTTTCAGACCAAGGAGTTAATACTGAGAAAAGAGATCTGCTTCTCGTCCTTCTCACCTTGCATAATGGGAAACTTCTTTTCAATGCTTGTAAGTGGTGTTACAAGTGCTATTCCCTGATAATCATCCCCACACTTCTGCCCTGCGCCAAACATCTGGTCCAACTATCAACGGTGTTGCATACAAGGGGGGATGACTCCTTGTGCACGGAGTTCTGCAGGAAGCATACGCTCCCAGGACCCAGATCCTGACATCCAAGAAAGTTTCAAGAGTGCAAATCCACTCTGTGCGAATCCATACTCTGTGGTGTATGTGGAATACACCACACGAGTGCTTTAAGGGCCACCTTGCCAAACTTGTTTTTAGAGGTAGCACTTAAACTGTGGGTTTTCCTTTGCAGCTACAACGGCTTCCCACCAATCAATCGGCAACCAGCAAATACATAGCACTGGTTTTGTGAGCAAGAATGCACACAACCTTTCCCTTTATTGTCTCATTCCTGCCAACAGAGAATACACTTAATTAAAAGTCATTGGGAAATGCTCCAAACAAAAGGGAAATGAAGCTCTTGAAAGGTGGAACATGTGTGAGCTCTGGGCCCATAAAATCATTAACTCCTTCGGAATCCTAGGGGCTGCCAACACAATGGTAAAGAGCGTGGCATTTCTCTGCACCCTGTGGCGGGCACATCGAGGATATAGGCAGCCCCCTCCCCCCACTACTTGCAAAGGGGCCTTGTTTTATTTTATTTTTTCAGTATTTTTAAATTTCTCTGTGTCTCTGAGACACAACTGGTCCAGGTGGGTGATGAGAAGAATGTCTAGTGTGACAGTTTCAAATAAACATTTTCAGTTGCCAAGGATTGATTTTTTTTTCCCCCAAGGCCAGACTAATTTAATTGTTATTTTAGTCCCTGGACCTGTACCATTTGCTTGGTCCTCAAAAATAGCATGGATCTTAAAAATTTTTTTTAATGTTTATTTATTTTTGAGATCGAGAGAGAGAGAGACAGAAGCAGGCTCCAGGCTCTGAGCTGTCAGCACAGAGCCCGACACGGGGCCCAAACTCACGAACCGCAGGATCACAACCCGAGCCGAAGACGGAGGCTCAACCGACTGAGCCACCCAGGCACCCCTAAAGCATGGATCTTAATTTGGCATCTATGGATTGGCTTCAGGAGTCTCTGAACCTACTAGAATATGTCCCAAATATCATGTCTCTAGGCTTTTTTCTAGTGGAGACAGTTTAAGCTTTCTTCAATTCTCTTGGGGATCTGTGATTGTAACATACTATAAACCACTGCATTTAAGGCAACCCCTCTGCCATCAGAGCGTCCCTGTCCTATGTCACATAGGTGTCAATGTCTTGTCAATGATTTGCTAAGGGAGGCCCTTCCTCTTGGTGGTGATATGCACGCAGAAGCAACGGGCCAGGGGACTTTGTCAGCAGGTGCAGCTGAGGCAGAAAGCTAACAGATGATCTCTCTAGGGTCCCTTCCAATTCCTAGGTTCTAGGACTCAGTGAACCGTGGCCCAGAAATAGGAATTTGGGGCCACATGGTGGGCATTTCATTCCTGCTTTTCTTTCACCAGAAATGATTCATCCTCATTGACTTCCTGCTCTTCCGGGGACTGAATCTGACAAGCAGAGTAGGAGATGGAGGGTGTTGGCTACAGGCAGAGGCTGGAGGGTCTCTGAGCCAGGGGATGTGGATGCATGAAACGTCCAAGGGGCAAAGCAAATGCTCTTAGAACACGTGGGTGCTGCTGGGGTGACATCTCTGTGCAGGGAAACGCCTGTGTCTGGGAAGGGTCTGCATCAGTTTTCTGGTATCTCCAGAAGATTGCTTTTAAAGAGTTAAGCGGTTGCCTTCTCTCTTCTTTTCATTAAATGGAGGTGAGAATGGATTGGGGCTACTGTCCTCCAACTGCCACTTCTGGTCCCACTTGGCTACGGCAGGAACAGATCTTCAAAATAAAATCAACATCAGTAAAGCATCGTGGTGTGGTTACTCCAGCCGGATCCAACCTTCCTTACCTTCTGGGCTCCCTGGTCTGCCTGGGCGGGGGGTGGGGGTGGGGAGGGTGGGTGGGGTGGGGGGGGTGGGAAGGGTGTCCAAGCAATGACTGAATCAGTAGCCCTAGCCCAGCAACAGCAGGTGGAGGAGATCAGTGGAAAGTTCCAACAAACCCCTGTTGCTCAGACGGAGAAACAACAAAAGCCTAGCACGAGAGAGACAGGAGGTGGAGTAACTTAATTATTAATTAATTAATTTGTTCAAAAAATGTTAATGTTCTTACCATGTAGATGGCTCCGCAGCACCCCATGAGCCCACTGTGGGAGAAATCTGTCCTCAAGGAACTTGTAAAGCCACTTACAGAAACCGTAATACTTTGAAAAGCTGTGGAGTGCAAACAGCCCAATTAACTCACAGGGTACATACAGACAGTAACTGCTATGGGAATTTCGAGAACGGGGAAGCTGCCTCGATGGGGGATGGTCAAGGAAGGCTTTATGGAGGTGGTAAGAAGATAAGCGACTGTAGGAAGCGGATAAGATTGGGGGAAAATGGCAGACAGGGGGATTTCCGGGTTGGGAGGGAAAAGATGAACACAGTCGTCGTGTGAGAAAATATGATTGATCCATAGTGAGCTAGCAGGCAGCTGTTGTGAAAGACCTTGGACGTGGGGGGAAACGTTTTTGATTTTATCTTGGAGGATAAAATGGAAGCCGTGCTTTACCAAGTTTGTCTTTTGCTTCCTCCCTTTCCCTTCTTCCCTCCCCTTCTCTTCCTTCTCTGTCTTCCTTTCTTCTTTTCGTTTTTCCAAATTCAAGTTTTAGATTTTACCCAGCTGCGATTTTATGCCGGGCAACATTTCATTCATGGTGCCGCCATGTAGCGTGCTGGCATTACATTTTTCCTTTCTGGAATTAATAATTAAACTGTTTTAAAATTCATGTTCAGGGTGCTAGACTTCAGGGCTAAATCTTCTCTCGGAATGTCTGCTCAAACATATCCGTTACCCTCTGATTTAAGTTTTCCTGGAGGCACACCTCTGGAGTCTGCTGGGTCCCCGCTTCAGTTTGGACTAGATGCTTTCCAGACGTGCCACCACGGGGTCTCTCTGGCATGCCCCATCCATCCTTCTGGATATTCCTTGCACCCCTCTCCTGAGTTGGATATCCTGTTTCTCGCATCTTGCATTTCCCTTTTTTGTGGTGGTGGTTTATTTTCTCATTTTGGTAGAGCACAAAGTGTTGTTTCTGAAGAATGAGTGCAGAAAGACTGCTTTCTGGAGAACTTGTTTGTCTGAAAACATCTTCACTCTACTCTGACTCTTTATTGATGGTAAGTGTAGAATTCTAGATTGGAAATAATTTTCCCTTGGAGTTTTGAAGGCACTTTTCTGTCTTGCAGCTTCCAGTGTTGCTGTGAGAAGTTCTATGCTTTTTGGATCTGTCTTCCTTTGTGGTCCCCTGGTTTTACCTCTCTTGCAGGATGTTCTTTCTGACTGGGGTGATTAGTTTTGTTAGATGCTTACAGCCCTTTCTATCGGGGAAACTCGTCTTCCAGCTACAGAAAATTTTCTTCAACTATCCCTTTGATAACTTTTCTCTCCTCTGTTTTCTCTGCTCTTTCTGGAACTCTTCTCATTCAGATGCTAGATGGCCACGAATCCTCCAATCTTCTTATCTTTTCTGCTTTCTATCTCTTTGTCTTTTTAGTTCCACCTTCTGTGATATATCTTCAGCCCTATTTTCCAATGATTACATTAAATCTCTTATCTCTTGGGGCGCCTGGGTGGCGCAGTCGGTTAAGCGTCCGACTTCAGCCAGGTCACGCTCTCGCGGTCCGTGAGTTCGAGCCCCGCGTCAGGCTCTGGGCTGATGGCTCAGAGCCTGGAGCCTGTTTCCGATTTTGTGTCTCCCTCTCTCTCTGCCCCTCCCCCGTTCATTCTCTGTCTCTCTCTGTCCCCCAAAAAATAAATAAACGTTGAAAAAAAAATCTCTTATCTCTTCTATCCTCTTTTATCCTCCTGAAGGTCTTAATTATAGTTTTCTTTCTCCTCACTCTCCCATTTTTTATATTATTATTATTCCTTCTAGCACTGTCTTTATTTCCTGTAAGTTTTTTTTTTTTCACCACTAACTTTTGATCTCTATTCAGGAGTAATGAGGTTTTTGGGGTGATGGGGTTGTCCAGAGCCGACAGCCAAGAAAGAATTCTTGAAGACGTCTTTGGTGCAAAAAGGTGATTTTATTAAAGCACGGGGACCGGACCTATGGGCAGAAAGAGCTGCACTGGGTTTATGAAGAATGGCTGGTTTTATACCATGGACTTGAGGGAGGTAAAGTCAAAAGGGAGGCTTCCAGAAGGACTCTGATATGCTAAAGAGGACTCCTAAGATACCTGAGGCCTTGCTATTGTCAAGCTAAGGTTGTTTTCCCTCTAGTAAGGCGCTGTTAGGAAGGTAGGAGGTTCCTGGAGAAATGTTATACTCTGTATTTGCCTCGTATTTGTCAATGGGCTGCAGGTTATAAGGAAATTTAATTTGACCTGCCATTTCCTTCTCGCCTTTGTTCCCCACATCACTATGGGGGGGAGGGTGATGTTGGGGCTCCAGAAAACTGAGTCTATGGGTTTCTGGAGATTAGGCTATTGACAAGATTGCCTTTTTCTTGTAATTTACCGAGACATTTGTAAACTGATGGAGACTCACAGGTAGGACTGTGATCTCTATCAGTTAACCATTTGCTTTCTTTCCTTTCCTTTGTCCTTGGGAGCCAGGAGTGCCTGAGGAATATCACACATCCCACCTGGGGGAATGGGGAGTGGGGACCAGTGCTACCTTGCGCTTTGTCCTCAGCCTGCCCTAGGCTCCCTCATCAGGAGGTTTTCCTCAAGTATATGGGGATCTTTGACTCTCTCTTACTAAGATCAGCATAAAAAAAAAAAAAAAAAAAAACAACCCTACAGGAAGCTCTTTTTATCTAGGAGGTATTTGTATCTTGGTAAGCTTCCTAGGAGGTTAGCACATGTGGGAAACCCAATAGTCAAATCTTTCGGTATTTTTCCTTCCATGGGATGACAACTTATTTCTTTATTTTATTCTATTTTTCAGAGAGAAAGACTCCAAATCCTTGACTGGTTTGAGGAAGGGGTTCCTGGGCCCAAACCTATCTGTTAGTATTCATGACCTAATAGGAAAAAGTGCCCAAGGACCTCACTGTTCCATGGGCAGGCTGTATGTTTTTCCGTCTTTTTTCAGTAATACCTCCTATCATCAGCTTGCCTCATGTTCCAAGTTCAGAGTCCCCCTGGTTCATCCTCTCCAAGAGAATAAACCTTCAGTTGTGTGCTGGGGTAGAGGAGGGAAAGCCATTGTTTTTTTTTTTTTTTTTTTTAATTTTTTTATGTTTGTTTATTTTTGAGAGGGAGAGGGAGACAGAGAGAGACAGAGGATGAGCGGAGGAGGGGTAAAGAGAGACAGGGAGACACAGAAGCCGAAGCTGGTTCCAGGCTCTGAGCTGTCAGCACAGAGCCTGACACAGGGCCTGAACCACGAACCGTGAGATCATGACCTGAGCCGAAGTGGGACGCTTAACCGACTAAGCCACTCAGGAGCCCCAGCTATTGCTTCTTATGTAGACTTTAACTCTTTCATTTTCAAGCCCACCTTCTCCCTTGGTTTGAGAGGGATTCGGTATTTCTAATTACTGAACCCTAATGAAGCTCTTTGGACAAAAGAAGCTTTATAATGTTGCGAATCATCTAAGTCAACTACTGTTCTCTGTTGGCTTTCCAGCTTCCAAATTTCTGAAGTTGTATCTCTTTTTCCTGTGACTTAAGGATTTGTGCCCTTTCTATCCTTCTGCTTTAAAAAAAAAATAGTTTATTTATGTATTTTGAAAAAGAGAGAGAGAGCATGAGTGGGGGACAGGGGCAGAGAAAGAGAGGGAGAGAATCCTAAGCAGGCCCTGAGCTGTTAACACAGAGCCCAAAGTGGGACTTGAACTCATGAACCCTGATATCATGACCTGAGCCGAAATCCAGTCAGATGCTTAACTGACTGAACCCCCCAAGTGCCCCATATCCATCTACTGTGGTTTTTGCAGAACTATAGGAGGGAGCAGAAGTAAGCATGAGGTTTTAAACCATCTCTGTGAACCAGAATTCAGGACAACTTTGATAAATAACACAAGCTGCACATTTGAAAGCTAGTAACACATACCTGTGCCATATTCACCCTTCCTTCAGTCTAGAGATAAATTGATATGTGTGTGTGTGTGTGTGTATGTATGTATATATATGTATGTATATGTATACATATATGTATGTGTATATATATGTATGTATATATATGTGTATATATGTATGTATACACACACACATATATACTTAAAATAAATATTTTTATTAAAATAAATAAAATATCATTTATTAATATATATGAATATATAAAAATATATATAACGTATATATTATACAAAAATAATGTATTTTTAACATATATAAATAAATAAATATAAATATACTTAAATAAAAATATTTTTATTAAAAGAATCATATATGTTTTATTAAGTAAAATATTACTAAAATAAATATATATAAATATACAATGTCTATATTATACAAAAAATGTATATTTTTATTGTGTATATATATATACACACACACAAATGTGCATATGTACACATATGCGTATATATATATATAATGACTATAAATGGATATGTACGTGTGTGTTATATTCACAGTAACACCAGAGCGTCACAGGCTGGGACAACATCCTCATACTACAACACGCAACTGGGAGCTGCTGAAGGCTTCTGGAACTGAAAAGCAGGGGTTTGGAAGGTGGATCTTTGGAAAATGGGCTGAAGGAAAAACTGGATATAAGACAGGCTAATGAGAGAGGCAAGAATAGATTTTTTTTTGTCAATAGCTAGGCATAAGAGAGCAGGTCTACATGGGGGATGAGGGTCGTTCATTCGATCAGCCATTATATTTATAGAGATATCATTTAAGAGCCAGGTATGGTGCCAGACCATGGGTTCATGATGGCAGGTCGTACTTTCCAAAGATGGCCGCACAGATATATCCCATCCCACCTGCTCTTCTTAGCAATGTGATTTGACCCTCGTCAGGGTCAGTGACCCTGAGAGAAGGGTCATTTCCCTTCCTCCACTGAATCTCAGTGGCCTGGGACTATGGCAAAAGAGCCCCTGTGTGGTTGGGCTATGTGATTACAAAGCAAAGTGGCTTCTGTCTGGTTCACTATTTTTTGGAACACTTGTGTTTGGAGCCCTGAGTGGCCTCCGAGATGTGCAGCTACCCTGAAGCCACTGTGAGGGAGAGACCACGTGGGGAAAGAGTCTCAAAGTCTCCCAGAGGCTTGAGTTTACCCGGCTTAGTCACCAGCTCGGTGTGCGATGAAGCCTTGGGGACGCTCCCAGCCCCCCAGACAGTAGTCGGGGAGAGACACTGGATGAGAACTGCCCACCTGAGCCCCATGAAACTCGAGATCTGCGAGAGTGACAATAATAATAAATGTTGCTGTTGTTTAGAGCCCCTCAGTTTCGAGGCGGCTTGTTATGCGGTCATAGAGGAGGGTAAATAAATAATGACAGCACAGGTGATAAATCTCATAGTAGGCGTGCTGACACTGTGCCACCGAACGAAGGAAGTGCCTGACTCTGCCACGTGGTGCAGGAGGCGAGGTAGTAAGGTCAGGGAAGCGTTTATAGGAGACATAACGGGTGAGTTGTAACCTACAAATGAATAGATGCGTATCAAGTAATACTGACAATGGAGAGAGAGAGAGAGAGAGAAATATAAAAGAAGAAAGCACAGATGGCGTCTTGGGGCCTCCTGGTTAAGGGGCAGGGCGCCCAAAGGAGAGAGGCTATAAAATGTTAAGGGTTAAGGGTCTTGTTAAGGAGGGTTAAGGGTCTTGCTCTCTTTCTCTTATTCATTTGGAGGTAGTCTAATCCCAGTGACCACGGCCTACATAGATAGCCTCTTTCACCCCATTTAAATGAACTACCTGAATTGGGTCAAAAGGTGCAGTGTTCGACAAGGATCTCTTGGTAGAAACAAGGCAAAGGCTGGAATCCAGAAGTGCAATAGTGATGGCCTCTAATAACTAGCACGTGACCTCCTCTCTCTCCACGCGGATTAAAGCATTCACTGCAGTGACTACGGAGTGCGGCTTGACCCTGTCTGTGATTCATGTTCTGAGCACCCTCTTTGCACCTGCCAGGGGCCCGGGCCGTGTTCCTCCCCCGGCATACACATCTGCACTCTTCCTGAGATAAACAGGACTCGTTTACCTCTGGGTACTAGTCCATGATTAAGTAACATGTTGGGGGTGGGAAAGCGAGGTGGATGCAGAGGAGATGGGAGGAGAAATAAGCATTTTCCTGGAAAAAGACTTCTTGGTATTCTCTTCTGATCAAGAGTGCGGAAGACAACTTAATTAAGAGACAGTGCTTAATGACAAGGAAGGAAAATGTTTCTTATCTGGCAGATTCCTTTGCTAACGGAATCTTCCAGCTCACCCTGGCTAGGTCGATTGACTACACTGGAAGGGTTCATTGCCATGAAAGCTCTAACATTAAATTGCAGGACAGGAGCCCTCATGGTGCGGGCAAGGGCTATAGCTATCCCCTCTTTTTGAATGCTCCTTTACTATGAAAACGTACCTGCAAGTATGCCTCTGGGACCCTCCCAGAAAATGGAGGCATTTTGCATGATCACATTGCCTTTGAACCCCATGCATGAGCCATACTTATTCCTGAAGCACAGCATACCATTTATGTCTTTCATAGGTGGCTTGTATTTCTGTCTGGAGTTTGCTTCCCTCCCGTCCTCGTCCAACAAACTTATTCCCATCCCCAGAAGCAGACTTCAATGGCACCTTGTCTGTAAAAGAGGTAAAGTTGATTGCTTCTACTAGATGCTACCTGAGCTCCTTGGCAGTAAAATATAAAAGCTGTGAAAAATGGATTTTGGGGTCAGATAGACGTGGATTCAAATCCCGACTCTGAAGATGACCATTCTGTAATTTGGAGGAAGACCATTGTACTAGCGCCCTAGGGCTCTTAGAACCAAAGTACCACAAACTGGGGTGGCTTAAAGCAAACAGAAATGTATCATTCTGCAGGTCTAGAGGCTAGCAGTCCAAAATCAAGGTGTTAGCAGGCCTTGACCACTCTGAAGGATCTGGGGAGAGACTCCCTCCTTGTATCTTCTAGCTCCTGGTGTTTATCTGTAATTCTTGGCATTTCTTGGATTGTAGGTGCACCACTCCCATCTCTGCCTCCATCATTACTTGAGCATCTTCTCAATGAATGTCTCTACGTTGTCTTCCCCTCTGTGCAGTCTGTCTTTGTGTCCAAATTCCTCCTTCTTGTAAGGACACCAGTTGTACCGGATTGGGGTCCACCCTTATGACCTCACCGATCGCATCTCTAAAGACCCTATTTCCACCTAAGGTCATGTTCATAGGTGCTGAGGGTTAAGGCTTCAACATACCTTTGGGGGGAGGACACCATTCGACCCGTAATAGCCCATAACCTTTCTCAGCCTTAGTTATTTGTCTGAGAAGTAATGATTTTCAACAGCATCAGAGTCAAAGAGAGATTGTAGGGGATCTTTCGGGGGACACGTCTGAAGTGTTAGACACGATGCTGTGCAAGTAGGTCTCTATAAAAGGTGATCCTTGTTAAGGAAATCATCTACATGGTGAAGACCACATCAGCATTGCTTTCACCACTCCTATCCTCCAAAATGCAGCTTTGCTGTGAGATTTTGTCGCTAAATCTACCACAGCTGCCATATGTACAGGAATCCTTCTGAGGCCTGGGTGGTGGGGACAGTGCTAATTAGTACATAATGACAAAGAATAAGTGGCTTTCAAAGAAGAGGAGCTGAGACATGCTCCGACCCTTTCTTCCGTCTCAAACCATGGCTTATCCAAGCTTGATTTTATAAATGGAACTGGCAGGTCTCCTTATGCTTAAACAGGTACTATGTAAAGGAGAAAGAGCCTAAATGTCCATCAACGGACGAATGGATACGGAAGATGCGGTTTATATATACAATGGAATACTACTGGCAGTGACACAGAATGAAATCCTGCCATTTGCGGCAACGTGGATGGAACTGGAGGGTATTATGCTGAGTGAAATAAGTCAGGCAGAGAAGGACAGATATCATATGTTTTCCCTCATATGTGGATCTTGAGAAACTTAACAGAAGACCAGGGGGGAAGGGAAGGGGGAAAAACTAGTTATAAACAGAGAGGGAGGGAGGCAAACTGTAAAAGACTCTTAAATACAGAGAGCAAACTGAGGGTGGATGGGGGGTGGGGGGGGAGAGGGGAAAATGGGTGATAGGCATGGAGGAGGGCACTTGTTGGGATGAGCACTGGGTGTTGTATGTACGCAATGAACCACGGGAATCTACCCCCCAAAACCAAGAGCACACTTTACACACTATATGTTAGCCAATTCGACAATAAATTATATAAAATAAGATAAAATAAAATAAAGTAGAAGGCACAAGCTCCCCTTTCTCTTCTTCTTGCACGATTCGCAGGAGACACTGTTTTGGAGGCTTCCCAGCCTGACTTGACTCTTATCCTGAAGATCCCCAGGATTTCAGCACCTGAGGCCCTGAACAGAGGCCTGGCTGTGCTAAGACTTCCCTTATGGGCCTAGCGCCTGGGCCCAGTGACATGGCTCAGCTCCGTGGGGAGGAAAGCTGACAGCGAAAAGCAGCCACATAACCAGCGTCTTATCCCTGGCCTTCCCAGCCCTAAGGAAGCGTCCCAGAGCCCCGACCATTCCTTCCCATCAGTGCTCAAATGAAAGCCATCAGCAAAAATTTATTTCAGCCAGGGAGCCCTTCTGGTCCAGGCTCTGCTGCCTTTGCTACATGGTCATTCCTTGGCCTTTAAAATCAGTAATAGTCAAAGCAATAAAGACTAATTTTATGCTCTAGAACCTGACAGTGAAAAATATTTTAGGCGATGGTCTGTGACTGGTTGATTTAGGAAACCGACAAACCGGACAGCTGAACATAACGCAACACTACAGGAGTGATGGGGTGATCATATGTTCTGTTTTGTACCATGCAAGGCAATTGAGATGCAATTCAGCAGATCAAATGTAACTCTTATTGGCTTTTGCTCTTTCTCTCTTAGAAAAGAAATGCTTCAAACTACTTCCCGTATATCCCCTATGTGGGCTCAAGTTTTAAAAATAATATACTTCATTTTCACACAGTTAAGAATATGGGCTTTTGATTCCAAATGCCCAAGTTCAGATGCGTGCTCAGCCGTTTGCTAACTCCGTGGCCTTGGGCAGGCCCCTTATTATATTGGTGCCTCAGTTTCTTTGGTAGGATCTACCTCATATGGTTGGTGTAAATTTCGTTCAGGAAAGATACTTAGCACAGTACCTGGCCTGGTGTTACCTCTTTTATTCTTTCCTCCTTCGCTTCTTTCTCTCCTCCTTTCTCTTTAAATTAAAAAAAAATTTTTTTTTAATGTTTCTTATTTTGAGAGAGAAAGAGAGAAAGAAAGAGGTGGGGGGGGGGCATGAGTGGGGGATGAGCAGAGAGGGAGACACAGAATCGGAACAAGGCTCCAGGCTCTGAGCTGTCAGCACGAGCCCAATGCGGGTTCAAACTCACCAATCGTGAGATCATGACCTGAGCCGAAGTCAGATGCTTAACCGACTGAGCCACCCAGGCACCCCTCCTTCTCTGTAAATTTAAAAAATACATACAAGACAGGGAGTAAAAGACATGATTTCTGCCCTTGAGGTGTTAATGGTATAACAGGAGAAGATAAACTTGTGAACAAGAGCCACGTACATAGGACTCGAGACAAGCGTACCTAAGTCCACTGTGAGGCACAGAGGAAATCCATGTGGCAAAACATTTAGAGGCTCTGTATTGCCCGTCGTTCTGATATAAGTGCAGGATAGAATTTCCCAAGGGCAATTACGTACTCCATGGGTAAGAAAACCAGGCTGAGACAGCAACTCATAACTGCCCCTCAGCTACCTCCTAGCTCCTTCCTCTCTTCTTCTGGAAATGGCCTGCGTTCTATCTTCCCACCACCAGATTTCCCCTCATGCCCAAACCCACTGTAGTCAGGTTTCAATTTCCATTTCTCCACTAAAACTTCTCTTCCGGAGGCCAGCTTCAATGGTCTTTTAAAAATCCTCTCACTCTACTGTTTTTCCTTGACTTCTTGATTCCTTCTTTTCTGAAGCTCTCCAGTTTGATTCCTGGGACGCTATTCTTTTCTGTCTTCTCCTCTGTCACTTCTCTTCCATTCCACTTGGCCTGTAAGTGCTACATCTCTCCGTGGTTCCTCTTTCGGACATCTTTTTCTCTTGGCCTGTGCACACTCTCAGGTGGACCTCAACTCTGACTCAGCTATCACATCTGTGTTATATGTTCAACTCCAGCTCTAGATCCGTTCCTTCTGAATGCTTTCCCCTTAGCCTACAGCCATACCACCCTGAGTGCGCCCGATCTCATCTGAATGTTTCCCCTTGGATATTCTGTCATACTTCATACTCAACATATGCTATCTATTGTAGCTCATGATACTACCCGCCTCCATCAACCATGCTAGAAACCTGGGAGCCTCTAAGCTTCTCATTCAAGTCCTCTCAATTCCATGGCAAATGTCTCTCCAATTTGTCATCTCTTTCCCACTCCCCACTGACAGTGTTTTCACTCTGACCTTCATCAACTTGACCTCACCTTGCTACAATAGACTCCTGACTGACCTTAATATCTTGTTTTTCCTTGGTCTGGACTACAGACCTCATACTGTCCGTTATCTTAGACACACATCTGACCAAGGCACACCTTTGCCTGAAACTATTGTCTATCAGTTCAGGAAAAAGTCCAAACTCCTTAGCTGAATCTTCAGAGTTCTTTACAATCCAAGTCCCACCCACCTTTCTAGCCTACTTCCTCCAAGACTCTGAAATACAACAGCCTGTCAGGGGATGAATTCTGTCCTCCCCCCAGCCCTCCCAAAATTCATACATTGAAATCATAACACCTAGAATGTGACTGTATTTGGAAATGGAGTCATTACAGAGATAATTAAATGACAAATGAGGTCATTAGGGCCCTCATCTAACAGGCTAGTGTCCTTGTAAGAAAAAGATTAGATACACTAACAATGAACTCTCCAGAAAAGAAATTAAGAAAACTATTCTGTTCACAATAGCATCAAAAAGAATAAAATACTTAGGGATAAATTTTGCCAAGGAGATGAAATTGAAACTATGAAAATTGAAACATATTGAAAACTACGATAATGACAAGAGAAATTGAAAAAGACACAAATAAATGGAAAGATAATCTGTGTTCATGGACTAGAAGAATTCATATTATTAAAATATCGATACCACCCCAAGCTATCTGCAGATTCAATGTAAATCCTATCAAAATTCCAGTGGCATTTTTCACAGAAATAGAAAAAATAATCCTAGGACTCATACGGAACCACAAAAGAGCCAAATAGACAAAACAATATTGAGAAAGCCAAACAAAGCTGGAGGCATCACACTTCCTGATTTCAGTCTATATTACAAAGCTATGGTAATCAAAACAGTATGGTACTGGCATAAAAACAGACATAGAGACCAGTGGAACAGAATAGGGAGCCAGAGATAAATCCATGCTTATATGGACAATCTCATGATGATTCTGTTAGCTCTAGAGAAGCGAGAGAAGTAGACAGGGAGCTCTAGAGAAATGGTCTTGGCTGAAGAGCAGTTAGTTCCATGTCACACATGAGTATCTAGGAAAATCCAGAACGATGGGTTCTGCAGGCAGGTGAATGTACAAATCTGTGGTCATGGAGAATGATGTGTTGAAAAACTGACCTTACAGTATTCATCAATTCTACTCCTGACTACCTCTGGATCCTTGGGCACAGTTGTCATCAGAAAAATAGCTTCAATCATTTGCATAAAAGGACTCTCTTAGACTTTTGCGTTTCTCAGAAAAACTGGTACAGTGCTCTCAATAAATGCTTGATGATTGGTTAGGAAAATGCATGTGTGTTTGTTTTATTGGTTTAAATACCTTTTATTTCTTTTTCTTGTTACCTTGCTCTAGCTAGGACTTCCAGTAAGATGCTGAATAGGAAAGGTGAGAGAGGACATATATGTGGTTTTAAAAGAAATATTTGCATATAAGTATAGAATGTGCTAGCATAACCTGACACAACTGGCTAGTGAGGTTGCCTTAAAATGGGGATAATATTGTAGTAGCTGTCTTCTAACACCCATACCCCTTTCATTCGTTGTAATAACATTTTAGCTGAGTATATCCTCTCTCAGAATAATGACTAATTTCGTAGCTCCCTTATAGGTGTGCACAGGTGACTAGACATTTGGGGTGTAAGCCAAAATGTGAGGCAGATTCTAGGGATTTTTCACAGAGGTAGCTAGCCCATATTTCCTCAATTCTTTTCCTTTTCCCCTCTCTGCATCCTAGAAGGACGATGCTGCCATCTTGGACCACAGTATATAAAAGCAAGTGTAGAACTATGAACTGAAACGAGCCTGGGAGCTTTGTTGGAATAGAATCATCATATTAGCCCTTGGGCTGCAGCCTGAGCGACTTTTATATGAGACTGAGACAAACTATTCATCCTTGTCCACTTTCTATCAATATGATCCTAACTGATAGACAACGGTCTTAATGTTCACCCATTTCCTGCCACTTCCTACTTCCCTCACTGTTTCTACGAACGTATTTTTTCATACTCTTGCCCAAAGAGAAGTCTTAAAATACTACAAAACCACTTGATTGTCCTTGCGTTCCTAAAGTCCAATGTTATGGGAAAGTTGCTCATAGGATGCTATGGGAGTTCTGAGATGAGGTCATCCAAAGAGTGAAGACTGGGCAAAGACCATTCTGGGTCATAGAAATAGCCAGTAAAAAGCCATAGAGGCAGTGAATGGCAAGGAGTTTGGCGTGGCTGGAGTATAATACGGGCAGCTGAGGTTGAAGCTGAAGAGGTCGACAGAGGCCTGATACCAAAAGGTCTCTTTTATTGCGCTAAGGATCTCATCTCTGTCATTCTCTCTTAGAATGTTCTTTCCAAAGAACAAGAAGAAGAGGAGAGCATCTTGGCAATTTACTTACCGGTATAAGCGTGGAAGTTAAAGCTGACTCATACCCTTTGGGACATCTTGGGCAAAGGGAGGACCAACGCAATTTTAAAGAGGCGGGGCTAGAAAAAAGGATAAAGCTATCAGAGTCAACCTTACAAATAATCAAATAGCTCCAGGAAGATCATATTCTAAAAATTGTTCTCCCTTCCAGTGATCACAGACCTAAAATTCTGGCATCAGTGACATAGTTACTTAATCTTTAAAAAAAAAATTTTTTTTTAATGTTTATTTAGTTTTGAGAGAGAGAGAGAGCGAGCAGGGGAGGGGCGAGAAGGAGGCACAGAATCCGAAGCAGGCTCCAGGCTCCGAGTTGTCAGCGCAGAGCCCCATATGGGGCTCGAACTCACAAACCGTGAGACCATGACCTGAGCCGAAGTCAGATGCTGAACCGACTGAGCCCCCACCCAGGTACCCCCATTGTTATTAATTCTTAATGAAAATGTTTCTGAGTTCAGATGAGAAGCAAGGGGCATTAAGAGGTTCCGATATTAACAGTTTCTCCCTTATCTGATGCCGGGGAAGGGGCCTGCGACAATGGAGAGCAATCAGAAACCGAGGGACCAGAGTGGTAGACGAGGATGGAAACGCGCTAACTGGAACAGCAAGCTGTCTGCTGCCGCAGCAGGCGTCGGTGGGATGATAAGTCAGAGAGCTGGTGCTGCTGACCACATCTTCTTCACAACTGTTTGTGCAGACAGTCTGGCCGGGTAGGAAGGGAACTTTCCCAACAGACGGTGAAGAGCTGCCAGATTAAGGGGAGAGCAGCATGGAACTGATAAAGCGAACACGCCGGCCGCCTCATGTGAATCCTCTTTGCTACCCCCACGCGTGCGTTCATGTTCCCCAGCGCAGCCTCAGCTTTCATTTGCCAAGAGGCAGGGGGTGGGAAGATTGTTGGCCCCGTGCCCACCTGGGTACCTGCTGGGAGAATTTTGCACATGCTGCTAAGTGCCCAGTGGCACTCAGGGCTCCCTTTTACATTCTTAATTACCCTGAAATTCAGCCACATGGTCCTTCTGCCTGTCTGGACCAGTGCTCGGTGGCAGCTGGTGTTAGAAACCTACTGTGCTCCCAGAGCCCTCGAGTTCCAACCTCACCGTGTCCCGAGTCAATGAGAGGAATGTGCATCTATATGCGCATGTGTGCGGGCACATATGTGTGCCTGGGTTTATGTATGCTCCTCTCGGTTCCAGACAACAATCCGCGTCTATATGTACATGGGGGGCGGGGAGCTGGGGGGGATACGTGCTCATCTCAGAGAATTTGCCTTGACTATGGATGATGATTTTAGGCGAGTGTTTTAAGGAAACAGAAACGTTCCGATCTCAATGTGAGGAAGCATAGAAATATTCTGGTAAATAAGAATAAGAAATATAAAGAATATATAAGAATATAAATAAGAAATATTCTGGTAAATAAGAATATTCCTCAATGTGAGGAAGCGTAGAAATATTCTGGTAAATAAGAATATTTCTCTTTCCCGAAAGGAAGGAGGCTGTATTTTCAGAACAGTGTTTCTGGATATTAGGGCAGAGTGGAAGGAAGTGAGGTTGAGGGAGTTTGGGGAGATTTTTGAACTGGGTGAAGTGTCACCTCCATGCACAAATCCCCCACACCTCCCTTCTTCTGACTTTGTTTTTGGAGGACGCTTTTGACATGTGTGTTGGTGTGGTGTAATTTTATACACACACATCTAGGCCCTTACATATACATTCGTCATTAGCATGCTCACTTGGTACATACAACGTGCAAGGTATGTTTGCTAGAAACTTTGGGTGATGAAGAAGTAGTTTTTCATCCATCTTCAAAGACCTCAGACTCAGTTAATGAAGAAAACTAGTGGAAAGCATTAGGTGTTAGAAGCCAAATGGCTAGTGTGGTCATTATGTGAGAAGGAAGTTCAGAGATGGAGGGCATCATTCCCACGCCAGTGGTCAGGGCAGTCTGTGAGGAAGAGCTGGTCTTGAAGTCTGAAGAGACCCTTCTTACAAGAATGTGTTGCTGAAAACTGCCACCAGGAGAAACAACGGATGAGGGGCAAGCCCATACTAACAGATGGGACAACTTACAGACTTCTTGAAGTCTCGCGATGCACCCTGGCCGTCGTACCTATAAGCAAAGAGGGATTCACCTGCTAACTTATTCGGGAATTGTGAATATGAAATAATATGGAAAAAATTTCTAAGAATTATCATGGAATTATTCTAACAGATAAGACGTCTATGAACAAAGAATTCCACATATGGGCTCTTTAAAAAAGGCCGAAAGTAATATAAAATGAAAAAAGTTCAAAAGCAGGGAAAAATATTGAACATACTTAATTCATTTAATAAAGTGAGTAATCAACTAAGTAAATGAAATAATTAACCTAAATAAAATTAGTAAATAATACGAACCCATCTAATCCATCTGATATGACACTGATACAAAAATCTTACCTATAACACATACAACAAACTATAAAATCCTCTTTTGCATTTATGAAAGTGAATATGAAAAATTCCAAATAAAAAGTATGTAAGTAAATAACAATATAAGTAATATAACACACAGGAAAATAACACACTAAATAAACTAGTAAAGTTAAACAGTATGGTTAAAAAAAAAAAACATTTTGACATAGAAGACTACATTCCTGAATAGAAGAATCCAAGTTTATTAAAATACTATGCCTCTCAGTAAGTCAAAATAAGAAAGACCACATGATCAAATCAATCACATCTGATAAAACTGAGTATCCAGTATTAAAAAAGAAAATCATAGTGAAGAAGGACAAGCAGTATTCTTTCTTAGGATGAAAAAGAGGCTGTATCTTAAGCCAATGACAAATAATCAAGCTTATTAAAATTAGCAGCAATGGGGCGCCTGGGTGGCGCCGTCGGTTAAGCGTCCGACTTCAGCCAGGTCACGATCTCGCGGTCCGTGAGTTCGAACCCCGCGTCAGGCTCTGGGCTGATGGTTCAGAGCCTGGAGCCTGCTTCCGATTCTGTGTCTCCCTCTCTCTCTGCCCCTCCCCCGTTCATGCTCTGTCTCTCTCTGTCCCAAAAATAAATAAACGTTGAAAAAAAATAATTAAAATTAGCAGGAAGTGAGGAGGAAGATACTTACCGATGAAACAGAAATAAGAAGTCAAACCATTTGAAAGAAAGAAACCAAATACTCATAATTTTCAGGATACTTTATTGTCTCTTTGAAATCCCTAGACAATGAACTGGAAAAATATTAGAATAAATAAGTGTTGAATCAAGTGGTAGGTTACAAAGTACAAATACAGTATTCAATTACTATTCTACTATAAATATTTGGAAAACATATTTATATTAAAAGAAGCCCACTTAAAGCAATGCAAGAATATACATATAAATAAATACAGTAAAATGTCCAAAAAGCCTATATTAAAAAATGGAACAATATAAATCAATAAAAACATATTAAAAATTAAACACAAACTGGCAAAGCAGATAAATAGGCTATCTTCCAAAGAACAAATCAAATGCTTAATGAATAGAGGAAAATAAATCCCATTTGGTCAGAAGTCAAAGAGAAGAAAATGAAAATATGAAATACTATTTCCCACCCATCAAATTTGCAAGAGTTTTGAAAATAATAATACTTATTTTTAAAAAGAATGTTGAGAAATGAGTCTTGTGAAATCATTTGTTAAAATAGAAGTGATTTTCTAGAAAGTGATTTGACAGTAGTTACCAAGAATCACGGAGAAGTTTCTACCATTGGTCCTGGTAATTTCACTTGTAAAATACATCCTCAGAAAATTATGAGGAACGTCTGAATAGATTATAAGTCTTTTCATCATCAGTATAATTATGACCGCAAAACATTAGAAGCAATGAAACTGTCCAACAAAAGGGAGGGATCTGGAATAATTATGGTGTATCTGTATGAGGTAACATTTTAAGACCATTACAAATCATGTTTGCATAACAGGATATCTATCTATCTATTATCTATCTATCTATCTATCTATCTATCCAGAGTCTCTCTATTGACAAAAACTGGGAGGAAACATACCATAATACTCAAATTATTTTAATATTTATTTATTTTTGAGACAGAGACAGAGCGTGAGCAGGGGAAGTGCAGAGAGAGAAAGAGAGACACAGAATCTGAGGCAGGCTCCAGGTTCTGAGCTGTCAGCCCTCGAGATCATGACCTGAGTTGAAGTCAGACGCTTAACCGACTGAGCCACCCAGGCGCCCCTTCGTTCTCCACTTTCTATGTCTAAAAATGTGCTTGGAAATCTTGAACATGCTCAATGTTTAATAGACTAAATAAGAGGGCCTTTCTTAGACCCTGAAATTCTTTTAGCTGTGATGCCAGATTGAGACGGATTCTTTCTCCATAAAGATTAGTTGCTATTTTCGTTTTCATCTTGTTAATTGTTGATATTAAAACTAAGTTTCCGTTACGAAAGTTTAAAGGGGAGAGCCACGAAACCACCTTAAATTTCCCTTTTCATTATAAGAAAAAAAAAAAAAAAAAAGAAGTTCATGCCATGAAACCCTTGACATAAGGCTACTCTGATAAGCCTGAAGAAGTGTGAGTCACTACAGAACCATTCTCACAACTCACAACAGAAAACTTCATGGAATTACTATGCTTTTAATCCAAAGAGTTGGGCGTTTGGCATTCCATGGAGCTTCGTGGTGTTATACCAACCAGGGGAGCCACTCATGAAAACACTGTATTGTTGAATTGTGGGTCTCAGCCCTACTAGGTTGATAAGTGGCAGTCCATTTTTATTAAGACCCTTGTTGATTAGAGAAAGGATTAGTGGACTAAAGTGTGTCCGGGAATGTTTGACACATTAACGTAAGTTATATTTTGTGCTAATTTTGTACTGGGGATTCATGACAAGCTGGGTGCTGGAGAAAGGTTGTTCGTTCGTTTGTTTGTTTGTCTGACAGAACTGAGCCGTGTAGCAATTCTTGGAATTCATGCTGAAGGAGAATTACACCCTCCTGCCTCTAAGTGTGCTAGTATGGGACTACCTATGTGTCTATGTAGGTGGGAGATCCATTTGTCGTCGGAAGAACACTAGCTGAGCAAGCAGGGAGCGAACGCTAGCATTTTCCATTCATTTAACAGGTGGGGTCACATTCGAGCAGAGTTGACTGGTCAGAGTCACGGATTGAATGCCAAGCGTTGCTTTGTTTCTTACTGGAGGTCAGCGCTGCATCTGCCCTCCTCCCTCCCTCTCTCTTTCCTCCCTCTATCCTTCCCTCTCTTCACGATACACGGTTTTGTTATATTGTTCTGTGTAGCAGTGAAGGCCTCAGAAGCAATGTTAAAGTCAGGTGGCTTTAGTGTAATTAGTTGGTTTAATTCGAGCAGATCTTGTGTTATTTCACTTTCTGCGTCGACTGGGCCTCCCGAATTTCCTCCCTCCTCCTGGCACCAAGGAGATTTTTCATTATATGGTCCTATACTTTTCATTCCTTCTCTTAAGAAAAAGAGGATTTTTAATCATGTGAGCAACACGTAGTGACACCGTAAGGGTTCATGAAGATTTAATCCAAAATTTTCTGTCTCTCTCTTTCTCTCTCTCTTTCTTGTTTACCTCATACAAGAAACTTGGATCTCAGAACAAACGAAGATGCTATCGTCTTTTTCAGACACTCATTAGAGGAGAAAAGCATCTAAAACTGTTGGCAATCTTGAAATACCACTTTCTGTTCCCTTGACGTTCAGTGGCACACATTGTATTATTGTGCTAATGCTTGCTGCTGTAACAAATAAGCCCAAAATGACATTAAAGGCTCAAATGTGCAAGAAGTTTGATTTTCTTTCAGGTAAAATATGAAATAGGTGTTCCCAGCCGATGGACTGCTCTCTTCCAAATGGTGATTCCAGGGTGCAGATTTCTTCCATCGTCAACATTTGGCTTCTAAAACTGTCATCATTTATCTATGACAAGCTAATGGAAGAGGAAAGAACATGATGAATGGCATATAAGAGATTTTTTTTAGGGCCAGGTCTTAAAGTGAAGCCTGTTACTTATGTTCAAAATCCACTGGCTAGAGCTCAGCCACATGGCCACGCCCAGTGGAAAAGGCAGGTGGGGTGTATAGTCTAGTGCTGTGACAAGGAAAAAGAGGATATAGGCTTAGGGAACAGCTAGCCATTCTATGTTTTCTTAACTGAAAAATTCTACTTTCTTAGAGCACTTTCACTGGTGTTTGGCTTTATGAGCAAATGTATTGGAGCGTGGTAGGGAGATAAGATTCAGCTATTTACAAACATGTGAATCAGAGCACAGCCCCTGTGCAACTCAAGAGTATTTCAGTAAGTAGAAATTTTTTCTTTGCATCCATTTTAAATACAGGGCACCTGGGTGACTCAGTCATTGAAGCCTCCAACTTCAGCTCAGGTCACGATCTCACGGTTCATGAGTTGGAGCCCCGCGTCGGGCTCTATGCTGACAGCTCGGAGCCTGGAGCCTGCTTCGGGTTCTGTGTCTCCCTCTCTCTCTGTCCCTCCCCCGCTCACCCTCTTTCCCTCTCTTTCAAAAAAAAATAAATAAACATTTAAAAAAGTCAAGGGTGAGTTCTGATGATAAACGAGTGGACATCTGGAGATACCTGTTTGGAAACCAACACTCCACAGCCGAAGAGAAGAAGAGGATGTGTGGAGTAGGCAGGGAAGCATCATTGTGGTCGGAAGTTACATGCTGCAGGAGCACTGGAAACTTGGGATGTTGTTCCAGCCATTGTTTTAGCTAGCACCCAGAATGTTGACAACCATTATCACCATAGTTTAGTAATGATGGTGGTCCAGGGGTTAAAACTTGAAAACCTGAGCGAAGTTGCATTTTTCCGTTCCAAAACCTTTATTATTTCCGTCTATCATCTTGCTGCAGTCGGGCAAACTGATTTATAAGTTATAGTCTCTGAGCCTCAATTAATTTCACTTAGAGCATTTTCACACTTGTACAATAAATGTTTGGATTAAGACATTTCTTTTCTTCTGAAATTGAATTGCATGTTAACTGGTTATTGGCTGTCGCTGGTGGTCCACACAATTACAGATAAGAGCATTGATCTGGCAAGAAAACAAATTGGTTTTTAAAAGAGGGCAGTTTGGATTTGACAGCTGCAGATGATTACGTGCCTCTCTAATGGATACTGTGTATTACCATCGGAGGTGTGAAAAATCTGCAGACCCCTTTCCTTGGTTGGCCATTTCTGCCGAGGCTACTTAAATCTGCCTGCCCCGCCCCCCACTTCCGGTGCGCGAGAGCTGAATTCACTGGTAGGGAACCATGCCCCAAATTATCTGAAGAGCTGGTGAGTTACTGATACCTAGATCATACCTTGTGATAGGCATTAGTTTCTAAAAGAAGCCTTCTTGATTAGATCAGGTAGCATGAGAAGCGTTGCTGTTGTTGGTTTTAACTACAAATGCTTGATAGGCAACAGGCATAAACAACCTCAGCCAAGCATGGCAGAATACTTCCCTGAGAGGCTAGACCATCAAGGGTCAGACCCAGAGATTCCCCCCTCATCGAAAGAGCCCAGATTTTGGTCACCCTCGCTAAAGGACAATTAGATGGTTTGCTTAGCAGTTGGTGCACGGTCTTTTAGGGACTTGATCTGAGTTCAAACATTTTGGGGGAGAATGATTTAGGTTTGGCCCCATCCAAGACCTCAGTATAGAGACAGGACTGCCTGCTTCCTTGTCACGAACATCAGCAACTTGACCTCTGTGCTTCTCTATCCCACTCAAGATAGGAGGCTTGTGAATAGCTCAGAACCGCCAATCAAATATCCCAGCTGCCCCCAATAGAAACCATTTTGGGATAGGTTCCTTTGATTTTAAGAGTCGTCTATACAACTCCTCCAGTGTAAGATGATCTCATTGTAAAAAAATCTCTCTGTCCCCAGGGGAGTGATAAGCAATATTCTCTTTAAGAGCTTTAGGTCAAAGTCCAGATTCCCAGCTTTATTCCAGCGCTGGGTACATCTAAAGGAAGATATTATGTTCCAGGGGTCAAGCTTTCAGATCTTACCCCAACGAGAAGATAATAAAAAAGCACTTGTAGGTTGGATTTTATTCATCATTTCTCTAATCACTGAAATTACAGATGAAATAGGCCATTATGTCATCCAGCCTCTCTTGCTAGCTAGCGTGTGTGTATTTTTCTTTTATAACATCCCATAAAAGCATCCAACGCAGGGTTAGATCATAATAATCTCTTGGCCATTTGTGGCAAGTGCAAACTATTCCAAATTAACTGGGTTTTTGCCCGATTCCCATCTGGAAGACTCTTGAAATTGCTCAGTGTGAGCAACCATGTGCTTTGCTTTATCCCCCACATCAGAGTTGCCAACACGGTCAGCTCTGCCTGGAGAGTGGTATAGGACCCATGTCATTATGGGCTCTGCTCGAAGCAACTAGGGTATTTCCCTAGCTGTATTTTTCAAGCAGGAATGTGTGCATTCTCAGGGACGGGGGGGGGGGGGGGGGGGGAGGGGGGGCGGGGGGGAGCTGGAGGCATATTTTTAGAAAGTCAGAAGTTCTTTATGAGAAATGTTCAGTGTTATATTTTCATTCTGATGATTTTACAAACACATGTGAACATATTGTGGAGCATCTGGAAGATCTTCTTTTAACTGAATACTGCCGTGTGTCTCCAGTGCCCCAACTGCATTTGCATTAGGGCAGAGGAGGACCACTTTGTCTCACCAATGAGAAAAGCAGTGAGGTAGAATTCACCTGCACTGGAGTGAGGACCAGAGGAACATCAAAATGTGCTAAGGAGGGGCGCCTGGGTGGCCCAGTCAGTTAAGTGTGGGACTCTTGATTTCAGCTCAGGTTACGATCTCACCGTCCACGAGATGGAGCAAGCGCACGGTGGGGATCTGTGCTGGCAGCATGGAGCCTGCTTGGGATTCTCTCTCTCTCTCTCTCTCTCTCTGCCCCTCCTCTACTCTCTCTCTCTCTCTCTTTCTCTCTCAAAATAAGTAAATAGACTTTAAGAATGTGCTACAGAAATGGTGGTTTTTCAGAATTCCCATCAAGAGCAGCGCTAGGGGGTTGAGGCCCTAGACAGCACATTGACCAAAGTGGACGCAGACCAGAGTCAAAAGCAGGTGCCCCACAGCGCTTGGAACCACATTCATATTGTGAGCAACAATTCATTTTTACCAAACTGTCATATGTCATACTAAATTCATGGTGATAATTTCATTAGTAATTTTTAAATTTCTTTTGCATGCCATTTGTAAATTAACTTTGTATTGCATAGGACTATATGCATAAGGAGTTTATGCCCAGTTTTATGGTTATACATATTTAAGGAACATTAAACTGAAAAGAATTGGAGTCAACATGGATCTCCATGAGAATTTTTTTTCTCTAAAAAGACGTCCAGACATTATTCGAGTTCAAGAAATACTGCTTGACAGGATTACCTTGTGTCTTTCTAGGGGCCTCTATACTCAAGTGTATTTACATCTCCAAGAGTTGTCCACAGAAACCACCTTTTCCTAGATTCAGTGAGTTGTAAAGCCAAACAACTGGACTAGACTGGACCATATTTAAGGAGGAAGAATGGTGATTTGTAAAAAATTTTCCTTGCAGAATGTTCTGGCCACGTCACTAGAGCAAGACCTCCTATGAACCTCTCTGAGCAATTGATCAGATACTGCCTGCTGACCTCCGATGAGAGGAAGTCACACGGCAGCACAGCTTTGGATAACAACTTGTCTTACAGAAAGCGTTCAATAAAATGAAAGAAAGAACAAACCTGGGTCAACAGCAAGAAGCCATTAAGACATGAAATAGACATTAGCAATTGGTTAGTTGATCAAAGAATAATCCGGTAGGATGGAAAACATCCTCCAAAGCAGTCTTTGGAAAGTTCTCTGATGCACAGTCTATTGAGCGGGGTTCCCTAGGGCCTGGTGTATATTAAGCTCCTTCCTTCATGTTATAAAAAACAGAAGAAATCTAGTCCACTGATCCTCTCAGCAGACCCTCGATCGTTCTCTGGTAGAAATCCCCGAAACAACGAGCAGAAAGGTGATCAAGAAAGGAAGTAAGGGATTTGTGAGAGGTCGAGGAAGATGAGGAGGCAAGAGGCTGGGAAAGGTCACAGTATCACCCCTATTGTGTGTTCTCCCTCCTTTTTTAGATCCTTCTTGGTGGTATGATATAAAAACTTGACTGAGATAGGGATGTCAGGAACAGTCATCCCATCCTGGTTTCTCCTTGCTTTCAAAAGTGGCATGGTGGAAAGGAGAATTTCTTTTCGAGAAATGTCTTCTCTTTTCTTCAACTGAGCATGCAGCTCTGGGTGGGAGAGGACATCCACACAGTGAGTCACGGCAGGTGAGTGGGACCCTGGTGGCCCCTGCATGGGGAAGCCACACAGGAGTGGGGCCCCCCTGTCCGACAGGGAGCAGAAGGAGCTTTATCTCCAGCCTGGGAAACATCTTTGGAACAATCCACTTTTTTTTTTTCTTTTTTCTTTTTCTTTTTTCCTCCGGTTTCTCATGTATAAAATAAAGGCAGCGATGCTTTTTACTTTTGGGGTTATTACTGGGCTATGTCTTGCCCTTAAATTATTTCAAGCTTTCAGGAAGAAAAAGTCCTCACGCAGTACCTTCTTCACTCTCCAGTTTATGAATTATTTACATGCTACGTTTCCTGGCTCCCCCCCTTCTCATCATCTACCATTGGGAATATTACTAAATAGGGTTTTCCTCTGATATCTCTTTTATACTCTTCGGAATTTTCTCATAAAAAACACCAGACTTGATGTCTGAAGAAGTGGGGAGTTAAATTCCCTTTTCTCCCACTTGCCATAGGACTTCGTATGCGTGACTTAGCCTCATTGACTGTCAATTTTCTCGTGTACAAATTGGAGCAATGTAAGGAACTTTCAGGATTGTTGAGAGTCATAGGTGTGAAGGTACCAACCACTGGCAGTTAACTGACCAAAATTACTACGCAGGGCCATCAAAGCAAGAAGCCCTATTTAAATTGGCTCTGTGATATCATCTTTGATACCTCCTTGATTCTATGTTTGCTGACTCGCCCTGACTCAGACACGGCTTGGGTGGGAGGCTTGCGTGCCCTCCGCTGGTTAATGTCAGTCCCTCATCCTTTCTGATGGAATCTCTGTCATCTGTGTAATATCAACTCCCCTGTATAGGTAGTACTAAGGCTTATGATGGAGACAAAACTGAGACGCTCTGGGCAGAGTTAATGATTTGTTTCCTTTGCCTCAATAACATCTTAAACCTGCCTTTATTATAACATTTATACGCTGACTCCTAATTATTTGTTTACCTGATCATCTCTCCCATGGGACCATATACTCTTTTTAAAAAAAAATGTTCATTTGATTTTGAGAGAGAGAGAGAGAGAGAGAGAGGGAGACAGAGAATCCCAGGCAGTCTCTGAGCTGTCAACACAGAGCACAATGCGGGGCTCGAACTCATGAACCATGAGACCATGACCTGAGCTAAAATGAAGAGTTGGATGCTTAACCAACTGAGCCACCCAGGCACCTGGACAATGAACTCTTCTAAGGAAATATAGATTATTCCCTTGCAAAGTCCAGAGCCGAGCACAGTGTCCAGTGCAGAGCAGATGTCCAATACTAAACGAAGCATTGCTACTAGAATTTTCTCTTTTCCTCTCTTCCTCATTACCCACAACTACCTGGTCCAGACAAGCAGTTTGGCCATGCCTTCTATTCTGCCTGAGCTCAAATCCCAGCTGCTCCCATGAATCTGATTATCTTCCAAACTTTAATCAACCTCTTACCTAGCCCTGCTCCAGATCCCACATAGAGTACATGCTCTTGATGGTGCGTTCCATTAGTCTGTATGTTCTGCTAGTTGGACAAGTTTTTTTTTTTTTTTTTGGAGAGAGAGAGAGAGAGAGAGAGAGAGAATGCATGAGAGTGTGAGTGGGGGAGGGGCAGAAGTGGGGAGAGAGAGAGAATCCTACGCAGACTCCACGCTCACTTGGAGCCTGATTTGAGGCTCGATCCCATGACCCTGGGATCATGACCTGAGCCCAAATCAAGAAACGGACGCTTAATTGACAGAGCCACCCAGGCGCCCCTGTTTGAAGATTTTTGAGGAAACTGGCTGAGGCGGTACGTGTGTGCAAAAAGGAGGGAAGATAAAAATAAAAGAAAACAAATAGAGTAAGAAAGATAGGCCTAGAGGACAGTGGGAGAGGTTTTAGAGGGAATGTTTGTGCATTTGCTCAACAATAAGAAGGCTAAATGAGATCTATGAAAAGAAAAACTCTATTGGTAAAATTTAGCTCAGTGTATAGACTGGTGTTTTCCAAAGTACATTGCACAGAAATGAAATCTATCGATATTAATAGCTATCAACTGTATTTAAACAATTTATTTATGTTTATTTGTTTTTGAGAGAGAGAGAGAGAGAGCACAAGATGGGGAGGGGCAGAAAGAGGGAGACAGAATCCAAAGCAGGCTCCAGGCTTGGAGCTGTCAGCACAGAGCCTGATGTGGGGCTTGAACCCACAAACCATGAGGTCATGACCTGAATCAAAGTCAGACGCTTCACTAACTGAGCCAACCAGGCACCCCAATAGCTATCAACTTTAAAAAGTGTTCCAAGTTTGGTGCGCCTGGGTGGCTCAGTCATTAAGAATCTGGTTTTGGCTCAAGTCGTGATCTCACGGTTCATGAGTTCGAGTCCTGCATCAGATGGGCTCAAGCCCCGTTTCAGGTGAACACAAGCCCCACTTGGGGTAAAACACAAACCCCGCTTCTTTCCCTCCCTTTGCCCCTCCTGGAATTCTCATTCTCTCTCTGCCCCCTTGCTCACTTGCGCCCTCTCTCTCTCTCTCAAAAACAAAACAAAACAAAAAAAAAACAAAAACAAAAAAAAGTGTTCCAAACTAAAATAAGTTTGTGAGGCCACATGTTATCCGAGGTTCAACAAGTTTCCTTACCCTAGAACACCTAATAACCTTTTATATGGCAATGTCGCTTAGACATCTTCAAGGAAGAATAATCATACTGCTTCGAAAAGTTTTTGATCACCCCCAGTTGGAGAATTCCAGAGGCTTAAGTGTTCCTTGGAACCCATTTTGAGGAATGCTGCCGTAGAGATATGTATTTGAATTTTATCAAGGCATTTGACAACTGGTTCCATGGCAATATGGAGTAACATGGACCCAATGACAATGTAACGAGGTAGATTCTTGCCTGATTAAACCACTCTTCCTTCAAAGGGTTTCATTAATAGAAGTTTGGCAAGCCGAGCACATTGTTTCCACACTTTGGTGCCCCTATCCTTGTCAACCCATTCACAAACACAAAATTTTACCCTTTGTTTCAAAAGGCAAATGCTGAAAATAGAGGCTCATATGAAAAACAATAGTCTGTAATGTTCAAGGATTTTAGTTGTTCCCAGAGTCATCACGAATTAACGTACAAGGTAGTTCCCAAAACATACCCCTAATGAAAAACTACATTGATAGTTATTTAGTGTTATCAGATCACGTCAGGGGAGATACAATCCAACTGTCATTTGCCCTACCAGATCCCACAGGTTAGTGGATACATTAATAAATGTTTCTGTGGGAGAAGAGCAAAAATGGTGATGGGTCTGGAAGCCACATACTAGAATAAAAAACCAGAGATATTGAGAATGTTCACCCCGAAGAAGAAAAAGTTTCAAGTATATACATATACCTTAGCGTACCTTAAAGATAAAGTATATTTTTTAAATATTTGAAGAGTTGCATGAAGACAGGGCAGTGTTATTGGCTGAATTGTGTCCTTCCTGCCGAACTCATGTGTTGAAGTCCTAACTCCCAATACTTCAGAATGTGACTGTATTTGGAAATAAGGTCTTTAAAGAAGTAATTACGCTAATATGATGCCATCAGGGGAGGCCTTAATCCAACATGATTGATGTCGTTATAAGACGAGGAGATTAAGACATAGACATACACAGAGGGAAGAAAGACCTAGGAAGACACAGGGTACCTACAAGCCCACGAGAGAGGCCTCAGAAGAAACAACCCCACTGACACCATGATCTTGGACTCCTGTTTTCCACAATTGCGAGAAAATAAATATTTGTTGTTTAAGCCTCCCAATCTACGGCAGTTTGTTATGGCAACCCTAGCAAAGTAATACAAGGAGGGTACCAAGCCCACTAGATGGTAGACTTCTTGAGAAGGAAGCTTGTCCTACATGTCTTTGCATGTAATCGTGTCACCTAACATGGAGTCAACAATACAAAAAAGTTACTCAATGGATTCTTGGTGTATAAAGGGGCAGATTTACTCTCTGGGTTAGCAGAAAGAAGAACTAAGAGCAATGAGTGGGGTGGCTAATGGGAATAACTGTGGTTCAGTTACGGAGTGGGTTCTTTGACAAGGCAGTAAGCTCTCTAGTCATTGGAAGTGTTCATGTAGACACTGACGGATGACCTGTGAGGGCTATTGCAGAAGAGACACCTGAACCGGGTAACAGGGGTCCTAGAAGATCCTGAAAGTCTTTTCTGTGGAAAGGATTTGGACGTGGCAAAGAGCTTACTAAACACCCAGATCATTATCCAGGCCTGATCCTCTTCCAGTAGCACCCAGGGATGGCCAAAGCCTACGATGCCCATCTGTTACAGTCTTGACCTTCCGGAGGCCAGGGGGACTTCTATATTACTACTGATGTATGGCTTTTTAAAAAAAAAATTTTTTTTCCCACGTTTATTTATTTTTGGGACAGAGAGAGACAGAGCATGAATGGGAGAGGGGCAGAGAGAGAGGGAGACACAGAATCGGAAACAGGCTCCAGGCTCTGAGCCATCAGCCCAGAGCCCGACGCGGGGCTCGAACTCACGGACCGCGAGATCGTGACCTGGCTGAAGTCGGACGCTTAACCGACTGCGCCACCCAGGCGCCCCTGATGTATGGCTTTTTAAGCGTCCTTGTGTGTAGTGTGTGAGCAAATCTATTCATGTAGGTCCAACGTTTCAAAAGGAAAAGGAAATGGACAGCTATGAGCACACTTGATGGCATGACCTTGATATGGCAGCAGTAACATCTATTTGGAATAAAATCGTCCAACCCGTGAACTTGGGGGTGGTTGGCCTGAATACTGCCAGAGGGCATCTAAAAGGCACAGAGCATTGGCTCAAGCTTTCCTGTTTATCACTCTTATAGGCGGGATGGATGTTCCTGCTCTACATTCTTTGGCGGATCTAGCCTCGAATATGGATAAAATAGATGATTGCTTATCAGATGAGACTGGAGAAGAAGTGAAAATGGTTCCTCTTGCCTCTAAATATCTTCTTTGCCTAATCTGCCAGGAGCGTCATCAGAAATGACCTTTTACAAAAGGTATTGTCTCTATTAGAATGTAATCCTTTTATATGTACCATCTTTTTCTGTGTGCTATGCTCTTTCACATGCCACCCGTGATCCTCCAGCCATCCGTGGCTTCTATTTCTGTGGATACATCATGCTTTTGGTGTGCATAGAGCCTTCACACGCTCTTTTCCCTCTTGGCTAATGGACCGTTCCAAGCACCCATACATCTCTTGCATAGCAATTATTACATCTGTTGAGAAACCGTTCTTCGTGTAGGCTTAAAGTTCTGTGAGAGTGGGAACCAACTCTACTCTGCTATTTATTCTACCTCAAAACACTAACTGAATGGGCACCAGCTGAAGATTTATTGAATAAATGAATGAGTGCCGATGGTCTTTGCTTCAACCTTATGATGAGACAGGTATCGTTGTTTTTACTTTGCCAACGAGTTCATTAAACTCAAGTGGTTTACCCCAAATTCACAGGCTGGGCCCTCAAAATGTCTCCTGATTCCAAATGTTTAGCTCTTTCCCCTCTGGATCACAGCTGTCTCTACTGGTAACATGAACCTGTGCTCTTTGGGACATTAATAATCTTGATGTGGACCTTCTGGATAGGCTCACCCCCTTCTAACTTGGGATGCCTGTGCACACTGCTAAATTCCTTCTTCAGGAGATACTATAATGCAGGGTGGGATGGTTTCCTGAGAGTTCTCAACACAAACCTACTTGCAGTCGAGACCAATGCCAAGTTTGTTCGGCGAGACCACAGGTGTGTAGGGGGTGGTCATTGCCTTCCTCGTGGATTTGGATGTGCTGTCTGCATAGATGCTGCCTGCTGCATACTTAGGCCAATTAGAAATTAAAGCTTGGAAGTTAAGGATATATATGTAGGTGTGGGGATTCAGGAATGAGGAAGAGAGTGGGAGAAGAGGAGAGATAAGGTGGCACGGATCATGGGCAAAAGAGTATGACAATCTGCCTAGGCCATGTGGCTGACAACCCGGCTGATGCTTGTTTTGACTTTGCTCTAACTGTACAACCGGTGCATGCAGATGACTTTACATCTCATAGCAAAATGTGCGACAGCAACGTGCTAAGCAAATGCAAACAAAAATATGCTTCCCCCACTCCAAACAAATCTCTCACACGTCGCGACGATGCCATGGCATGGCGAGAGACGGGAGACAGGGACGACCAGGAACCAGATTTGCTCATTGTGGAAACTACTCTCCAGGACCAGTAGACACGCACTGGCACATCAGTGTCAGCCATACCGGATTACTTGCTGTGATGTGGACACCGCGTGCACTTTGATTTCGCTCATCCGTGGAAGCATGGAAGCATCACCCATCCAATTCTTTCAACGTTCGTTGTGCACCTGCTGTGATCCAGGCATGGCAGAGACAAGCCACATGCACATCCTGTCTTTTAGGAGCTCCTAGCTGCTCTGCTTTGCCAGAGACACCGTGACATGCCCCTCAGCCTGGGATGTACTTGACTCTACTGTCTCCCTACGGAAATCCTGCCCGTTCCTTAAGGGCCAGCTTGGGAGCGTTTCCTTTCTCATCTTTCCCATTCCCCACCACGGTGAGAGGTAATCCTTGTCTCCAGTGCTCCTACAGCTCCGTGCTTGTCCTCCGAAGTGGCACAGGAGGGATGCAAAGCAAGTGCCTTCGGCCGCCATATCTCTCCTGCCTTGATTTTTCCCACCTCCCCACAGCTTAGAGAACCTGCTCTTCCCTCATCATGGGAAAATTCTAACCGGAGAAAGTGTGTTGGTGGCCTAAACCTCATGAAAGGGAGTCTCACCATTAAGTTTGTATTTTTGTTTTCTTTTTCTTTTTGCACTGAAAATCTCTTTGGGTTCGAATACAGCTGCAGGGCTCCCGTGTGCCTTTCTCAGAACTTATTACTGAACTAGAATAGGGACAAAGAATTGTGCTACATTCTCCTCCAGGGTAGTGTTTAATACGGTGGCGAAGAGCATGGGATTCGAAGTCCAGATATGGCTGGCTCCAAATCCTGGCCCTGCCGTTCACTAACCGTGTTGCTCTGTATTTAATGTATTTGTGCCTGGGTTTTCCCATCTTTCAAATGGGTATAATAATAGAACATCTTTTATGAGGTTGGTGTGAGGATGAAATATGTTAATCCACGGAATGACTTGGAACATTGGACGGCACTTACTACGTGGTCAAGAGAGGCTGGTTATTAGTTGTTATTCTCCAGACGAAATAATTCCTCCCTGGAGCCTACTGTGGCATTGTATTGTGACAGTACTTTCATATCAGATTTATCTGAATCCTTTGAGGCTCAATTTCACAAAAACCTACTGCTGGAGACAGGTACTTGGAGACCTCCTAGCATTTTTGAAAAGTAAGTCATTTGAAGTTAAAACCCAGAATTTGAGTTTCGCTATTTTTACCACCGTTGGATATCTTACCCGGAAGATGGTACTCAACTTCCCTGATTGTCTATTGCCTCAACCTGAAAAGGAGAGGCGATCATGCGCCCCTCACGGGGTTGCTGTGATGCCCACGTGAACGTGGTGAGATCTGAGTTCAATAAACAACATGGAAGTATCTAGCACCCTGTATGACAGTCGTAACAAGTGTTTGCTCTATTCTATTTTTTTTTCTTTAAAAAAGGCCTTCAGGGGCACCTGGGTGGCTCAGTCGGTTAAGTGTCCGACTTCAGCTCAGGTCATGGTCTCGCGGTCCGTGAGTTCGAGCCCCGCGTCGGGCTCTGCACTGACAGCTCGGAGCCTGGAGCCCGCTTCGGATTCTGTGACTCCCTCTCTCTCTGACCCTCCCCTGTTCATGCTCTGTCTCTCTCTGTCTCAAAAAATAAATAAACATTAAAAAAAATAAAATAAAAGTCGACTCTAAAAAAAAAAAAGGCCTTCATGGCCATTGAATCTGAACCACTTCGATGGTGGGATGAGCCCTGAGCACTTCGATGGTGGCTTTCAGTGTGCCAGGTGTGGTTATACACACACACACACACACACACACACACACACACATCTAGATCTAGACATGGAATCACTTAATCCTCACTGTAGCCCTATTGGGTATTACTATCATGATCCCTTTTCTAAGAGAAGTTTCTCAGGCTGGGGCCACTGCTTTGGGTCTGCTCCTCACTCTTTGCACCTCTATTCTGGTAGCAGCTCCATTTTCCCTGAAGACTGAGTCTTTTCCCCAAAGCCCAGCTGGGGGCAGGCCTCTGCCGTTGCCTTCCTCGCAACAGCATTCTTTTCTCCCCGGTGGACCCTGCGTATTGGGCTCTTGTGTTGAATGGGCTAATCTCAGGATCCCATTCTTTGTCCTCCCCTCCTGCCAAGTGGCCAGAGGGCTGGGTCTCCAGAGCTAAGAATTGTTTAAACCATGCTCTTTGACTATAGTGTCTTAGGTGGTCTGACTATCTTCTGTAAAGTCTGCCCCTACTACCAGATTAATCCCCTTCCTGTGTTTTCTGGCCTAAAAAACATGGCTTCTTCCCGATGTGGTCCCTCCTAGCCTTTGGGGCTTATGTTGCTTGCTGGGTTCACAGTCAATTGCAAGCCGGGGCCGGGGCCGGGGGGGGGGGGGGTGCGCGGTGGCTGAATAAATGTCTGCATTATCTCGTTCAGGGGCTGGGGTTCTATTTTGTGCATTAGTGAACCAGAAGTGACCAAAGTCATCTGCAGGGCCGTAGCTCATGAATAAAAGTATTCAGAAGATATTCATGTAAAGGAGAGGTGCGTTATGCTTGGCGAGCAAGTGACCGTGGAAATAGTGAGTGCAGGAAATAATTGAGCTTTGCATCTGGGCCTTCGGGAGGCTTTGAATTGGATTGCCCTGCAGGTGGGAAACTTGGGAGCATCATGCTCTGACACCACCTCTTGACTAATGAACATGGATTGTCAGGCGACAGAGGGAACCCTGATCAACTGACATTGACTCTTGGTACAGAACCACTGTGGAAACCATCCAGGAGAGACAGCTAGTGTGCCTTATGGTGAAGCTTTTTCTCATTGCCTTTGGAGAACGAAATGCACACTTCTGTTTTAGGGCGGTTGATCTGAGTGAAAACCAATACGAGGGAGAGATGGGGTTACTTCCTAAATGGAGTAAAAGGTGAGCGAGGGTGAGCGACATGGACAAAATGGCGGCAGGTGAGAAGTAACAAGTGTGCTTGTCTCCAGCATCCAGCTAAGCAGTCATTTGCCAAGACTCTCACCTTTGACCCGTTTAGAGGCCCTCTCACTGGGTCAGAGCAAAGAGCAGCCTCCTGACCATTCATTCCATGTCTCTTAGCTGACCGAGGGAGGCCAATTAGGTGCAATTGTGACGGACGCGGGAGGGAAAGTTTCCTCTATTCCACTGACCCTTCGGGTGACTCCATCTGTCTTAGAGGCCATAGGGGTGGAAGGTGGGGGGCTATTCTCCACCTCATCGGTCCACAGGCAGCCCTGGGTGCAGTGACTGGTTCGGTCGTTAGCCTCGCATCCTCACGTCCCTCAGATCTAATGCCCTCGTGTCTCCCCCCAATACAGAAAATTACCGTTTGCCATTTCAGAAGCTGGATGTTTAGGGGTGGGAGGAAGAAAGATAACATAGAAATACTAGCTGTGGGTTCAATGTGCGTTTTGTTTGAGAAGTAGCACTTACGTGGGTAAAGGGTGGCAAATGTCAGTCCCACTTGCAACACCCACTTCCCACTGTCTGCTTTTTTCTCACCGTGGGATACAATGAATGAATTCATCAGAGGCGTTTCAGAGAAAGGCTGAAGACTAACGAATCACGGTTCCTCCGGCACTCACAACTAGTTTAAAATCTAACAAGCTTGCTCAATGTGAGGGCTCCCAAAGTACCCTAAGATGTATTCATCAACTACCAGGGATTAAAATCAATGTGCTTTGGGTACACGCGAACACGCACGCGTGCACACACACACACACACACACACACACACACACGCTGGCAGCTGCCTTTGCAAACAGGGCTTTGGGAGACGTATATAATCGCATCCCTTCCCTCTACGTCCAGGAACTTCAATCTGCTACTGTGCCACATCAGGTATGAAACGAAAGACAAATGACAAGGCATCTAAACAGAAGAAGGGAGCTTGAGTAACTGTAGTTTTTATGGTAGGGAGAGTCCCAGAGAGAAAAGAAGCATTGTATCTCGGATTAACAGAACGGCAGGATTTCATTAATGACAGCCCAGCTTTTTAGCAAAAGGAAGATAGTTAGGGCAGTAAAAGAGAACATGACTAGAATGTGCTCTGCTAATTGGAAATGTATATTATCTTGGGGCGATGTGTGTGCGGGGGTGGAGGGGCTGGGGTGGAGGAGGAGAGAAACACGGAACAAGAAACTGGCAGGGGAGAAGTGGGCCTAGGGCACCCCAGGTTGGGCTGAACCAATGGGGCAGTTAAAGGGCCCTTTCTTGTAGACAGGAACGCTGGTACCCACAGCCCTCCCTCCCCCATTCCCTTTTAATTCAGTGGCTTCGAAGGGGCTTCTTTGATGGCGGCTTTGAAGTTGGTGGCTTTGAGATTACTCTTCCTCTGTGACCTTGACCACCAGCCATGAGGTTAGGGGGGGAAGGGGAGGGGAGGAGGAAGGCGCTGGAGTTGGAAAAAGGAAAGGAAGGAGTGGGGAGGGGAAGGGAAGGCCGCCCTAAGACATTTCTGCAGCATTCCATGACTTTTCTGATCACTCTGCAAACTTGAAATATGATTGCAGCCTTTGCACCAGGAAGGAAAGAAACCATTTAAATGAAAAATTAGCTGCCTTAGCAGGTCAAGCACATAGTTACATTAATGTCGTGTAGAACAATAAATCAACTTCGATCTCCAATTGAAAAAATGCTAATTTAGCTCAGCGATTCACTGATTGTACTTTCCTCTGATAGAAATCTTTTCTTTTATTTAATGCGAAGCCGTGATTTGACAGCCTCCTCTAATGGTGCTCACAGACTCTCAGCGTTTCAGTGGAATGCTGATCATGGTTTTAATATTCCATGCAGCTCTGCCCCCTCTGATTTCACGCTCACACATTAACGAGAGCTGACACTGGAGATTAGACGCAGACAGCTGGAATGCCAGGTCTTTGTTGAAGCATGGACAGGAGCCAATGTCGTTCAACCACAGCCAAGAGGGACCTGGGAAAGTCTTCTTAAGAAGGAGGGGAAGGCGGGGTGGGGGGCTTGAGGGAGGGCGGGAGAGGGGGATGGGGGCAGAAAGAAAGCCAAGGTAGTTTCTGAAGGGCATAGGAAAAGAGATATTTGCAGAGAGCCCTTTTGTCTCTGAAATCCACGTTCGGATCAATTCTGATTTATTTAGAGGAAGTGGATCGTTACAGGGAAATCCCAAATCGGTTGCAGTATTTTTCTGTAAACTCTGAAAATACAAGTGTGGTGCCCGGAAGTGGAAATGGCTCCCTGCTTTCGGCTGCTCCCTAGCCTGTCTAAGACACAATGGTGATTAGGAGCTGGCAGAAACGTGCTTACATAAGGAAATGTGTTCTCCTCTCTGCCTTAAAAAAATCACTTACTTCCAGGTGAATAGATGGGGGAAATAAAACTAGATTTATGAGCTAGGGCTGCCTGCTCAACTAGTGACTACCCAGGCAAGAAAGGAAGTCTTGTAGCCTAACTGCCTTGATCTTAATAAATTGTTTCCTGATACCAGAAATCAAATAAAGATCCATAGTCTCATCTAAACCATGAAGCAACTTGCGCTCGGATGGCGCCCATATTGCAAAGGGTGCTGCCTGAAGCAGTGGCACAACTTTCTCAAAAAGAAAATGACAGATGATCAAGGTTGCAAAGCCGGCATATTAATACTATGTCAAAAAAAAAAAAAAGCTGTTTCTGCTCCCGGGGGAAACCAATTGAGTAGAAATAACAAATGTCCTTCCTGCTAACTGTATCATTAATAATAATTGTACTTTGCATTTTTATGGGATACCAGGATTCTAGAGCCCTTTATAAATATTCATAGGGGAAGGCTGGAGAGGAGAGGTGAATGTACCCATTTCTGAGGCATGGGTGGAGTGACTGAGGCCCAGGACCCTGCAGGGGCTCACTTGGACGGAAGTAGACGACAAATCGCAAAGCCACATGCTACAGCTGCCTGAGGCCCTCCAGGCACTTTCTCTGACTCCCACTGCTCTGTCCTATGAGCATGGCTTTCTTCGGGAGATTAGATGAACTGAACTGTCTTGTATCCTTTTGGCCTTTTGTTCTTATTTGTCCTTGTTCTTGGCCTTGGTTGGACCACTGTCACTGACATAGGTCTATAAACTCAGCGAGTATTTATTGAGCCCTGAACTAGGCAATGTTTTGATTAAAAAGGAATATGAGTTAGGATGGATATTTATCTATATCCTATGCACACACACACACACACACACACACACACTGACATATGATATATATTACATTTATCACTGATACTTTAATAAAAATGCTGGGATCATATCATAGTGGTTAAGAGCACCGCTTCTAACAGCATATATCAGAGTGATGAAGAACAAGTCAGACAAATCTGTACATGAATCTATTCTTTTACTGGCTCTGTGGCCGTTAGCAAGTTACTTCTCTCTACACCTCAATTTTCTTGTCTGTAAAATGGGAGTGAAAATGAAATAACCCTTAGCACAGCACCTGACCCGTAGGACGCATTCAATGAAAGCTATTATTCTTGCTGTTATTTTCATACAGCCATTGGGACGATTCAATGAGAATACACACACACACACACACACACACACACAGGCGTGCACACACACGGACATACTTGCATGGTTACAGTAAACACTAAGTGCTGGTGAGTGTTCCGTAGTGCATTAGAATACATAATCTTAAAGCACTCCTACTGCCTTCAGAGTCCCCTCTTTGATTGATTTACGCTTATTTCCAACCTAACGCAAAAGTGCTCGATGCTGGCTGTCGTACGTAAGTGACGAATCGTGAAATTTTACTCCGGAAACTGATACTACACTATACATTAACTAACTTGAACTTAAAATAAATAAATAAATAAACAAACAAACAAATAAAATAAAATAAAATGTGCTCAAAGCATGTTTGGAACTCTTCTTTAGAGTTATGTGTGGACTCTATTGGCACCCTCTCGCGAGTATCTTCAAACGTGGCACATTTTCATCCTCAGAGGGAGGATTTGTTGTTGGAAGCTACTAAAACTTGCCCCGAAGTTATGTCCAATGACGATGGGGGCAATCAAGCCGAGGAAATGTTGTTTTGGAAATAATGTGCCTGTAAAGAAATTAGACTGGTTTTCGCTTATGGCATATAAACTGATTCTGACCACAATTCTGAAAAAGACCCGTTGAGCAAATGCAGCTGTTTTTGGCATCTACACAGAGCCTCCCAAGGAGAGCACTTTAGAAGGGATCATAGCTTCTGATTTCTGATTTGTGGAGGAAAAAATTGAAACTCCTTTCTTTCATGGTCACTGTTGCAGACTGGCCTTCCCTGCCATGGCCTATAGTCCCCCCCAGAAGGGAAGGGTGTGCCCATGAGTGCTTCAGATCATCCAAAAACTAAAGTTCACTTCTCTTGACTTTGCCCTCTTGGCTTGTGGACAGTGTTAGTGCAGGGTCAATTTGCTCATTTATTTAGAATTGCCGAAGCATTCACTGGGCTTCTAATAGGTACTAAAGATTAAAGTTTACTAAGTTATGATCTCTACCCTCAGGGGCCTCACAGTCTAACAGGGAAGGCAAGGTAGAGAGTTGAGTGCTATGGTAGAGGGACATGTCAGGTGTAGGCAGATCCTGGAGGGCCCAATATACATCATGCTCTAGTGTGTGGACATTATGTTAGAGGTGATACGAAGCCATTGACTGTGAAAGCTGAGAAATAATGTGCTTTAATCTGCTTTTCCCTTTTCTTCCATCTACCCCTATGCCTGACCTCCATGTTTTCAGAACTGACCAAATCTTAGACTCCCTATCTGAGCCCTGAACGTGGCTGAGGCCCTTTTCTTGATCTCTTGTTCTTTTTCTTGATCTCTCTCCCTTATTAGGGAGCAATTTGGCAGAGAGAGAGAGGAGACCTTTCCAGTGTCCTCCCTCCAGGAAGATTTAGGGGGTGTGATTTATTATAACTTCAATTATAAAAGGTTTGGGTTTGGCTTAAAAGGTTTTTTTTTGTTTTTTGTTTTTTTTAAACTTACAATGTCTGAGTCTGTTCCAAGGGATGTAAACCATGGCAGACTTCCAGTGGCCCCAGGTAGCATCCCCCATAGTCACATTACTTACAATTGGTAATAAATGGCTTTGACCAAAGGGGAGAGTAGATTAGCTGAATAGAATACTTAAGAACCTAAAGATGTGAGAGAGTGTGGTTAGATTGCATTGATCATATAGGTACAATATTGCACGTATAGAATATGCTAGAAAACAAGAAGCCTGGGGTGGTTTGATTTATACCACATTGCTTTGCCTCTGTGATGTTGGAGGCAAGAGTACCATTTGTGCCAACACACTGTCATTGAAAGAGATCCATTTGTTCAGCGTGCACGGAAAATTATCCAGACTTTGTGCATTCACTCAGGGTCACAGCACCTAGAAGCATGGAAATAAGATGTAGGAGGCTGCAATCGTCTCCCTGGATATGAATTGTCTAGCGACTCTGGAGTATTGTAACCATTCTGAATGGCCATGATAACAACACCTCTCTGAAGACTGATTCTCAGCCTCACTATCGTACTGCACAGAGGTTTCAGGTGGGTTACGAGCATAGCATTTGTGGCTAAATGGCTCAGATTTGCACGCAATTTAATTGGGCAAAAATTAGGGAAGTTGGTTCTGTAACGTCACCCTCATTCATCAACTCCTTTCTAGTACGTTTGTATGTTTTTTTAAATGTTTATTTATTTTTGAAAGAGAGAGAGAGATTGAGAGACAGAGCAGGAGTGGGGGAGGAGCAGGGAGAGAGGGAGACACAGAATCCGAAGCAGCCTCCAGGCTCTGAGCTGTCGGCACAGAGCCTGACGTAGGCTTCGAACCCATGAACCGTGAGATCATGATCTGAACCGAAGTCAAACGCTTAAACGACTGAGCCACCCAGGCCCCCTCCAGGATGTTTTCTTGAGTGGGAGAGAAAGGAGTGGCTACAGGGAATTAGGGAATGTCTGAAGAGCACGCAGAGAGTGTGCTGTATATGGTAATTTATGTTAATGTCACGTGTGTCCCCCACGAAAAAAAATGTTCAGAGCAAGTATGCTAGACAATGACCTTCAGTATAAACACAGGCGTGTCATGTATGCAATTCAAATGGAGTTTAGTTATTGTGAGATGAGAAAAGATGACATACGATATAGTCTTTCAGAAACCGAATTACACGATATATCCCTTGAGCCTGGCATCTGCTGTAGGATCCAAGAGAACAGGTTGGATGCAAAGCAGTCTACTTATTTGTCCCATTATTATTGAATCTTAGTTGCTTTTATTAGGTCTATAGATATTCCAATTCCTTCATTTTTTCTCTGAGCAGTTCCTGGGATTGATTATTAAGGGCTATAATAGAAATCATGGAGGTCAGGGGTAATGCGAATCAAAATTTGTTGAACACCTACTGCATGTTGGTTATAAATATTATATATATGTACATATTATATACATATGATATAATACATATTGGTAAGTTATATATATAATATATAATAATATAATATAATATATATTAATATATAATATATATTATTATATTATAATATATATTATATAATAATATATAATATATAAACAATATATTATATATAATTATTAATATATATTAATATAATATATTAATATATATTAATATATAATATATAGTGTATATAATAATATACAATATACTTAATATATTAATATATATTATATATATATATATATATATTCCTTCTGTTGTCCCCATCTCTGATCTTAGTGTCAAGAGAGCTGAATCCAAATCCCATGCTTCCCCTCTTGCTCATGGTGTGGTTCTTGCAAGTTCATTTCACCTGAGTCTCACTTTTGTCAATTTTTTTTGACAGAGACAACTGTGTGTTGGAATTATGGTGCAGAGTCAATGAAATCATGCAATCAAAGTCTTTGGACCAATGTCTGATGTATACGGCAGATACTCAATAAATCCTGGGTACATATACATTATATATACGTGTATATAATGTATGTTTAATCCTCACAATAATTCTACAAGGGTTTGTCCCCATTGTGCAAATGGAGGATTCTAAGACACAAAAAAACTTAAATAATTGCCCCCATAACATTAAACCTTGGGAGTAATTTGAATCCAGATCTTTTTGAATCTCCAAACCCTTGCTTCTTTCCTGACTGTGTGCCTTTTATGGGCTTGCCAGGCAAGGTAAGGTAGGAGGCATAAGTTCTCAGTGGTGCTCCAGGAGGATATAAGGGCAGGATTGGGTCCAGTCTAAAATGTGAAGTCTGGGGACCAATTTAAATAATCAGGACCAAGTAGGGCTCATCCATGATAACGTCTAATGGTACGCAGAGGCCAAACCATGTGAAATTGCCAATACTTGACCATTTTTCATCTATGAAGATGGAAACTTTATATGATTCAATTTCATAAAAGTAGGACAGGGGTGCCTGGGTGGCTCAGTCAGTTAAGCGTCTGACTTTGGCTAAGGTCATGATCTCACAGTTCGTGGGTTTGAGCCCCGTGAAGAGCCTACCTGGGATTCTCTCTCCCTCTCTCTCTCTGCTCCTCCCCTGCTCATGTGCATGCTGACATGTGCTCTCTCTCTCTCTCTCACAATAAATAAACTTAAAAAAAAATAGGATAATCAGTGCTAAGCACACTTCATATGTTTTTCTCACACATGAGATTAAAATAAAAAAATGTGGCTATTGAAATGGAAATAGAAGGGTCACTTTGATCCGGAAAGTGTGGCACCTACAAAGACAAGCTTCACATGATGAAAAGAAGAAGAGAGACGACTTCTAGCCCTCTAATGCCATCCCAGGCTCTGGAATATGAGGCACTGTCCCTCTGCAAAAACTAGAATCTAAAATCACCTGCCTGCATCCCTCTAGGCCCTGAGGAAGGCTAGTTACCTACTGTTATGGTTGAGTTGTGTCCCCCTAAAAAACATGTGTTGAAGTCCTCCTAACCCTTGATACTTCAGAATGTGACCTTATTTGGCAATAGGGCCATTGCAAATGTAATTAGTTAAGATGAATTCACGCTGGAGTGGAGTGGCCCCTTTGTCCAATATGACCAATGTTCTTGCAAAGAGAAGAGATACATGGGGAGGAGAATGCCATGTGGCAAAGGCAGCAGAGACTGGAAAGAGGCACCTGCAAGCCAAGGGTTGTTGACAAACACCAGGAGCGAGGAGAGGCAAGGAAAGAAGGAGCCTCCCCTAGAAGTTTCAGAGGGAGTACTGTCCTGCTGGCACCTTGATTGCAGATTTCTAGCGTCTAGAACTGGGAGACAAGAAATCTCTGTTGTTTTAGGCCCCGGGAAACCCACCTTTCGGCCTCTCTATTGACGCCCTTCTTCTGCTCTCAGTCACGATGATTAAGAAAATAAAATTGAAATAAAATTGTTAGCTGCGCCTGGGTGGCTCAGCCCGTTGCGGGGCTGACTTCAGCTCAGGTCACGATCTCAGGCTCCTGAGTTCAAGCCCCGCCCCTGGGTTCTGTGCTGGCAGCTCGGAGCCTGGAGCCTGCTTCGGATTCTGTGTCTCCCTGTCTCTCTGCCCCTCCCCTGCTCACATTCTGTCTCTCTCTGTCTCTCAAAAATAAATACGCATTAAACATTTTTTAAAAAAGAAAATAAAATTGTTGCATAAAAAGGCAAATTCTAGATTTCAGACTGACTCATTTCTAGAGTGGTCTGAAGAGCTTCATTTTTTTCTGAACCTTTAGTTTGGGAGCTACAGATGCAGACTGGTCTCTTCTTAGCAGGAGTTTTCATGCAATTTATGACCTACATGTTAGATTTCCTCTGAGCCTAAGTCACGGCATAATGAATTTTGGACAAATGGGCTGCCTTCCTGGTGACCACCAAGGTAAGGGATGTCGATGAGGTCTTCCCTGGCAGCTGTGATGGGCCCTCCCACCATCAGCAATTAATTTGAGTTATGTTAAATCGTCAGTGTTATGGGGGAGGCACAATATTTTATGCTATTATCACCATTGGTAACTAATCCGGGATTCATTTATCAGGTTAGTCGATCATTAGCGGGACCCAGACACGAGCCGGCCACAAATAAATTCACCCAGGATTTATTGAGTATCTGCCATATACATCAGACATTGGTCCAAAGACTTTGATTGCATGATTTCATTGACTCTGCACCATAATTCCAACACACAGTTGTCTCTGTCAAAAAATGACAAAAGTGAGACTCAGAAAGGTGAAATGAACTTGCAAGAGTCACATTATGAGCAAGAGGGGAAACTTGAGCTTCGGATCCAGTTCTCCTGACACTAAGATCAGAGATGGGGACGACAGGGGGAACGGCTCCCGTGAGGTGCCACACTGGGAGGGTTTGGGAAAATGCAGGACCACCGAGAATAGCAGGGAGCAGGAATTCGTACTCAAAAACTGTCAGGGCAAGAGATAACAAGTGTGGCCAGGACGTGGACGAAAAGGAACCTTCGTGCACCAGTGGCGGGAATGTAAATTGGTGCAGCCACTGTGGAAAACAGTGTGGAATTTTCTCAAAATTGCAAATAGAATGACCATGTGATCAGTAATTCCAGTACTGGGTATTTACCCAGAAAAAAAAAACCCCAAAAATACGAATTTGAAAAGATCCATACAGACCTATTTTTATTGCAGCATGATTTACAATAGCCAAGATGGGGAAGCAAGCCCAACCGTCCATCGATAGATGAACGGGTAAAGCAGATGTGATACACACACAATGGAATATTATTCAGTCATAAGGAAGAATGAGATCGTGCCCTTCGTGACAACATGGATGAACCCAAAGGGTGTTATGCCAAGTAACAGAAGTCAGACAGAGAAAGACGAATGTATTTCACTTCTGTGTGGAATCTAAACAACAAAGCAAGTGAACAAGCCAACAAACCAGAAACAGACCATAAGTACAGAGAACAGACACATTTGCCAGAGGGGGAGAGGGTGGGGGGGGGGATGGGCAAAATGGGGTAATGGGAGAGGGCAATCCAGGCTTCCGGTAATGGAATGCATACGTCACGGGGACGAAAAGCACGGCACAGGGAATACAGTCAATGGTATCGTAAGAGCTTTGTGTGGTAACAGATGGTGGCGACACTGTGGCGAGCAGAGCATAACATATAGGCTTGTCGGATCACTATGTTGTACATCTGAAACTGATTGTGTGTCAACTCTACTCCAATTCCAAAAAGAGAAAGAAAAAAAAAAAACAGCGAAAAACAAAGACCAAAAACACAGTTGGCATGAAGGAAGAGCCCTAGAGTAGACCTCCCCAGGCTGTGGTTGTCGAGGTCTGAACTTGGACTCCGAGATCTGTTGTTCAGCTCTATCATCTGCTGGCTTTTTGGGTCCGTGGGCTACAAACGGAATCTCCCTGAGCCTCAATGTCCTAGACTATGGTATTGAACTAACTGTACCTTCCTCCTTGGGCCATTCTCAGATTTGTCCGTGACGATGCAGGGACAAGTGTGTAGCAGGCATTAGGCAGTCAGTAACACGTGGCTGTGTTTTCCCAATTCCATCTTGGGCTGGCCCCGAGCCGGAGTCCTAGCTTTCTGGGAAGCTCCCCCATGCAACGTGCCATCACGAGTTTAAATTTTTCATAGGCGGCCATCTTTTTTTATTTGTTTAAATGATAAAGAAAACGTTTTCAAAAGAATTGTAGTGATGTATTTATTCGGTCCTCAGATGTTGTTCAGGATCCTACATATAGCAAGCATGGTGGGATCAGACACGGAATTAGGAGACACTGCCTGCCCTTGAGAAACACGAATCTTTACTACTTTCCTGAAACATTACAAGGATTTATATTTTCATTCGTCTTCTTTGATACATAGCTCTACATACGCCTAATCATAGGGAGTATATATTTTTGTGTTCCAGCTGTTTGCTTATCATTATTTTCTGCATGCTTTTCCTTTACCTGTGCGGTAAATGTCATGTTTCAGCCTCAGGGCCTTTGCACTATCACTTCCCTCGTGTATTTTCATGGCTTACTCCTTAACTTTCCTCAGGTCGCTAATCAAATGTTGCTTCATCTATCTTTTATCGAAAATAACCCCTCCCCTCATGCTTCGCTTGTCTTTTCTCTTCCCTTTTCCAGGAAAATTGACTCTTAGGTTGATCATTACCTGTCATTGTCTCATAGGTTTGTATTCTTATTTGTGTGTCATCTGTTTTCTCCATATTCACCCCACTGCCCTGGATGCTACACTGTAACCCACACGAGGGTCAAGACTTTATCTGGTTCTCTGATGTATCCCTCAGACCTAGAATGTGCTCCACAGAAGTGCCGTGTTTAACGTTTCTAGTGACTATGAAATAAATCACATGGTCTTCCTGGTGTTTCCGGAGCCACGAGACATTTGCTGATGAACCTCACCCAGCTCTGTTTGCTTTACACTTCCCCCAGCATGCAGTCAACATATGGACAAATTCTGTTTCTACATATTTTGGTAAGGACTGCTCTGTCTTCCCATACCCCCCCCTCCCGAAAGCCCCCCGTTCTGCCGCTCTCTGAGTATGTCCCCGCTCTGTCCCCGAGAGCAGGGGCACCTGTTCCACGGCACCTCCTTGAGGATGCACACTGTTTCTCTCCGTCTAAATTTCCGTTTCCGAGCTACCGATGCAAAGGACCTAAAACCTGTTTTGCCCACTGGCCTGTGCTTGCAGTGCCTCAGATTCCTCACTAATGGCTATAAATGTGCAAAGGAAGGAAAAGTGAAAAGTTTAATGTGCAATGAATCAAAATTGACCTGGCCTCTCTTGGTGTCCTTTCCCGACCCCCACCTGAGACCTACCCACCTCGCTATCATTATCTCTCATTAGGAATGACTCAGGAAGCACGAGGTAAGCAGTTCTAGGATGCCGATCGGATTTGTGGGGCTGTGTGAATAACAAGCCACATTCCCCACCCCCCACCCCCCACCCCGACTGGCTGTGTAGCAGGACTTTCCGGAGAAGTGTTTAGAGGTTAGCAAGAAAGCAATTAGGACCAGGATCGCACATCCACAACATTCGTCCCTTTTCCTATGGCTAGCACGGCGGACTCTGAAACGTATACCTCGGTACTGAATTCAATCAGGATTTTTAGCTTTTTAGTTTTAAGAGTTCATTTTTGTTTGTTTGTTTGTTTGTTTGTTTGTTTACATAATTCCAGCGTCTCCTACTACTGCATGGGAGTGACTGGAAAGCAGTCACGGTTATGGGTTCCATCCTTCTCCTTCTGGGAATTTTCCGTGTATAAGGAAGCATACGTGTACTCTAGCCTCTCTTCCCTCTGCAAATGGTAGCATGCACACAATCCCACACATCCCTCTTTGCTCTACAATTTATCTTGCAGCTCTTTCTTTCATGTACGCATGGAGATGACCCCACTTTAAAACCACTACCTAGCTTTCGATTCAAAGGATGTATATCCTATTTTATTTTAGCCAGCCCCTACCAAGGGACATTTAATTTTCTCCCATTGTTTTTGCAATTACAAACAATGTAATAAATCATTTCCCGTATGTGCAAGTGTATCACCAGGAACAATTCATAGAGGTGGAATTTCTAGGTCAAGGGATGCGGGCTCTTCACGTTTTGATAGATCATCACAGATGCCCCTCTGTAAACAATATGACAGCACACACTCCCATACAACTGGGGCAACAACACAGGAGAGGGACCCCTTCACGTCCTCACCAACCTTTTCCTCTTTGGCGAACATAGTATTTCATGGTTTCTACTGCATTTCTTCTATATTTAAACACTATTTCTATTTCTGTTGATCGTCAGTTCATGACTTTAGCCTGTTATTTTAGTGTTCTGGGTTATTGGTCATATGACTTTTAATAAGGGACTCTGGATTAAAGACATCAGCTCTTTGGGATATAGGGATATATTCCTCAATTTGGGAATCTGTACATTTCGTTTATATGTCATTTACCATGCCCGAAGGTGTAGTTAAAGGTATCACTCCTCGGTTCCGAGATTATTTCAAAGTCCTAGGTATGTTAGCTTCTTCCCTTCCATTCCATTCCCTTCTCTTCCATTACATTTTCTTTAAACTTTTTTAAATTATGAAGCTATATTTAAAAAGGCATAGGAGTGCCAGGGTGGCTCAGCTGGTTGAGTGTCTGACTCTTGATTTTGGCTCAGGTCATGATCTCATGGCTCGTGAGACTGAGCACCGCATCGGGCTCCACGCTGAGGCCCTGAAGCCTGCTTAGGGTTCTCTCTCTCCCTCTCTCTCTCTGCCCTCCCCCTGCTCACATGCATACTCCCTCTCTCTCAAAATAAATGAATAAACTTTAAAAAATAGGGGCGCCTGGGTGGCGCAGTCGGTTAAGCGTCCGACTTCAGCCAGGTCACGCTCTCGCGGTCCGTGAGTTCGAGCCCCGCGTCAGGCTCTGGGCTGATGGCTCAGAGCCTGGAGACTGTTTCCGATTCTGTGTCTCCCTCTCTCTCTGCCCCTCCCCCGTTCATGCTCTGTCTCTCTCTCTCCCAAAAATAAATAAACGTTGAAAAAATAAATAAATAAATAAATAGGCATAAACAATAATAAAACAATTGCCCCTGTGACCACCACTTCATGTAAGAAGTAAAACATTACTAATAAAGTTGAAACCCCATACATGTCTCCCTACCACCTGCTTCTCATTCCCTTCTCAAAGAAACCGTTATCTGTATTTGGTGTGCATCATTCCTAGGCATTCTTGACTTTTTCCACATAGGTATGTATTCTGAAACAACACATGGAATTGTTTTGTATGTTTTTAAACTTTACATAAATGTATTCTGCAGCCTGTTTTTGTCGCTCAATATATTTGTGAGAATTCATCCATATTGATAAGTATAATTCTAGTTCATTCATTATGTTGAGTGAGCAGTTCACAATTTATTTACCCATTCTTCTGGAAACATACGTTTAGGGTGTGCTTTTTCTTTTTCTTTATTTCCTATTTAAGACTATGACATTCTTGTTCAGATCTTCTTGTACACAAGGGAGTTCCTCTGGGAGTGGAAATGAAGGGCTTTTGGGTAATTTGCCATCACACTTACCAGAGAGCATCAAATAGGTTTTTTTTGAAGTTTTTTTTTTAATGTTTATTTATTTTTGAAAGAAAGAGAGAGAGGACACGTGAGCGTGAGAGCAGGGAGGGGCAGACAGAGACTCAGAATCCAAAGCAGGCTCCAGGCTCTGGCTGTCAGCACAGAGCCTGACGTGGGGCTCGAACCCATGAACTGTGAGATCATGACCTGAGCTGAAGTCAGAGGCTTAACCAACTGAGCCACCCAGGTGCCCCTAGCTTCAAATAGTTTTGAAGGTGATATACACCCACAAGCTATGTTTAAGAGCTTCCTATGTCCCACATCGTGGTGTTCACTTGATATTGTGGAACTTTAACGTTTTTACAATCTGAACAGGTATGAATGAGTATCACGTCTAATTTGAATTTCCCTAATTATTAGCAAGTTTAAGCATTTTTTATTTGCTTATTAACCCTCTAGGTTTCCTTTAATTGATGAATTGATTGCTCATATCCTTTGTACATTTTTCAATTTCTTTTTAAGTCCATTACATTTTTAAAGTATTTTGTTAAGGGGGCACCTGGGTGGCTCAGTCGGTTAAGCATCTGACTTTGGCTCAGGTCATGATCTCACAGTTTGTGTGTAGGTTCGAGCCCCATGTGCTGACAGCTCGCAGCGTGGAGCCTGCTTTGGATTCTATGTCTCCCCCTCTCTCTGCCCCTCCTCTCTTTGTGCTCTGTCTCTCTCCCTCTCAAAACTATATAAAACATTAAAACAAAATTTTAAGTATTTTGTTAGGAAAGTTACAATGTGTTGATTTCTATTTATGAATTATGTATCACACGCCATGGTGGTATAGGGTGGGGCACCATGGTGGTATTATCTTCAATATCTTTCCTTCCAAGAGGTAAAGCTTAGTTTCCCTTCCCTTGAGTGTATATAGACTTAGTGTCCCGCCTTTCGTGCAGAAGTGATGCTATGCCACTTCATAAATTAAGTCATCAAAGGCACTGCGGTTTTCTGCTTGCTTACACTTCCTCTTACAACCAGTTGCTATGACGCCATGATGTTCAGGCAAACTCTGTAGAGAGGCCCACGTGGCAAGACACAGAGGCTGACAGTGAGAAACTGAAACCTGTTGCCAACAGCCATGTGAAGGAGTCATCTTGGAGGTGAATCCTCCGGCCTTTGTCAAGCCTTCGGATGCTTGTGGCCCTTGGACTCTTCAATTAATTACCATCTTTGCTTCTGTCTTATCCACAACCTTCTTTACCTCTCCTCAAAGAGAAACAATTGGAAACCAGCCAAGCGTTAATGTGTCTCCCCCAAACAACAAAAATTCTAGCAATGATAATAGTAAGAATGGGTAGCCTTCACCGAGCAGTTAGTATGTGTTGTTTCTATGTGCTTTACATGGATTACCTCAGTTAATCCTCACTGCCATCCATTCGGGCTCTATAATGGATTCCTTATCACAATCAGTATGGAAGCAAAATGTGTTCATATTTTTCCCAGAGTACATTCAAAGAACCAGAGCAAAGAACACTAGCAATTTGTCAGTCATGGGGAACGGCAGATGTTTTAAATAACCATTTCACAAGTTTGCTCTTGATTTTCTTCAAACTCCCTTCAGTGAATACAATTGTATTGACTCATGTTCAGTGGATCTTGTAGACTTAACATTATTTTACCTACTAATTTTGAACCACTTTAAAGACAGTAAATTAGAATAAATTACGCTAGCTGCTATAACAAACATCCTTCTAAGTCCCGATGGTTAAAAAAAAAAAAAAGAAGAGGAAGCTTATCTTTGCTCATGTTAATTTAAATCAGATGGACACGTGCTCCTTTTTCTTAAGGCTCCGCCCTTGAGTCATTTCCAGTTAGTATCTCCATTCAATACAGAAAATAGAGGGTGTGGAGGGAATTGATGGGACAAGTTCAGAAAGGGTAGGCCCACATTTCACTGGCCAGAATTCAGTCTCAGAGCCCCAGATACCTTTAAGGAAATTGAGAAATGTAGCCGATAGCTCTGTGCCTAGAAAGACAAGGAAATGCGTTCTGTGAACCATAGGCTCATCTAGGCAGTTTGAGATCCCACCAATTTCTTAATTGGAATGCGTAAAATAAGAGTCTCTTCTGATTTTATTGTCTCTTTTCCATTCAAGATCTTTCATAGCATGACCACCAAGAGGCTTCCTGTTTTTTAAATTAAAAAAAAAAATTTTTTTTAAGTTTATTTATTTTTGAGACGGAGAGAGACAGAGCATGAAGGGGGGAGGGGCAGAGAGAGAAGGAGACACAGAATCGGAAGCAGGATCCAGGCTCTGAGCCATCAGCCCAGAGCCCGACGCGGGGCTGAAACTCACAGACTGCGAGATCGTGACCTGAGCTGAAGTCGGACGCCCAACCGACTGCCCCACCCAGGTGCCCCAAGGCTTCCTGTTTTTTAAATTGAAGTCTTCTTTTCAGTGCTTGTGGTGATTTTAAAGATTTATGTCTATACCTTCTTTAGTATACCTTCTTTCCAAACTTTCCCTCAAGAGGTGGCGTTTAATTCGCCTTCCCCTGAGTGTAGGCTGTGCTTAAAGAGTGGTGATGATTTTCACCTTTGAGTAGATAATTCTCTGGGATTAGGGGACATCATTCTCTTCTACTTGGTTATACCTGTGTCTCCCCTGACTCCATAGATCCCAATACATTCATCCTTCTAAAATAAGAAGAATCACAGAGATGACAAAATCCATGCTGATTTTAGTCCTTGGGTAATGGAGGGACCTGCCATTTTTTCACATCATGTTCCTTTAATAAGCATTTTGTATCAATGGACACATTAGGCTTCATATCAGCCATGTGATGCCCATATTTATTGCACCTGTGAGGTGGGGTAGGCAGAATCTGACCACAAGTCCATAACTCCAAATTTCATGCCCTGTCGTGAAATCTAGAGATTGATGAGCATACATCTCCCTTTCCTTCAAGGGACAGAAGCTGTTATATACTGTATACCAGAAAAGAAAAAAGAATCATTCCAGTTAAAACTCAAATAGTTACATCTGTGTGTCAGAGCAGAAACTTCTGCAAACCCACTGATGGAAGCCTGGCAGGGACTGAACAACTTGGACTTGGTATTTTTTTTTAACACCTGCATAATTGCCTTCTAAATTTTTACTTAGGAGTCTCTTAGAAATTCTGCCTTAAAAAAGATCTCAAAGATTATGAGCTATATCCTCTTTAGTTTTTAGATACATTTATTACTTACCCAAACGTCTGTAGCTAAAAAGTCACGTATTTCTTCTTTAGCTCAACTAGACGTGAGCTGTTCTTTTGAAAGGTGAGCTGAGAACCAGACTTGGGCTGTAAAGAGGGCCATGTGGGGCTTGTAGAAGTGTGTGATGCATTTCTTAAAGTCCTACTTTCAAAATGACTGTGTCCAAATACTTACAGAATACCAATGTGCTCAATGCACATTCTCAATTTCCATTAGCATCAGAAAGGCATGTGATCACCTGGTCAACAGGAGAGTATTCCACCAGGAGGTGTGCCGAGAGCCATATAAAGTCAGCTCAGTACAGCTCATTGACTCTTGAAGCGGAGCGAGGACACACCCCGCGTGCTTGGAGACAGGGCCTCGATTCGGTCTGACTCTACACTTGCTCATCAGCTCTAAATACTCGTTTGCATGCAGAACACATTTAGAATGATTTTAAGCTGAGAATAAAAGGAACCAATGCATATTTAATAAAGTTCAAGAGCACTAAATATATTGGTATCGATCTTTGAAGAAAACACCTATTGACTCAGATTTCCGGTCCCTTGAATTGTATTGTCTGCCAACTCCAGCAAGTCTCCTTGCCCTACAAAAAGACCAGCTCCAACATATTCGGCTTAAATTCTTCCATGAGCATGCTGGTGAAGTCACTGTATGGTAGAGAAGGCCAAAGGAGAGAAAGGGATAAAGACTGTCTTCTATCTTGCGTGAAGCTTTCAGACCCGGGAAGCAACAATCTCCAGCCTCTGTACTTGACCATGGACTGTGCCTACAGGGGGTCTTCTGTGCTCAGGGCTCGTGCTGGAGGCATCGGAAACTCTGCCCTGCACATAAGCCAGCTGGGCCCAGGCGCAAACCCACTAGCCAGAGAGGTGAGCTGTGAATGTACATCCCCTGTGGTCTTCAGCAATTGTCCGATAGTTTTGGTACTACTATAATAATAGTCCCAATTCACTTTATTTGTTTCTAATGTGCTCAGGTTTTGATGCATTTCTGCCAGGCTCAGAATGCCTCCTCTGACAAAGTTTGGCTTTTGTGGCCGCCATATTGATGAGCCTTCAAGAGATCTGCGGTGAGAAGTGTGTCTGACGACCTCCAGCTGCTGCACCTTTGGATCCTCTATACTGTTGGTGCCAAGGCCACAGTCTCTACAGGGAGGGCAATAGCGCTGGACTGTTCCTTCCCAGTGCAGTTCTTTCCTAACAAACTTGTGCTCAGGGCTCCCCATCAGCCTGGCTAAGACCTTCTCCGTGCTGGGCTGCCACCTGAGGTCTTTCTCTCTACCCTTCCTTTCTGCTCTTTTTCCTTTACAAGTGTCAGACCAGCATAGCCATCTGAAGACCAGCCCCCTGCCTCCCCATGCACTTGTGCTCTCCATCCCTTACCCTAGACGAGTATTTCCTCCAATCAATTTCTTGCATATTTCCTTTCGTCCTGGTGTCCGCTTCTTGGAAAGCCAACACTGGTACAAGTCCTTCTTCTGGTCCCTGCACTCAAGAGTCCTTGCTTGCTTTCTCAGACATTTGAGCCTTACCTCTGTCCAACCCACTTCCATTCAACCATCCCTGTGGCTAACCCTTTGGGAGATTTTCATTCCGGCTCCAGGCCTTCAGAACTCCACACTTGACTGGCAAGCCAATCCACCCCTAGTAGGCACAAATAACAAGTACTGAAGGGATCAGGCATAACAGAAATCCTAGTAGCCTTCACTAATGCTAGTGCCACCAGGGTGGACGTGCAGACCCACGGTCATTTGCCAATACCCTCACGGACAGTTGTGTTTCAGAATACATAATGTGTTGAATTTTAGAAAGGTGCTATGGTATGTAGACTGAATACTATGTAATAAACCCAGGGAGTCTGTAGCAGCAAAAACAGTAATATTCCTGCAGCAAAATACACAAATATTCCCACTATATTGGAGAAACCAGAAATAAGAACACTTTTTAAAAGACAAAAACAGAAGTACAAAAGTAATTTCAGGTCCATTTAGGTTGGGTTTTGCAGAGAAATAAGTTATTTAATAATTTTTGATGTTCAGAGATTTTTATATTTCTTTTTTTAAGTTTTTTTAAATTTATTTTGAGACAGAGAGAGAGAGAGAGAGAGAGAACACAAGTGGGGGGGAAGGGCAAAGAGAGAGAGCAAGAGAGAGAGAGAATCCCAAGCAGGCTCTGCACCATCAGTGCAGAGCCCCATGTGGGGTTCAAACTCACAAACCATGAGATCATGATCTGAGCAGAAATCAAGAGTCGGATTGCTTATCCGACTGAGTCACCCAGGCACCACAGAGATTTTTATATTTCTGAATACTGATACAATTCCCATTTATTGAGCACCTACTCAAGCATCGTACTGAGCCTGAGTACTCTACAGGCATTTTTAAAAGTTTTTACCTAAGTATGACAAATAAAATAAGCATTTTAGCTCCATTTTACAGGTGACACAATGGAATCTCAATTAACTTGTCCAAGGCCAAACAAATAGCAAGGGCCAAAGCTAAAATCGCTTGTCAACATAAATGTCATCCAGCCCTGACCACACAGCCCGATGTGACGGAATAAGCCTTGCCTGGAAGTCAGAAAGCCTGGAGCCAGACTGGTTCCGTTATCTGTAGTTTTTCCTCTTTGAGCCTCTTATTTCCGAATATAAAAATTGGGGTCAGCAATGCTCAACTCACAGGATGGTTTTAATAAGGATCAAAGTATAAATTAGGTGTGGAAGCATTTTATGATCACACCGTGAAGTGCCAAAGAAGACGATACCATGATTGTGGTGATGATGATATAAGCCATTATTATTGCTTGTGCTTCAGAAAACTCTTCAGGCTATAAATAATTGTTCCCTTGGCAGAGAGGTGGGCAGATACTTCACCTTCCTTGAGGAGCTCTGCATTTGAGCGCCAAGGAAGGGTTGGGGCATTGAGATGAAGTAGGAAATTGGGCCAATTTGCAATGGCTACACCACACCGTTTGAATTGAGGAAGGAAGAGCTGTCTGTTCTGCATGGTAATGGCTTCTCAAAAGATTCCATTTCCACGTTCAAGTAAATAATTGCAGATATACACACAGCAGGGAAGGCAGACTTTTGAGTCTTCCAATGTGAGTGGCTATGATCCCTGCAGGTGAAGTCATTGCCTCTGGAACAGAATTGTTGACAGTTCCTAATCATTGGGCCTTTTCTTCAAAATTTTTGATTTCTGATTTCTCATTAACATCGCCACATTGTCCATTTCATTACTCTCTTTGTCTGGGCCAGTAAGGGGTGTCTGTTGAAGAAGGCAGGAAAATAAGAAATGGTTCCAATTTGGGTACAGTGGGTAGCCCAGAACACAAGACAAGAGTCCTTGCTGGAGAGTGTAGAAAGCTCTTGCTAGGCTTTGAATTGAAAAGGAAGCTGTGTGATTCCATGGGTTCAGAGTGTGAGGCTGCAGTCAACATTTTTAATTTCAGATCAAACTAAAAAGATATACAAGAGGCAGAGAATATTGAGGAAGGGGTGTTAAAAGATTGAAGTCAGTGCTGGGAGATTCCAAATCACATATAAAGATACAGGCAGAGTCTAAATCTACAGGCAGTGGGCATAGAGGGGTCCTACAGGGGTCCTGGGCGGGGACCTAACACAACTACAAAGGAGAAGAAAATACAGGTGATTTAATGGCGGACAGCAGCCTTGAGTCTTGAATAACGAGGAAGATTCATGTAACTCTGTATACCAACTTGCTGATGCTAAGCAAGGCAAGGAAGTCAGTCCCACCTAGTTTTGAAATTCATCTCTGTGATATTAAGTAACCCAACTATCAAAACTTGAATGTATTGCTCTAAAAAATGGGGATGATAATTCTATTCCGGAGGGTTAGTGTGAGATACATAAAACGGTTGAAGAGATGCCCAGAACATGCACATGCTTTGTAAATGTTGATGATGATTCATTTGCTGAGGAAAGAGACAGCCCCCCTCCAGACCTACTTGGCAAGTCCCCTGAAAGTAGGCTCTGTAGATAAGCACGTGGCCTCTGGAACACTAAATCCAGAACTGATCGATTATTTTGTCTTACATCTGAAGACGATTTGTTTGGTTCAATTATTGGAAATAAACAAAACAAAAGCTTCGACTACGCATCAAGAATCCTCTCAAAACTACACAAGAAAAAGATGCTGTTGTCTTTTTACTATCTCCCTCTCCGCCTAAAGCCTTTAATCCAAAGGAATGACAAGAAGTAAAACACGTCTGAATCTCATCTGTTAGTTTCGCCTTGGGCCACACACAAGTGACTACATGTCAGATCAACACTTCTCCACTCCATCCTTCACCATAGAATGCTCTATTCAAGAGAATCACAAGAATCTTAGCTCTGAGGAGGTGCTTTGAGAGGAGAAGGGTTAGTCTCCCATCCCAGTAAAGTGCTCTATTGGGTAAAGGGGCTAGAAAGAAGAGGAGACACTCAGCAACAGAGAGGACAAGAGTGGGACTGCATCCAGTAAGTATTCAGTGTGAGCTACAATAAGCCAGCCACCTTTGTTCGAATGGTTCCGGTTGCCTCGAGCCTGCTAATACCCGCTCATATGGACTGTTTGTTCTGTCACTCATTTGCTGTGACCTTGGAGGACCTCCTTTACTTCCATCTGAGTTTAGTTTCCTCATCTGTAAAATGGAACATTGCTAAACATTTCATTGACTGTATTTATTTACTGTCATTGGGATTAAAGGAGACATGATCAACAAAGTGACCAACATGGCGACTGGCATAAAATATGTGTTTGTTATATGTTAGCTGCTAGAATGTTGTTTGGGGGGATAGTAGCCATGGTGGCGGCAGAAGAAATAGTACCAGTGGTTAAGAGTGGTGTGAACAGCAGGAAGAGGTTTGGAAACCAAGCAAATCTCAGCTCTTTCTAACAGAATGGTAGATTCATACATCTGTACGTAGGAAACTAGACTATTGTTTTACAGATGACATTTCTCCAACAATTTCCCTTTATTTCCCTTTAGCATTTAGTAAAACTCTATTTGAAAACTGGAAATGATTCCAACTGTCCCAAGAGTTGGGAGGAGGAAAGGCAAGGAGGGGAGGCTGTGTTCTCTCTTGGGGCAGAGATTAAAGCCGGAACAGTAAATGCTAGAACTGGGCAGAGTGATGGTAGCAGGAGCCCAAGGAGAAGATAAAACTGTACCTCCCCAGTTGGCAACTGGCCATCCCAAGCTGTTCAGCAACTCCTCAAGGACTTCAAGACAAAACTCAAACTCTTTTGCACGGTGAGTACAAGCACCTTCACCATCTGGCCTTGTCTAATTTTCGATTCCAACTCTCAGTGTCTTCCAGCCTCTACCTGTTCAGGACACAAGACTGTTTCAGACCTCGGTGTTTGTTCATGCAGCCTTTTGGGCCTGTGCACATGATGAACACCAAGTCATCTTTTAAGATGTGCTTCCTGTCTTTGAAGATTTCTTGAATTTCTCTCTCCTCAATGATACTGGCCATATTTTACTTCGTGTTCCAAATTTTGCATATTTCTATCATTATCTGAAAAGTTTACTGCAATTTTTGTCTCTACTTGTGAAATCCCTTGAAGTCTGAGATTATGAGCCTTACGTGTGTTTGTATTCCTGACAAAATAAGGGGCATAGTTAATGCTTTTTAGAAGAATGAGGAAAGGAAGGGAGGGACAGATGGATGGATGGATGGATGAATAAATGAATGAAAAATGGGTGAGTGGATGAATCGTAAGTGAGTGAAGAGATAAATGAAGAGAAGCTCTTCAAAGTTCCCTGTAGAGGCACTGACACAGATTCCTCAGTATTGCTCCCGTCTCCCACTCCAGCTCTTTGCTGCCCAGAACTTAGAAGTTTCTGAATTTTGTTTCCATGCGTCTGATTCTTCCTTTATTGGGAAGTCAGGATGAGATACAGGTGTGAGGAAAGAGGTGATGTTTGGTTTTTAATCATACTGGTTCTGCGATGCTTAGGAAGACATCCATGTGGAAGTATTAAGAAGGTAAATAAGAATATGGGGCAAGTGCTCAGACGAGGGGCCAAGTAGACAGTATAGATTGGGAAGTGATGTGAAGCAGTGATGATTAAAGCCAGAGGAAAGGAGGAGACCACTGAGGGTGAGGGAAAAGGGCAGGAGGCAGGAGAGTGAGATAAAGACCCTGTGGGGAGCATGCTGGAAAACACAGCAAATAGGAAAAGTGAGTCAACAAAAGAACAGGAGGAGTCCTTTTCCTAGAAGCCAGAGATGAGATACTCAAAAAGAAGGCAATGGGTAACAATGCCCAATGCCAAGAGAGAGCTGCTAAGAGGCCATGGGGTTGGGCGTTGCCTAGGTGATTATAGAGGAAGCTAAGTTATATGGGGTCAACAAGTGAGTAGATGGATGGTGGAAGAGTGAAGAAGCAAATATAGACCCCTCTTGAAATGATCTTTCTTATGAAAGAAAGGAGGAGAAATAGGACATCTCCATGGACGAGAAAGGGAGAAACCTGAGCTGAGGAAGATTGGAGGGGATTGAGGCCATGCCATTGTTGGGGATATTAACAGGGCAGGGCTCTGTAGAGAGTGGGCGGCGATCAATGGCACAAGCAAGAGGGAAGAGTGGACATGGTCTCTGCAAGGGAACAAGAAGAAGGAGAAAAGGAGTAAAGACATGGAGAACCTCCCCCATGGACAATCAGCCCCAGGATCCCCCACATATTCTGAATTCACTCATTCGTACTAAAACTCAGATACAGTCTTCAGAAGTGGGGAACTCCCTTGTGCAGTCCCAAATTCAGATGAGTTCTCACGGAAAGGAAAGAGTTACAAAACTATCGAAACTATTGTTCGAAAATATCAAACCAGCATTTTTGTTCATCAATTCAGATTTAAAATTTAATTTCATGGTACAATGAACCCACACACAGTTATATCTATTAAGGTCACCCACTCCTAGTTCATCAGCTTACTCTGAGCATTGATGACTGTAAAACTCTTTAGGAGATAAGAATCACTGTTTCATACCTCTCAGTGCTTACAGTTTTAATGTGAGTCCAGATTCTCTGACTCTGAAATGCCCAGTGAAGTTTATCCCCTCCCCACCCCCATTCTCCCCCACTGCTCCTCAGTCCATAGTTTTAAGCAAACCAGCAAAAAAAAAAAAAAAAAAAGGAAAAGAAAAAAATCTGTGATATTCTCAAAGGGTTGAGTCAAGAAGAGGTAGGAGGGGAGGTTTTGACTGTTTCATTGTTTCAAAAGAAGACACTTACCGTTCGTTTGAATTATTTGCTTAGTTTTTCATTAACAAAGCCATCGATGTGTTCTTTCTGCTACTCAAAATACTCAGGCCAGAATCCAACCAGTTTTTATTGTGCTTCTGATTATTGTAATACGGGGTGCTTTGTTCATTAAATTTCTGTCTTCCACACAAAATAAATCTAGAATTTTCCTTTAAGGCAACGTAGTAATTAGGCAATTTGGATTTAAATTGGTCTGAAAATATATTCACATCCGAGGTTAAATGAACAAGGACACACACACACACAAGCACACATACAATATTACCTCTCTCTCTTATATATATAAATATATAGAGAGAATATATACACATATTTATGTATAATAATATAAATGCATAATATAATGTATATATGTATAATGTGTAGTATAATGTATAATTGATATTATGTATAATATAAGAATATAAATATATACAAAATATGTATATAAATATATACACACATATATACACATATTCATGTATAGCCACATATATGAAATATATATGGATATTTATATATGTGTGCATGGGTATACCTGTGAGACGTGTTTTACATATATATACATATATATATAATTTATACGTGGAGACTTGTGAAAAAACTGCCTGCTCTTATCCTACCTTCCCCAGAAACTATGCCTTCAGTTCAATTGTTGAAAATTCAGCACTTTCAGAGATTTAAACTGGGTTAGCAACAAGGCTTAAAGAAGTGGGGGGGGGGGTTGCAAAGAACAACCTCAGAAAAGTTATAAAAGCATAATTAGGTGGAACATTGCAGACCTAGAAAGCTGTTGAGAACTGACTCCCCATCTTACCCAGACTATGTTACACTGTCTAAATTCCCTGGATAATTGGCTTGCTTTCCTCCTCTCTTTCTGCCTTTACCTCAGTAGGAGTATTCTCTCTCCCTCTTTTTTTTTTTTTTTTGTATTCATTTGAAAAAACTGCTAAATTCTGATATTTTTGATTATATGTGTAACTTTGAACCCCACCTCCCCAATCCTGAATATATGTATTTTTTTCTCACTGCAGTGAAGATATCACAATGAATATTAAGTATCATTTAGCCAAGCACATATTTAACCATTTATTCAACCAGTGAATGGTGGTTGAGACATCTCATTATGGAATAATGAGTGGAAACAAGGGCAAATAAGGCCTGTTCCCTGCCCTCAAATAGGACACAATCTATTGGAGGAGGTTACTCTGCATATAAATAATTACAACGCCATGAGATAAATGCTAATGGAAGTATGTGCATGGAGATGAAGCATGTGATTGCATGAAGATCACAGGGGAAGAAACCTTTTAGCAGAATCTGGAAGGAAGAGTAGGAAGGACATGGTGGTCTAGGGGGATAATGGCATCCCGGCTAGTAAAAACGGCATTTGCCAAGGAGAAGAAACAGGTGATGTTTGGGGAATGAACATCCGACTTCAGCTCAGGTCATGATCTCCCGCCCTTGAGCTCAAGCTCCGTGTTGGGCTCTGTGCTGACAGCTTGGAGCCTGGAGCCTGCTTCGGATTCGGTGTCTCCCTCTCTCTGCCCCTCCCCTACTCGCGCTCTGTCTCTGTCTCTCAAAAATGAAGAAACATTAAAAAAAAAATGTTTACATGTTACTAAATATGCAAGACGCAAGATTCTAAAATTACTTCTCTTATCAGGTAGAAATAAGATATAAAATATTGAAGCTGACCTGCTGCAAAGAAAAGAATTAGGTGTCAGTGAAAAGAGTAGGTGCCTGGGGAAATGTTGGACGCTGGGCTTTGAATTTTTCATTTTCTTGAAAGAAATATGTCTTGTTCCAATGGCTGGACAATGCGGTTTAATTTGGCAGATTGCAACGTGGTCATGATAACATGCCACATTTGGAAGACTTTTCATTGCGGCCCAGAGGGAGGAGCAATCTGAACTGGGGACCTCAACCACACCCCAAAAGGATGAACATATTTTCTTCCTTGGAGGTAGAGACCACAGGAAGGGCAGCTTCCCAGTTTGGGAAGAAAAATACGATTTAAAGAGCTGAAAACATCAAGTGATTCTTTCAAACTGTATTTTGATGAGGTAAGTGTAAATGAATGAAAAACATATGGATTCTATGTTCCTGAAGATCCATACAGATTTGAAATCAAGGAACAAGGAGTTTGTGGCAAAACATGCTTTAGACTTAATCCAAACATAAGTGTTTGAGAAATCATTTGGAATTTTCATGAATCTACATAGAAATTCAGTTCTGCATCTTTCCATTATGTGCTCTGTGAATTTCACTCAGAATCTAGCCCTTCTGGAAATACAGCGCCATTTATGGGGGGAAATGGCCTAAACGGGCTTGGGAAAACTTAGTTATTATGTTGGGTACACAGTGACCCCAGGCCAGTCAATAAAATCATCAGCTCCTAAGACAAGCTCTCTGAGACCATCACAGAACCCCTCGACTACTCCCTACCCCAATACGCAAACATACCCTTTGTACTAATCAGATTTTACTAGGTTGGGCTACAATAACAATCTTAGTTCCCATATGCACAAAGGACTTTTTTCTCATTCTTGTCTCATTCACATTGGCTGTGGGAAAGCTGAGGTTCATGTGCTGTCTTCGTTTAGGGGTAGGAAGGAAAGGCAGGGACATTCAATCTAGGACACTCCATTCTTGAGCCAGAGGGAGAAAACCAATGGCAAAACCACACAGTGGTTCGTTAAACTTTTGCTTAGATGTGGCATAGATCACTTCAACTCATGGTTCATTGCTCAGCGCACATCACACATCCAAGCCTGATCTTGGTGAAGCATGAATACACTTTGTACAGGGATGGGAGGTGTTCGGGGAGATGCCCCAGAGGGAATGGCCCAAGACGGAGGGCCGGCAGAGAATTGGAACAAATAACACAGTCTAGAGCGTTCATTATCCTTTAGTATTATTAGAGTTTGAAAGCGTTTATTCATTGGGGCACCGGGGTAGCTCAGTCAGTTGAGCATTGGACTTCGGCCTTGGTCATGATCTCATGGTTTCTGGGTTGGATCCCCGCATCGGGCTCTGTGCTGACTGTGCGGAGCCTGCCTGAGATTCTCATTCTCTCTCCCTCTCTCTGCCCCTCCCCCATTTGCTCTCTCTCTCTCTTTCTCTTTCTCTCTCAAAATAAATAAATAAACTGAAAAAAATTTACTCATTTACTTAGCATCTCATCTGCTTCCCTCAGATTTGCAAGCTGCATAAGGTCATATCTTATGCTCATCACGTAGTAGGTGTTGGTACTTAAGAGGTGCTCGATAAATATTTGCTGGATAAACAAATGAAATTTCTGCTTTTCCTTCTAAGAATTGGGCTTGTTGCTATCTGTTCTTTATAGGAATGCTAAGAAAATCAAATGAGAGAATAGGTCTTCTTTCCATATTCTCAGGGCACAAGATTGCAGCAATGTTTTGGAACAGATAACGTGAAAGCTTTCCAGACCGGTGAGGAAAAAAAAAAAAAAAATTGCCCTCCAGAAGGGAGGTTCTTGCATATAATTCTCAGACTTCCTTCCAGTTTCCAGCCTGCTCCCCGCTCACCCCATCTACAGGCATCAGTAGGTCTCATTGTCAGCAGGAATTGGTCTGTTCCTGTATTTTGTCTCTGGGTGAACTTGTTCCAGGATATCTAGTCACATAGATACGGAGTGCCTTATCAAGACTCTGGGCTTCTCTATTAACGGGATAAGGGTAGTCTTTGCTTGCAGTCTTTAGATAGCCCAGGGCCAGACAATAACTGATCTGTGCTACTTAAAAATACCTCTATGAGAGCCTCCACCAGGTCAGATGGACAGAAGTGGCTTGAGAGCCCAGTGAGAACATCTGATCTGTTGCTGGGGACTTAAGAGTTTTTAAAGAAGTGTTTTCAGATAGGACCTCCAAGAGCAACCCATATTGTGTTCTCCAATTTCCCAGGGAAACAGCGAGTGTTCACATATACATTGTGGGCTAGCCTTGCAAACAGGGAACTGACAGGATTCATAATCATACTACCGCGCCATAATCATACTACTTTTTCCGTATTCTGGAGCTTTAAAACCGTGCTCATTATTAATCACAGCTCAGTTCACTCGACACAAGAAACAATTTGGAAGTTTCGATGTGTCTGTTATACTTCTGGGTGTTATTATTACAGTTAAACATTTCTCTGTCTCTCCCTCTTGTATGGATACAGATCACACAGACTTGTTTCTCTGGCTTCCAAGTACAGACTCTGGAGTTTATCCTTTACTAACCAAGCTATTTGGGGGGGTCCTCACCGTCTTGGAAGCTTTTGGGGGGGCCTGGGCATTTACCAGTTTCAACCCACTCTTACCAGTTCCAGTTACTCTTTGGTGACTCCTGGGGAGCCTCTGTCTCGGGAGCACAGATTGCTTTTCTCAGAATGCCACTTAATGACCCGTACCTTATCCCCATATTAAGTGTAGTGCAATCTATGCAGGGACTGTGGTAGTGCCTAGCTGCTTCTCAGTTTCTTCCTTCAATGCACATCCAGAACAACTTGGAGAAGAATGAGTCTTCTCGTACCTTAGTAGCAGAGTCCGGAACTGTCGACTTCTCGGCCACGCTAGTCGGCTGTAGCAAGGACAGATACCCAATTGCTGCCTGCCTGGACGAATGACACTACAGGAAGTGAGTTAAGGTTCAGGGGAGAGAGGATCCAAACACACACCTCTCTTCCCATGCCTTTCATCCTCCAAGTCAGAGGAATGCTTTTTGAAACAACACCGTATTGTTCCCCTTGTCCCTTAAGTGCTGGTTTCTTCCAGACCCCCTTTGAGCCCCTTTTCCTTCTATCGATGACCTCCGGGTAGCCTCAGGATTCACTTTGCCTCTACATCTGATAACCCCAAACGTTTAGCCCATGCTTCTCTTCTCTCCCCAAGCTTTTATATCCGACGCATAACGGACGTCTTCATCTAGAGGTGCCATAGTAACTTCAACTATCATATGTCCAAAATAACACTGCTTATTACCATTCTCTTCTTTAAAATTTTTTTTCAGTGTCTATTTACTTGGGAGAGAGAGGGAGAGAGGCAGGAGCAGAGAGAGAGGGAGACACAGAATCTGAAGCAGGCCCCAGGCGCTGAGCTGTCAGCACAGAGACCGACTCAGGGCTTGAACACAAGAACCGTGAGATCATGACCTGAGCCAAAGTCGGACACTAACCGACTAAGCCACCCAGGAGCCCCTACTGTTATTTTCAAATCTGCTTTTCTCCCTGTGTGTCCCCCTTAGGGAATTGAGTCTGACCTATTCACTTACCCTGGGCTAGCTTCCTTGTAGCAATAGACTGTGAGCTCATCCCCATAAACCTCAGTGATGGAGCCTGAAAGGTAATAGGCTATACATGTTTGTAGAAAAATGATGGAACAGGGGCACCTGGGGGGCTCAGTCGGTTAAGCGTCCGACTTCGGCTCAGGTCATGGTGTTGCAGTTCGTGGGTTCGAGCCCCGCATCGGGCTCTGTGCTGACAGCTCAGAGCCTGGAGCCTGCTTCTAATCCCGTGTCTCCCTCTCTCTCTCTGCCCCCTCCACCACTTGCACTCTGTCTCTGTCTCTCTCTCTCTCTCTCAAAAATAAATAAACATTAAAAAAAATTTTTTTTAAATGATGGGAAAAAGTGAGTATCATCACAGCTCATGATGTGTTCAAGCATGGCCTTGTCGGTTTCAGGAACTTGGAGAAGCCCTGGAGGGGTCTGGACAAGGACCTTGATTAGTTCATTCTTCGAGTGGGGGGATCAAGAGGAAGTTTAATCCAGCAGCTAAGACACAAAGTCTGGAAAGCATGGTCCTGACAGGCCTTATTTCACATGAGTAGTGACCCGGGCCCCCAGACAGCTTCGGGAATACATATAGGCAAGCAGCAGGAGATGGGCAGAGCCCCTCGGAGCCATAGAAAAGACAGACAAAAATCAAGGTCGAGGGACTGAGTTGTTCCCTCAGTAAGGAAGCGCGTGGTTCTTGACTCAGGTATGCTGATGGGGACACTCCTCCCGTGAAATGACGTAGAGACCCCGTGTACATTTGCTCAGATCTGGGACCAAAGGATCTGCTGTCCATAAAGGAAGCGTGGGGCTGAGGGCCAGAACATGACTCTGGGACTGCTTTAATTCCTCCTGTGCTGGTCAGGCTTCCCCTTGAGCCTGAGGAGGGACAGAGAGAGGCACTCAGTGGGATGCTAGCACCGAGGGGCAGAGATGTTGCTGCCAATTAGGCAGACCTAAAAAATCCTAAAAGTCTGCTCGGGTCCTATTTAGAGCCTTAGTCTAAACTCAGTTATTAAAGTTGATCTAGAAACTGAGCGAAGGGTACAGGTGTATGTGCAACTTTTTTGTAAATCTAAAATCATTCCCAAATGAAGTGTTTATTGAAAAAGCATTTAATAAAAATCATCAATCCCCTATTTGTTCCTTTTTAAATATTTATTCATTTTTGAGAGAGAGAGAGGGAGAGAGAGGGTGGGGAGGGGCAGAGAGAAAGGGAGACAGAATCTGAAGCAGGCTCCGGCTCTGAGCTGTCAGCACAGAGCCCGACGCGGGGCTGGAACTCACAAACCGTGAGATCGTGACCTGAGCCAAAGTCGGATGCTTAACAAACTGAGCCACCCAGGTGCCCCTCGATCCCCTATTTGGAACCTAACTAGGTTTGGAAAACTGAATTAAAATGAAGCATCTGGGAGTCTGCCGCAGAGCCAAGTCAAATAGGTGGGGGATTTTTTTCTTCCTGGTGGCAGAAACTTCCAGGCTAGCTAGGTTTAGCCGTAGAGGATAGAAGGACATTTACTGAGAAGACAACTTCTTATTTTATTTCTTACCATCTGGCCCTACTACCAGGACGGGGGTCAGAGGTGGCGATGAGCTCTGGAGGGAAGTACAGGGGGCAAGGGAGCCTGGCTGCTTCTTCCACTTTCAAACTCATCAACTCCTGCTTGTCCTCAGATGACCCAGGGAGGCTTGCTTCTCGAAGCTGCCAGTTAACAAGCAAGGTTGCCAACGGAAGTCAGTTGCTCTCTTCTGATGCTGGAACTTACAACCTGTCATTTGTTGTCCTCTGTTGTCCGCAGAACAGAGAACACAGCCAAGCCAGCAGGCAGGGGGAGTCTGTTGGGGGAGCCCAGACCTCATTGGAATGATGCAATTTATTCACACATATCAAGGAAGAGCAATAAATCCCTGCCACCGTGAGCCTTTCTCTGTCTCCCAGTGGTCAGGAAACAATTACAATGAGTGTGGGCTGGAAAGAAGCTAACACGGTGATGATTTTGCCTTAGATGTAAACATAGGACAAAGAACGGACACAATGGTCACAGTGCAGGCATATTCACTAGCCTGCATGTTGAACAGCATCCTTAATGCGACACACCCTGACCTGTCTGAGAGCCAAAGCTCCCAAATATATCCGCAAGGAGAAGTGGGCGGACTCATTGAGAGGCTTTCTAACAGCCTGAGAGAAAGAGCACTCAAGAAGGAGAGAGGGAAAGCTTGAAAGCGGAGACCCAGGAAAACCAGGTACACATGAGAAATCCCTCCGGAGCGTTATTGTATCAGTGCAGATGTGAATGATGGACAAATAATCCGTGAGGTCGGCAAGAAAAATCGAAATTATTTCTACCAGGGCCAGCTTGCAGCTGGAAAGCGAGAGCATGCATTGGCCAGGAATGTTAGCATGCACCTGTTCAAGCAGCTTCCAGACTCACCTCCTTCTACTCACTCCGTTTCTGCCGGCTTACCTTGGATTGGGCAATGACCAGAAATTCCAGGTGGGGAGGCTGTTCAGGTAGAATCAGCTGAGGAAAGAGTCTGGAGACCCGCCGGGGCCAAAAGATACATCGTTGTCTGGGCAGCCCCGGGGAGTTCGCTGACTCAAGAGGAAGGTCGTACTTACAGAGATGAGGCATTAAAGGGGCCCAGGTTTACCAAGGCACTGAAGAGGGACCCATGAGAAGCAGATTCTCTGCAGGGAGAGGAGAAAGTATTAGGGCAGAACGGGCCTCAGAGACACATAACTAATTCCCAAAGCAAGTGTGGAGTAGTAGGAAGTACCCCAGCTCGAGAAGAATGACCTGGGATCAGGTGGAAACATTCCTGTGTTACCGTCCTATGGTCCTGGGTAAACCCCAGGCAGCTTCCTCAGATATGAAAAGGGAACCTGCCCTTCCTATCTTCAATGAGTGTTACGAGAACCAGTTACAAGGACACTTAAAAGTCTTTTAAGCAAATGCAAATTGTGATTGAAATTGTAGATCAGATAAGACACCTCTGACCTTGCAAGGACCAATTGGATCTGTTTCCTCCCACACTTGCCTCACCTTTTGTGAGGCTAAGTGCGGGTTTTATTTTATTTTTGTTACTTACATACAAAGATCTTCTTTCCCCCTTTTAATTCACACACATTACAGAGAGGCGCTATTCTTGATGACTAGTTAGGCTGTTAGGATATTGTATTTACGGTGAAATCCCTACTGATATTTCTCTATTGATTTCTTTTCCCACATCCATCACAATTGCTTTAAAATACCTACAAATTGACCAAAACTCCCTGCTCAACAGTTCTCCTTACCCATAATTCATTTCTTCAGTATCTTGAGATAATCAATGAAGGATTATCTATGTATCTACATATCTTTGTGTGTTCACAAACACACACACAGCACCTACCTCCATGGAATACTGGGCCTTCTGGAAATACTGCACCATGGATGCTCTTGACTTCCCTTCACACAAGGAATAGATATTTGCCCCATTTTATGGATGGAAAACAGAGGCCCAGTCACTCATGGGATGAAGATTATAACTGATCAGATCCTACCTGTCTGCAAACCCCAGTCCTCGTATATCCTATACCGGAGTCTTTCTCAGTCATCCCAGATGGAGGAATTGACCATGGCTCCTTTTAATCTTTATTTGACTCTCTGTGCAAAGCCACAATCCCTGTTGGGGCTGGGATGGCTTGCACCGGGGTCTGGGGGGATGGAAGGAGCCAAGACAAGGGTCTTAATCCGCTACACATCTACCCTAAACGCCTCTGGTAACACTTTCCCAGTTGGTCTGTGTATCTGGAAAATTGATGCTGTGCCGGCTGGGTCTCGAGTGCCCCCTCATTGGAGCCTGCGGTTACCCCACCAGTTGCTCAGAAAGCATGGAGCACTTGGCTATGTTATCATACACCTTCGAGGCATAGCATATGAATCTTAAGGTGCTAGGCCAGAGGAATAGATTTTAAGAGCTCAGGGGAAGAGAAGCATGCCTGCAACCTGCTTTCAGCCCAAGAGTCAGAGGTAGATGATTGGATGTCATTACAAGAGAATTCCTAAGCCTGGGGACATAATTAACAGAACTGTGGCCACCTGCTGTCAGGTGCCAGCATTGGGGGTAATTAGTAAACCGGGTACCTGAGGATCACAAGGTCTAAGACAGAAAAGAAGCAGAAAAAGAACATTTAAAGAAGCAGAATGAAATCCCAGAAAAGACCTTGTAAATTCAAAATAGCAGTCTGAAAAAAAAAAAAATCAATTGGCTCCTTTATGAGTGGCTGATGCAACAGCAACCCTGGTCTAATACCTCTGGACCTATGCGCCCGGGGTCAGGGGCTGACCCCACCATGTCCAAAGCCAGCGTCACTGTGCTGCAGGGTTCATCCTAAGCATCCCGCAAATAAAGAAAAGGGTAGCAATCGATACGGGACATGACGAAAGCCCAGGAGAGCCAAAAGGAGTTGGCAGGTCACGGCGGAGAGAGAGGCAAGAGAAACAAAAAAAGCCCCGGAGATGTCAGCCTCAGATTTCTCAAACAACACAAAGGATGTTGGATTTCAATGCACACTGCTTGGCTCTGTTCAGAGTATAAAAGGGAACAAGGTGGTCAGTGTTAAAGGAAAGAGAGGAAAATGGCTGACGACAGCCTTGGAGCTGAATTAAAAAGCACCAAATTAAAGGCATGTGTATTGAACTGAGAAGCTGAGTGGGAGTGCCCTTCCCCAAACTCTGCAATTACTAGATTTGGTACCTAGGTTCCCAGGCAGCCCTTCCACAATTCAGGGGTGTCAGGGAGCCCAGGATTGCCCCGAATCACCCTCTGCCCACAGCCTTTCCCTCATTTAAAGGTGAAGTCCTTTAGTTTATTGCTTTGATTTCCCCTAACATGCAAACGGTCCTGAGGAGACGTAACCTGAGCGTGAATTTCAGTACTTTTCCCCAGAGCATGTTTGATCGTAGACGTCACAAGGACAGATTTACTTCCTGTCTTTCACCTTTCACCTTTCACCTTTTAAAGACACTGGCCAATTCTGTAGTGTTTCTGACCTGCTCTTCACAGTAGATAGTAAGAATGATGACCTCCGGAGTTGCGCAAAATGGTGACTCTGTAGCCATAGGCCCCAAGCTGGTTTCTCCTTGACGTTGGTATCTACTTCAAGGTCAAGCACTCTTTGCTCCTAAAGCTTTGGGTTTGCTGTGCTATCTGCTTGATTCCCGATCTTCCTTCCAGCCTAGGACCAGATACAGACTCTGTTGGGGCTCTTGTTCCCAGATCCCCAGATTTGTCCTAACTTCTAACTCCTAGGACCCTCTGGGTCTTTCCCTACTCCTGCCTTGTCCTTACTTTAATGTCTCTAGTCTTATCTCCTTCAGTCTTGGTTTGCAACTGCCCAAAGGATCATCCCCTGCTCATGGTCATGGTATGAAGCTGAATTATATACATACATAATTTAACATGTACATTAGCTTGTATATATCGTGTGTATAAATAATGTACATACAAGCTAATGTATATATTAGAATAATACAATACTATAATATATGCATATATATATTTCATATCTTTAAAATTTCTATCAAAGGAAATTTCAGAACCAGATCACTTCAGTGGTGAATTTTACCAACCATTTATGGGCAAAGTAAAGCTAATTCTACACAAATACTTCCAAAAAATAAAAGAAAAAGGAACTATTTTAATTCATTTTATGAAGTATTATCCTGATACCAAACTAGACAGACATTACCAGACAAGGAAACTACAGAATACAATCTTTCATGAGCATAAATGCAAACCCCCGCACCAAAACTTTGGCAGAAATCTATCAGAAGGACAATAAATTATAACCATATAGAATTGATCCCAGAAAGGCAAGTTTGGCTCTGCCATTGAAAATCAATAAAGAAAACAAAATCAACAGATTAAAAAAGAAAAAAAATATGTAGTCATTGAAAACAGACTCAGGGGGCACCTGGGTGGCTCAGCTGGTTAAGCATCTGACTTCCACGAGGTCATGATCTCACGATTCGTGAGCTCGAGCCCCGCGTCGGGCTCTGTGCTAACAGCTCAGAGCCCGGAGCCTGCTTCAGATTCTGTGTCTCCCTCTCTCTCTCTGTTCCACCCCCACTCACACACACACACACACACACACACACACACTCTCTCTCTCAAAAGTGATAAACATTAAAAAACTTTGAAAAAAAAGAAAATAGATTCAGAAAAAACTGACAAAACTTAATATGAATTTATAATACATAATAAAACATCTCTCAGAAAACTACCTGACAGAGACTATCTGTAAAAAAAACCTTCAGCTAGAATCATCTTTGATGGTAATTAATGTTTTCTTTCTCCCAAAAAGTCAAAGAACAAGACAAAGATGTTTGCTCTGCTATTGGTATTCCACACTATATTCAAGGTTTCAGCTGGAAACAATAAGCTAAACAAACAAATAAATAACATCCAGATTGGAAAGGGCGAAGTAAAATTGTTTTCGTTCTTGGATGACATTATTGTATATGTAGAAAATCCTATGGAATCTGCAAAAGAGATATAAGAACTAATGAATGAATTTAGCAATGTTACGGGTATAAAATCAATGTACAAAAACCAGCTGAATTCCTAACTATTAACAATGAACAATCAGAAATTTGAAGAAAACAAAACCAAAGCGTGTGGAATAGCGTCAAAAATATACTGAGTAAGAAATATTATAAAATGTAAAAACCTTATAAGCTAAAAGCTGTAAAACATTGCTGAGAGATTAAAGAAGACCTGAATAAATGCAGAGATAGGTGTCTTCCTACATTAGGACAATCAATATTATTAAGAATTTCCCCCAAATTGAACTCTTCATATACAATGTGATCCTAATAAAAGAGCAGGTGTTTTGTAGAAATTGTCAAGCTGATTCTGAAATTTGTATGGTAATATAGATGACTTCGTATAGTCACAACAGCTTTGAAAAAGCATAACAAAGTTGGAAGATTAATGCTATTGGACTTCAAGACTTAATTAAAATTAAAAGAATAGGGGTGTCTGGCTGGCTCACGACAGAGCAAGAGATTCTTTATCTTGGGGTTGCGAGTTGCGGGTAGAGTTAACGTTAAAAAAAGCTACAAGAATAAAGACAATGTGGTATTGCCATAAACATAGCCGAAAAATAGACAAATGGAACAAAAGAGAGAGTCCTGAAATGCCCAAATATTTATGGTCAACTGATTTTTGACAAAGGTACAAAGGCACTTCAGTAGAGAAATGAAAGTCTTTTCAACAAATGATTCTGGAAGCAACCGATATCCCCATGCAAACAAGCAAGCAAACAAAGAAACAAACCCTCAGTCCATACCTTGCATATATAAAAATTAACTCAAATGAATCATAACCTAAAATGAAAATTTAAAGTTATAAAAAAATCTAGAAGAGCTTTAAACTATAAAAATTCTAAAAGAAAAGATTTTCAACACTGGCCATAGATTTCTTACATATGAACCAAATGCATCAATCCATGCAATAAAAAATTGATAAAAGTGGGCTTCACCAAAATTAAGACCTTCTGATGTTTCAAGGACATTGTTAAGAGAATCAACAGACAAGTCACATACTAGAAAATAAGATTTACAAATCACATTTCTGATTAAGGGCTTGTTCCCAGGGTATCTAAAGAAACTGCAACACTCAATAATAATAAAAAAATAAACATGCAATAGAAAGGAGACAAGGTGCTAGAAAAGACACTTCAGCAGAAGAGATTTGCAGATAAATACATGAACAGACATGCAACGTATCATTCATTAGGAAAATAAAAAATTAAAACCCCAAAGAGATAGCACTATACAACTATTAGAATATCTAAAACAAAAAAGACTGACAACACAAAGCATTGGCAAGGATACGGAAACATTTCAACTCTCATTCACTGTTAGATGAGGATATAAAATGGATGTAAAACTTGAAAAAACAGTTTGGGGAGGTACATCAACAGAAATGATGGCGTAAGTACCTCAACATGTTTTCTCTTCCATAAAAACAAGGAGAAAACTGGCAAAATTTGTCATATGCACTTTTTCAAAACTCTAGAAGTTACAAGTTACACAAATGATTGCAGCCATCCAAGGAACAATTATTAAAATGTGTGTGTGTGTGTGGGGGGGGGGTTGTGTGCTAAATCTTGGTAAAGAACAGTAGGTTTTATAACACGTTAACTTGCCGTATACCAATCTCTTGTTGTTCAGGCCTGTAGTAATTCTCTGCAAAATAACAGCCAGCATTCTCAGAACAGCCTGGAAGCCACTGGAGGGAGTAGAATAAAACCAAAGCTCTTGCACACCTCAAATACAAAGAATTGTCATTATTTGACCTTTCTGTTCGTCCCCTGGAAGACTGTCGCTTACAAGAAAGCATGTATTTGATCTGACTCAGAACTTGTTCAATATGAAAAGCCTTCTTCCCTGGATGCCCTTGTCAAGAACAGTTACTGATTAGTGTTTTAACTTTGTGGCTGCCTGCGGTGGGGGATAATGACTGGAGTAAATAACAAATGAATCAAAAGTCTTAAAAGGAAAAGTTAGGATAAGAGAATTTGCTTAAGCAGAAAGTGAAGGTTAAGACAGTTGTCAATTATTTGGCTGTGTTGAAGGTGTTCCCCAACGCGCGCGCACACACACACACACACACACACAGCCTCTTTGAAAAGACTAGAAGATTCGTTTATGGCTGTGGTAGGCTGAATAATGGCCACCAAAGATGTCCAAATCCTAATCTCTGGGACCTGTGAATATTACCTTACATGGCATAAGAGACATACTGATGTTTTGAGGGATACTGGGATGGGGGATTATCTTGGCTTACTTGGATGAACCCTAATTTTACAACAATATGTGTCCTTACATGGGAGAAGGTAAGGGATATTTGACACATAAATAAAAAGGCAATGCGTGGGGCGCCTGGGTGGCTCAGTCAGTGGAGCGTCTTTTGCGCTGAGCGTGGAGCCTGTTTGGGATTCTTTCCCTCCCTCTCCCTCTGCCCCTCATCCATTTGCTCTCTCTTTCTCTCAAAAAAAGGCAATGTGAAGATTACAGAAAGATGCTACACTGTTGGCTTTGAAGACTGAAGAAAGGCCTATGAGCCAGAGAATGCAACTGCAGAAGGTAGAAACGACAGAAAAACAAATCCTCCCCTTGATCTTCTGGAGACGTTGCGATCCTGCTAACACCTTTATTTCAGCCCAGTAAAAATTAGTTCAGACTTCTGACATCCAGACCTATAATAGAATAAATGTGTGTTGTTTTAAGCCACCGAGTTTGTGGTATGTTTTTATAGAGCCACAGAATTTACAGAAATCTCTATCCAATCATTAGGCGACCACTAAGCTAGCCAAACAGAGACTTCAGTAGCCACACATGACAAATAATAAATACTTTATAGAATTAGTTCAGAAAATTCAGCAAGCAAACAACTACTATAAGTAGAAACAACAACGACCCCTGGAGAAGGAGGAGAATCTGATTTCCAGAATTGCCAGATTTAATTATTTCAAATATCCAGTTTTCAGTAAAAATTTCTGAGACTTGGAAAGAAACAAGTAAGTACGGCTTCTACCCAGGGAAAAAAGCAGTCAAAAGAAACTGTCCCTGAGGAAGCTCAGAAAAAAATTGGACTTAGCAAACACAAAATTTAAATCAGCCATTTTTTAAATGTTCAAAAAACTAAAAGAAATCATGCCCAAAGAATTAAAGGAAAGTATGAGAATTATGTTTTCTTGAACAGAGAGTATGAACAAAGAGAAATTATTACAAAAAAGAGAATCAAATAGAAATTCCAGAATTGAAAAATACAATAGCTGAAATAAAAAATTCAATAGAAACCGTTGGCAAAAGATTTGAGCAAGCAGAAGAATTAGTAAAGTTGAATATAAATAAATTGCTATTATCCAATCTGAAGAAATGGGGGGAAATAAGGAAAAAATATACAAAGCTTTAGAGACCTCTAGGACAACATAAGGACACTTTAAAGGCACTAGTAAAGGTAATTACATAGGTAAATGTAAATGACTGCATAAATGTATTTCTGTCTTTAATTCTTTTTTTTCTCCCATCTGATTGAAAAGACAACTGCATAAAGCAACAATTATAAATCTGTGTTTATAAGGCATGCAGAAAGAGAGAGAGAGAGAGAGAGCCCTCTGGTATTTCTTCCTCTCGTTATAAGGACACCAATCATATCAGATTAGGGCCCAACCCTTATGATCTCATGTAGACTTTTAAAATTCTTTCTCCAAATACAGTCATACTGGGGGTTAAGTCTTGAACATAGGAATTTTGAAAGGACACAATTCATTCAGTCCTTAACATATACTATTGAAATTACGTTGTTATAAATATGAACAAGACTGTTATAAATGAACATGTTACTCATCAGGGCAACCACTAAGAAAATAACTCAAAATAAATAGTGGAGAAAATAAAGGACTTAAAATGGTACACTGCAAAATATGTTTTTAACATAAAAGATAACAGTATGGAGGAACAGAGGAACAATAAAATTCATTAGACATATAGAAAACAAACAGCAAAAGGCAAACATAAATTGTACTGTATCAGTAATACCATTAAATATAACTAGATTAAACTCTTAAATTAAAAAACATAGATTGGCTGAAGGGATTAAAAAAGATCAAACTAGGGGCACCTGGGTGGCTCAGCTGGTTAAGTGTCCGACTTCGGCTCAGGTCATGATCTCGCGGTTCATGAGTTCAAACCCGTGTGGGGCTCTGTGCTGACAGCTCAGAGCCTGGAGCCTGCTTCACATTCTGTGTCTCCCTCTCTCTCTGCCCCTCCCCCCCCCACACTCTGTCTCGCTCTCTCTCAAAAATAAATAAACAAACATAAAACAGTTTTTAAAAAAGATCAGACTATATGTTATACCTAGAAGACATACTTTAGATTCAGAGACGCAAACACGTTGGAAGTAAAAGGGTGAAAAATCATATACCATGCTTACCATAACAATGTGTCTGCACCAATATCAGAAAAAAAAAGACTTTAAGACAAAAAAGGTTACTAGAGACAAGGAAGGACATTTTATAATGATAAAAGTGCCAATCCATCAAAAAGATATAACACTTATAAACATATATACATCTAACAAAGTCCCAAAATGCAAGAAGTAAAAACTGGCATAGTTTAGGGGGAAACAAATAATTAATATAAATAGCTGTCAACTTTGATGCTCCACGTTTTATAAATAAAACAGTTAGGTAGAATATCAGCAAAGAAATAGGAACTTGAACAACACTGTAAACAAACTGAACCTAACAAATATGTATAGAATACTCCACACAACAACAGGAGAACATACATTCTTCTTAAAGCACGTGAAGCATTTTCCAGGGTAGCCAGATGTTAGACCATAAAACAAGTCTCAAAAAATTAAAAAGAATGATATGGGGCACCTGGGTGGCTCAGTTGGTTAAGTATCTGACTTGTGATTTCGGTTCAGGTCATGCTCTCATGGTTGTGAGAACCAGCCAAGCTCAATCTGGCTCTCCCACCGATGCATGAGCGCTCTCTCTCTCTCTCTCTCTCTCAAAACATAAATAAATAAATAAATAAATAAATAAATAAATAAATAATAAAAATAAAAAAATAAAGAAAAGAAAGAAAGAAGAAAAGAAAAAGAAAGAAAGGAAAAAGAGTGGTACCATATAAAGTATATTCACTCACCACAATAGAAAGAAATTGGTCACCAATAGCATAAATTTGGTAAATCCACCTGTGTGGAAATTAAATAACACCCACATAAATAACTAGTGAGTCAAAGAAGAAATTACAAATAAAATTAGAAAATATTTTGAAGTAAATGAAAGTGAAAACACAATCGGACCCAAACCTACAGGATGCAGCTAATGCAGTTACCAGAGGAAAATTGGTAGTTCCAAAACATATTATAAAAGAAAAAAGAACTCAAATAAATAAACTAAACTTCTACCATAAAAAAACTAGTAAGAGTAAAACAAATTAAATTCAAAAGAAGCAGAAAGAAGAAAATTATAAAATTGTAGCAGAAATTAATAAAATAGGGAATAGAAACAATAAATAAATGAACCAATGGAGGTTCTTTGAAAAGGTCAACAAAGTGAGATATGCTAACCATGAAAAAAAGAGATTCAAATTACTAAAGTTGGAGAAGACATTATTAATCTTTTGTATTTATATTATATATTATATTACATAAATTATATGTTATTTGTATATTGTATATTATATTATAAATTATAGAAATATATAATTTATATGTTATAAATTATATGACATGAATCATATATTATTTACATATTAGTATATATACAAGATTATTAGAATAATATCTTATATCATATATCAACATAGATGAAACCTAGATAGCATATGTGATAAGGAAAAATATGTAGAGAGACACAAACTGCTAATACTAGCTTAAGGAAAAATTAAAAATCTGAATAGACCTATAATAAGTAAAGAGATTAAATTAGTCATAAAAAATGTTTCCCTAAAGAAAGCCCAGATCTAGATGTCTTCATTAGAGAATTCTACCAAACATTAAAAAAGAATTAAGATCAAACTTTCTTAAACTCTTCCAAAAATAATAGAAGAGAGGGGAACACTTTCCATTTGATGAATCCAATATTACTGTGAAATCAAAAGCAAAAAAGACATTACAAGAAAAAAAAATACGGACACCAATGTCTGTTATAAATATAGAGACAAAAATTCCACAGTGACATACTAGCAAACTGAATCAGCCTATAAAAAGGATTATACACTATAACCAACAGGAATTTATCCCTGGTATAGGTTGAACCAACCTATAAAAGTCAATCAATGTCACTATATCCATAGAATAAATGGGAGGGGGGGGAGCACATAATAATCTCAATAAATGCAGAAAATATATTCGAAAAAATTGAACATATTGTCATGACAAATACATAAATCAAACTGAAAATATAAGAGAACTTCCTCAGACTGATAAAAGGCATCAGTAGAAAACATACAACTAACACATACTTAATGGTGAAAGACTGAAAGATTTTACCCCAAAGATCAAGAGCAAGATAAGAATCTCTACTCTTAGCACTAGCACTTCTATTCAACATTTCCTGAAGGTTCTAGCCCGGGAAATTGGGTAAGAAAATGAAATAAAAGGCATTCAGGTTGTAAAGGAAAAAGTAAATTATTTTTATTTGCAGATGACATGATCTTGTGTATAGAAAGTCTTACAGAATCCAGAAGTGATTTATTGGCCTTACTAAACAAATTCAGGATACAAAGTTTATACAAAATCAATATATAATATACAATACACAATCAATATATAAAATTTAGTTGCATTTTTACTCATTTGTAGTGAACAATCTGAAAATGAAATTAAGAAAACAATTTAGAAAGAGCCCAAAAGTCCATTGATGGATGAATGGATAAAGAAGATGTGGTATACATACAATGGAGTATTACTTGGCAATCAAAAAGAATGAGATCTTGCCATTTGCAACTACGTGGATGGAACTAGAGGGCATTATGCTAAGCGAAATCAGTCAGTCCAAGAAAGACAAATATCATATGACTTTACTCTTATGAGGACTTCAAGATAAAAAACAGATGAACATAAGGGAAGGGAAGCAAAAGTAATATAAAAACCGGGAGGGGGACAAAACATAGGAGACTCTTAAATATAGAGAACAAACAGAGGGTTGCTGGGGGGGGGGGGTGTTGTGGGAGGGGGGATGGGCTAAATGTGAAAGGGGCATTAAGGAATCTATTCCTGAAATCATTGTTGCTCCATGTGCTAACTAACTTGGATGCAAATTATAAAAAGTAAATAAATTATGGAAGGAAATAGTTGAACCTATAAAAAAAAAGAAAACAATTTAATTTACACTAGCATAAAAAGAGCAAAATACTTAGGAATAAATTTAGCAAAAGAAGTTTAAGAATTATTCATTGGAATCTACAAAACATTGTTGAAAGAAATTAAAGAACAACTAAATAAATGGATTGGAATATATAATATTATTTACACTGTAATAGTCTCCAAATTGATCTACACATTCAAGGCATCACTATCAAAATTCCAAATGCTTTTTTTTTCCCAAAAACTGATAAGCTGATTGTAAAATTCACATTACAATGCAAGGTAACCAGAATATCCAAAACAACTTGAAAAAGAAAACTAACATTGAAGGACTCACATTTCCTGATTTCAAAAACTTACTGTTCAGCTACATGAATCAAGATGGTGTGGAACTAGCATGAAAAGACCTGGAGATCAGCAGAAGACAAATGAGAAATAAGCACATATAGTTATGTTCCATTGATTTTCAACCAGGATGCCAAACAATCGAATGAGAGAACAAACAGTCTTTTCAACAAATGGTTCTGGAACAATTGGATATCCACATCCAAAAGACTGGAATTAGACACCTACCTCATACCACATATAAAAATTAACCTAAGGGTGACTGGTTGGCTCAGTTGGTTAATTGTCCGACTTGGCTCAGGTCATGATCTCACAGTTCATGGGTTGGAGCCCCACATCAGGCTTTGTGCTCACAGCACAGAGCCTGGAGCCTGCTTTGGATTCTGGATTCTGTGTCTCCCTTCTTCTCTACCCCTCCCCCAATTGAGCTCACTCTCTCTCTCTCAAAAATAAATGGATATTTTTAAAAAATAAAAAAAAATTAACCTAAATACATCACTCCTATGTGTTGAGTTAAAACTATAAAATTCATAGAAGAAAACATATGTGTAAATTTTCATGACTTTGGATTAGTTCACCAGATACATCACTTAAAGCACAAATAACCAAAAAAGTAAGTAAATTAGAATTCATAAAATTTAAAATCATTTGTGCATCAAAGGATACTACCTAGAAAGAGAAAAGATTACCCAAATAATGGGTAAAAATATTTGCAAATTGTATCTCTGACAAGGGTTAATATCCAGATATATTAAGAGCTCTTGAAATTCAACAGTAAAAAGACAAATGTCCCAATTAAAAAGTAGGGAAAGGCTTTGAATAAATATTTCTCCAAAGAAGATAGACCAAAATGGCCAGTAAGCATATGAAAAGATACTCAGTTATCATTGGTCATTAGATAAATGCAACTCAAGACCACCATGAGATACCACTTCATACTAAATAGAATGGCTATGACTTAAAAGAAGAAGGAAGGCAAATAACAGGTTTTGGCAAGGATGCAGAGAAATTGGAATCTTGTGCACTGCTGGTGGGAATGTCCCATGGTGCATCTGCCGTGGAAAACATGTTGACAAAAGTTGAACATACAGTTACTATACGACTCGCCAGTTTCACACCTGAGTGTACATCATGACAAGTGAAAACACATTCACGCAAAAATTTGTATGTGCGTTACAAGATGTGGAATCAACTTGATGTGTATCAACTGATGAATGGATAAACAAATTTGGTATGTCCACAGAATGGCATGGTATTTAGCCATAAAAAAGGAATGAAATTCTGATGCATGCTGCACAATGGATGAACGTGGAAAATATCATGCTAAGGGAAAGAAGCCAGACACAAAAGACCATATATGTATATGACTGCATTTATACGAACAGACCAAAAAAAGGCAAATCCATAGGGACAGAAAGTAGAATGGTGGAATAGTGGTTGATAGGAGCTGGGTGGACGGAAGAATTGGGGTGACTGCTAATGAATACAGTGATAAAAATGTTCTGGAGTGCTAAAAATATTCTAAAACTAGATATTGGTACAATCTTGTGAGTTTATGAAAAACCATTAAATTGTGCATTTTTTAAACGGTGAGGTTTATGGAATGTGAATTATATCTAAATTAAGAAAAAAAAGATAAAGAAAAGTTTGGTGTTTCTTCAAATGTTCAACACACCCCTCCCACATGACACAGCAGTTTTACTCCTAGATATTTTCCCAAGACGAATGCCAGTACACGTCCACACAAAGTCTTGCACACAAGTGTTCACAGCAGCTTTATTTGTAATAGCCAAAACCTGGAAACAAACCAAATGTTCACCAACAGATGAACGGATACACAAATTACGGCGCCTCCGTACATGAGATTCTATTCAGCAACAACAACAAAAAGAAATGAACTATTGACTCATGGAACAGCATAGACTTTTTCAGAATAATTATGCCAGTGAAAGGAGCCACACTAAAAAAAAAAAAAAAAAAAAAAAAGCACACTCTGTGACTCCATCTATATAAAATTCTAAAAAAAGTAACCTAATTGGCAGCAGAGATCATGGCATCGGTCACCCAAGGATGAGTGCAAGAGTTGAAAGGTTTGGGAGGAGACAGCTGACCATGGGTCAAGAAGAAACCTTTAGGGATGATAGATCTATTCATTATCTTGATTTTGATGATGTTTATACATCTGTCAAAACTTATCAAGTTGTATACTCTTACTATGTGCAGTTTACTGTTTGTTAATTATACTTCATTAAGTTGTTAAAAATAATTAGAAGAAGACAAAAGTCCTAATTAAGCGATGGGCAAAATATTTGAACAGATACTTTACCAAAGAATAGATACAGATGGCAAATAAGCACATGAAAAGATGCTCCACATCATTAATCATTAAGGAAATGCAAATGAAAGTCACAAAGAGATGCAACCATGCACCTACAAAATTGCAAAAAAAAAAAAAAAAAAAAAGAAAAAGAAAGAAAGAAAGAAAGAAAAAAAAATACAAGGCAAAGGGCTGGCAAGCATACAGAGCAACCGTAATTTTCATACGTTGTTGGTCTAAATGCAAAAATGGCACAGGCACTTGGGAAACGAGTTTGGCACTTTCTTATAAAGTTAAGCCTATATTTATCACACAGCTCATGTTGTTTCACTCCTAAATATTTACCTCAAAGAAATGGAAGCATAAGAGCACACGGAGGTCAGTAGGTTGTTTATAGCAAACTGAAATCTGGAAACATCCCAAATGTCTGTCAGCTGGTGAATGGCTGAACAACCGTGGTGCGTCCATACAATGCGCTCCTCAACCATAAAAACAAACAAACTGCTCATAAATGCAACAATATGGATGCGTCTCAAAAGCATTAGGTTAAAAAAAAGAAGCAAGATGCAAAAAAAAAGGAAAAAAAAAAGCTATGGGCTGTGCAATTCCGTTTATTCTGGAAAATACAAAACCATGGATAAAAAGATCAGGTCGGTAGCTGTCAGGGGTAGGAATGTTAAGGAGATGGACTACAGAGTGGCACAAGGGGACTTTTTGTGGAGATGACAATTTCTTATATTTGAATGTGCTCATAATTAGAGAACTGTAAACATTTGTCAAAATTCTCTGAGCACGACACCCAAAAAATCTGAATTTTGCCCTATGAAAATTATGCTTCCATAAACCTCGCTTAAAAAAAAATCCATCAGTTATTCTTGAGTTTTAAAAGCTCAATAAAATAGGGCTAGATACTTCCCGATATCGTTAAATATTTCTGAGCCCCAAAATGAGCATCACTTTTAATTGAAAAACCACAGAGGAATTCCAACTAGAAGCGTCAAGCAGGTGACTGCAGTCATCACAATGTTCTTTAACATTGCACTGAAGTCTCTAGTGAACCCTGTTGGACTAGAGAAGAAAGATATAGGCGCAAAATCGGAAACAAGGAATGAATCACAATATTTGAAAGTGTTTGGTGGTAATCTGGAAAAGCCAAGAAAATAAACTGAGTAAAAGCAGAGACTCAAAAAACCCAGTCAGTGCGGCTATACAGTTAATACAGATAAAGCGATGATTTTCGTATATCTAAATAGTAACGAGGGGGCAGATATGAAAGAAGAAAAAAGTCCCATTTACAATAGCAACACAAAAGGATAAGGGGAACATTCCCATGAGAAGTCCAAGCCATACTAAGAAAACTCGGCAAAATTAACTAAAGATAGCAAAGTTTAACAAATGGAAAGATATGCAGATTTTAGTTTGGGAGAACCAACATCATAAAGATGTCATTTTTATCTAACCTAATTTTAAAAATTGATGTGATCTCCATAACGTTACCAACGTTTAAAAAAATACCATACCTCGAGCAAGGATAAATTCCAAATGGATCAAGATTTAAATATAAAACATGAAATCATAAAAATACTGGAAGAAACCATGGAAGGATTCCATTATAGGCTTGGATAGAGAAAAGCTTATCTAAATATAAATCAAAACTCCAAATTAAAAAAAAAATTGTTATATTTGACTACATAAAATTAAAAGAAAATTTCGGCATGAAGATGTACCACTTAAAAAGGAAAATATAAATGTTAAACTGCGTTAAAATACTTGTAACTAGTATCGAGAAAAGGAGCTTCTCTCCCTAATATATAAAGAGCTCCTAAATTTTGATAAAATCCAGTGGGGAAAGGGGCAAAGAATATAAAAGGAAATACAAAGTATTTTTAAAGATATGAAACTACTCGTAAGTAAAATGCAATGTAAAAACTACCCTGAGATACTATTTTTTTCACCTATCAGATTGTCAAAAAATCTAAAAGGGTGATACAATCTGTTGGGGAGGCTGTAAGAAAAGATTTACTCTCATCCATTGCAGATGGGAATGTAAATTGTTACAACCCCTAGGGAGGGCAATTTGGTAATATCTATTAAAATTACAAATGCATATACTCTTTGACCCAGCTATTCCACTTCTGGGAATGTATCCTAGAGTTATACTGGGTCACATGCAAAATGATCTACATGAATATCTATTGCAGCATTGTTAGCAATAGCAAAACGTTGGAAGCGACCCAAATCTTCCATCAATCTGAGACCGATTTTTCTTTTAGCTCGCTTTTACAGCTTCAAAGTGGGGGGGGGGGAAATGAGCCCCTGTTCCTAAGCTGCATTCCTTCTTGCCCTGGACTGCCCTCATTTCTCCTAATCCTTCCAAGACAGGGGAGCTGTCCCAAGGGGAGATGGCCTCGGGCCCCTTGAGCACATCAGCGTCATGAGAGGGATGAAAAGGAGAGGGAGAAATGCAGAACTCTATCCTCTATGAATTACCAGATTGGAATTTGGCTTTGCTGGGGTCAGTGCAGAGGAAGAAAACAGGTAGCCCGCGAAAGTTCTCTGGATGTTCCAAGTATCTCTGTGCCACTGATACTGTTTTTTTTTTTTTTTCAAGTCTCGCTTAATTTTTACTTAGGGCAAGATCTGACTAACGTTGCTTAAGATTTACCCTTGCCGTCTCAGTACAGTGGTCCCTTTTTCTAAAAATTCTACAACCGGGAAGAAACGCATGATGGTATTTTTTGCCCAGATACTAATGTTTATGGATATTTCGTGGAACCATAATCAGGGCAAAAATATTCACCACCGACAGCTTTCTAACCTCAGACAAAATATCTAGAAGATATAAATAGAGTCCTGAGTGAGGTTGCACAAACCGAGACTATAAAATGATGGGAAATACTAGTTAGGTGTTCTTCGTGTCTGCATTTACGTCCACTTCTTTGTGGGAACCACGCGATTTTGGTAAAAGCTGTTGTTGCCATCCGCTTCTTTGCCATTCAGAGAAAAGCAGTTGAACCTCATCAGCGTGTAGACAGCAAGAATTCTGCTGGATGGCCCTAGTTTAAACAGAAACCACGTTGTGTAAAAAGGCTCACTCTAAGTGGGTCAATCTGTGTAAGTTGCACCACTTGAAACACCGAAGACACACTTTTGTGTATCTAGTGTTTGGGGACTTTTTGGGAACACACTATATTTATACTCTATTAAACTAGGTCAGCTCCTTTGTTGGGACAATCCCACAGGGAGCTATGCATTTCACCTAAAGATAGCAAGAAGAGTTCTAGCATTTTCCTGGTCTGTCTCTCCCAACTCATTCTGCTGAGGTCTAATCTAGTAATGTCTTACGTCTCAGCAAATAAACAGTGACTCATTCATTTAAAAATATTTCTTTGGTGTCTAGGGTGAATTCTTCATTGTGCCAGGTGTTATAGGAAATATGAATTCCAGCTGTCAATAAAACTGCTCTCTAAAAGGGTAAGAAGCATATATATTTATATTTATATATAAAACTATATATATACATACATATATACATATATATGTGTATATATATCACTAAAAAAAGACAGAAAGATGAGTTAGATAAAGCTATTGAATCTAAGATACCAGAAAGTTACTTAAGACAAAGTGTCCTCCGGGTAGCTAGAAACTAAGACTAACTGGAGAGAGCTCGGGGCACAATAGATAGATAGATAGATAGATAGATAGATGATAGATAGATATAAAAACTAATATGTATACATATATATTAGTTTTTGGTGGTAGCAAATGAAACTCTCAAAAGAGAAAAGAGAGACCTTGACTTACACATAGTTTTTCCCAATTAAAAACTATGAAAATACGTGCCAATCACAAGAACAACATCAAAACTATGGAGATTAACTCGACTTTGCACGCAATTGGACGCAGACTTAGGGAGTCACAGACTACTCACTGTTTCTTGTGGCATCTAGTCCCACACACTTCGAGAATAATATTGAATGGCAATTTTGTATTTTAATTCGGGCACCAATAACCAAATGTGCATCAGATTCAGATGAAATGTCTAAAAATCTGGTTATGTGAAGAATGCCAATTCAGATGGGTTGTCCACCTTAGAAAAGAGAAGGCTTAGAACCAATGATACCTATCTTTAAATAATTGTGGTGGGTGGTGGGTCAGTATTTTTTATTGTTATTCCAGAGACCAGAAATAGTAATTTTTATTGTTATTCCAGAGACCGCAAGTGAAAGTTCCAAGGAGGCAATTTTTAGCTTATAATGTGGAATGACTTGCTAACAATTACAGCTGTCCAAGAAAAGTCTAGGGTTTTTGTGTATTTGTGCGCAACCTAAACAACAGTTGAATGGCACTTGATTAGAGATGTTGCAGATGAAATGCTTCTCAAACTTGAAGGTGCATTTGAGTCACCCGGAGTCTTTAACATGCTGTGGATCAGCAAATACACTTTGAGTCTCAAGGACACAGAGAATTTTCTTTCAGTGTGTCATTTGGGAGTAGAGAAAATTTAAATTCCTCCCATCTTGAGAAGACTATTAATCTATCATTTATTTTAGTCCAATGCAAGGTATTTGTTAGATGTTATTGGGCTTAATAAAAGTCAGGGTTCCTGAGGTAATATGGTAAATTCTAGAAACAGGAAAATGCGTATCCCATGTGGAGTATATTAATTTGATCACACAAAAAAATGTTTCTGGTAGACGTGTTATAGGAACATGCTTAGAGGTAGGCCAAGTTTCCAGTGTGAATATCAAGAACTTTCTGCACCTCAGGGATAATGGTATATCAGCTCAGATTTGTATCCACCTGTAAACAACATACCCCCAGGGTAGTGGGTTAATGTACAAATGTTTACTTTTTTAATAAATATAAAAGTACAGATTTAGGCAGCCCAGGGCTGGTTGATCTGACAGCCCTCTGAAGTCATTCGAGACTGTCTCCTATCTTTCTGTTCAGCCATCTTCAGAGCTGACCTCTACCCTCAAGGTTATCTTAAGATTCAAGACATTTGCTGGAGCTCTGGCACTGTGGTCACATTCCAGCACTGGGAAAGAGGAAAGGAGGCTGAAGAAAACACTCTTTTTGAAGCAAACAGCTCAAAAAAATCCATGCAAATGATGCTTATGTCTCATTGGAAAGCACTTGATCACATGACTGAATGTAACTGCCAGGGGGATTGGGAAAGGTGGGTTTCTGAGCTAAGCACTTTCTCGAGGGTTTTGTTTCTCAGGAATAATGAATGGATTAATGTACACTGGGAGTCATCTAGCAGTCTCTACCAACAAATGATGTGTCAAGAAATTGTTATGAGTTGAAAAGGGACACCTGCAAAGGACTTTGTTTTGAAAGAGAAACATGGAAGTAAGAAAAAGAATGACATTGAATGTTGGGAGAGTCTGTATGATTCTTTCTAGGTGTCAAGGAATCCTGGAGATATTGGACTAGACCAGAGTAGTAACACATGAAGTCGAAAGGGAAGGGATTTGGAAAAGGTATGAGTGATGGGGCTTGGTGAATTGACCTCAAGAGAAAGAAAGAAAGAAAGAAAGAAAGAAAGAAAGAAAGAAAGAAAGAAAGAAAGAAAGAAAGAAAGGGAAAGGAGAGCCTAGACAATCCATGGGATCTAGAACGGAGGTGGTTTGGAACAGTAATGAATTTGGAACAGAAATGACAAAAAGAAAGCCAAGTTACTGAAGAAGAGGACATATTTTGTTTCAGACATACTAGATTCGCCGTGTCCGTGGAACATCCAAGGGGAGATGTGAAAATGGCTGAACCTTTTATGGTTAAAATTGTAGGCTGGTAGCTCAGGATATAAGCGTTGAAGCGATGGCTTCTGAGGTTTCTCATATACTTCCCACTTCCACTTGGATATCTATTTTATGTCTCCAACACATATTTTATGTTTCCAAAGCGGGACTCTCAACCACCTGCACCTCACTCTGGGTGTTGAGGACCCAAACAATGTTGGTCTGTTTTAATATTCATCTCAACAACATAAAATGTATAGGCAAATACACTGAAAATGAGTTAGATAAAATTCTAAAGCCAAATGTAGATTATTCGATATTATCTATTCTTTGAGAACAGTTCCCTTTGAATTTTGAATTATTTCCTCTAATTCAGTCTTAAGATACCTTCAAATTTAATTTAGCCATCTGCTTAAGGGGAATGATAACCCATAAAAGCAAGGTGTCCCAAGTTAGCCAGCTTCCACAGCTCCTCATAGACGAACTCAATTTTCCAAATACCAGCTCTATATGCATCTGTTAATTGAGGTGTAGACGAGGTTTCCTGCCTTTTCACTGGCTATGAATCTGATTGTCCCTTGACAGCATATTCCTAATGCCAGAGGTCAGGCTTATATTAACCCCTTCTGAACCTGCCTGCAAGTGGTTAATGAAAGATCCCTAGAGCACAGCCTTGACCTTCACCTGAGCTCCATTTTCTCTAACTGGATTGGGTTTTCCCCTTCCTCCCTTTGTTCCTTTAGGCTCCAACCAGAGAAAGAGGCCAATTGACCTCCTGGGATATATTAATTACAACACGCTTTGGTGGACTGTGTTTTAGTTTTCCATTATGTTCATGTCATGTTTTTATTGTCCTAAACCGCAAAACATCACATAGACTAACTCTCCAGGAGTTTCCTATGTGCCTTTAGTCAGGAGAGGACAACCTAACCCCATGGGGGGTGGAGAAACTCTGATGATACCAAGTCAACAAGTTGAGGACTCCCTTTCTACCTTCCTAAAGCTGCCAGAAGTATAGGTCACCCCACAGACAACCGGGTAAATACTCGGCCATTCTCTGCGGGAAGTCTGGACTTTTTGGAAGAGACTGAAATTTGTTTTTAAATCAGAAAGCTGAAAATGTCGAAACATGAATCATTTTGAACGAAAACATTTCAAAATCCAAGAGAGCCTTCTCATTATTAACGTCATAGCGATGCGCAGAGCATTGTGGTTAAAAACGTGCTCCCACTTTCTGCCCCTCGCCATCCTTTGAAATAGGCATGGTGGGTGCCACATTCATTTTACAGAGAAGAACAAGAAAGCTTAGTTGCTTGCTCACGGCCATATGGCTGACTCCATAGCAGAGCTGAGATATGTCTTACACTCTTTCGTTTCCCTCCAGTGAAAACATTGGCCAGGGTTTGCTTACCTACCAGGTGGGACAGACTGCTCTAAGTCACGGATGTCAAATACGTTGGATCCACTGAACTGAAACTGCCTCTCTGAATGTATTCTACTCCTTTCCCCCATGTGCCTACGCAACGTTCCCTCCTCGCCTGCAAGACCCCTCGAGTTTATGCTACGACTTCACCAAGCTACTCTCCACTCCCCAGACAGACCACACCATGTCTGTATACCTACAACTTTGCTCCCAGTACTCCTTGTGCTAGGTTCTTCCTCCCCAACTTTGCCTGTCTGCTCTGAAACCCACTATGGTTCTATTTTTCTGCTGCAAAACTTATTATTCCTTCTTTATAACTCTCATAACAGAAGGTTTAATCATGTACTTCTATCAATGAGACAATGGAATTAAAGGGCTGGCACAGAGTTCAGGACATAGCGTCTATTCACTAAATGTTGGTTATGATGATGAGGGTGATTTCTCTTAGTCTCCTTTTTTTAAATTTCTTTTTTGAGTGTTTATTTTTGAGAGAGAGAGACAGCATGAGTGGGGGAGGGACAGAGACAGAGAGAGACACACAGAATCCGAAGCAGGCTCTGGGCTCTGAGCTGTCCGTGCAGAGCCCTACGTGGGGACTGAACCCATGAACCGTGAGATCATGACAGAAGTTGGACGCTTAACTGACCGAGCCTCCCAGGTGCCTGTCTTCTATTAGTCTCTTAACTCAAGCATAAAGGATATTTTCTCTGTATTTGGCACAATCATATGTCACGTGGTAAGAAATCCTTAGCTATTTTTTAATTAATTTATAGGTTGCCTATACAGCCAACCTATAAATAGCAATAAAGGCAACATTTACATTAGTTTATAATGGAGAGTGAGGAGGTGGGTATAAATAACTGTGGCCATGATAGTTTGAAAGGAATGGAGCTGAATCACAAGCACATAGTATCCATGCGTTTGAAATGAGCTTAGAGAGCATCTAGCTGAGTGGTCCTCAAAGCGTAGGCTCCCAACCAGCAGCGGCGCCTGGGAACTTGTTAGAAACGCAGATCTCCAGCCGCGCCCAAGATTTGCCGAGAAAGAAACTCTGTTTTCACAAGCCTTCCAAGTGATTGTGACTCACAGTAAAGTTTGAGAACTGCTGGTCTAGTCCAATCATCTAACTTCACAGAAGAGACTGTCAAGGCACAGAGAGGTCAATGGGCTGGCCTGAGGTCACACAGCCAGTCAAGGGCAGAGATGAGGCTAGCGCTGTAATTTCATGACCACTGGACTTTAATATGGGTCCCTATTGCTTCTTTATTCTTTTTTAAAAAGATTGTTCTTTCTCCAGTTCATAGTAAGGTAACCATATTAACGGTTTGGCGGTAACTCGTGCCGGAATTACTTGCTGGAGTAGCAGAAAGTCTTAAAGCCGGGACACTGGAGTACGTTTGGGGGCTTACCCAGTTACCCTCTGTGTAGCTCTCCGTGGCACCCCTGCAAGAGAAACCTGCTGTGAGAAGTCAGCTGACAGCCTCCAACTGCTGTGCCTTTTGGGATCTGCCTCAGTGTCAGAGCCAAGGGCATGGGTGCCCCGCTGCCGACCGAGCATGGCATGGGCCCTAGGGCCCATCTGCTCAGTGTGAGATTCTTTTACTAGTAAGCTTCCCTTTGGAGATTCCTTTGGGTTCAGGGACCCACAGAGGTGCCGGTCAGTCTGAGGCTGCCTCTTTGCCTTCCCTGAGCTCTTGCAGGAGTCAGACCCCCACTGTGACCCGAAGGCTTTCGTGTCTGCTTCAGTCCTTTAGGTTTCAGGGGAGCGACCCCCAATAAATCTCTTCTGCTTCTAACTCCACCATAGCATCTGATTCTGGCCTGACCTGAACTCACGCACTGCTCTCCTTGAGCCTCAGTTTCCAGATTACGAGTACATGACGTTGGAAGGGTCCATTCCCTAATACAGAATGGGGACACAGTGCATGGCTGCTATGTTGTGACTAGTAACAAAGTTGTCACCATCTCAAGGTTATTATGCCTACGTGAAGACATTGACATAAATGTGTGTGGCAGAGACATCTGTTACTGATGGAATAGTCAGGCGATCACCCATATTTCCACCCCCGGTAGGGTGATATGATAAATTCTGGCCAACGTGTTATGAGCTAAAGTGATGCTTTTCCAACTTAGGCCCAAATATGGAAGGACGCGTGTTTTCTAAGGCTGGCACAGCAAACTCCAAAGGCACGTGTTTAGTTAGGATAATGGAGCCATCATCAGCCTGTGAGTGAGCTAATGTGGAACCCAACTCCCAGCAAGCCTACATTGGATATGACATGTGACAAGAAATAAAGCTTTAGTGTATTACGCGCTGAGATTTGAGGATTAATTTCTTACTGCAGCTCAAACCGTCCTATCCTGACTAAAACAATAATTTTTTGCAAAGTATGTATTGCCATGGAAATATAAGATATTTTCATTTTAACTGCTCACTTTCTAGCGTTGTTCGTGGTTGCATGGGGGAGAAAATGTACCATCATAAAGACTAAGATCTAATTCAAAGACAGACGGAAAATAAAACTTGACTTAGGAATAAAATTCTCAAGCTTAAGATAGGAAAAATCAGTCATTTTCAGGGGAACCCTACTGGAAAATTCTTACTTGAAAAAAAATCCTAGAGTTTTACTTGAAAAATTTTCATTTGCGGGACACCTGGGTGGTTCAGTCGGTTAAATGTACGACTCTTGATTTCAGCTTAGGTCATGATCTCATGGTTTCATGAGTTCAAGCCCCGCATTGAGCTCTGCCCTGACATCATGGAATCTGCTTGGGATTCTCTCTCTCCGTATCTCTTTCTGCCCATCCTCTACTCATGCTGTCTCTTTCAAAATAAACAAATTAATTAAAAAAATTTTTTTAAAGGAAAAATTTAGTTGAGTACAAATTAGACATAGTCATAGCCCTCTGTGAGTTTTATAATCTAATTAGGCAGTGGATGGTCGTTTTTCCCAAATGAGTTTTGTAGTGTCAGATAATCAGTATTATTCAACTTCTGTATTTTTGTAAAATTGCACTAAAACTGGGCGGAACAGGACGTTTCTAAAATGGTGCCAGTTCCTGTGTAAGTTGACTTGCATACACTGGGGATGGTTCAACTGAAGCTGGAGATCCACTGGTTTTGACCTTTTCAATAGTTGGTATGTGCATTAGCTGGCAATTCTGCTCTTCCAGCCCTTAGAACACAGCCAACCTGCAGGACGGGGTGGCGACGGCTGGTCGGTCAGAACAGAGAATAACGAAAAGGTCAAAACAGGGTAAGGACCAGACGTCACAGTCTCCATAACATTTGACATTTCATCTCCTTCTTGCCATTGGACAAATGGCAAGTAGAATTGGTTCATGTGCTCTTTTCCAGGGATAAGATTTCAACCAAAAATGTCTTGAAGAGAGCCAACGTCTTGGATTTGGAAACAGAGAAGAGAATACTTCTAGGTCTCTTTGAAGACAGAATCAAAACTTGTAAAACTTGGAGCTTCTAAGAGGTGTAACCTAGAAAAGGCATTTGTGTGGAGAGGACCACTTGACTACCCTTGGGTGCTCATAACTTAACACAAGAGAGCAATACTGGATCATTCCCTCTGCGGTTAGCCAAAAATTAAGGGATGAATTGCAGTTATTCGTATGGCAAAAGCGGAGAAAGGGTGAGTTGAAGGGCTCTGAAAGCAGAACGCACTAAATAAATATCCAATGGCAACAGACATAGGGACAGCTCTCACGCAGTGAAATGGTAGTAGCCTGGGGAATTACCTCATTTTATAATCAGTCAACCTGTTGCTTCTAAGATCCCAAACGGTACTCAACCTAGTTTCCTTTTAAAACGGTTCCACTGAGGGGCGCCTGGGTGGCTCAGTGGGTTAACCATCTGACTCTTGGTTTCAGCTCAGGTCATGGTTTCAGCTCAGCTCATAGTTCGTGAGTACAAGCCCCATGTCTGTGCTGTCAGCCCAGAGCCTGCTTGGGATTCTCTCTCTCCTTCTCTCTCTGCCCCTCCCCCACTCATGCTCTCTCTCTCTCTCTCTCTCTCTCTCTTTCTCTCAATATAAATAAACTTAAAAATAAAATAAAATCTTGGGGCGCCTGGGTGACTCAGTCGATTGAGCGTCTGACTTCAGCTCAGGTCATGATCTCACAGCTTGTGGGTTCAAGCCCCACATCGGGCTCTGTGCTGACAGCTCCGATTCGAATTCTGTGTCTCCCTCTCTCACCGCCCCTCCCCCCACTCGTGCTCTGTCTCTCTGTCCTTCAAAAATACACAAACATTAAAAAAATTTTTTTTAATTTAAAACTTTTTAAAAATTAAAAAAAAAATAAAACAAAATCTTCAAAACAAAACAAAATGGGTCCATTGAAAATGTGTAGCATCTTGTCAGGGTACAGTTTCCAGAACCTTGTATCTTAGGAAACAGTTGTTCTCCCATGTTTCTTCCTAACGCCTTCTTCTCTCCCTTCCTTCCTTTATCTTTTCCTTCCTTCCTTCTGGTGGGATTTATTTGTCTGCACAGCTGTCTGGGGGATGTGTTTCTATCTTCAAGTCATTGGACAGTTTGGTCAAGCTATAAAACGTATAAAATGGGGGAAGAAATGACAGGAAGTCTATGTTAGATACAAAACAAAAACCCAAATTAAAATGAACGAAAATAAACCCTGATGGTTAGTTGTCATTTTACAGTTTTGTTTGTTTCACTTGGTACTGTTGACTCTTAGCCATAGAAGTTAGAGAGCCTGTGTCTCGTTCACAATCCTTCCACTATTTTCCTGGGCAACTTTACCGCAGGTTCAGACTTAACTAAAGTTTGTTTAGTTAATCCAGGCTTTAATCCAGGAGCTCTCACGTGTCATCTCACTTCATTATTATAAAAGTTCAAAGAGGTTAGAATAACTATACCGTTGACCCCTGAACAACAGTGGGGGGAGGGGTACTGACTCCCAAAGCGGTCAAAACTCCATGTACGAGTGTTGACTCCCCCAGGGGTGCCTGGGTGGCTCAGTCGGTTAAGTGTCCGACTTCAGCTCAGGTCATGATCTCGCGGTTCACGAGTTCCAGCCCTGCATCTGGCTCTGTGCTGACAGCTCAAAGCTTGGAGCCTGCTTTGGATTCTGTGTCTCCCTCTCTCTTTGCTCCTCCCCCACTCACGCTCTCTCTCTCTCTCTCTCTCTCTGTCTCTCTCAAAAATAAACATTAAAAAAAAAGGGGGCGCTCATGGGTGGCTCAGTAGGTTGAGTATCCAACTTCAGCTCAGGTCATGATCTCACAGTTGGTGGGTTTGAGCCCCACGTTGGGCTCTGTGCTGACAGCTCAGAGCCTGGAGCCTGCTTTGGATTCTATGTCTCCCTCTCTCTCTGCCCCTCCCCCGCTTGCACTATGTCTCTCTCTCTCTCAAAAATAAATAAAAATTAAAAATTAAAAAAAAAAAAATCAAGTGTTGACTCCCCCCAAACTTAACTCCTAATAGCCTACTATTGAACAGAAGGCTTCCTAATAAAGAGTCGACTAACACATATTTTGTATGTTATTTGTATTTTATACTGTATTCTCACAATAAAGCAAGCTAGAAGAAAATATTTTTAAAAACATCATAAGTAAGAGAAAATACATTTACAATACCGTACTGTATGCATCAATAAATATCTGCATATAAGCAGACTCTGCGGTTCCCATGCTCGTATTGTTCAGGATCAACTGTAAATCCTGATCTGTCGGGGCCAGTCTCAGTACCCAGTCCCTGGCTTCCTGATCCCAGATCTGTCTGGACAGTCCCAGTACCCGGTCCCTGGCATCCCATCCAGGCAAAACTTCTTTCACTCTCAAAAGTTTTGTAAGCTGGAAAATGAATGACACAGTCACCCTCCATAGGGGAAGTATTACGATTGCATTCTATTTCTAGGCCTTTCTGGGTCTTAATTTCTTTATTGATAAAAATGGGATGCTTGAGCAAGTTCCAGTAAGCGTCCCCTTTTTGCTCTGATGTCTGTGATTCCTTGTGTATTTATAGATATCTAGCATCAAAACTTTCTATCTGCTTTGAAAGGACTCTGCTTGGGGCACCTGGGTGGCTCAGTCGGTTAAACGTCTGACTCTTGATTTCGGCTCACGTCGTGATCTCATGGATCTTGGGCCTGAGCCCCATGTCAGGCTCTGCACCGTCAGATTCTCTCTCTCCCTCTCTCTCTCTGCCCCTCCGCTGCTCACACACAGGCACACACACGCACTCTCTCTCTCTCTCAAAATAAATAAGTAAACATTAAAAAAAGAAAAAAGGACTCCGTCTCAGCAATGTGTCAACACTGAAAAGGGGAAAGGAAATCCTCCCCTTCAGGACAAGAAATAAGAATTTTTAGGGCAAAAAGAATGGTGAAAAGAATTTGCATGCGTTATACTACCAGACTGCCTGTGATGTCCCCAAGAGTTTATGGAAGATTATGCAGTTTACGTGGAGCAGGTATGGTATACCAAAGGACAACAGGGCAGGGTGACAAATACCTAACATGAAAACATGTACACCTAAAATAATTTTATAGACCTAACATGACCAAGTAATGATACGGTTAGACCTAATACATTTCCATTTAGAATCGTTGTAACAATTAAGAATTATGAACTGTTTCAGTTGTAGGTTACTTTTCTTATATGCTGGGGTTTTCTCTTTCACACGTTTGCTCGTGTTCTGTCTAGAACATAATCTTCACTTTGCCCACGGGCACACCCCGCGGGAGAATGGTGTAGTGGAAAGAGCTTGGGCTTTGGAGTCAAATACTTGAGTTATGATCTCGACCTGCCAGTTATTGAAATGCCTGCTGCTTAACTTTTCTTTGAGACTCAGTTTCCCCATCCATAAGGGCAGAAATAACAATCTAAGTTTAAAGGAATGTTCTGAAAATTCGGGGAGGGGGTGTTAGCATGTGACAGGCACTGACCAAATGTTCCTGTGTCCCAACCCACCCCCAAAGAGGTGTCTGTATGAAATGCACCAAATAAGTACCGTGGCATGTCATATCTTTATGAGCCTAAATCTCTCGTTTTGAAGGCTGCTCAAACACCAGTAGGTGCGAACTTACCAGGTGATGATGTTATGGCTAGCAGCAATGGTAGCTTGGATTTTAGCTCTGCTGCCTTGCACGGCCTTGGTTTTTGAGGAAAAATTCTCTGCCTTCTCCTAGGCTGTCTATAAGTCTATTGATCCCCCAAGGCTGACGTAATGTTCTCTTTATATGGGATACTTAATAAAGGCAAACTGTCATCAGCTCGTGTCCAATATATCCCCCCAAATGGAACACCCGTGTCTTTCAAGCTAGGAGAAAGCTAGGATCAGATCTCACCTGTGGTATTGGATCCCATCCCAGATGCCACACTTTGAAAGCATCACATGTGTACTTTTAGGATTAGTGGGCCTGGGATGATCAGAGAGTAAAATCTCAAACAGCTGTAGCCAGGAGGAATGTTTGAAAGTGTTTCGGTATAAATGTTACTCTGATGGGAGCACCTTTTTTGGCTTGAAAATGACCAATTCTGGACTAACACGAGCAGGATATGTTTTCCTTCTGGAAACAACACAGAGAGACCAGAGAGGCATCTGAGGGAGGGACAAAGAGACAAAGAAACAAGAAAATTCAAAGAAAACGTGGAAGAACTTAGGGAGAACAAATCATTGTCAGAAGGAAAAGGAACAGGTAGCAGACACTGCACATAAATATTTCTCAACAACCACTACGAAGTCTTACTATTTCAAGTAAATGTTAAGCACTCACATGGCAGAGTCTGATCGTTTTTTTTTTTTTTTTGTATATACTTTCTCATAACCAGTGACAGTGTAGACCCAATGCAGATCATCTAGGACAAAAAACAGTTAGCATATGAGGACTCTGAGTCATGGGGTCTCCAAGACACCTGTCTTGGTGGAAGAATGGTTTTTACCTTCCCAGAAGCTCCATCGCCTTCCAAAGGTGAGTAAACAAAACTAAACAAAAATAATAATCTTTACTATGGACAATGGGCAATTTCTTAGTCTTGGGGGAAGGGTGGCTAAAAGTCTCTTTGGAGAACCTTGTTACGTTACCTGATCTGTCATGTACAGTGGAAGCAAAAATGTTATTTACTACGTAGTTATAATTTTAAACCAAATATTCTAGCTCCTCTTTCTAACGTGATTGCCCACTCCTCACCCAATCTCTACTAAAGACATTCTGAAACCATCATGGAATGTCCTAGACAATCTCCAAGCCTCCCACAGCATTCCCATACCTTTGTACCAGTATTTAGTGGAAGGGAATTCAAAATGCATATCAAGATGTCTACTATTTATTTAGCAAATATTTACTGAATATGGACCAAGTTCCAGACACTGAGCTTGGTACTGAATATCACTGCTTTATGACATCTAAAAATGTTCACTATCAAATTTATAGAAAATCATATGACTTTTTATCCTATTGTATGAATTGGTGAATCCTATTAACCTCTTTCTTTTTTGTTTTTGTTTGCACTTTTCTAAAGCTCCATTTAAATTTTAACAGTGTTAAAGACGGTCACATACTCTTAATCATTCCAGTTGAAATTCGGATGCCAAAGTAGAAAAGTTGCCTAACATTCCTTCCAAAATGTTGTTAGATGCGTAACTCAAACACATAATGAGTCACCAACTAGATGGTAAGGAAAGTCCCAATTATATTCTATGGTGAATGATAGGAGGAACTAGGGATATTTAGCCCAGAGAAATACATGCTCCTGGTAGCTATTTTAAATATCTGAAGGGTCATGGAGTAGAAGAAAGATTTGGAGTATAGTAACTGATACTCAAATGCAAAACTGGAGTATGAGGTGAAAACTACATTGCCAAAAATCTGCTCAGAGAGGATCTATGGAATAGCAATAGCAAAGATAGAATTGGTATTGGAAGGCAATGAACGTAAAGATAGAAGGGGAATTTGGCAGAGCAGATCAGATTGCGGCGTGGGCCATAAATCCACTTCAACGCTGAAAGGCAATAATTCCGAGGGAATCAAATGAAGACGAGGAACAAGTCATATAACAAGCTCATCTGAGTTATAGAAGATGGGAAAGTATAAAAGTTAAAGAAGAAAATCCTTATAGCTGTAGGAAGGTTTTCTGTGGGAGAAATCCAAACCCGCATAGAGATAAGAAGACAGAAGTCTCTCATGACTCCCTAACGCACTGGGATTGGGCAGCCGGTCTCTGATACTGTGTCTAAAGCAAAAGTAATTGAATACCAAGAAAGAGACATACAGTGGTCCGAAGAATATAAAATCTGAGCACATTAATATTTCTGTCAATTTAACCAAGAGTGTTATGGCATATGTGTCACTGGGAATGACAGAAGCTATTACTGAAATGAGATTAGAATCTTTTTGAAATATCAACAGAAGCATTATAGTTGGTAACATTCCCATCTCGAATAGATGACACTGATGTTACGCAATCAACGTTCTAGAGGGAATTGCATACAGAATTACAGACCGCATCATTTTGCTCTATATTGATTTTTCCCTGAGGAGTTCTTGATTAGCTGTCCGATCAATTAGTTTTCCTCAATCCCAAGTACAATATCAAATTTCTCTGTGTTTTTTATTTTTTCCTTTGGAGAGAAATAAGGTATATCTGGGTTTCCTTCTACTTATTATGACCACCAGAGTGCCAATTGATTGGCCAAAAACATGGGTAAATGAGCTGTGCTGTAACGTCTGGTGCTGGCTTCTTCGGTCTCATCTTTGCAGTGTTGGTCAGGGCTAGCTTGTGTCTCAGTTGGGTCAGTGTAGTGTGAGCTCTGTGTTCCGGGTTTTATAGCCCCCTCAAGCACAAAAGGTAGTAGGAGGAACCTTTAATTTGGAAGTCTGTTTACCTCCTCTTTCCCACCCTCTAATGATTCAAGCAGCATCAAGAACTTGCATTATAATAATGCGACCCTGAAGATAGGGCTGATACCAAACAATGAGTTAAATTCTTTACTTTTGACCTCTTACGTAGATTTGGGGAGATGTAAAGCAGAAAAAAGCAGTCTTCAAAGCCATTCCTTCTACTGCAAGAACCAAACCTTGGTGTGTGATCCAGAAACATGCATGTATTCAAAGCACTTGTATATCAAAGCAAACTTCCCCATACGAGATCGTGGAAACTCAGATGATTCGTTCCACAACCTCAAAATATTCATATAAAAACGATTACGGTACTGTAATATAATGAAAAATAGTAAAGAAATGCAAGATATAAAGAAAAACAAATTAACCTGCACTCACCTTTGAAAACCTTCATGACTGGTGTGAGGGAGACAAGAGAGGGGAGGGTTTAGTGTAGGACGACTTTCACTACCACTAACAGAATCACTGCTATCTATTGGCTCAACGGAATCTTTTTCTGCACAGGACCATCGTATATGCTCACATGGATGTTGACTACAGTACAGCATTAATAAACTCTTGTCATAAACTGTATTTAATGTAACTGGCAATAAGGCAGTAGAGGAAAGGGTCTATATCTGTAGGAAGCCTGACCTAGAATGAAGACATGCAAAGGACTGTCCATAGATGCTTTGAAGTGACAAAACACACACTAGTGCTGGTATTTTTCCAACGTTCTGAAAAATCACTGATTTTTGCCAAACACCACAGTCTGAGACTGAGCATCTGAGCATGGGAGACGATCACCCGCAATCCCGCAGAGAGAGAGAGAGATAGGAAGAGAGAGAGAACCATTGGCTCAGTTGTGATCACGTGACATTCGGCGTCTCATACTACTCATATGACAAGACATCGCTCGTTTATCAAGTTAAAATTTATTTGAAATGTTTGCTCGTCTTGTGGGACACTCGCAGAACAGGTTACTCGCAATCCAAGGTTTTACTGTATTTGAAATAGAAAATGAATTGTTTGGCTCCTTTGGCTTTAAATGTGGCAGAGCCAAGGCCTAGAAGATTCAAAACATAGTATTGCAAGAACAAGTGGGTAATGTCAACACAGATAGGAACTCTAAGAAAGAATCAAAGGGAAATGCTAGAAAATAAAAACACTGTGGCAGAAATGAAGGATGCCTTTGATAGGTTCATCAGCATGGCCAAGGAAAGAATCAGTGAATTTCAAGATATGTCAATACCTCAAAAACTAAAACATGAAAAAGAAAAGACAATGAAAAAAAATGGAAAAAAAACCCCCGAGATTTGTGGAACAATTACAAAGGGTGTAACGTAAGTGTAATGAGAATATCAGAAGGAGAAGAAGGAAAGGAACAGAAGAAATATTTGAAGTAATACTATCCAAGAAGTTCCTAAAATAAACAATAGGCACCAAACCACAAATCTAGGAAGTTCAAGACCACCAACCATGGCAAGTACCAAAAAAAAATCTATAGCCAGGCGTATCATGTTCAAACTGCAAAAAACTCAAAGGCCAAGAGAAAATCTCAAAGGAAGTCAAAGGTGGAAAAAACACGTCAGTTATAGAGGAATCAGGATAAGAATTAAATCAGACTTCTCTCCACAAATCATGCAAGCTGGAAGTGAGTGAAATATTTCTTTCCCTTTCTTTCTTCCTTCCTTCCTTCCTTCCTTCCTTCCTTCCTTCCTTCCTTCCTTTCTTTTAATGTTTTTCTTTATTTTTTGAGAGAGAGCACGAGTAGGGGGAGGAGCAGAGAGAAAGAGGGGGACAAAGGATCCAAAGTGGGCTCTGAGCTGTCAAGGTGATAGCAGTAAGTGCGAAGCGGGGGCTCGAACTCACAAACCAAGAGATCATGACCTGAGCGGAAGTCGGATGCTCCACTGATTGAGCCACCTACGTGCCCCAAGTGAAATATTTAAAAGAAAAGTACCCACAAACTAGAATTCTGTATCCAGTGAAATCATTCGTTAAAAATAAAGGAGAAATGCTTCTTTAGACAAACAAAAATTCATGGTATTTGTTGCCAGCAGATCTGCCTTGCCAGAAATGCTAAAATAAATTCTTCAGAGAGAGGAAACAATGGTAGAAGTTAGAAGCTTGGATCTACACAAAGAAGACAAGAGCATTAGGAAAAGAACATATGAAAGTAAAATAAAACCTCTTCCTTTTCTCATTCTTTTTCAAATAACTTTTTAATTTGAGAGAGAGAGAGAGAGAGAGTGCACAAATGGGAGTGGGGGAGGGGCAGAGGGAGAGAGAGAGAATCCTAAGCAGGCTCCGTGAACAGCATGGAGACCAACTCAGGGCTTGATCCCACGACCCCGGGATCATGACCTGAGCTGAAATCAAGCGTTAGATGCTCAACTGACTGAGCCACCCAGGCATACCTCTTTTTCTTACAGACGACAGCAAGGCTATGAAGGACAGGAGGGAACAATTGGGAATACTCCGTTGTGAGGCACTTGCACTACCCATGAAGGGGTATAGTAATATTTGAAAGTGAACTTGGATTAGTTATAAACAAATGTTGCAAACTCAAGGGTGATTGCTAACAAACAAAGAAAACGTCACGGTATAAATAGCATACGCCAGAGTGAGGAAGACTGTGATAGTGCTAGAATTCACTTAAATGAGAGCAGAGCTTGATCAAAGAACGGAGAAAGGGTAGATTAACAGGGATGCTTTACAGCCCCTGAGAAATGGCCCATGACTCAGCTGGGGTTGGAGATGAAAGGGATAATGGAACCCCTGATGGACATACCAGACAAGCTGCAAGGATTCCAAAATAGAATGTACCATTTTCTAATTTGCCCTATGTAGTCGGCCGGCTAGACAAATTCCAGGTCCAATACTGGCATTTGAGTGACCAAGTAGCAACTGTGGAAGGAGACTGACAGATGGGTCTGAGGGCAGCTTTGAGCTCCGCCAACCACGACGTAGCGTGAGAAAAGTGGCTGAATATTCAGAGCCCCCCAAGAGGAGCCTCAGAGTCGGGATGGGGAGGACACAAGTGCATGGAATTTTTAACTGGGGGCCATGGAGAGATTGCAGGCACGGACAAGTGCAGCCTCATGGTTTCCACTAAATTTTAGCTTCTGTTTGTCACAGCTCCCTACTCCATGATCTCTCTCTGTCTCTCCTTTAAGAATTCAGCTCTTACTGCTAATAGCCTAATCTTCTCCATAGTTCCCAAGACCAAGTGCAGAGCTGAGAGGATCTTATTAGCTTAGCTTATTACCGCGTAGAGATTTAGAGATTTCACGGCAACTGGCTAGCCTAAGGATTGGTTAGTCTCAAATCAGTTGTTCACTCTGGCCTGACTTGGTAAAGGTGGATGAAATACTTAGTTGAGAATACGGCTGTCCAGGGGTGCGCCTCTAATCCCTCAAGAATTGCTGTGTGCCAGGTGGTTTCCTAGGAAAAACTTGTGGGCATGGCCAGCATAATACTTAACCTTGACTTGCCTGATGATAGATAGATGATAGATAGATAGATACATAGATATTTAGATAGATGATAGATAGATAAATAGATAGATAGATCAATTGATCGAGAAACTGATCAAAACTGTTCTGTAATCAGTAATCAATGATAAAAGGAAATTAAGGGTACAAAAATAATATTATGTAGCGAGGGTCAGAAGTTATGGTGTTAGTACCTTTCTTTATCCTTTTCATGTCATTCCTTAGAAAAGAAGTCATGTCAGTATTAACAATAATAAAAGCTAACATTTGCTAAATACCTGTTATGTGTCCAGCATTCTGTTAGATGCTTTATACAGAATAATTAATCTAATTCCCCTAACAATCCTGTGAGTCGGGTACTGATATCTCACACCACTAATGAAACGGAGTCTGAGAAGGTCAGAAATTCATACACATAATTTTTCTGCTTATAAGAGGCGACATTTACACATTTTTTTTTCCCTCACAAAATGCCCCTGGTTGTACTTGGAAACGAATTCATTTGTGAGAGCAAAAATAAAAGTAATTTAGAGATAAGAAAAGAGAAGGAAACTAAACTAAGCTGCAGAAAGAAGCTTGTTTTAGATGTAGCACTTTTATAAAAACAATTAAACCTTAATTGGTTTCTGCAAAAAAACTTAAGGAATCCTAGGAAGCTTTAAATGGAAGCTAGAGCTCTCTGAGATGTGAATTTTATAATCTTGGTTTGTAAGAGACCAAGGGAAACAAAAAAATTGGATTTTTGCTTGGTTTTGTGACTTGCTTACTGCAGAACTTCGACCAAGCCCCATCACCTTTCTGGAATTATGGTCACCACCACCAAAAAGCCCTCATCAAACGCTTTTATGAACATGGAATACTGGATAGGAAGAGGGTTGATATTTTGGATGAGCAAGGCTGAGTCCTTAGCCTGAAGACCAGAGAATAAGTATCACGCAGATCATATGACAAGGATGCAAAAGTGACAAAGAGACAGTCCTAGTGAGTCCTCAAGAAACCCACTAATGAACGTAATGAACACATAAGGACAATGTATGACCCGCTATAGTGAAAATCTTTGGTAAATAGATACAAGAGCAGAACATTATTCCTCTCCTCACCCCACCTGGCCCATCAGTAAAGGCGCAAGATTGCGTCTTGCGTGCCAACTCCCATCAGTTGTTGGCAGCCTGGAGTCCTGTGTGGACCGATCAGTGACTTTGTCCAGGTCAAGCAGGAAAGAATGTTGCAAGTTACCAAGGATTTCGGAGAGAAAGTGCGGCGGGGGGGAGGGTGGGGTGGGATGGGGGGATGTGCGTAGAGGAAGAATTCCAAGATGGCTTTGGAGTTACATTGAACTGGGTTAGAAGTCTCACTGTGTCATTTAACCATGTGACCTTGGGCAGCCTGAGTCTCAGCTTCTTTGTATCTGTAACGTAGTATCTAATCCCTATATTTTGTGCCGTGTTAGCTTGGTCATTACACAAAACACCTAGCCCGGTTTCCGACAAATAGTAGTTGGCCAATATATTTTTGCTTCTTTGACTGGCAATCCAACTTTTTCAACAGATGACAAGGTAGCCAGGAAGTTCTTGGTGAAGTGGTCATTGTAAATGAGGGTCCAGTCATCATGCATCAGTGAGGACTCTAGACTCCTCTCCTCTCTAAAGACATCCCTCAGTACTTATGCTACATTTTTGCCTCATCATTTACAACTTCTCACCTTAGATTTTACGTATTTTCTTAACATCTTCCCCCTTTTCCCCTTCCTACAGTTTTCCTCTGCTTTGTGGATTTGCTATACCACTGAATGGCACTAAAGTTTATCTAGGGACTCAATACACAAAACCTGGGAACCAAGGGTGCCTTCGAAGGCTACCATTTTGATCACAGGAATCCACGTCCAAAGTTATGAAGGAACGACTCTCACAAAGTTTCCCTCCTAGAGATCTGCTCTGTTCTCTGACGAACCTGTATCTCCCTGCAGTTAAGTCCATCATAACCTCCCTTATCACCATGGAAGTCTCAAGTAGGTATGGCGAAGGCCTTCAAATACCCGCGTCACTGTTTAGATCCATTGTATGACTGAATAAATGGAAACGGCCAAGTGTTTTTTTCCCTTTCCTTTGTATGTGGGTTCCCCTAGACCTCCTGGCCTCCCCATGCCCTTTGCTGCACGCATGAACAGAAACGGCCTCCCAGAGCAGACCTGCAAAGGATTTTTCTGGCTGAGGCAACCTGAGGTCAAGAAACCACACAGCTGTCAGCTCACAGTTACAGTCTGAGAGGAAGAGAAGCCTGAGGCTTGGGTATTAGGCTCCCACACCGTCAGCCTCCTCCCCAACATTTCAGCTGAACAATAACCACCATTGATACAAGAAAGAACAAAGCGACTTCCCAAATATTTCTTTCTTTCTTTTCTTTCCTTTTTTTTTTTTTTTTTTTGTGCCCAGTATGCAATGCTTCCTGTTTCTCTAGTAATGAAAATGTGTTCATCTGTCAAACGGAAAGCTGCCCCACTGCTTAGGTGCAGAGAACTTCAATCACAGCAGCTGCTGCGACCAGACCAAGAGCCAAGCTCCTCATTTGTTTTGGCTAACGCTGAAGAATCAGTTTAGGCATCCCCTAGAACAAAATGGTGCACGGGAACAGAGCCAAGCTATGGAAGAGAAGCAGCAAAGTTGCAACAGATTATTTGTCTGCTAAAACAGAAGGAGAAAGATATCAAAACCTGGATTCATTTGAGTCCAGCCTCCCTAACATATTCTCTATTTGCAACACAGATGACTTCCTCTAATATCGTTCAACAGGTGCTAAACTGTAGCTTTTCTGGAGATTAATCATTGCAGCCTTGGGCCACAGAGGATCAGGAAGTAACAGGGTGTCTCCCAGAATGCTTAGGCTATTTCTGCTGGGGACTCAGCAAGGGACACACTATGTATTTTGGAGGAGCTTGCAATGGTAATCGTGATAAAGAAAGTATCCTCGCCTTCTGTGTTCCCAAAGCACCGCATTGTTTGCTTTTGTGACTCTTAGGCTGTGAGCTTCGTAAAAGAGAAATCTATCTTTTATTTAACTCTTATTTTCAGACGCTAGCACATAGTAGGCACTCCGTAAAAACAGGTTGAATGGTTTATTTGTTGAACTGAATTGCATGGACATACAACTTGTCCATCTTTCAATTTCATTAGGGAGGGTTTGAGCAAGCAAACCCAAAATTGTCATTTTGGACAATTTATCAGCAATGTTTCTCATAAAAGCCTTATTCTATTTTCACCCATTTGAGGCCAAGACCAAGGCTACAAGATGCAAATCATTTATTTGGATCATCAAGCAAAACCCATTTTGGGGCTCAGTTGGCCAGCTAGCTGAAAAAAGGTAGAGCTTAGGAACATGAGAGGACTTCACTTTTCCCCCAGATTTATGAGAAAACGGCTAACTGAACTCCCATTTGAATATTGTAGATCTGAGTAGAGAAGGGAAAAAAATGAAGCCAAACTCTAGCCAGGACAAAAATGGGATTAAATGGAAATCTCAAAATACTTAAATGCCTCACAAACTTTGATGGTATAGCTCCAGCCTGGATAACTTTTACAGGATTGTTCTCAAATTGGTCAGCCTTTTCTGTGTAGGCTTGCGTCCCAGGAAAGGTCTAAATTAGGTAACTCTCTAGGACGAGACAGACGAATACCCAGCAGTAGTAGTGGGTGTTGTAGCAGGCTGTTGACTGCATTTCCAAGTCTTAGATTATGTAGTTGTGAGAAATAAACCCACTGACCCAACCAAAGGAGGGACGCCGAGACTCAGAACCCAGCGAAGCTAGGCTTCAATCAATGTTCTCGCACCAGCGGGTGTCTGGTGGACAGGCACACTCAGGGCAGTTCCAGCAGACAATGTATCTCCTAGCGTGCAAGTCCTTCCCTTGGTTCCTCATTGGCTGAGTGCTACAGAGGTTACAGCCTTACCTGGAAGTCTCCTATGCCCACGTGAGGCAAAAAGTAGTCTGATGGGAACCAATGTACATTCGTTGAGGTGACGCAGAGACTTCAGTCCTTTGGCACATGCTCATTGCAAAGCCCGTGAAAAATAAACCCTCGAAATGGAAAGGGGAAGAAGAACTAGGAGGTTCTAAGGGTTTGGGACTCCACTGGAGGGGGGGGCGGGGCTCATACATCTTCCCAATAGGTTGTAAACCTATATTGTTAACCAGACAGCACAGCTTTTATTTGGTATTTTCGGAAAATGAATCATCTCACTTACTTCTCACATTAGTGATGTGGAGGGAATGGGTGGATCATCCCCAAAAGCCTGGAGTGTGTCCAGGGTGTGCTGAGGCACTGGCTGGGAACCTGAGAGAGGGGGGACCCTTAGCTATGATACAAGTCAGTAGGATAGATCTTCCCCTTGTATGCCTCTCTTCCAAAACCGTAGTGCTGGTTGGGAAAAAGACATAACAGGAGTGGCCTCCTCTATATAGACTCAAAGATAAGAGGACTAGCGTTCCCGCTCCAGCTCTGCCCAGACCCTCCAAGGAGGAGAAGGAGAGAATCTAACCTTTGCCTTGCCCAGCGTGTCTTGTGTTTAGTTCTCCAGGCCCCCGTCCTCCTTTCGCATTATTTCAATAGTAAAATAGTTTGTTTTGCTTGGCACATTGTATTCCACACACAAACTGATCTGATAGCGATTGGGTGAAATTATTAAATTTAGCAAAATATTGGAGTGGGATTGTTTTGTTCTGGGATGCTATATAGTTTGATCAAAATGGTTTTCGTTTCACGTTGCTTATTTCTGGCTTTCTACGATGCTATGGCATCTAGCTATAAATGAAAACAGTTAGACATCCAGGTAATTTAAGTCCATCTTATCAAATTTTAGATTTGGGAAGATGAGGATAATAAAATAAAAGTTCATCATTTCCAGATGGATATTTGGCATTGTGTAATAACAGCCTATGTAGGGTAACGTTTTAAGAATTAACATTATTGGAGCAGAAATAGAAGAATGGTATGATTCCTCAGCATAAATGTGACATATATGTCAAATAAGCATTGGATTGAAATAAACCAATTTAATTTCCAAAAGCCCATTTCACTTAGCAGAAAATCCTGCATAATGCATGCAAACCTGTGACATTGCCCTGTAAGCCACTCTTTGAATTACTACTGAAGATTTCAATCCAACCCAACCAAATGCATTATATATGCGTGTGTATATGTGTGTGAAAATCCGAAGCCTCTGAGACAAAAGATCTTAAACAATGTAGCAGGTGTCAACTTTGCACCAAGACAATGGTGGGAACCCTAAATCAGAATATTACATACTTAAACCAATTTGTTCCAGTGAAATACACTCAAGTATCAAATGTTTGTTCAAAGGGAGACCACATATGTCTTTTTTGCGGAAGACTGTCCCTGCTTATTTCCCTTCCTTTAAGTATGCCCCAGCATCCCAAAGTATGGCCTTAAAACTGAAGCTTAGATATCCGTGGTATGGGGACAGGATTGGGAAGAACTTGACCCAGTTCCTTCAGGGATTAGTTCTTGAACTCCTGAAAAGCGTATTTAACGTGGCTTACAAATGGGTGAGAACTCTTGCCTGATATTTGAGATTGAAAACCCGTGATGGGAATCAGTTTGGACTCTGGAACCACAACTTAAGAGTATTAACACTAGGTGCCTCTTAATCACCAGGCAAGAACTGCGTGTGGATTTGATTCTGCAATGATTAGCCACTTGGAATAAAATTTAAGGTGTCGGAGAATATTTATTTACCTTGCATGCCACGTGAAGACTAGAGTCCTACTAAATAGAGCAGACAGAGCCCTGCAACAGTACTCAGCTGTAAACCCATTGTGATACCAGTGGCCCCTCTCCCCAAGTGGGAGCTCCATGACCTTTGGGGTGTGAGGTATTATAATAACCAGTAGGTTTCATTACCAGAAAACTTTGGTTGAGACTTGACTCTACTTATACTCAAATCTTAAGCAAGTGACCTTGAGGATGTCAATAACTCTGAAGCTTTCTACACCAAAATAGCAGGTCTCAAACTTCTCTGTTTTAGCATCCCTTCATGCTCTTAAAATTATTGAGAAGCCCAAAGAATTTCTGGGTTTTGTGGATATGCCTATTGATATTTACCATTAGAGAAGTGAAAACTAATCTTTAACAAAAACACTCATTCATTTTGGGGCACCTGGGCGGCCCAAGTGGTTAAGTGTTCAACTCTTGATTGTGGCTCAGGTCATGATCTCACTGTTCATGAGTTCGAGCCCCATGTTGGGTTCTGCACTAACAGTGAAGAGCCTGCTTGGGATTCTCTCTCCCTCCCTTTTTCTCGGTCCCTCCCCCACTCATTCGCTCTCTCTCAAAATAAGTAAATAAACTTTAAAAAACCCCACTTATTAATTTAAATAAATAATAGCCATAAACCCCATAAAAACATACTTTTCAGAAAAATAACTACATTTTGCAAAAATTCAAAAAAAACATTGTTTTACATTTTTGTAAATCTCTTTATTGTTTAATAGGAGACAGCTGGAGCCTCAAATGTGCCTCTGCATTCCATCTGTAGTGATATCACAGTTCATGTTGCCTCTGGTAAACTCCACTGTACTTTCAAGGGAGTGGGAGTGAAAATGGTACATTTTAATATTACTATGAAAATAGTTTGGACCTCATGGACCGCCTGGAAAAGGGACCACCCCGGGGTCCCCAAACCACACGTTGAGAACTACCATCCTTAAAAGTAAAACGGAGAGTAATAACAACAATAGTAATTATGGCCAATAGTACTCAGATTCTTACTCTGTGCTTGTGTTTTTTCATATATTAGCACATTTAACCTTGTAGCAACCCCAGGAGGGAGGTATTATATAGATTTTCTTCATTTTCTAGATGAGAAGATTGAGGCAGAAAAAAGCTAGCTGACTTTCCCAAGATCCCATAGCTCATAAATAGGAACGCAGGTACAGTAAAACCTTGGATTGCGAGTAACTTGTTCTGTGAGTGTTCCACAAGACGAGCGAACATATGTAAGAGATCTTAACTTGATAAAAGAGCGATGTCTTGCACTACGAGCAGTACGTGACATCAAGCATCACATGATCACGACTGAGCCAATGGTACTTGAAACTTGCTTTGATACACGAGTGCTTTGGATTAGAAACATGTTTATGGAACAAATTAGGCTTGCAAACCAAGGTTCTACTGTAAAGTGTACAAGATCAATAATGGCGGTGGTGATGGTAATGGTGATGGTGGCCGTGGAAAATATGGTAGTATTTCACATTTAAGAAGCATTGAGTGGGTAAAACGCTGGATGCCGAACATGAATTCTCTGGTTTTGCTCTTACAACAGATCTATGATGTATACAACATTATGATCATCAGTTTACAGATAAGGAAACTGAGTCTTGATTAAGGTCATGTTTAGTGCAAAGGAAAATTGTATACGTTCTCTAACTATATATAGTTTTGCTATTATGGTAATTAAACTGGGAATTAGGCTGAAGTTAGGTGAGGTGGTCTGATAACTCGTTTAACTGGCATCATGACAGAATAAGATACAGTTATTTCTGCAGAAGTGAATTTTCCCAAATAGTTTATTGTTGCTACTCTGTGCACCCAAACTATACTGGTGGAAGGGATTATTATGAACATGAACTTTGATTCTGTGCTTTCCTTTAGAGATACATTGTAGGCTATTGAGGTAGGCAGGTCTCCATGTCCTTATTAAATAATCCCAAGATGCTATATATATATATATATATATGTGTGTGTGTGTGTGTGTGTGTGTGTGTGTGTGTATGTATGTGTATATAGTATATCAGTTTTCTCTTTGAAGTTTGTGGATCTTTCTTTTCATATTTTTTTTCTGTCTTCTCCTTATCAAACCAATAGTATTTTTTTTTTCTCAGAAGAACATTGTACCTGTTTCTAGCCATCTCTCTTTTGGTGCCCTTGTAACTTACTGGTCGTATTCTGTCTCTTAGGAAACTAGGCAACCAAGTTTGCTTGTATTGGGTTAAAAGGAGAGCAAATCCTGTCTGAGTTTATGGACTCGGCATATGTTTTGATTGTTCCCAATGCTTCCTCTGCTCACTTTCGTCAGATTGGCCCTGCCCAGATAAATGAGGTGGCTGAATAAGCATTACTCCTATAAGTAATATGTTACTAAGGGACTACAACTTTTGGTAGTTTGGAAGTTTTAATGCCATTTATTATGAAGACCATTTGCTCATGGGCTTTCATTTTATGTATTTTCACATTTGAGAGCTCTGATCTTAGCTACACTTATAAAAATCCTTTAGAGGAAACCAAATATGCCTTGTTCCAGTTCCAATAAGGTTGCTTTGAATGTTTTGAACTTGTAGTCATGGTTGAGATGACCTAATTTAAAACACATTTGGAAGTTCAACTGAGCCTAACCTAGGTAGCTTCAATGTTTTCTTGTATGAGTTCCCTTTTTTGTGGTGGTTGTTTTGTCTGAATTCATGCCCCGGCGTTGTTTATGTTCTTCTGTAGCTGAGATGTATCTCCAGGAAAAAATAGGAAAGCCACCAAAGAGGGAAGAGAAAAGAAAACAAAGAGAGAGAAGAAAAAAAAAAAGAAGCAAAGGGCAATATGGGAGAAGGGAAAGAAACACAAATAATTATTTTACTAGACTAAAATCAAATGAAGAAATAATTACAGGTGCTAAAGACTGGTCTAAGGGGTAGACAGGCAATCCTTTCAGTCACATGCATAGTAAAGTTCACATTCCGGGACCTGACTTCTGCCTACCAAGCTCCTCACCCACTCTCCTGGCCTTGTAATATATGCTCCAGGATAGTCCTCCGGTGGCATATTGTGGCCTTCCTCCAGCTCCCTCCAACACATGGCTCCTCTGCTTTGAATGTCCCTATGACCTCCACCCTTTTTTCTTTGTCAGGCAAACTCTGAATCATCCTCCAAAACTCAGCAGAAGTGTCACCACTTCTGAGAAGTTCGTCCCTCCTCTCTCGTTGGATTTTACCACTTTCTTCTTTGTCCCCCTAGTTCACCTTCTAGAGCACTCTTCTCACAAAGAGACATTCGTATGCCTGCGTGTTTGCTTCTCCACTAATCTGCAAGCTCTTGGATTAAAATGTCTGCATCCTTAGAGCTATATGATGCCGGACACATAATAGTTGCACAAAACACATAGAGTAAGTTTATATGTGAATTATAAGAGAGTTCCTGCTTTCTAGGAGCTTGCAAGCCTATGGTGATACGGATTTATGCATCGGAAACTGTAGCACAAGATAAGCTGTCACCAATGGTCTAATAGCATGAATGCATTGACTCTTTAATTAGATCATCTATGGAGCATTTACATAACTTAGGTCTAGACTTGAGCAGCATGCCTGCTAATATCAAAACTCCAGCTGACTCACAAATAGACCTTCACATATATGATCAAAGATTTTTGATGAGGGTGCCAAGACCACTCAATGTGTGGGAAAAGATAGTTTTTTCAACAAATGATGTTGGGAAAACTGGATGTCCACATGCAAAAGAATGAAGTTGGACCCTTACCATGCACTATATATAAAAATTAACCCCAAATGAACAAGGACCGAAACGTTAAGAGTTAAAACTGTAAAACTCTTAGAAGGAAACATAGGAGAAAAGCCTCAATAGCATTGGGTTTGGCAATGATTTCTTGGCTATGACACCAAAAGCACAGGCAACAACAAAACAGATAAGTCGGACTACATCAAAATTAAAATTTTTCTGCATCAATGGACACTATCAACAGAGCGAAGAAGCAACACACGGGATAGGAAAAAAATATTGGCAAATTATATATCTGATAAGGGACCAATATCTAAAATATATAAGGAACTACAACTCAACAAAATCAATCTGGTTAAAAAAAATGCACAAAGGACTTGAACAGACATTTCTCCAAAAAAGACAGACAACCGGCCAATGAAAATATGCCTCATCACGAACCATTAGAGAAATGTGAAACGTACAATGAGATACCACTGAATACCCATTAGGATGGCTACTATTACAAAGAAGGAGGGGATAAGTATTACCAAGGATATGGGGAAACTGGAACCATTATGCAGTGAAGATGGGAAGGCAAAATGGTACAGCCACTATGAGACACAGTATGGCTGTTCCTCCAAAACTTAAAAATAGAGTTACCAAATGACCCAGCAATTCCACTTTTTTTTATGTGTGTGTGTGTATGTATGTATGGATATATATATATATATATATATATATATATACGCACACATACATATGTGTATATATATATCCCAAAGAAGTGAAAGAAGGGACTTGAACAGTTATTTGCACACTCATGTTCATGGCAGCATTATTCACAAAATAATGGTGGAAACAACTCAAGTTTCCATTAACAGATGAATGAACAAAATAAAATACAATCAAATATTATTCAGCCTTAGAAAGGAAGGAAATTCTGACCCATGCCGCAACATGGATGATGTTGAAGACATTCTAAGTGAAGCGAGCCAGACACAATAGGACAAATATTGCATGGTGACATTGACATGAAATATCTAGAGAAATCAAATCATAGAGGCAGAAACAGGTGGGTGTCAGGCCCTAGGGGAGGGGATCATGGGAGTTATTGTCCAGTGGATGCTGAGTATCATCAGCTGGGAAGATAAAAAGTTCTGGAGACGGATGTACAACAATGTGGATGTACTTAACGTCACAGAAATGTACACTTAAAAATGGTTAAAATAGTAAACTTTATATTGTACGTATTTTACCACAATTTTAGAAAATTAAAAAAAAAAAAACATGCAGACATTTCTCTGTTACTACCCTATTGATCACTTGCAAGACGGAAAGGAAGGAATCAACCCTCGATCACCACCCTGGAGGGCTGCTGACAAAGGACAGCAAAGAACCCAGACAAACAGGCTCCCTGTGCCCTTTTTGCCCTGTGCAAAAGCCCCAGAGGCGTTGCAGTTTCCCAGTGAAGACCGGGTAGGTGCTAGGAAGGGGTCTGAGCAGACCGCTTTGCTGATCACAGACCGGCCAGGGAGAAGACACCCAACCCAGGATGTGATTGGGCCATAGCGTCTCCTCCCGGGACTGCTGAGCGCCTACACTTCCTACGCTCATTCAAAGTTATAGTTCTACAGATGAGAGAGAAACTCATGTGGCTGTAATTCAGGACTGAGAAGAGACCTTCACCTTCACCCAACCAGCAAGCCTCCTTCCGCCTTCTTTCTCCACGCGAGAAATTCACCCAACTGCTATGTCAGAAATTTCTTTCCACCCAACACCATCCCCTAATGAAGTGCAGGTGCACCCGCAGCCCCTCGAGAATGGGAGGAGGGGGCCTCGGGAGGGGTGAAGGGCAACAGCATTCCTGAGAAATTCACATCCTCACATCCACCTTTCTTCCATTCGCCAAAGGGTTTTTGGTCATATCAGGGGGTTGGCAAACTTTTCCTGAAAGTGCCAAATGGTAAGCATTTTAGGTTCTGTGGGTCGTGTCGTTTCTCTCACAACTATTTAATTTTGCTCTTATGGTAAAATATGTAAATGGACATGTTTGGTTTCCAAGAAAACTTTATTTGAGGAAATTACACTTGAATTTTGTATAACTTTAAAGTGTTTCGAAATATTATTTAAAAAAATCTTTTCTCAAGGGCACCTGGGTGGCTCAGTCTGTTAAGCCTCCCGCTTTGGCTCAGGTCATGATCTAGTGGTTCATGAGTTCAAGCCCCCTGTCGGTCTCTGTGCTGACAGCTCAGAGCCTGGAGCCTGCCTCAGATTCTGTGTCTCCGTCTCTTTCTGCCCCTCCCCTGCTTGCACTCCGTCTCTCTTTCTCTCTCTCAAAATAAATAAACATTTTACAAAAATTCGTAAAAATATATTTTTTCAACCATTTAACAACATAAAAGCCATCCTTAACTTGCAGGTCACACACCATATTTAGTTTATGGTCCACTGGTTTAAGTACTTTTAATCTACCAGCTTTAAAAAAGATTAATACAGGAGGAATTTCACATCTATGTGGATTCCCCACAGGTACACCTATCAAATTTGATTCTCTCCTGTTTAAAAAAAAATAATATAGCTCACTTGTTCTTGGAAAGAAACTAATATTTATGCATAATTTGTTCAACAAAATTTTGCATAGCATGGTGGCTCTGGGAACAGAGCAGTTGGGTTTAAATCCCAGCGATTGCCACGCCCAGGCTGTGTGACCTTGAGGAATTTACCTGAACTCTCTGAGGCTGTGTCTCGTCATCTGCAAACTGAAGCTAAGACAGAACCTAGCTAACAAGGTCGTTGGCATGGATTAAATGAATCAACGCACGTTGAATGTTTAGACAAATACTTGGTGCCTCATAAATGGTAGCGGTTGGGGCATCTGGGTGGCTCAGTCGGTTGAGCATCCGACTCTTGATTTCAGCTTAGGTCATGATGCCAGGGTCTTGGGATCGAGTAGCACATCAGGCTTGGCACTGAGCATAGAGCCTGCTTAGGATCCTCTCTCTTTCTCTCTCCCTCTGCTCTCTCCCGTGCTGGTACTCTCTCTCTCTCTCTCTCTCTCTCTCTCTCTTAAAAAGAATAAAAAAATAAAAAATAAATGTTAGTTGTTATTTGTTACATGGTAAGTCTGGCAATAAGTCCCTTCATTCCGTTATCTCTCTCACTCCTGCCAAATGTGTATTATGAGCACCCAAAAAAGAAACACATTTCCCATGGTTCGGGCAGCTTGCTTGAGGTTCAAAGAGAAGAATGTCCAAAGCCAAGCAATCTGCTGAACTCAACACCTTTCCTTTACTCCTATCCTGCTGCCCCGTTCCTCCCTTCCAAGACAATTCTGCAGCCTTTGATGTCCTTGGCCATGTATTCGCTGACAAAGCTTTCTGTCTCAGTCCCATGATCCTCCTGTTAGCTCTCCTCTTAGTTTCTCTGCGGTTCCCAAGAGTTCCTCTTGCTCTACTTCTCTCCAAGATGGGGGCATCCCTCCTTGCTCCCGTCAAGGACCTCTACATCCCTCTGCTGTGTCGTTCGTGTCTCCAGCTTCAGTTATGAACAGGCACCTTTTGCAAATGAGTCCCACAGCGATTTCTCTAGTGGTGACCTATCTTCTCAGCTCAGATGTGTTGGACTCTTTGATGTTTCCGGAGGGCAAGGTGGCAGATGGACGACGACATCAGACTCGCCTGGCTTCACTTTCCACTCATTGGCTGTGGGATCTTGGAAGGATGAAACTACCTTTCTGGGCCTTGGTTTAGACACCAGTAACATCAGGGTAATTATAGGATCGCCAAGTAGAGTCGCTGTCGAGATAAAATAAAATGATGGGCATAATGAGATTAAGAGGCCGGTTCATTCATTCTTTCATTTGTCTGTTCAACAGACACATACTAACGTCTCCTGTGTCCTACGGAGTGTGTGTCCAGTGGCGGATGATATGACCAAAGCCCTGAATGTCCTTACTTCTTTGCTTTTCTCTATTTTTGTCCCTTGCCCATCTTCCAGTCTTCAAGGATTAAGCCCAAGGTTCTTAGTGATGTTGCCTCCTCTTATCCCCTATATTCCCAACATCAAGTCTCGTTTCCCCTTTCCTTTCTTTCTTGTCCTTTTCCACCATTACCATCCTAGGACTGACCCCCAGATTATCTCAAACCTGGAGCCTCCTCTTATGTCAATCCTCAAGTTTTGACTTATTTCAGTTGGAAATTAGCATCCTGGAGACTTTTTGAGTAGAGAAGGAAAAGGATGGAATGGTGCTTTTTTTTTAAAGTTTTTATTTGAATTGTGGTTAGTTAAGATACAGGGTAATATTAGTCTCAGGTATACAATGGAGTGATTCAACGCTTGCATACATCACTCGGTGCGCATCACAACAAGTGCCCTCCTTAATCCCCACTGCCTATTTAACCCATCCCCCGACACCGGTTACCATCTGCAACATCTGTGTATCTGCTCATATGTGTCTTCTCACTCACTGGCTGGTATAGGTTATTCCTTTCTCAACAGGTTATTCCTGTTCCTCTCTTCAGCTTGGTTCTGAGCTCCATAAGGCACGGTCTGTGTTCATCATCCCTTCCCGTCTACTTCGAAATTTGCTTACGCTGAGTCTAGGCAACGCTTATTGCTAATAAGTATTAGAAAATACTCACTGCTCATCGGCCGTTCGTGTTGTATTTGGGTAATTGTTGGAGGACTGGAGGGTGGGTGGCAGTTTCCCTCCCTCCCCAGGGAATTACAGGCATGTCAGCTGCATGAGTTCATTGCTAAACTAAGTCTATTCCATAAAGAAACATGTATATCATGGGTCGAACATTCAGGTTATTTGCAAAATTTCCATTTATGTGCGCCATAGAAACCCCCACGAAAGCTCCCACGAGAAGTTGGATCATCTAGTGGACTCGCGCCTCAGAGAAAGAAGTTGGCGGTGCTGTTCAAGAGCCTAAGACCCCAGCAAACCCTCTTCGTGGAAAAGTCTTGATGGAAAGGACGGCTCATTTTCTGTCCCTTGCATAGCCCATCTGCCTGATGCTTTCCACTGAGAAACAAACAGGTAGTATGCAAAAGAGAGGCCCATTTCTTGACCCGTTCCCTGTAAGACAAGGTCAACTTACGCTATACTTAGGCTGTGTAGCAGGTCCAGGCAAGTGCTTTCATGATTCCTTGAAGCACGGCTTCAAACACTGTGGCATAGGTACGGAGTCCTGGGAAATAACAGCTGCAGTCAGGGCGGGCTGGTATGCAGCCGGAGAGTGCATGGGTGGATCTTTCTGAGTAGTCTCTGAGCAGATGGTGGGTCTAAGCATCCGGGTGCAAATCACTCCAGTCGCATCTGAAAACCAAACAAGATTCCTTAGAACTGTGAAGTCTGGAGAGTGTTATTGGTTCTGTGGTGATATCAGAGAAATTGCTTCACATCCTTCCTTCTGAGTAGGAAAAAACCAGAACAAAAAAAACCAACCAACCAAACAAACAAACAAAAAAACCCAGGGCAGTAGCCAGAGGTTCGAGAAATCGAGGTTAAGCCATAGAAGTGACACTGGCTAGAGGCTGAGGTTCTAGAAGACAGAAGGCAACAGTCTAGGTTAGATGAAAACCATCAGAAGTGCCCTGCTGGGAGCATGTTCAGGGATAGAACGAGGCAAAATCATGAGGCAGATAACAGAGTAGTAAGGGAAACGATCTTAGACTTGCTGGCATCTGTCGTGTTATCTTGGGTTGGTCACCTGTTCAACACGCAGAGAGGGCAGACTTTCCAGAATGGTGTAACAGAAGAGTCAGAGGTTCTCCCAGCTTACTGACCTAGATGTAAACCCCGTGCCTACACTTCACCTGAGTGCGAACTTGGAGAGTCACTTCATTTCACCGAACCTAGGGTTCCTCATCTGTCAACTGGGTAGGATAAGGTCGATTCCGAGGGTTATCGTGCAGATTGAGTGAGTTACTGTATGAAAGGCTCAGCTCAGCCTCATCCAGTGTGGCAAACAGAGGACATTCGATACATAGGTGCTCTTTTCCTCTCTCCTCTTTTCCCATAGGAGACAGGGCTCACAAACCCCCACCGAGGGCCGAATTCTTTCATCAGCTGCCTTTAGGTAAAGAGGACAGAGCATTGTCAAGAACTGTGAAAGGTCTGAAACTTTACGCTACTGTTAAGCTAACAAGTTGACCTGACAGTTTCATGGATGAATACACAACACTCCTGTATTGGAAACAAAGCCCTTGCTTACTCCTAGACCAGCAAGCTCCAGGAACATCAGCATAATGGCACCTAATTCCACGGGGGCAGTGGGAAGAGAGCCAGATGACAGCTGATCGCACTCCGAGGTGCATTATGGGAGAAGAGCCCTGAGCTTAGAGAACCCAAATTTTGTATAAGGGGCAGTGAGCTTACCTGCCCTGTGCTCTAGAGTATCTGTTTTTTCCAAGCCTGTTCACTCTGGAAACATCCTTGAAAAGACAGTCCAGCACAAGGGCAGTCAGTGCTCCTGCTCGCCAGATGTAAAAATGTGAGACACATAGAAAATAGTCTCCCAAAAGGCCCCATAGAAATGATGCATTTTCTTCCTGTCCCTTTACCAGGTTCATTAGCAGGGGCGGACTTTCTGCCCACCATCACTCTGCTCTGTGACCGTGGGAAGCTCCCGCATCACTTATGCCCTGTGCCCTGCTCCTCTTCTCCCTATTATATCATGGTTCAAACACCCCATTAGGACATTTCTGTCCCATGTGGAGCTGCTTCGAGCTGTGTCAGAGCCCACAGCTGTGTAGGCTGCTGGCCTGACCGGGACAGTGCTTTTCCCTGGGAACCTAGTTTAAGCTTCATGAAAAATGTGATGGGAGAGGATTTAGGTGAGGGGAGGAAGTCAAGGGAGAGAGCGAGACGCGTCTCCCCTTCTCTCCACATTTGGGGAACATTTGATCCCAGTTTGGAGGGAAGAATCGAGCCAACCTAGTGTCACTTGAATAAAGCAGGAAATGGTAAAAGCCTCTGACATTCCCCTTCAGGTGCACGGGCCCAGGGCCAGCTGGACGTCTGGGGAGAGCAAGAGGCCACCTACATGGAGTTATTTGAGGGACACCATGAACTCCACCTGTTTCAAAACATCTTCCTGCACCTGACAATTCCATTAAAGTCTCTCCTCCAGGAAAAACGTGGTCTAAAAAATACACTGTTCCAATATAAATATGCTCTCTGGGAGAAACAATCTCTACTATTTATAAATGCTCTCAATGGCCCATTCATTCAATGCACATATTTTGAGTACCAGCTACATACTAGACATTGTGTTAGCCACTGGGCTTCAGGCATGATCAACGATAGTCCTTGCCCTCAGGAGCCTTGGGCTAGTGAGCATCAGAAAAGGAACAGGGAACTTGGATGCAAAGTTCTACGCTTCGTGATAGAGAATCCCAGGGTGACATAGCGGCACAGGGGAGGGACACTTAATCTTATTTTGGAAGAGCAAGAAATGTTTTTTATTTATTTTATTTTATTTTATTTCATTTTATTTTATTTTATAAGTTTGTTTGCTTATTTATAGTCCAGGAGTGGGACAGAGAGGGAGACGGAGAGAGAATTCCAAGCAGACTCCACGCTGTCAGCACAAAGCCTGATGCAGGGCTCAATCCCACAAACTGTGAGATCATGACCTAAGCTGAAGTCAAGAGTCAGACGTTTAGCCGACTGAGCCACCCAGGCACCCATCTTTTTTTTTTTTTTTTTTTTTTTTTTTTTAGAGAGAGAATAGAGTGTGAGATGGGGAGAGAGGCAGAGGGAGAGAGAGAGAAAGAGACAGAATCCCAACAAGGTTCCACGCTCAGTACAGAGCCCAACTTGGGGCTTGATCCCAAGACCCTGGGATCATGACCTGAGCCCAAATCAAGAGTTGGATGCCTAACCGACTAAGCCACCCAGGTCCCCCAAGAGATGTTTTTTTGATGGAAGTTAACTTTAATCTGAGACCCTGTGAATTAAATATTTCTAATCTTGGGGCACAGAGATTCTCTCTCTCTCTCTGGCCCTGCCCTGCTTGTGCTCTCCCTTTCTCTCTCTCAAAATTAATAAATAGACTTAAAAAAATAAGTATTTCGAATCTCTATTTCAGAGGTAAAGAAACTGAGGCCCAAAGAGTCTAATTGTCTTCCCTGAGGTTAGTTGGCATGTGGATGCCCAAGACGTGGCTCAAGCATACGTTGACACAGTTTTAGTGGGTTTTCCCATAAATATATGTTTTATAGCCAATTGGTTCGTCTAAGCAGCTAGGGCCTTAGGAGACAGGATCTAGGAAAGAGGTATCTTAATGGTGGTGGGACAGGGAGGGGTGGGGACAGGGATCAGGGCGAGACACATAAGTGAGAAGGGAGGCAGAAGGGCCCAGAGCTCCTGACACTGCTTGGGACAAGCTAGCTCGCTGGTTGGATCCTGGGGCAATGGGGGATTCTGGAGCATCCGTAACTGAGGCCTGAAGACAGTGGAGATACTGGTGGAGGATTTGGGTGGGGTAGGGGGGGAGAGAGTAAGGAAAAGAAGGATTTAAGGAGAATTTGTGATAGAAAGTCTGATGTGAGCAGCAAAATCGAACTTTCTCTAACTCGCAACTTTATCCAAACCAGTGCTGGCCGTTGATGCTATTCCAGGAAGCAGGAGGCCAGCACGTTCTGAGGACCCAGAAAGAGAAAGAACTCAGTTAGGGCAGCAACACACAGAGCTTGTGGGACGCTTCACAGAAGCTGAACCAGGGATTCCCCTGGTCCTCTCTCCACTCTTTGTCAGGGCTTGCTCTGGTCCAGAGGGAATTAAAGCAGGTGACGAGAGCCTGCTTCCCTAAGTGGACCCCACAGGAGCCCCAAGCTCCCTGGAACTGGCCTTGGCCTGTGGAACGAGCGCGGTGACCTGGGTACGCCGGTGGGGTCAGACGCGGATCTGAAACCACAACCAGAAAAAGTGGAAACTGTTTTGAGTTGGGCCAGGGCTTATTCCACACACTATGGCTCAAAACTTCCCTCCCTGTCTTCGAGCTGAGCCAAACTCATTTGAGTTTCAAATGTCACCGTTTAGCAGTTGGTCGGCCCGCGCCTTTTCTTCTGTCTGAACTCTCAGCCAACCTAGGCAACATTTGGATCCCATTTGATAGAGAAATTGGGTGAGCTCCTTGCCAAATTCCTGTGAATCCGTGTCAAACTCAGTGATTTAGGCTCAGATCTGGGGTGTGGCTGAGTCTCCAGAGGAGTTTTGTGGTTGCATAATCCACAGGAAATGAAGCAAAGGGTATTTTCAAAACTACCTCTGAGGAAATGGGCTCTGTAGAGTCTCGGTCTTCTGGGGTTCTAGATTTCAGAGCTTTCACTACAGGGTTTAAGTGTTCTCAGCACTTAACGGTCTTTTAGTGATTCCTTAGCCATCTGCTCACTCTTCGTCCCCATCACCCCATCATCTAGGAAATTATATATTTTTATAGTTTTTTAAAGTTTATTTATGCATTTTTAGAGAGAGAGAGAGAATGGGGGGGGGGAGAGGGAGGAGCAGAGAGAAAGGGAAAGAGAGAGAATCCCAAGCAGGCTCCACACTGTCAATGCAGAGCCTGATACAGGGCTCAAACCCACGAACCACGAGATCATGACCCAAGCCAAAACCAAGAGTCAGATGCTCAACTGACTCAGCCACCCAGGCACCCCAGCAACTACTTATTTTGAACCAGAGCAAGCCAGTATGTTTATAGGAATGATAAATCTCTCTCTTGAGGTCAAGAAGTAAGAAGGTGGCTGGACTGGGCTAAGGGCCTGACTCCATGAATACTGTTAATACATAATCTACCAAAGCCAGGATCTCTAACACCTTCAAAGTTTGCAAGTTTTTCTTTCGTTATAGGGCACATGACGACAGCAACAACACAGAAATCACGGTAAGTATAGGGTGATGGGAATGTCACACGTCAGTTTCGCTGGGAAACTAACTGTAAAGTTGAGATCCGCACACAGGGAGTTCTTTAGGGGCACTTTCAGGAACAATACTCCTCAGAGGATGAGGGGAGCAGGACTGGGCACAGGGAAAGGCTGAACATTCGCAAGACAGAGCCTACCTGATCTCCTGGGGAGTTCTAGAGCTCTGATGGCCCTTCACAGTTGTCTGGGATTGTGGTAAAGGATCCGGGCGATTATTAAATATGAGCCACCTCTGGGGAAGGGCCAGGGCCTTGGGCAAGGAAGTTTCCTTTGACAGAGAGCGCGTTCTGGGGAAGGGTCAGCTCTGGGAGGTTAGCAGTCAACACTTGTGGCAGCCGAAGCACCTTGACTGGTCCTGAAAGCGATGGGAAACTGCAACATCCTCCACAGGAAGGGGTAGGGCTCATGGTGAGAACCCAGAGCTCTTGAGGCCAGATTCATAGAGGTCATGTCCGCCGTGATGTGAAATTGTTCCTAGGCCAAGGAATGCGGCCCACAGACCTCTAAAGCCCCGGAGACTAAAGACACAGAGACTCAGGAGATGATAATGATATGTAGAGGTAAACCACTCTAAGGCTCCTGGCATTTTTATGCTGGGGATAAAATCAAGTTTGACAGAGTAAATGATGCAGAGAGGTCAAAGAAGGGATCAGGGGCAGACCAAACGGTCTGTCTGGGAAAAAGAATAGGATTCAGCTGAGATGACTGTGGAAATTTCCACAACTAATTGAAAACCTGGAAGCCTTGACATATTCTGCGAGTCTCTACTTTCTTGCTCCCCAGAAGCCCCTCTGAGGCTTCCTGGAGGCTTCCTGCTTACGTGCTCCCACAGACCGGCCTGGCTGCAGAAAGAGCTCCAGGAGAGGAGTCGGGAGTCTGGGGATCGTCTTGGCCAATTGGGTGATGCTGATCTAACCGACTCTGTATCCTTACCTATTTTCCTAGTCTCCTCCTAGTACTAGAACTGCTGAAAGAGGTACTCATTATCCTGCACTAGAGCGCAGAGAGCATTTACATTTTCCCAAACCTGAGAAAACACGAGGGGTTTCAAAAACAGGCTTTCCTCTTTCCTTTTTTTTTTTTTTCTCTCCCCACTGATTTTTATGGCAAGACTATTATGCTATTGAGATACTTCTTTCTATTCCTTTCTTTTTTCAGATCAATTCATGGTTCTCTGACCGTGTGTGATGTTTTCTAACCTGCTTGTATGACCGAGAATCCCATCCGGTCCATTTCAGAGCTCTTAATAAAATCTGATTAAGAGCTCTCTGATCATGATGGCCCATCTCAATGGTACCATGTACTTGGCCCTTCAGTAACATCACGCATATTGCGTTGTAATTACCCGCTAATTTACGTTCATTCATTCACTAAACTGTCTTTTTAAAAAAAAATTTTTTTTTTAACATTTATTTATTTTTGAGAGACAGAGAGAGACAGAGCGTGAGCAGGGGCAGGGCAGAGAGAGAGAGGGAGCCTGAAACAGGCTGCTGGCTCTGAGCTGTTAGCACAAAGCCCAACACGGGGCTTGAACCCACGAACCGCCAGAAATGACCTGAGGCAAAGTCAGATGCTTCACGGACGCAGCCACCCAGGCACCCCATCACTAAACCTTCTTTTAAAAATCCTTTCTGGTTTTCGGGGCTCCTGGGTGGCTCCGTCGGTTGGGCGTCCGACTTCGGCTCAGGTCATGATCTCACAGTCCATGAGTTCGAGCCCCGCGTCAGGCTCTGTGCTGACAGCTTGGAGCCCGGAGCCTGCTTCAGATTCTGTGTCTCCCTCTCTCTCTGCCCCTCCCCCGCTCATGCTCTGTCTCTCTGTCTCTGAAGAATGAATAAACGTTAAAAAAAAAAAAAAAGTCCTTTCTGGGTTTTTTTTTTCCCCCCATCCTATCCCAAATTAGGGGAGATAGTCCTGGGCTGAAATTTAGCCTCTCCCAGTGACTAGGCTTGTGACCTTAAATTAGTAATGAACTTGTCTGAGCCTTACTTTTCTCCTCTGTAGAACAGGGCCAAAAATGGTAACTTGTTTTGCCGATGCCACAATACCTAGTACGTAGCCTGGCATTTTATAAACCTACGTGTTCAACTGAAGAAAGTTGTAGGATGAAGCTACTCGCTGTAGCCTCAGCAATATGGTCCTGGCTCCTTCACACAATGCTAGCGTCAATGAACTGTGAGCAATGAATGTTGAGGTCATTTGTTTTTACTATCAGTGTAACTTGTCAAAAAAAGAAACAAAGAGTCAGATACTATCAGTGTAACGTCTCGGTAGAGGATAACCTGAGTTTTTTTTTTAAAAATGAGGGCTAGAAAATGGCCCACGCTAATTTACAAGACTGAATTATATTCCAGCCAGCACTTAATCATTCATATGGCCATTTTCCACTTCTAGATTATCAGTGAAATTCTTGCCCCTCGGATTTCAAGCTGTCTTCTCTCTGCCACCCAGCATGTGGCTGGACCACATCCCCCCCCCCACCCCACCCCCCCCAACCCCCACCGCCTCAGCTATTTAGTGTGGGCTTAGGGAATGCAAACTCATTTCAACTTTTTCCTGAGCAGAACATCACTGGGAAGGAAAATCTGAATCCCCAAAAGCCATACAAAGCATTCCAAAGTAAAATATAAGAAACATTTTGATTGTTTTTCTGTTTCGGATTATCTGTGCCACTATTCATTTCCTTTTTTTGTGGATAATCAAGAACTGGCCGTATCGTGGTGAACAGGACTTTAAAATTGCTGAGAAAACTCTGCAGGGCACTGAAATGTTTTAAGGGTAAATTCGTAATCCCCAATATTTACACTTGATAGCACATACAGCCTTGGACAGGGGGAGTTCGTAGGTAGTTCCAACATTTCCAACTTAAGATATCTCTTTTTTTCAGGGCATTTCAGCCTCAGCTGTTTCAAATCATATTAGGCCAGTGCTGATTAAAATCAGATAAGGCCCCCAAGACAGAGAAGCAAAAACAAACTCCATCGTAAACTGAAAAGATTTTTTTTTAGAGCAACGAATACAAATTTTAAAAAAGAAAGTTGTGTTTTTTTCTTGGTTTTTTTTTTTTTTTTAGCTAAGGAATTTTTGTAAAACATGTAGCCAAATGTAGGCTCCACACCCTTTAATCATTCTAGCCCTAACCATCTGAATGTCCTGGACATGTGGACTGTGCTCTGATAAGCCCGCAGCAAAAATAAGCTAAATGGAACATTCTCGTGGCCTTGTGATCTCCAGAGCCCATGTCATCAAGGCACTAGGCCAAATATTACACATGGGTTATCTCTAATTCCAGCTTCAAGGGACCTACGGCCACCTAGTCAGCAGCTGGAATTCAGGGCCCTTGGGCTCTTTCTTTGGCTGTGTGCCCCCAAGTCAATCTGAAAAAAAAAAAACCCTTAAAAACCTTAAAACTCTTAGGAAAGCAGACCCATTGCTCCTTGCTTTGCAAGACTGAATTCAATTCAGTATAAACAATTCAATTTCATTTGCCTAGTTATGTGCTGTACTAAGCACGAGTAATTAAGATACAGAGTGCAAAGGTGAATCCGATATAACTCCTGCCTTCAAACAGCTCACAGTCTAATACAAGAGAAGGTGGCACAGGACGATATTCACGAGAGATACGCACCCACGATCTTAAACACAATCATACACTATTGGTTGGTAAGAGTGTAGTGGGCAGTGGGAGAACAGAGAAGGAAGCTAGAATGACATCTTAGAGCAGCCCAGGAAGGCTTCATGGAGGAGATCATATTTGAACCAAGCCATGGAAAATGAATAGGATTTCTGATAGGTATGGGAAGACAGGTGAGACTTTTAAGCTCATTTTCCCCAGAGAAAGCTCCGGCCCAGGGGCCATATGCTGAGAGAGAACAAGGCAAGACAAGTTCCAGAAAGGACTGAGAGAAGGATGCTCAGGAGGGATAGAAAGAGGTGGATGGCGGGCAAGCCAGAAGACATAAGCCTCACACTCCTGGCCCTCTTGTGAACTCCTTCCTTCAGAGGAACAGACACCCCCAGGAGAAATCCTGCCTCCTCCAGGGCCCCAGGGAACTTCGCTTCTTGGGGGATTATTTAAACAACAAAAATAACAATGGTGTTTCCCTAAGAATGGTACCAGCCAACATTGTTTGGCATGTCTTAGATGCCAGGCCTTTGTGCTGAGCATTTCACAACAGCTCTTTGAGTTGTGTGCTTCGATTAACGCGTGGTATTTTACAGACGAGGAGACTGGGACTTGAAAGCTTTAATGTGCCCATGGCCATGCAGCTAGTAGGAGGCAAACTCATGTTTTCCCAGTTCCAAAGCCCCGTTCTTAACCTCTACATTGTCCAGTCTTCATAGGAGTGCCACCCTCTCCTGACAATCATACCCTGGTTTTATCTAGGGCTTTACAAATGCGCACGGAGTCTCTTCCTTTTTACTTGGTCATTTAATCACAAGGGCCTTGTGCTGCCATTTCAAGGCTTCGTGTAGTTTTTATGTTTTCTCCTTGAGAATGGAGATATTCAGTAAATATGAGGTAAGGAAAGAAAGGAAAAGGAAAGAAGAGAGAAAGGAAGGAAGGGAGGAAGGGAGGAAGGAAGGAAGGAAGGAAGGAAGGAAGGAAGAGACAATTTTTTCTGATGGAGAAATTAAAGGTCAGGAGAGAGTAAGCAACTAGTCCTGAGTTGCATGAAGTCAGTTACAGTATCAGGAGCAGAATCCAGCTCACAGATTCCCTGACTTTACCATTTTTCCACTACATTATTGACTTTTGTGATAAAGGTCCAATATCCTTTTTTTCTTTTCTTTTCTCTTTTCTTTTCTTTTTTCTTTTTTCTTCTTTTCTCTTTTCCTTTCTTTTCTTTTTTCTTTTGTTCTCTTTTCCTTTCCTTTCCTTCCTTCTCTTCTCTTTCTTTCTTTCTTTCTTTCTCTCTTTCTTTCATATAAACATGGGTGAAGTGAGATTTTAAAAAGTTTGTTTTTAATCCTTGGTTATCAGAAATTGTATCGTGTTGAGGTAAGAGAATTAGCTTGAGGGCAGCAACTAATTCTCTCCAGGAAAAATGATATCTGACATGATAAATGGCACATGATTTGGTCAGGGCCTTTTGTTCATGGCAACAGTCACATACCAAGCATTACACAAACAGAAGGCGGGGCTGAGAGTTGAGGCTTGATGAGAAACGCATGATAGGAATATAAGAAGTTCATGAAGAAGGGGCATTAAGTGTTGGGGGTAACACCAATGCAGAGCTCCTGTGAGTTGCCATGAAATAGAATAAGCAAATAAAAGACTCAAAGATGAAGAATTCATTCTGAACGCCAAAGGGAAAAAAGTTAGCAGGTGTCACGATTAGTCCGGTGTCTTCTCGAAGAATATTCCTTGCTCTGTGCCAATACTTAACCCCTAGAATTCCTTGACTCTGAATTTCTTTTATAAACAGATTTAATGCTTGAAAGGATATCGTGACATCAAATTTAAGGGTGAAAATCCACCGATGCGTGATGGGAGGAAAAAGTGGAAGTTGTACCAGTCTCAGGTTTGGAAGAAATAGAGAAGAATCAGAAAAAAAAAAAAAAAAAAAAAGGATATGATTATACAAGGAAGAATCAAAGAATCAACTGGGAAGATTCCACTGTGCCTAGGAGGTTGACCATTTCTACTCCGCCTGCCAAGCCTCGGTCAAATGACCCTTCTACTCTGCTCCCCCCAACACAGTTCATGTAGCCTAATGATGGCTATCTTAAACATGAAAGGGCTACCACTATCCTCTTCTGAGCTTTTCACCCTGGAAATTCACTTATCTCTGCAATATTAATAAGGTAAATGTTACCAATGGAAGAATTCCCTGGGCTCATTCTACTCTACATACACTCTTCTCATTTGGGCCCACATCCCTGTTGTCTGTTTCAGATTAGAAAACCATTCAGTGAAACAACTATGTAATATATTCTCTTAGAACAATTCCCAGCTGAGAAACATAAGCCTTTACACTGGTTCATAATGAGACTGGAGAGGAAGGCGACAATGACAATAAGCAGGAGGGTAGACAATGGGATTACAGGAGCCATGGGAAGGATGGCTAGAATCTAGCTACCTCATACAGCTTGGGGCAGCACCGGGTAGAGAAAAACAGCTGGGCTTTGGAATACAAAACTGAGCCGAATTCTAATCTTGGTCCTCTTCATCCTGTGACCACAGCGTAGGGTTTATTCCATGGCTTTACAACAAGACAAAGATCCATTCCTAACAGATAAGAACCATATCCAAACCTAAATATTTAAACTTTTAAAATTTCACCTGAGAAGGTCTCAGAAGTACCCTCCCTGTTACTTAAACACACACACACACACACACACACAACCCAAAGTGCAAAAGCAAATGGTCATCGACCTAAGGAGCAAACGACGACAAAAATCAGCCCAGAGACAAATCTAGGAGAGAAAATGCCTTTCCCTCCGCCACCTGACTCGAGGAGGGGTTCACAAGTGCTCGCTGGAATGCATCACTTTGACCATGGCACAAAAAGAGGCGCCTCTTATAAAATGTACGTTTTCCTAACAAAAGTATTGGAGGCAACCTCCCTCTACGTGGCATGGCGCGTTTTCTGAAAATCAATCAAGTCCTCTCATTCAGTGGGAGCCCAACCGCATTGTCTGTCCCTTCCTCCAGAAGCCGATTTCTGCCAGGTAGAAAATTAAGTTTCCTTTTACTGTTCTTCAGACACAATGCTTCGGCGTTGCAGAACTGTTGTTCTGTGTGGGAAACCAACTTCCTGTCTCAATAAACAAGCACACACAGGCTTTTCTGGACACATAATGGAGCCTTTTTTATTTTATACAAAAATCATTCCACACTTAACACATCAATGAAGCCACTTAAGCTCTACTGCATCTGAATTAAAGAGGAATTGTGTGATCAAAGGGTGTGAAAAGAACCACACACGGTGTTCTTCAGACCCTCTTCTTTTGTTACATTTGATACATAACAAACCCCATAAATATGCTTATCCCAGGAGCTAGTTTCATTATCTTATACCCTTAAGCCTGGTGAAAGTATTCCTGTATCACCCTTCATTCCACAGTGTCCATTTTATACTGGCAATTTTGGTGAAGACATGAAAAATGTTGGCATTCTGGGGGCCCTGGGTAAAAAAATGGGGCAAGGAGGTTGTTTCTGTTGCCCCGAATATAAATGTATATTTACACGTATATACATGTATATAAATGTATATGTGTGCATCTATGCACACTTATTCTCACTAAAGATGAAATATACATATAAATATATAATATGTATGTCACTGAGCATGGAGTGCACACACGCACACACACACACACGCACACACGCCCGCCCTCACACACTCCAAACGGTAACATGAGAAATTGTCATCTTACTAAATAATGAAATATAAAGCAAAAAAGGCATGATGAAATTTCTTTAATGCCCAGAATCGAATAGGTGAATAGGACATTCTATAATCCTTTTATAGCTTTTCATGCTACCAGCATAGCTTCTGTGAAGGTTACTAGGTAGTTAACATTCACTGTATTTTTTTGGTATCGTGTGTTCTAGGGAGATGGAAAAATTCCAAAAGAGAGTTCAGGCCTCCTCGTAAGCCATGTATCGCAGCCACACACATACTGAAGTGCATTTTGTGAATAATAATTCATGTATGACAAAATGTTTCTTCCATGCAGTTGCATAAAAAAATGAAATGCAAAATTTACAGTCAATGAATTAAAGTTGGTTGAACATGTTATTATTTAAATTCATGTAATCAAATCAATATCGGGTTGAAATATATTCCTTGAGCTATCATCTATATAGCCGGAGTGAATTGTTGAACGAGGATTCAAAATTATGCAGATACAAGTTCTCTCATTGAGGAAAGAGTTTAAATTGGAATAGACTCATTCAAGTATCATCTGTGGAGTGCCAATGATAAGTCAGCCCCCATTGCAGGCACAAGGGAGTCAAAGATGAAAAAGACATGCCTCTCCCTGTGTTCATTGTCCAACAAGAAAGAGAGATGTGTGGACAGATGATGGCAACGGTAAGTGTGTTAGCATCTCTTGTGAGGTGCCCTCCTCGTGGAGGAAACAACTAGTTCAGTATGGGAAATCAGCAAAGGCTCCTTCGCCAAAGGAGTTAATACTTGAGTGTGGTCCTAACGATGGAGGGGAGTATAGAGTTTATCAGACAGAGGAACTGGAAGAAAAACATATCAGGGAGAAGGCACATGAGCAAAGACAGGTTGAAATCATGAAAAAACATAAGCACTTTCATGATTTCTTTCTTTAAGCATAAGTGCTTTTAAATTGGTGCATAGTTTTTGTGTAGTTGGACTGTAGAATCCATTGAGCAAAAAAAAAAAAAAAAAAGCAGCAGATGAAGCTGAGAGGATAAGCTGAGATCATAAAACAAAGTGACTCGGATGCCCTGTTAGGGCATTTGAACTAGGGCATTTGACCCTTGTAGGCAGGGTAGAACCAAGTAGGGTCTTAACAGACTGAATTACCTGAGTTGGATTTGGAATTTGTCCCAGTGAGATGTCTATACTGACCAACCACTGAATAATTACTCAGATCTGGCCATCCATATGTCTCTAAATAATATAGTCAGTTGCAATTTGTTTTCCTAGCATTTAGTTGCTTGGCATTGCATATGTCCCAGCTATGCAGAGGATGGGCCGAAAGGTTTGGTCCGTAGCCGGATGTTTCCAGTGTTGTGTGGGCCATCTCAAACATCGAAAGAGAAAATGTTCCATGAGGGTGAAAGTCCCTTTACCATGCTTCCCAAATAAATCATCATTGATGGTATCACTAATAAGCCGTTCAGCTCTGTTTAAACACAGTTATTAAGATCAGATGCCCATCTGTTTTCTGCTACAGTTTATGTCATGCAAACCTTTGCCATGGAACCTATGGACTGTTCTCTGTTGCATAGACAAATAAAGCTCAATAAATAACCATAAAAATAACAGCACATTGATATAGTTGTGCATTCTCTTCTTGATTAATTCTGTATGTGTATATACCCAAGGGCCCGTATACCCTATTTCTACCCAATCTGGCTTTCTGTTTGGAAAAATAAACCAATAAGGCTTTTTTTTTCCTTCACGATTCCTACCCTGAATTTCCTGTCATCTTCCACTTATACTCACATAAAACAGTGATGTTTCATGTTGCTTTTGAATGACATACAGTCTTCTTCTTCCTTATTTTCATGTGGGGTGTGTTTGTCTCTGAAATGCATGGCCTGCACTTGACGTTAGGATTTAAATGTGGTCTCAGGCAGGATCTTTCACTCAACAGTCTGTAAGGATTTGAAAATATTGAGAAGGGAATTTACCAGTAAAGAAATGCCTACAAACATGCTTCTTGGATGTGATAGGCACAGAAGTATCACCTGTGCTGACTACAGAAGGAGAAATCTCATGAAATAAGATGTATCTACTGTTCACTTTAAAGATACTATCACTTCGTCATGGATTTTTCAAGGTCTGAGCACAAAGAGGCCCATACATTTATCCTAATTGATGCACTTAAGGGATCTAGTGGCAGAGAGGAGGATTTTCAGAGGGAAAACAACCACGTAAGTGAAAAAGATTTGAAGGTGCCTCACATAAGGAAAAGTGGAAGGATCTGAGAAGCTTTCATCTGGAGAAAAGAAGAATCTAGAAGACCTCAACAACCAGGTGCTAAAACTCACAGAACTATGTGGGTGAAAGGATTCAATTCACTGTGTATAACCTCAAAAAGGAACCATGGGTGGAAGAGATACCAAGGTGGACATTGATTCAATATGGGGAGAAATCTTGTAACATTGAGAGTCATATGTGTGATGGGTCAGCTGAGAAGGGCTTGTGTGAGTCCAGAGGGATTCAAGCCCAGGTCAGAGTATCATGAAGCAGGCATGGGGTGATACGAGAATTAGGTGGGTTCTTAGATTTCTAGAGTCCTTGTAATTCTAACTGATCTGAGTCTACCGATTTACCTGTGGTTCAGCCCAAAATTATGAAGTGCAGCGCTTTCTGTCCTCAGCATGAGTCGATGACCTCTGTTGCTCCTGACTTAGCCCTGTGATTCAGACCTCAGTTCTGGACATCACATTTATTTCGAAGTGTTAGCATTATCCCATAGCCTGGGATTTTGTTTTGTTTCCGTCGGAGCTAGCGATCTGACACCGACTTCTGACGGATGCTTTCATCTGAAGATTTGATTTTAGTATACTTGGTCTTGAACTCCACCGCACAAAGAAGCAAAAAGAAAGATCTCAGCCCTTTCTTGTACAAAGGGATTTCAAGGCATTAAAAGTTGGCTAAGGGGTTTTCACATAGGTAATAAGTACAATTCATGATTTGAATGGATCCATTCTTGCCACTTTCCAAGATGAGCATGGTTTTAGTTGAATGTTTTTCTTTCCAAAGGCCTTTGACCGTTTTTACACATTTTAGCCTCGTGCCATAAATCTGAAACCAATTAAGAGTGAACAGCAAATTGGGAAAAGCTTAGAAGTTCTGATGTTGATCACTAATCTCTTGGGAAATTCAATTAGCCAGTGACCTATTTCATCTACAGAACTATTACTCCCCTGATCCCCCCCACCGCCCCACCCCAGATTATTAACCTGTACTGGGAGAAAGTTTCAGGGCCAACTGACAAGACTCTGACTTTAATAGGCTTGGAAGTTCCCTATAAGTACCCAAATTTTTAGACGTGAGTTATCTCCCAAAAAACAAACTTTCTTGTCAAGAAAAGGAAGCTTAAACAGGCATCGAGCACACTCTTGCAGCTAAGCGTTTTGATGAATGAAAGGTAAATGAATCAGAGGCATAGGAATTACATTACTTTCTATGCACTTACATGTTCCAACACGAAGGAGTAACAAGTTGGAAGCTTTGTTCTTGATTCTTGAAAGCCGAACTTATCTGAACATGCCATTTGAGCCCACTTGAAGCTTAACGTGCCCTTATTTCTAATGCAGACTGCTGCCTTTTGTGGCTTTTCATTACTGAAATGTTTCCAGGTTTCCAGAAAACTCATATTCACACTGGTGTTGATGGGAATGTATACGATGACCTCTGACCATACTTTTGAGGCCAGCAACCTATCATTCTTTTTCAATTTAGGTGAGTCATACGGAGTCCATATAACAAGTCTGCTAAGGCCATATCCTTACTCTATAGAGAGGGGGATTATTACGTATTAGCGAAAGAAAAAGAAATCGAGGAAGACGTTCTTACATTTTGGTGAGTTACAGGCATTTCTTGAAGTGTGTGCCAGGCACTTAAGATACAAAGCAACGGGGCCCACTCTAAAGGAGCTCTTGGTCCGGTGAGGAAGGCAGACAAGGAAGCAGGTCACACAGTACGAGGTACTATTACAGGAGTGCTTCCAGGGTACCGTGGAAACACAGAGGAGGGGAATCCTCCAGGAGCGCTGGAGAGTATTCCCAGACGCACTGATGCTCAGGCCAGATGGAGGGATAAGAAGTAAGACGGGACTGCAGAGTGCTGGAAGGGAAGGATATACAGTCAGGCAGCTCTCTACGAGCTACTGGGAGTTTGGGGAGTTGAGTATGGAGGTTACAAAGGGTTTCAGTTTCCAGTTGGGGAGTGGAAAACGCCAGGGTTGGCAAAACAGGCTGGGGCTGGATCACAAAGGGCTTTGTCCGCCAGGCTAGGAAGCACAGATCGGAACTGGCTTTAGCTCATGTTACCAGGCTTCTCATGCCACCATTCCAGTGGAGCTTGTGCATGTTAGCACCAGGTTAACCACGTGCCCTCGTACGGTTGTGTCTTTCTTTCACTTGTGGGTTTCTCTTAAACAAAAAAAACAAAAGAAACCAATTTATCCTATAGGAAATCAGGGTAGGAGAGGGAGTGGGTTGGGACTTCATATTTAATCTTGAGCCCCAATAGAAGCATTTTGACATCTGCATCTACATTGTTTGTTCACCTCGGTTTGGTCCTTTTTGTATCCCTGGGCCTTGGTTTCCCCATCTGGCAAAGTGAGATCACCGCGATTTCTCTCTGTTGTCGGTCAAGAGAAAGCTGTTAGTTGACTACAAATGCTCTCACATTCCTCATGAGACGAATTAGATGTCGGGAGTGGATTAGATGAACAATTCACTCCCAACATCATCTGAGGCCGTATTCGATTTGGAATTGATACATTGCCCAATCCTCAGGCCAGACTGTTGCGATTCATCACAACCTTTGATGATATTTTTTAAGAGGTAAAGAAAAGGAAACACAAGGAGTTCTCGCAGAGATGAAGAAAGCATTATGGGATAAAACAGCATTGGGAGCCTGTGGAGACACCAACCGTGTGTTTAAGGAGCGTCAGTGTAAGAGTCTGGATCACAGACAACAGAGGAAGGTGTTTAAGCGGAGTCTGGCACCATGGCTAAAAATCTTCTCTGCCACCATTTTCCTACTTCGGAAGTAATTTTAATGAATAGATGGTGGCACACATGGAACTCTTTTGGCATACTAAGTGCACTAGACATTTGTGACACCATTCTTATAACCTCTCCCAAAGGTAGCTTGCTATCATCGCCATATTCCCGCGAGAATATGAAGGTTCTCGAGGCTTGGCAATGTAGCAGAGGACCCACAGCTAGTGAGCGGCATGATGGGAATTCAAAACCAGGTCTTCCGGACTCCGCAGCTCTTTATGACTCTGCTGTACTGTCTCCACTCGTTGCCTTGGTGACTGATTTTCAAATAAGGAGACAGTTTGGGATGAGGATACAGGGACCCTGCCACATGTGAGGTTTCGTAAAAGGATCTGAGAAGCGAAGTCAGGGGTTGTGGAGGAATCGCATTTCTCGAGCCTTTTCATGGCGAGTAGAAGCTGCCCAGTAAGATGTCCTGATCATTGGGAGGCACTTGTACTATGAGCCTTAGTACAGTTTTCTACCCCTATCCAGTCACACAGGGCATTTTGTCTGTCCTTACCATGGTCCCTAAGTAGGAATCATAGGACAACAACACCGCCTTCTGGCTTCATGATAAATCTTCCTTCCTTGTGTTTTCGGAATGGGACAGCAGAAAAAGAGGAGATGGGTTTTATTCAGTTGGCCTTTGAGAGAAAGTCCAATTATACTGCAAAAGAAGCACTTGCACAATAAAAAGGATTTTTCCCCCCATTTTATGGATTAGGAACCCAAAGAACAGTCAAGTCAGGGACTTGTTTTACTGTCTAACAAAAGCCATTATCAGGGGCACCTGGGTGGCTCAGTCACTTGAGCGTCTGACTTCGGCTCAGGTCATGATCTCAGTTCGTGGGTTCGAGCCCCATGTAGGGCTCTGTGCTGACGGCTCAGAGCGTGGAGCCTGCTTCAGATTCTGTGTCTCCCTCTCTCTCTGCCCCTCCCCTGCTCACGCTCTGTCTCTCTCCCAAAAATAAGTAAACACTTTTAAAAATTAAAAAAAAAAGACAATCATGAGGAAGAGATAATACACATTTATAGTACTGTATTTACCAAAAAAAAAAAAAAAAATCTAAATATAAGTGGACTCACAGTTCGAACCTGCGTTGCTGGAAGGGTCATCTGTATTGGCGACCTGAATCTGAGTGTCTTTTCCCACGTTCGTTTCTTTGCTCTTGTACTTGTCTGTCTGACAGCCAGGGCAGAGAGCAGGACCCTGTCTACAAGGGTTTGGGTGAGGATCCCTTTCAGGCTCGGGGTGAGAAACCTCATGCCTTACAATGGGTTTCAACACTTCCTTGGTCAATCCTGCCACCCAACCAAGTACTTAAGTGGTTGATGTATAGCCACATAATACTACCCACAACACCTTTAGACATTAAGCTCAAGTACCAGACTCTGCTAGGGCTTAGGGGGAAGCGGGGGAAAGGAGCCAGACCACAGCCTTCAGACTGCTGGGCTCCAGCAGAGAGTAGAAGAGAAGGGCACTTGTGGTTCCATCACCCTCGCTCTAGACCCTCCGGCCCTTTCAGCTACTCCCGCTCTTCTCCCCTCCCGACTTCCACTCTTTTCTCATGCAGGACTACAAATTCTCCCCTTCCTGCCATGCCTCAGCAAATCAAGTCCTCTCTCCTTTATCCTTCGAAAAACCAAAGCACAAGAAATAAAGTAAGACACGTGACACATCCATGGTGAATGTGTGCTTCGGTTTTTTTTTTTTTTTTGAGAGAGAGAGAGAGAGGGTGCAAGTGAGTGAGGGGCAGAGAGACAGAGAGAGGCTTACCCGAAGCAGGGCTCATGTTCACCTGCAGCGAGACTCGAACTCAGGAACCGCGAGATCATGACCTGAGTCGAAGTCATGCTTAATGACTGAGCCACCCAGGTGCCCCCATAGGCTTCAGTTCTGACTCTTCCACACCGACATGAATTGGCCTCAGGTTCTTAAAAACAGCTGGTTGACTTCACCCCCATTCATCTTAATACTATGGAAACGGTGTCCAGCCCCGGGAGTTGCTTCTGGTTGCAGGCAGTGGGGTGGGGTGAGAGGAGGCGGGGTGGGGCAGTGGGATCTGCCACCACCACCATAATGGGCAGTGCTGGCCACCAGGAGGCCCATCAGTCACAGGTGGCAAGACGGGGTGGCCAAGGGCACAGCAGCAGCAAGAGCAGGTGTGGGAGAGGGGCCAAGTTCATTAGCGTTCTTCCCAGAGCAGGAAGGCGATGGAGAGGGAAGACAGACTCTGGGGCGACTCAGCTTTGCTGCTTATACTGGGCTGAGGCTTAACGGGGAACTGTGGGATGGTCAGACCTGGGAGGTTTTAAAGCTGGGCTGTCTGAACGGGTGGCCTCCAGACTATGTGCTATTGAGCCCTTGAAATGTGGCTGGTGAAACCCAGAAACTGAATTCTAAATTGGATATATATTTGATTGATTTAAATATAAATTTTATTTTATTGATTTAAAAACATTTTTAACGTTTATTTATTTTTGAGAGAAGGACAGCGGGGGGGTGAGGGGCAGAGAGAGAGGGAGACACAGAATCCCAAGCAGGCTCCAGGCTTTGAGCTGTCAGCACAGAGCTCGATTCGGGGCTCAAACTCACGAGCTGCTAGGATCACGACCTGAGCCGGAGTCAGATGCTTAACCCACTGAGCCACCCAGATGCCCCTAAATATACACCTTAAAACAAATACTTTGCTTATGTGTTGGAAAATTTCTAAGTATGTTTGGAACAACTTGGAGATGTGAATCTACTTTTTCAACTGTAAATTTTATGAAATCTAAATATAAATTAACTATTTTTGATGAAAATATAGTGCCCAAATTAAGATGTGCTGGTAGGTGTAAGGCGAATGCTGGGTTTTGAAGACTTAATACAAAAACAGAGAATATACACTATTTCATTAACATTTTCATATTGATTACATACTTTGAATATATTGGGTTATAATATACTAAATGTATATATGTATATATAATATACTAAATATATATAATATATAATATACTATATATATAATATACTAAATGTATAATACACTAAAATGTACTATTAAAGTTTTTTTTTTTTTTTAAACAACAGATTCCAAGGTTCCTGGGTGGCTGGCTCAGTTGGTTGAATATCTGACTCTTGATTTTGGCTTAGGTCATGATTCTAGGGTCGTGGGATCAAGCCCTGTGTCAGCCTCCACGCTGAGACTAGAGCCTGCTTGAGAGTCTCTCTTCCTCTCCCTCTGTCCCTCTTCCACTCGTTCTCTCTCTCTCTCTCTCTCTCTCTCAAAACAAAACAAAACAAAACAGTTTCCATTCTGTTGGAGTTAAGGTACATTGATCCAATGGATGGCCCTCTTATACTAAACAATTCTTTTTAATGTCTACCTTTGCATTCATTCACCCATCAAGCTTTCTAGAAAACAATATTGTATAAATAGTATTACAATAACAGCTTGTGACATAAGAAGACATGGTTTAAAGGAGCGTATATTCTGGTTTATTCAATGTCTATGTGTTACTTAAAACTATGCATTACCTCATCTGACTAAGCTGTTTCCTCATCTATACAATGAAGGTGAAACTTAATACCAATCTTAAAGAGCGTTCATGAGGATTAAACGAGGGAACAAAAGTTAATTGCCTAGCATGAAGCCTGATATTTCGGTTCTCAATGAATATTGGCTGTACCTGAATCAGCCCCTTTTGTCAGGGTCCCTCATGTTGGGTGACCAGTTGTTCTGATTGTCCAGACTCTCCCAGTTTTAGTACTAAAAGTCCTAGGTCTCAAGAAACCTCTCAGTCCCAGGCAGATGAGGAGAGCTGGTCACCCTACGTCATATACGAAGGATCCATGAAGACTGCCAATAGTCATTACCTCCTATATCACCATTGGAAAGCTTCTAAAGATGAAAAGATGGGAATCAGTGGAAAACTATTGTTTATAAATACTGTCTGCAAGATAGTGGGTAAATACAAAATTATGAGTGCAGCTACACCAAAGCTATTACGGGTTGAAGATTAAAGGGAAAGGACTCTGAAAAAAAAAAAAAAACACACTTTGCCTTGTTCCTAGCTTCTGAGAAAATTGGAGATGTTAAAATAATATATCATTTATAGTATGTAATATTTATTTTAAAATTAACGCATACTATCAAAATATGTTGATTTTTTAAAAAATCTATAGATTTGTTAAAATATAGAGCAAAAGAAAGGAAATGTGGACTAAGCACGTCAAGTATATCTTTTTTTGTGTTTGTGAATAACTTTAGTGTGAACCTCTTACGATGCTTATTCTCACGAGGATTTTGAACAACATCTGATTAATAATCCCATGTTACTATGCTTTTTGGCCTGCTTTTTCCTTGGGTATCCAGGAGCCAACTGTAATTTCTCCGTTATTCTGAAGATGATGTCCTCTAAAGAAAGCGTCCCTTCTATTATTTTTATTTTTTCATATCTGTGTGGAACATACCTAGTGAGAGTCTCCTTGGAGCCCTATGGGTTCCTGGGAAATTCTTCCTTACACCAAACTGAAATAAGTCTGTGCTCAGTTATCCTTTTAAGACCAAAGATGGCCTCATTTACCCTTTTAAGACTAAGGTAGTATCATTCTGCCTTAACTGATTTTAAATAAAGTCCTTATGTTGGAGCTGGATGAATAACTTAACAAGTTGTCTTTTAAGCGTCTAGTCTTTTAAAAAATATAAAAACAGCATATGTTACATACAAAGTTAATTATTTAATAATTACAGGCAGACATACCTCTTCAAAATGTCTACATAATATCAAAACAATTGGTCAGATTCTGCTACTGGGCATTTACCCCAAAATAAAAAACACTAATTCAAAGAGATATATGCACCCCTATGTTTATGGCAGCAGTATTTACAACAGCCAAGATATGGAAGGAGCCCAAATGTCCACCCTTAGATGAATGGATAAAGAAGATGTGGCATGTATATGTATTTGTATATGTATATATATAATATCGTGTATAATAATATAATAATATTCCTATATATAATATAGGAATATATAATAATAATATAATAGTATTCCTATATGTATGTGTGTATATATAGGAATAATATTATTATTGAGGCTCCAAATATCCAGGATATGTCATATCAACATGAAGGAGACACAATTAATTTCAAAGAAAATGTCCTATATATAATAATATTCTTATATATATATGTATATATATGCATACATATACATATATACGTATACATATATATATAGGAATATTATTCCACCATAAAAAAGAACGAAATCTTGCCATTTGTAGCAACATGGATAGATCTAAACGGTAGAATGTTAAGCGAAATAAGTCAATCAGAGAAAGACAAATGCCATATGATCCCATTCATATGTGAAATTTAAGCAACAAAAAGAAACGAACAAAGAAAAAAAGAGACAAACCAAAAAACAGACTCTTAACTGTAGAGAATGAGCTGAGGTTCCCAGAGGGGAGATAGGGGGGCTGGGTGAAATAGTTGAAGGGGATTGAAGAGTACACTCGTCATGACGAGCACTGAGTAATGTATAGAACTGTTGAATGACTATATTATACACCTGAAATGAAGATAACACTGTATGTTAACCACACTGGAATTAAAGTTTTTAAAAATAATAAATTTTAAAACATCGAGCAGGTCTATAAACAAGATCAGCCAAATGAAATTGCGTAAATGAAACTGACTAGTGAAGACATTTACTTTGAAATTAATTGTATTTCCTTCATGTTGATATGACATATCCTGGATATTTGGAGCCTCAAGGGCAAACTAATATTTAACAGAATTTTAAAATATGTACGTTTATATTTGTGCATGTATGTATTATGTATCCGTCATTAATTATATATGCTCATCCCCAGATATCAATGAATTATTTCCAAAGAAAAGAAAGGATATGGAATACATATTACATGGATAGTTGCTACCTTTAAAATGTCTAGATGCAAGTTTCCATTTAAAAAAAAGTATTAAATGCCAAATACACGTTTGCAGTTTTTGCTATACGGCGTCTGTTGAAGGTGTCATCTAGGACAGATATAAAAACAGTCTGACCAGGTCTGAATTCTTACTAATCTCACGTGAAGGAGAACATTTGCTATTGATAAAGCCAGTTAATCTCCAGAGTACAACTTGGGCTTTATGTATTTTTAGATGAGCATCACAGAAATTGATTGGCATCTGCTTCTCATCAAGTCTCAAGTGCCAGCCGCCATGAGATCTGTGACTATGATTCAGTGTTCCATCTCCATGACGAAAGAGACTCCAGAGCTGATAAAAATGAATGATTTTCTTTCTTTAATTTTGAAAATGCCTTACAAACATTAACTAACTAACAGATGCATCTGATTGAGGACTCTACACCATCCCATAGTCTCTCACCCAGAGGGATCTTCAATTGCATGCGGTGTGATTCATTGCCAGCCACAATGGAAAATTAACTTCGCTCTTAACGATAATTCTGGAAGCTATGTAGAAACCGAGAGTGAGTCCATGCAGCATTTAGAAAAAAGATTCCTAAGAAGGAAACCCTTTTATCCATTATTTAGGCCAAGGACATTATGGCTTCAAAAATTTTTTTTTTATAAAAAGGGAAAAAGATCAGTCTATAGTTTCTACTCACAGCTGAGATTGATTTTAAGTGTATCAGGTATGAAATGCAGAAATGGTCACTAACAGTGCAACGTTACTTTCAGGAAAAAGAAAGCTCTCACTGGTCAGGTGAGTTTTTTCCATGAAATGAGTGATAGCTTTCACGTTCCTGGGCCGGCAGACTGGGAAGATGGGTTCTCAAATTCTTGGTTTCTCCAATGTGTAAATAATGAAAATAGTCATTTATATTCATATCTTGACACATACATAGGTTTTTCTATATCATGTACCTAGAACAGTTCACCATGGTTTTTCTTGCACCTAACATAGTACCTGGTACTCAAAATGTGTTTGTTAAGGGACTAATTGAATTAATGGCACCCGATAAATATTCATATTTACAATATTAGTTTATATGCATCTTCACATTCATACATATTTACAATATTCATTTGCATTATCAAAGAAATCTATGTATTTGCGACTTTGGTTTTGACCATGATTACGAGGGTATTACTAGGGATTCAAAATTTACAAGGCCTGAGAACTACCCTTACTAAGAAAATCTCCAGAAAAATTGCTAAACGTGTCTGTATCGTAGAAATCAGGTTTAAAAAGTACCAGATAACATATGACTCAACATAATGCATACATTGTTGGTTCCAGTTGCTTACATGTGAGTTCACATGGATTTTTATGATCTAAACAGTGGGAGTCCATTTTTGTTCCATTTACCTGGACACTCCTTCTGGTGTCTCACAAATACTGTGAACGATGTTCTCCCTGAATCAACCCCGTGATTACAAAGGACAAATCCACTTCACACTGCAGTTCATGTAAAGTCGGTCAGGTGTATTAAGGTGTAATCGACTCTAATTAGCTCTCCCACCAATAGACTTATTCTCTACCTTAGGTGAATAATACTCGGAAAAGAGATATAGTTGGTATTAAAGAAAATGGCAAAAATCACTTTCATTCTGATTCTCAGCTATAATTCTCATGGGTCTCCAAAAGGTCCACACTAACCAAAATTGATCTGAAAAAGAAAATTGATAAGGGGATTGCATTGCATAAAACTAAATGATTATTGCCTCTTGTGATGACTGAAATCCCATTAAACACACACACACACACACACACACACACACACGTATGAAACAAATTTAGTACAGTATAATTACTAGGGTAGTATTTATTGTTATGAAGAAAAGCCTTGTGATGCAACAGGCTTTTCTTCAAAGAACTTGGCAACCAAAATGATTTGGCATTAAAATACCTGCTTACCAGTGATAACCAAAGAATTAGTATAGAACAACAAAACCGGACAAAATATATGAAGTCACCGTTTTCAGTTGTTGGGCAACCGGCAGCATAGAAGAGTGTTGTGGGAAAGAAACTAAATTAGGTGAGCTCCGTAATCCCCCTGGCTTTCAGCTTGAAGCAGTTTTTGAACAGGAGCGCAGGGAAAAGGAACCCAGAAAACAATGGCGTGGCTCAGCTAGGGAGGAAGGGAACAGAATTTGGAGTTTCTGTGTTGGCAGGAATTTGTGGGTCAGGATACCGGATTGAAGGGTACTGTACAGAGGGAGTTTGGAAATCTGTACAGGGAGGACTTGAGTATTTGAACATAAAGCTTCACACGTGCAGGGCAGGAAACCATGAGGGCCTGTGAACAACAACTACTGAGCAAAGACAACTACTGGGGAAAGAATAACTACTGAGGAGCTGTGAATAGAACAGGTATTAGAGCTTGCACAAGACAGACATTCGTTCCAACAACCAGAGTGCAGAGACCTCTTAGAGAAGCCACAGGGCTTCTGGGTAGGGAACCCAGAAAAAACCGTGCTTTAGGAGAAGGGCAAATTTATCCCTGAAGTCTACTCTAGACCTGCCTTAACAAAGTTTAAAAACAAGACCCAAAAGAATCACACTGCTTTGATTTAACTGCCTTCCAGAACAAAATTCAACACGACGAAAAGACAACCAGAGCCAGACCGTCAACAACATAAGATCTATCACGTTCAGCATCAAATGAGGAACTATTGTATATAAAGAAGCCATCAAATGTGACCCATAACTGGGAGAAAAAACAGTTAATAAAAGCAGACCCAGAAATGATAAAGATGATGGAATTAACAGATGATTAATTCCAGATGATTCCATTCCAGATGATGGAAACAACTATTATAAATATGTTCAAGGGCTTAAAGAAAAATATGGACAAATTGGGGTAAGAGGTAGAGAAACACAATAGAGAATGAAAATTTTATAAAAGAACATAAAAGAATCAAAGAGAAACCCTAGGACTTAAAAAGACAAAGATCTGAAGTAAAAATTTCACTGGATGGCTTAATGGCAAAAGAAGAAAATCAGTGAATTTAAATATAGGAAAATAGAAATGATCTAAACTGAAATACAGACAAAAAAGGACTGAACAAAATTTAAAAAGTCTCAGTGTTAGAAGTTAAATGTATGACAGCAATAGAAAGAAAACAAAAGCCAGGAAAAAAAAAAAACTTTTCAGTTTCTATGTTTTACATGAGATGGACTGATATTAATTCAAGACAAACCACAATAAGTTAAGGATTCAAATGAATGAGGTGTAAATAACAAGACAACAGAAAATATAAACTGGAAAAGTAAGATATACTCAGTTAATCCAAAATTAGGCTGCAAATAGGAAAACTAAGAACAAAATACAGATGAGGCAAATAGAAAACAAATGGCGAGATAACAATACTAAATCCAACCATTTCAGTAACTACATTATATGTAAACGGACTAAATATTTCATTAAAAGGTGAAATCGTCATACTGTGTTAAGCACGACACAATATGTCCTGTTTGTAACAGACTCATGCATAATGTAAAGACACAGATAACATTAAAAGAAAAAAAGAAAAAGATATACACCCTGAACACACTAATCAAAAGAATGAAGGAGTGGCTATTGCTATTAGACAAAGCTGACTCCAGAAAAAAGTAGTTTTACCAGAAATGAAGAGAATAAGGATAGAGTTATCAAATCATGAGGAAGACACTGCAATGATACAAGGGTATGCATCCAATAACAGAACATCAAATTCATGAATCAAAAACGGATGCTAAAGGAGTAAGCAACAGACAAATTCACAATTATAGCCAGAGATTTCAACACGCTTATCTCAACAATTGATAGAATAGCTAGACAGGAGTTCAATAAGCGTATAGACGATTTGAACCATCCTACTCACCAACACAACTTTACCTATGTATAAAACACCGTTCCCAACAAATTGGAAAATCCACAATGCTTTTCAAGTGACCATAAAACACAACCAAGATAAACTCTATGCTGAGCCAGCCGTAAGACAAGTTTCAATACATTTAATACAATTTAAGTCATTTACAGTATGTTCTCTGACCGCAACAGGATTAAATTAGAAATCAATAACCAAAAAAAAAGGCGTTTGGAAACTCCTCTAATATTTGGACATCGATCCAAATACTCCTCATTAACCCACTGGTATAAGACAAAATTAAAAGGAACTTCGAAGATATTTTGAACCAAATCAAAATAAAAACATAACATGAAATTTGTAGGATGAAGTGAAAGCAGTGCTTAGAGAGAAACACCGCCTTTGAACGTTTATGTTAGAAAAGGGGAATGGTTTAGGGGTGCTGGTGTGGCTCACTTGGTTCAGCATACAACTCTTTGCTCTGCTCAGGTAGTGATCTCACAGTTTGTGAGTTTGAGCCCTGCATTGGGCTCTGTGCTGGCAGCCTGGGGCCTGCTTGGGATCCTTTCTCTCACGCTCTCTCTGCCCCTCCCCCACTGGCACTGTCTCCGTCTCCCTCAAAGTAAATAAATAAAGATTAAAAATTTTTTTTAAATTAAAAAAAGAAAATGGGAATCATTTCAAAGTAATGATCTAAGATTCCAGTTCAAGAAGTAAAAATATCAGAGAAAAATGAGCCCAAAGGAAGAATATCGAAGGAAATCATGAAGGATAAGAGCTGAAATCGATTAAATAGAAAAGTGGCAAATAACAGAGAAAAAAAACAATGGAAAAACAAATTGGTTCTTTAACAAGATTAATAAAATCCATAAGCTTTTAGCCATACTCATCAAGAAAAAAGAGAAAACACAAGTTATCAGTATTACAAATGAAAGAAGAGGTATTAATACAGGTCATTCAAACTTAAAAACTTGATAGATGTATAATATGAACAACTTTATGAAGAGAAATTCGATAATTTACATAAAAAGGAAAAAGGCCTCAAAAAAGACAAATTATTAAGGATACCATAAGAATAAATAAAAAATCATAATAGCTCTCTATCCATTAAGACATTGATTCATAATTTTAAAATATTCCCACAAAGAAAACTCCAAACTCAGATGGCTTCCTTGGTGAGTCCTATCAAACAATTAAGGAAGAAATAACACAAATTGGATGCAAACCCTTTCAAGGATATAGGAAGAGGGAACACTTACCAATTCCTTTCATGAGTCCAGTATTCCCTGATCCCAAAACCATTTAAATGCATTACAAGAAACAAAACAAAACAAAACAAAACACAAATTACCACTCAATACCTCTCACTAGCATAGATCAAAATTCCTTAAGAGAATAGTAAGAACCCAATCCAGCAATGCATAAATGGATGAATTCATCATGAACTAATGAAGGTATTCCAGACACACAAAAGCATTTTAATATTCAAAAAAAAATCAATGTGATTCAACATATTGATAGGAAAAATAAAAATTATTTGCTTATTTCATTAGTTGAAGAAAAAGCATTTGACTCGATTTAATCCCCAAGCTTTTAAAAAGTAGAAGGTGATCAGCTGATTCCAAAATGTAGTTGGAAACGCAAGAATTTAGAAAAGCCATACTAATTTTGAAAAGCCTCACATAGTTGAAGGGTGCACAGTACCTGATTTTAATACCTATAATGAAGCTGTAAAAATTAGGGCAGCATGGTATTGATATGAATATTAACAAACAGATTAGTAGGATAGAACTGAAAATAGAAAATATACCCATCCTGATATGATCTATTAACTTTTGGCCAAGGTGCCAAAGTAATTTAATGGGTAAGGAAATTATTTGCAACCAATAGCGCTAAAAAACTGGCTATCTACATGGAGGAAGATGAAAAAATTGATGGGGCGCCTGGGTGGCGCAGTCGGTTAAGCGTCCGACTTCAGCCAGGTCACGATCTCGCGGTCCGTGAGTTCGAGCCCCGCGTCAGGCTCTGGGCTGATGGCTCAGAGCCTGGAGCCTGTTTCCGATTCTGTGTCTCCCTCTCTCTCTGCCCCTCTCCTGTTCATGCTCTGTCTCTCTGTCCCAAAAATAAATAAACGTTGAAAAAAAAAATTAAAAAAAAAAATTGAAACCCCAGCTTCATACATACACAAAAATTAATTTGGGATAGACTACAGACCTAAGCCCCCCAAATCATAATGCTACAATTCTGAATCTTCTATAAGAAAACAGAAGACTATATTAATGATTTGGGGATGAACAAGAATTTCTTTGGTACAATCCAGAAAGTACTAAATATAAAAAAACAACAACAAACATTTGTTAAATTGGACATCAATTTAAGCATCTGTCATCTATCTGTGTTTCTATCTATCACCTATCTATCGGTGGGTGTCATATTCATATACCACATATGTGATAAAAGACTTGTTTTTAAAATATATAAACAACTCCTTCAATTCAATAATAATAAGACAAACAACCAATAACATGAATATAAGGCACTATACATATACACAAAAAACTTGAAAGTGTGCAACATCATTAGCTGTCAGGGAAAGGCAAATTTAAGTCCCAGGCAGATACCTCTATGCACCTCGTAGAGTAACTAAATGATGAACCACCTCCAATGTTGCTGCGTGTGTGGAGTCACTGACTCTTTCATCCATTTATCGATACAAGTGTCAATGGTACAGCTACTTAGGAAGTTGGAGCACTTTTCACAAAATCGAACACATACCTACCCCATGACCCGGCGAGAGAAATGAAAACATACGCACACAAAGAGATACGTACGAAATGTTCATAGAATCTTTATACGTGAGAGCCCAAACCTTGTAACAACCATAATGAGCACCAGTAGGAAAATGAAAAACAAAAAAACAAAAAACAAATTATTGTATATCCATGCAATGGAATACTTCTCAGCCATAAAAGAGGTGACCTACAAATGAAAGCAACAACACAAATGAACCTCAAAAATACTTGAGCGCAAGAAGCCAAATGCCAAAGAGTACAGCCTGCATGACTCTATGGATATGCAGTTCCAGAAGGGGCAAAATCAATCTGTGGTGATAGAAATCAGAGCAGCGTTCGCCTTTGGGGTAGGAATTGGCAACTGATTGGGCAGAAGTATGAGGGATGTTTGGGGGTGATGGAAATGTTCTATAGAGTTAGTTTCGCTAAACCCTTGTTTTGAAGACGTGACTTTGTTCCACTGCCATTGATACATTAGGGAGATTTTTTATTTTTCGCTCACTTATGTGTGATTCTGTCTGCAAGAAACCTAGGTGAATGCAGAAAAGTGCATCCAGCCAAATTGAGCTGCGTAAGAAAACACAAACCTCACACAAGGGAATACACCTCAAACATCTACTAGCTACCTAAGTTGATCTCACGTATTAGGAGACGCAACCATCCACATGAGGTGTTACGTATTTCTGCTCATTTCAAGGAACCCTCCTCCCTCCACTTCGCAATAACGCACAAACTTCTGATGTTCACTTCCACGAGCGCATTTCAGGTCTTTTTCAAGGAAAAGTGCCATATTTATTATAGCATTTATGGACTACTTAATCACCTAACGTGTAAAATTACACTACCGTTTTTACTAGGCTCCTACTTGTTTTACACGTCACCGACAAAGGTTTGATCTGGCCCCAGTTCCATTTTTTGTAGATTTAGGATGGGAGTGTCTATTGCATGGCTTTGCATGGCAGTGGTGATTTGGGGAAATGCCTATTTTGCACCGCAGCAGAATTGACCGGATCCTGTGAGGGTATGGGTTGTACAAGTGACTTCAACGGTCAGATCTAATCACACTGAACACCCAAAATCTGTGCACTTCCTGATAGGTGAATGTACCTCAGTAAAAGGATAATGACATTATAGTAATATTACTACACACATTTGTCTATTTAAGGTCTGCATCTTACGAGTATGTTGGTCCGTGGTTTCTCGTGCATTTCACTTTACTTCCCAGTAAGTACCAAACTACTCGCGGTCCCTGGATGTCACATGTTCTCTTATGGCATTCCCAACTCAACATTACTTCTATTTGTCATATTCTTTTCCCTCCATCTTTGCCAGATTAATTTCTCCAAATCGTTTGCATTTTAGTTCAGATATCACTTCTTCCAGGAAGCCTTCCGGGTTATTTCCCCTCAGTCTGATTAAATGAGCCTCATATGTGCTCTTGCAGCATTGTGTGCCTAGTGTTATCAGAGCTTTTGCCACATTTTTTTAGGAATTACTTATCACTGCTTTGAGATCATAGCTTTCAAACTAAGAATTATGTGTTTAAACCCTGAATCTCCACTCCTGCTCAGTGCCTGGCATGTGTTGGATGCATAAAGTAATTTAATCTGAAAATTATCTCAACAAATGAATGAATGTTCTTGAACTATTTTGTCGGCTTCCCATTCCTAAATAACAAACACAAAATTAGTGCCTTAAAACACAAACTTTTTTATCTTATAGTTCTAGAGGTCAGAAGTCCAAAATAGGTCTCAGCGGTATTGGCATGGCTTTGTTCCTTCTGGAAACATTAGTGGAGAGAATTCTTTTTTTTTTTTTCTTTTTGCCTTTTCCACCTTCTACATACTTCCTGCATTCCTTGGCTCATGGCATTTTCTTCCATCTTCAAAACCAGCAATCACAGCACTTGAACCTCTGCTTTCTATCACGCATCTTCTCTGATTCTCCTACCTCCCTCTTATAAGGGAGCTGTGATTACACTAGACCCACCCAGATAATCTCCCCATCTCAAGATCTTTAACTTAATCCCATATGCGAAGTCCCTTTTGCCCTTGTACCCCTACTTCTGCTAACACTCCTGATCGCCCTTACTGTTATTTTTTTCTTTTTCCCATAGCCTATTTATTACACTTACTGTGGTTTCTAAAAAATTGTTTATTTTACCCAATAGAATATAAGCACTATGAAGGCCTATTAATTTTGTCCGTTTTGTATGTTAATATATCCCAAGAATCTAGAAGCATTACCTGGGAGACAGTAAGGATTCAATAAATACTTGAGTGAATTGGATGAATGGCTGAACACATAAGACTCCTTTCTGCCGTAGAACGTTGCAGACGCGTGCAAAGACAGGCTTCCGGGCTGCACACGTACACAGAGAAGCCATTCTTTGGCAAAAATAAAATGGCATTAATTTTGCGATGGCCACTGAAAGAAGGTAAATTCCTTAGAAAGAAAATAATCATGACTTTCTGTCTACAAAACCTGAGCATTGAGAAACTGCAGACCGAGAGACTGAAATTTACCTGAAATGCGCTGACCAGGGGGCCATTTCAGCACAGACTGTCACGGGGCCAAGGTAGCAAGGGACAGTGGGCAACAGGATGACTGACAAGAATAGAATAGGTTTCAGACTAGATCAAGTCGTTATGAAAGGGCTTGGTTAATGTTTGTCTCGTCAAAACCTAGTGAGAGGGGGCCGGAATTTAATGATCGCTTTCTTAGACTGAATCATTTATCATTTGTTGGACACGTAAGGACACCTGAATATGGGTTTCAATTCACTGTGGTCTTCGTACCGAGGTGTACATTCCACCATTTTCAAACAATCCTTCAATTATATTCATAAAGTTCTGTGTTAAAGAAAAATTTGAAATCGCCCTGCAGAGGGCTATGCGAACAGTGGATCTTGTTAACAAATGCAGGTAATATTCTTGGCCTCGGGGTGGTCATGTGAAGCAGTATTTCGTACAGAACAGGGCCTTACAAGGCATACCGTTTTCTGTGAATGCCACATGTTCCACGTTGTGTGCCCTTGTAACGTACATTTGTGCACATCTGCGCAACAGGGTGGCTTAGGTCTCGCTGGTTATGATTATGGTTTCCTGCAGAGACTGGAGTAGACCTTTCTGGCTCTGAGCAAGCTGAAAATGTAGTCGATCTTAGAAAACTTGAAAACATAGGCATGAACGTCGGGTTGTGCTCAGCTTACAAACTGAGCTGAACTACAGTCCCTAGACGTGCTCGGAGTCGCTCTTATTCTGGCCCAACCTCGGCCCAGAGAAGGCAGAACCTTTCTCTTCATTTCCTCATCACGACATTGAAACAAGTGGGCCTTTGCAAAACGCTTTCATTATGCAATAAGGGATGGTAAAAGAAAAATAAACACAGGGTAGAGGGATATAAACCAAAATGGCTTAAAAATTAGAGGGTTCTGATCCTACCATGGCTTACTTCTCTCCTTTCTGGAAGCTGCCTCGGAATAACTACATTCTGTGAGCTTAAGGGCAGGCAAAAATTTGCAAGTACCTAGGCAGGGCCCCTCACATCTGAACTCCCAACCCACTTCTTTGCACCTTCTTTTTTGACATCGTTAGCCGTCTGTTACCATCTAATCTAAAGCATAATATCAGTGTCTGTTCTAAGACAGGTGCTTTTTACTTTGCTGAATGACCCCCTTCAGATGAGACCTTGTTTTATATCCACAGGAATGGGGACAGGTCCTATAAAATAACAAAAGAGTACTAACTTGGTAGTTGAGTAACCTAAATTCTTGCCCCGGTTTTCTTACCAACTTAACTTCTGAAACCTCATCTACAAAAATGAAGTGATTGACCTTGTCTGACTTTAAGGCCCATTCAAGTTCTATTCTTCTATTATAGTCCTTAACCAACATGATTGGAATCCTTCTATTTGTACAGGGACTCTATCCTGATTTTTCAAAAGGAGATAAAGAAGCTCAGAAAAGTGAAGTGACTTGCTCACATCACACCTCTAGTAAATGGCAGAGCCGGACTCACCTCCAGATCTTATCCACAGAACAAATGTCTTTGCAAATACCACACTGTTGCAGTTAAGAATAATGGCTATAGCGTCACACACAGAAAAGAAAAGATTCTGTGAGTTGGACACCTGGGTGCCAACACTTCCACGTCAGGAACTGCCATATTTTATAAGATCTTGGAAGCTTAGTCTTGGTTGATTAGCTCAGAGATAGGCACGAACGAAATTTGGAAAGTAGGATCTTGCCACAGAATTTGGAAATGTGAGAGAAAATTGGTCTGTCTGAGGTAATTAAGGCCATCAAATGGGAAACTCGGGAAATATTAGCAGCCATGTCTCCTGCAAGTGAAGAAAGCCCCTTGTCAATGTGAGACGATGAAGCAGAGGGGAAAGATGGAGCGTCCTGGCGGAATTTGGATCCTGAGTTTTGGTCGTTCGTGAGGTCCAGTTGCACCCTTGGCCTTCGAACGGCTCGGTCGTTCTGTCCTCCCTTGCATTCCGTGGGCTAATATGTCCTCTTCTTGCTTTAATTGTTGAATGACCTTGTATTAGTTTCCTAGAACTACTGTCACAAATTACCACAAACTGATGGACTCAAAACAACTGAAACATATTGTGTCACAGTTCTGGAGGCCAGAAGTCCAGAATCAAGGTGGTGGCCAGCTTGGCTCCTTCTCGAGGCCGACAGAAGTTGTTCTGCGTCTATCTCCTGGCTTCTTTAAATATGTTTTCTTTATGTTTACTTTTATTTTTGAGAGAGAGAGAGAGAGAGAGAGACAGGGTATGAGCAAGGGGGGTGGGGGCAGAGAGAGAGGGAGACACAGAATCTGAAGCAGGCTCCAGGCTCTGAGCTGTGAGCACAGAGCCTGAAGTGGGGCTCGAACTCACGAACTGTGAGATCATGATCTGAGCTGAAGTCGGATGCTCAACCGACTGAGCCACCCAGGTGCCCCTCTATCTCCTGGCTTCTACTGGCTGCTGGCAGTCCTTGGTATCACGTGCCTTGTCAACTCATCACTCCTTCCACCTTATCTCCCTCTGTCTTCACGTGACCTCTCTCTCTGTGTCTCTATGTGTTCCTCCTGGTCTTTTCTCTTACAAGGAAGCTTGTCATCGGACTTAGAGCCCATCCATAGGCAGATGATCTCCTCAGCTTAATTATGTCTGCGAAGTCCCTTTTTGCAAATAAGGCCATGTCCACAGATTCTGGGTGGACATGACTTTGCGGGAGGCTGATATGAACCTCTGGACAAAGAGAATCCCAAATGATAGCAATTAGTTTCAAAATGTAGTGATAACCACCTCCATAAATTCTTTCGTACGTTTAATTATACTTTTCCCACCTGCCACCACTGCCCGTATTTTTTTTTTTTTTTCTGTAAGGTCATTTGGACATTTAACAAACACAACACGTAATGTAAAAAATAACACTGTGTCGTAAAACATTTCCTTTTCTTTTCCTGTGTTACAAAGACAAGAAAGCTGACCAGGTGATCTCAGTCTGCTTAGTTCGAATGCTGTTAGCGACATATAGCTGTAGACAAGGTTAAGGAAATGTCCTATCCCACTAATGGCTTCTGTAGCTAGCTGGAAAGTCATCTGCGCTTTTGTAAGCTCTCTAGGATTAGTATTATAACACCGGGCAGAATGGTTTACTGGAACATTTCTCATGACAGGACACCACACAGGTGGGGGTTTTGTGGTTGTTATCGTGTTTATAAGTAACAAAGAAGAGGGAGTATGTCAGTGTTTGGGATTTTAACCAACGTAAGTTGCCTCCTTTTCCCTAGTATATGAAGTCAATTCCCACACAACCCGCCGTTTGTTAGGGTAACAAATCTATCCCATCTTGGAATCTCAAATTAAAAAAATCCACGTTAATGCCCTTCTGTAGCTGGTTTTATGTTTAGAGCGGCCATCTTCAGATCTTCATTACTGCAGAGTAAAACTAATTTTACTGGTATTAAAAAAAACACAAAAACCTATAACAACAACAAAAATACAAAGTCCCTGGTTTACGAGAGGTGTTTCATTGGGAAAATACTGAGGGATGCATTCAATAAAAAAGAAAACCACGCCTTCCACTGGGTAAAATCTTATGGATGACCTTCCTCGTCCAGATTCGTTCCTGAGGTGTTGTTTTACCCGACAAAGGACACCCACAGGTTTAAATTTCGTTTGTGTTGTTGGTGTGCTGATCCTCTCACAAGGCAATTTCCCATTGCATACCATCTTAGAAATAATGTTTGAATTTAAATGGGAACCAGCCTTGAAGCTGTCACACAGGCCTTTTGTCAGATGCTAAGACAGAGTCTTCCAAAGTGTATGCAACGCTACCCCATTCTTAGCCCCCTTACCTTTCTTATAATCAGTCTCTTACGTATCACAGTGTATGACTTAGTTCTGTTTTAATAGAGTAAATCCAAAATTAGGAATGCCAAGCTCCTGCCATGTAAAATTTCTCAGTTTAGTGCTAAAAAAGAAGATACAGCTTTCATAGAGTGACAGAGTTGCTATAAACATGTGATGGCAGATTTGTTTGAGGTAGAGTTAATTACTCCCTTGTTAATTCCTGATAGAACGTAGAAGGCTCTCTCACAGCTCACTTTTGGCTATTGATTTATCTCTTTAGGTAAAGAGTCACAGATTATTAAGGTGTTTTTTTTTTTTTTTTTTTTTTAGTGCACACTTATCCTTGTAGGTTACAATCCTATCTGGTTTTATAATTTTCCATCTTGAAACTGACTTGATCCTTTTTAATGATGTTCGTGCCCTTAATCAAGAGTGTATAAACAATCTATATTACAAGTTTCATAAAGACATATGTGAACATTTAACAGGCTTTGGGAGACATTTGCAGTGTAAAATATCTAGATGAATTCTTTTATTTTTTTTTCTTGGAGATTATCCTGTACGAGTAACAGGCAGAGAAAATATTTCCCATGCCTGTGAGTATTTAGGAGTTCTTTGTGTGCCTAGATCTCCGCCCCCCCCACCCCCCCACCCTCATAAAGGGGAAGTGGTGTGTATTGGGGGTGGGCAAAAGAAAAATGACAAGAAGCAAGCACTTTGCTCCTGTAGGATCAAATTCCAAGCAGAATTCCTTCATACCCGTCCATTTCTGCTGTGAAAGTGCAGTGCGGTGTTCGTTTTCACTGTATCTGCTCGCTTAATTGTTTCTGCCTGTTCATTTCATTCTTCAGTGAAAACATTAGCCTAAGGGACATTTGAAAATCAAAAGGTAGGCTTGAAGTTTAACAGGAAATGAACAGTGGTGTTGCTGCATTATTAAAGCAAAAGTTTAGGACCAATAGAAAATAGCCACAATTCTAAACTTAATACATCTTTCCTCTTTCTCGTTGTTTCCTTTTGCTCTCCCAAATGTCAAGATTAAAGAAAAACATTCCATGGCTTCTACAGTTTTACATGGCCAAGGTACACAAAGGATGCTGGGAAGTCTGCGTTAATGGAAGTTACCTTCGATGTGCTGACAATCAAGGGGTTTTGAATGCTTATGTAGCAATATCTAAAACCCCGGACAAATTTCCTGACAGCTGTAGTTGTTTAATTCTTTTAGAAGTCTCCCTCTCCACCCCCAAACCTCCTCTTGCCAGAATTATCCAGATAATTAAGGAAGTGGTGGGAAGGTTAGAATCTGAACCATCTCCATACCAAAACTGGCCAGATAATTATCCAACTCTCTGCCTCACTTACAATGTAGAAATAGGATTTCGGCGTCTCTGTGTCAGCCAGCGGAGCAAGGCCTCCAGTAGGGAAGTTGTCTCCCAACAGAATAAAACTTGAACTTCAGAAGTTCTTTATTTCTCCGCCGAGTTGCCCGTTTATACTCAAGGTGACGTGGTTCCACCACAGCCAACATCAGTGGTGCTTAATGCCGCTGTTGAAACAGCTCAGGATGGAGTACCACCATTGTCCAGCTTCTCTCTGACCCCCGAGACAAAAGATCGAGCAGATATTCAAACACCAAGCTCAGAAGATACCCGCTTAACATACTGCCTCTTTTACAACCACTTTCTCCACCTTAAGAAGGAAATCAAACAATTTCCAGAACGGCCAAGCAACCAGCAGAGCAAAGTTGTTTGCAATGGCCCACTGGCTACAGATATCTTAGGAGGTGAATGGCGAGGTGGAAAATACCAGACTTAAAAAAAAAAATGATAAATGAGAGCCTAGGTATTTGAGCATATAGAACTTCTTAGACCATTTATTTGGGGAAGTAATGCAGAGTTAATTCAAATGGCCACGACGAGGAGTAGTCAAATAACAAGTAATTACTTTTTCTTGCCTTGAAGAACAATGAATTTGGGATGGATCCAAATGTATCAAGAGCAGTCATGATTTGATAGTTGGTTATGTAATGGAAACAGCGCTGTACTTTCGTATTATTTTTGCTAACGCTCTATTTCATAGGCACGGCACACTTGGAGAATTTGTTTAATCAAAAGTAATCTTCACGTCCTGATTGATTGTGTATCACACGAATTCATTTTCAGAAGAGCAGCACAGGAGAACTGTTGGTTATGAAACACAATTTTCGGAAGAAGTGGTATGTTTAGCTACCCTTACAATGATCATTCTCCATGGAGAATATAATCTTTTGGCCGTTTCTGTTAGGAAAGTGGAAGCGATGTTTGTAGGGGTGGGGGCAGGGGTACAACACCAGGGATAGGTTTGAAAATGGGAAAGCCAGGCAAAGGAACAAATTGCAAGTTAAATACTTTTGGGGGAGGGGACGTATTTTTACAGGTATCAATTATTGTCGTTACAAGTAATAAATAATGCTAAATAAAACATGTAACTAAACGGGCATTAAAGACCTTTTACATACATAGAAGAAAAGAGAACCTTTTTTTCCTCCTATGCTGCAGACTGCAGGCATTTTCCTCTCCCTCTGTCAAGTGCAATTCTTTTTTGATGAATGACAAGGCAGGATAATAGGCTGTGGTCGCCATGGCAACCAGACAGCAGCGCTGTGTGCCTAGCATTTTTTCATCTGAAAATGAAACCAGAAGCAAAGAAAAGCTGAAAATGTAACCAACAGATTAACTGATACAAAAAAAGAAAAGAAAGAAAGAAAGGAAAAAAGGAACAAAAAGGCAAGTTAGATTACAAGCAATTAAAATTACAGTACCTAGTCTCCCTTTCTCCCTCTCTCCCTCTCCCTCTCTCCCTCTTTCTGTCTCTGTCTCTCTGTCTGTCTGTCTGTCTCTCTCTCTCTCTCACACACACACACACACACACGCACGCAAGCACACACACCCCGACCAGATATTTTAAAATGCTATTTGATAAACATGCAACAATCATGTCTTATCTTTATTTTTCAAAATGCCTCGTTTGTTTTGAAACCTAAGAATAGCTGATATTTTTTCAAAGAGGCATTTAATTTCACCACGCACCGCATTTTATTAAGCCTGATGCACGGCGTTTGTACTGGAATTTCTCGATTCCTCTCCTCTCTAGTGCCTACCCCCGAACTATGCAGCGACTAAGGGCTTGGTGTGCAACAGTTTTATCTGACGGTGGTCTTACATACTCCATCTACTGCATTTGCTAAGGAGTCACAGTTGTTCTTCTGTTGAGCTAAAATGAAGCTGCCATGCTTTGCTATATTCTCATTCCTCACATTAGAAGGTTCCTGAACTCCCATTCAGAACACTGTATGTTATTCTGCCCATATGATTTCCTTTTATTTACCGATAACAAAGCATCGCTACCAGTTTTCCTTTTAGACGGTCTCTGTCTCTGCTGTATGCATGTGTAACAGAAAACAGATATAAAGGAGGATGTTCTGAGAGCAGTAGCCCCTTTGCAGTGGATATTGGTGGAAGCAAAGAACACTGAGCTGGAAACAGAAGACAGGAGTCCTGTGAGGCTCTCAGCTTTGCCACCTGGGGTTGGCTAGCCCAGGGCGGAGGTGGGGAGAGAACAAACAAATTGGCCTTGATTTGAATCCTAGCTCTACCCCTTTGGTGATAGGACAATAGGTATCCATATCGATGAGGAATGAACCCTAGAGTTTTTAACTTCTCTGAGCTTCAGTATTTTTCATCTCTAAAATGGGCACTTCTGGGGCGCCTGGGTGGCTCAGTCGGTTAAGCATCCGACTTCAGCTCAGGTCACGATCTCGCGGTCCGTGAGTTGGAGCCCCCCGTCGGGCTCTGGGCTGATGGCTCGGAGCCTGGAGCCTGTTTCCGATTCTGTGTCTCCCTCGCTCTCTGCCCCTCCCCCGTTCATGCTCTCTGTCTCAAAAATAAATAAACGTTAAAAAATAAAATAAAATAAAATGGGCACTTCTTACCTACTTCATGGGACTTTTAAGAAGATTAATGAGATCACTTGTTGAAAGTGGTCCTCCTCCCTGCAGGCAAAACTGCCAGCTTTCTAATCTGTGTAGCAGAAATATCTGTCTGGTGTATGTGTGTGTGTGTGAGAGAGAGAGAGAAAGCGAGAGAGGGAAGGAGGAAGAGGGGGAGAGAGGCTATGTGTCCTAACCACCTGTTTCAGAAGGCTGTAGGTCAAATAAGTGAATTTATGTGAAATGCTTTTTTTTTTTAATTTGTTTTAACGTTTATTCATTTTTGAGAGACACAGAGAGAGTGCAAACGGGTGGGACAGAGAGAGGAAGACACAGAATCCGAAACAGGCTCCAGGCTCTGAGCCATCAGTACAGAGCGTGAAGCGGGGCTCGAACCCACGAACCGTGAGATCGGGACCTGAGCCGAAGTCGGACGTTTAACCGACTGAGCCACCCAGGCGCCCCTATGTGAAATACTTTTAAAGCATGAGATGTTCATGAAAAAGAAAGGGGGTGCCACCCAGATGTTGAGAAACTTCTAGAAGCATCTCAAGAAAGGTGTCTGGCTCTGACCTGTCCTAAGGCAGAGGGATGGGCTGACCAGCTATACCCCAAGGGCTCCTAACTCAAGACCTCCCCACTTGTGGACAAGAAGATTGAAATGTTTGAGGCCCACAGAGCAAGTCCAGGGACTTTAGCTGGGGCATCGGAGTATCTGAGCACTGACGTGTACCCAGTACGTGTCAGCTCAGAGCACTCTCCATTTCCCTCTGACATGCCCAGTGGCTGTGTGGCCACCCACAGCAAGGCCTAATAAATCCTTCCTTTGTCCCCATTTCCCCCAACACATACAAATGCAAAGTAAACATTTGGATCAAAGCTTTTAATGTGCTTTGTACCGTTTTATTTGAAAAGATCAGGTCTGATATTTGAGAGGAAGAGTCCATCTGGCTGGGCTGAGCTCAAGAAGCTTCAGACAAATTGTAAACAGGACCAGGGTGCAAACCCCTCTCACGGCCCGCAGCTCGACGCTGCCCTCACTAAGGCACCGCCCCATGCTTGCTGGCTCTCCCTGGCCACTCATGCAGAGGGAACTTGGTGTATTGAAACTGACCCTCTTTGCAAGCTTTGCCTGGAATTTTCTAGCATCATCTACTTTGCCGACTGCCATCGACCTTCTTCCCAAGCTTCTATTGTCCTGGGACTACAACCCGTTCATAGTTTTAAAATTTCCAACAGTAGATGTCATGGTGCTTTTGCAAACCACGAGGAGACTCGGTTGTTCAAATAGACTCCTTGGCAACTTGGAGTAAAAAGGGGAGGAATGGAGATTGGAGGGGAGAAAATGCTTTTTTTTTGATGTGATACCCATGTGTTAAGTGTAAGGCTTGCGTTTTCCCCACCTGTGGAATACAGAGAAGGGGCACGTCGACTGCATTTCCTCCGCCCCGGTAGCTCGCACACACCCGTGCTGTTATTCATTCGATGATCTGTTCTCCTTGCCGGACGGAGCGCTCCTCTCAGGCAGGGGTCGAGCCCATCTTGCTTGCTTAACCCATCTCCCTGGCCTAACAGAGTGTTTCACCCAGAGGAGGCCCTTAAGACGTATTTGGTGATCAAACGGATGAGCTTTGCAGTCAGACGCACCTAGGCTTTTGCTGCAGCTCTGCGTACTCGCTGTGACTGTGGGCGTCTTTCCTTTTCCAAGACATGTGGGTAAAAATGCAAAGTCCCCAGCACACTCCAGCAGGTATGCAATAGCCACTTCTCTTCCCCTTTTTCGTGCAATACTTTCTGTTGAATTTTTAAGGGACTTCTCGGAAGCCATATGATGCTGCTAAGAAAGGTAGGGGTTCCTGAAAGGTTCCTTCTCCAGAAACTGGTTTCGCGGACCCATTCCAAAGACCACGTCAGTTGTGAGAGTAGAAGAGCAAAGGCCGTCCACAATTCACCGCAGCAAGAAAGACTGAATTCGGGAAGGCCGGGTTGAGAAGTGAGGACAGACCCTTAGCGAGGGCAGCAGGTGAGGGACTAACACGAATGCACAGCTGTAGGGCCATTAATCTCGGGATAGCCACTTGTGTGTGAGCATCCGGAGAACAAATCACAGACCACAAAATTGGTGCCAGTGGGGGGCGCACAGCATCAGCTGAGTTCTGAGAGCAAACTGATAGCAGCATTTATGCAGCACCTACTGTATACGGGACAATGGCTCTGTGCGTTCAGGGGTGTGTGTATATCTGTTAACTTTGGAGGCAGCAACACAGCCGTAAAGCCCAGGCTCAAGAGTCAAGACTGTCAGGGCTTCCGTCCAGACTCTTCTGCTTAGTAGCTTCACAACTAGGCACGTTACTTAAATTCTCTTATTACCGTTGCCTCATCTGTAAAACGAACAATGGTGTATCTACCTCGCAAAGATTTTTTTTTTTTTGTGGTCATTAAAGGATTCTAAAGCTCTTAGAACAGTGTCTGCCCATAGAAGGTAAAATCAAATCTCAATAAATTTTAGCTGTCGTGGTTTGATTTGTACTCAGCCTTTTCATTAAAGTTAAGAGAGATTAGGAACTTGTGACCGGGAAGAGCTACAGACCGGGGATCAGGAGACCTGGGTTGGAAAATCAGTTCAGCCACTTAGAAGCCTCGGATTCCTCATCTGACCATGGAAATAAGATCCGGCTCATAAGATGTGTCACGAGAAGTCCATCTATTGAGAGACCAAGGCTAAATGGGTCAGTTGAGCCCCTGCAGGTGATAAGCAGAGTTTCAGACCGCAGGTAACCAGCACCAGGGAAACTCAGCAGCTGACCCACGGGCAGCAGGAGTTGGAGCCCAGGCCCCCGGAGACTGAAACACAGGGACAGGGACCCAAGCATTGAAGAGGAAGTTGCCCAGATAAGCACAACAGCCAACTTAACCACGAGACACAGTGATACCCAATTAATTTTCCCAACACACCATTCGGATGAGATCATCAAGCCCACGTGCCTCCAACCGCTCCCACTAGCCCAAGAATAAAATCTAAGCTCCTGTGCTGAGCATACAGGTCCTTCCAGGACTTTCTTTCAAAATCCACTTTCTACTTTACGTCTCTTTCAAGATCACTAAGATACCAGCTGTTGCCTGTACATGCTCATGGCATTCGAAGGATAGAGTCACAAACTTTGGTCTCACCCTTCTCTCCCTCTAGAGCACGATTTCTTTCCACCTCTACTTGTGCAAGTTGTTCATGGCCTTCGAGGCTCAGCTAAAGGCAGCGTCCTCTGTGAAGCTGTCCCGAGGCCTCCACGTTACGGCTCTTAAGCTCTTGGGCATTTAGCAGTCTCTCCTCTGTATTAGAATCCTTTCTGTGTCTTCCTGTCTTTCCTGTGCAATTACAGGTACATTCAACGGGAAGGGTTTTTAACTCTTTTACCCTTATTTGCTTGAAAAGGTACTTAAACAGAGTGGTCAAGCAATATATATTTGTGTTATTTCTTTGACACCTGTACTGAATGAATGAGTGAACAAATGGATGAATGGATGATTGATGGAAAAGGTAGGTAAATTTATCAATCCTTTACCTATAGCCAGCTTTTGTTTTCCAGGGCTTACCATAGACTTTAGTATTAATAATAATAATAACTACGAATTAACACGTATCGACGCCTATAATGGGCTACGTGTCGAACAAAGACGGAAGGATGCTGTGGTGAGAGAGACATACACATCTCTCCTCTCTGAGGCTCATAGTCCTATGGAAAGGACATACGTGGTCAAATCATTGCCCAAAGATATAATCGTGAGCCATGAATGTTATAAAGCAAAACATTAAAGCCAGTTATGAGAACACAAACAAAGGGACAGGATCTAATTGGGGGGAGGTCAGGAAAGCCTTCCTTGAGGAATCGGTGTTTCTATTCAGATGTGAATGATGATAGCAGTTGATCGTGGACAGAGTAGTGACTTGACAGCCGGGGACTGAATAGAATGGCCATTTAAAGGCATTTCTACCCTGCAATCAGATGTTTCCAGCCTGCATGAGGATGGCAAGTGGTCTAGCATCAGCGCTAATAATTTTGAGCGTATGCGGCAAAGTAGGCAGACAGTAAGAAGAATGGTCCAGAGAAGCACATGATAAAAGAGAAGAGAGATATGGCTTAGAGGGGGAGAAAAATAGCTCAATGAATAAATAATAAACCTGAACAAGTAGCGAAATACAAACACAAGGCAAAAAGGAGGAAATGATGAGTCTACCATCAACCTCCATCCTGGATGTCTCAAATAAATTCTACAAATCTTCGACCAACAAGCATTTTTGGTTTGCAGTTACACAACTTGCATTTAGAAGTTAACGAACAGGTGTGACCAAAGGCAATCCTGACATGGCCTTTCATGAGACTGCATGTGTCTGTGCCTAGGTCCTGGACTGGTATGATGTCACCCTCCTGAATGTTGTCACCCTTCTCAATGTGACAGAAGCAAAGAAGAGTAAGGGCTGGATGGACTTAAATGTGAGGCGTTCATGTTGGTTTGCCTGTGGCCTCTGGCTCTGGCTGGATATTCATGTACAAACATACTTCCAGGTGAACTTATGAAAGTAAATGGGATAGCTAAAGGTTCTGGGAGAAGACAGGTGGAGTTGTATGGCCGACTTGGGTGGTCCATGCCTGAAGTCGAAGCTCTTAAGAACTGAAAAAGCAGGGGCGCCTGGGTGGCTCACTCGGTGAAGTGTCTGCCTCTCGACTTTGGTTCAGGTCATGATCTCATGGTTCGGGAGTTTGAGCCCCACATGGGGCTCGTAGCTGACAGTGTGGAACCTGCTTGGGCTTCTCTCTCTCATTACCTCTCTCTCTGCTCCTCCCCTGATCTCTCTTTCAAAATAAATAAATAAAAACTTAAAAAAAATTGAAAACGCAAAGGGAGAAGGTGCATCGAGAACTTCTAGGACGCTGCATTGACTAGTCAATATCCACAGGGAACATTTTAAGGTCCAGAATGGCATCCTTGGGTTCTGAGAGACGTCCTGTACATTCCCAACAAGTAGCAAATTTTTTTCCACCTCTCTGTGTGGGCTTAACGACCTCGTGTGGCTCTTCTGACCCAACGATGGAAACGCCTAACGGGAGTGAAGGGCCCCGTTTCTAGGGACAGCACTATTTAAACTTCAGTGGCTTTGAATTTGAAGGCAGGTGGAAGAAACAGAGTGTTCAGATTACTGAGAACAGAGTGTAGAAAGTCAAAGCCGTGGGTACAGAAGACATAAGCTTAGCTGCTCAGCAGTTATTCTCAGGCAAATGGTGGTGGGAGACATGATTGCAAGTGACTTAGCCTGCCTAGTTCCCCCCTTCACCCCACGAGTCTGCCTTGGTGCCAGAAAGCCTATCATGGGAGAACTCTTCTCTGCGATGTTAAGTCATTTCCGTGTCCGAGGTTCCTTTATTAAAGCACTAAAGCCCAGGGGAAGAACCCACCTTATTAAATAATACCTTAAAGAAGCAGTAACATATCAGTTATTTTTTAGATAGGTACAGAGAGCTGAACCTGAGGTCCCAAAGAGAGGAGACATGTGACAAAGCTAAGGGCCAGGCGCAGGCCCTACTAAGTGGGATAATACTGGACAAAATTCCACCCAATGTCACAAACGATGCTTGCAATTCTATCAGAGCTCTACTGGCTCCCAATAAACAGTGCTTGGTCTCACACAAAGTCACTATATATGCAAATGCTTTATTCATAAAGGGGCAATTAGGCAATGAAGATAAATGTGCACATATTTGGAGCATTTGCTCTTTGGCATACGCAGAGCTTCCATGGTCCGATATTTAGCCAGATGTAGGAAAAAGTGATTATAAGCTACACACAAAATAAAAAGCACGCAAGCATGCCTCGCTGCGGGCATGATTAACTCATCCCATGCTTTTGTGAATGGGCATTACTGAGTGGCAATCAGACCATAAGCAAATTGGCCAATCAGAACTCAGCAATGCCTTGATCCCAAACTGATCCCACACATAAGAAATGCCAATTTTCGGAGCCTGATACCAAATCTGTAAAAGTTCCTGATACCATAACTTTTAAACAAAAACCATCAGTAGGAAAGGTGAATTACTTGTGGTTATTAGCTAATAAAAAGATGATTATGACAATCATGATTGCAAAAAATCTTGGAGAATGTAAGATGATGAGTAAGGCTGGAAATGGAAACGAGTTATACGTTTAAAAAGGCAAAAATGAGTGACTTTGGGAAAAGGCGACTTGGTTTACTGTATGGCTCCCTTTTAGGGTTCAAAAGCTACCTCTGAAGTTTTTCTCAGCACTAGCATTAAGACGGTTATCATTTCAGGGCGCCTAGGTGGCTCAGTCGGTTAAGCATCTGACTTCAGCTCAGGTCATGATCTCAAGGTTCCTGTGAACCTGACAGCTTGACATTGGCCTCTCTGCCATCAGCACAGAGCCCACTTGGGACCCCTGTCCCGCTCTCTCTCTCTGCCCCTCCCCCTCTCTCAAAAATAAATAAACTTTAGGAGAAAGAGAGGGTTATCATTTCCTTTCCAGAGTCCCCCAGCTGAACATGTAATAGACTTGACACCCACAGTCTCTTCTCACTTAAAGGTCTGAAGACGGTCTCTTTGATCCACCTTGGGGGGGTCTTAAAATCAGCATTTCATCTCAATTAGTGTGTTGTGTGAGGGTGGAGAGAGAGAGGGTGCAAGTGAGAGAGGGGCAGAGAGAGAGAGAGAGAGAGAGAGAGAGAGAGAAAGAAGCAGGGCTCATCCAAAGCGGGGCTCATGTTCACCCAATGTGGGACTCGAACTCACGAACCATGAGATCATCACCTTATGATCAGATGCTTAACGACTGAGCCACCCAGGCACCCTGGGTTGTGCCTTTTTAAAGAAGATATTGGAAAATGAAAACTGAGAAGATAATCTTACTAATTATCAGGCTCTACAATCAGCTGGATTGGACTTTGTATTCATAAGGTTGTAAATTCAATCTCTAAATACACCGCTTCGTTTTACTCCACAAATTCTTGTCCACCTTCACCAGTACCATGATCTCAGTCCAGCCTAGGTCCAGTTGGCAAATGCCACTGTTTAAAGGAGATGAGCACATTGTTTAAAGAAAGTGTGGGTGGACCCATGTGTATCCTTGACATGTGTTCAGCTAAATGTGAGTCAGTCAAACCATCTTGCTGTATAGAGGAAAGAATGTATTATTACCTAAGGAAATGGACTCTCTTGAGATAGAAACATAATTCGAAGAATAAATGTTTCCCCATTGCTAGGGACTCCCCTGCAAATACTTTTAATGTGCATAATTATCCATAAGAACAGACAGAATGGGATCACAATTCTAGATAGTCTAGATTCTATCACATTCTAGATCGTCTAAAAACCATTTCTATTTGACTTTGGAATACAATGTTCACCTACATGGCCCTATCTTCCCTATTATATTTTGCTTACCCCAAAACCTGCACTTACTGGAGAAAGTCATTGGATGGCAATGGACATGAACCTTTATGTAAATTTTCATCTATTACTTTCCTCTGGATATTTTCTCTAGTCTCTTCATCTTTTTTTCACCCACGCATAAATCAGGCTGAAACTCAGACCATTGATTTTCCTGGAATTGAGTGCAGTTTAGAACCAGAGAAGGGCATTCATTTCTTTACATGTCTCTTTCCCCTTACTAGGTGAGCACTTTGAGGACCAAGCTCATGTTTATTCATCCCTGTATTCCCAAAATGTAGTAGGTCCACAATTAACGTTTATTGAGTGCATTAAGTACAAAATATGTAACAGCCCATTAAAATGTTTTGCCAGTCAATTCTACAATTTTTTAAACGGTGGGTGTAGCATAAAGCGTTACATCGCTCTGGGCAAGCAGGTAAGTGGCTGTTTACAAGGCAGATTTATATATAATTGGGAATAATGTATTCTAATGATTTGAATTGATTTGGTTAGTCTAATTCGGATGAAAGACACTCGGTCCATCGGTGTTATTTATTTCCTTGGTGGTAATGAATGAGATTCCTTCTAATACCTTGCTGATGGCAATTTGTGTGTCAGACGAACAGTTGGAGCCTTTCACTTTTGCAACAATGGTTTAGGGGCAAACAATAGGACCCTTAAAAACCCATCTAATCCAGCTTTATTGTTTCATAAACAGTGAGACTCTTCATTTTCTTTGTCAGGATGGGAAGACAGGAAAGGATGCAAGCAGGGCCGAGAGAAGACCATGGGGCTTCACGAGCTACAGGACTTTGAGATAATGTAAATAATGAAATTGGTATGTTGAAGAACTGCTTTCCCTCTAATCTCTTTCTCACTTTTGTTCTGGAAACATGCAGCGCATAGAACCAGATCAGTGACAAAAGTAAAAATTCCCAATCTTCTTGTGAATAGCAAGATTGTAACAATGACACAATGTCATAACCCATTTGCAGAACCAGGTAGAAGGCTATTTGACTACCACAGGAAAAACTGGGCGACAGACTACGCCAAAATTAGTAAGTTTAGTGAACCAAAAGCCAAAGGTGGTTCACAGTTAAAAGCTTTTATTTGTGAACACAAAAATTAAACTCCAGGTCAAAGAGTTTTAAATGTTCATGTTGAATACAACTCTCTAAATTAAGCTTGGTTTGTGTACGAACAGCCAATGACAACTTTTACTCAAAATGAAGCAATTTTCTCATTTTTTTTGGACAGTGTATTAATAGATCAAATAGGTATCTTGATCCCACGAGCTGAAGTGGATTTTAGATTTTAGGAATTAAACAAATCCTTCACGAATTCAAAGAGAGCTGTGACCGAGGAGTCAGGAAAGCTGAGTTCAAGTCTCGTCCTACATATTTTCATAAGGAATTGCCCAATATATGTTCCCTCAAATGGCTCTTTTACCAAAATGAGATAAGAATGCATGGATATTATGCAAACGCACAAGATAACAGATGAGAAAGTACGGCTCCAACCCTTTGGGAGAAATCCATCATCGGAATATAAAGGGTTGTTATTTTTATTATGTCCCGATCAGCTAGAGTCTGCATCCGGTTCTGGCCATCCAGCAAAATATGGACTTGGAAATAGTTTAAAGAAGAGCCACTTGATAATTAAAAGTTCTAGAAGTAGATGCTACTAAGGAAGATGAAAGGAACTGGTATTATTTATCCCATTAGAGAAACGGTCAAAGGAGAGTGAAATGATGGTTTAGGATTAGAGCCGTGGTTCTCAAAGTGTGGTCCCAGGACTAATAGTATCTGCAGCACCTGAGGACTTGATAGAAATGCAAGTCCTGGGTCTCTGCCCCAGACCTACAGAGCCAGAAACTCTGGGGATGGGACCCAGCAATCTGTGGTTCAACAGCCCTTCGAGATGATTCTGATGCACATTGCAGGGTAAGAACCGTTTAGAGAATAGGAGTAGTAGTCTCAAGGAGAGTAATGAAAATGAGTGATGTCAGCCTTGGAACAGGAAAGAAGGGATGAGTGGATCCTTCCCTGGTCAAAGCTACCAGATAGTGATAGATGAAAATAAGAAAGTAACTTGGGGGCAAGACAGCACGGAAGCCATTCGGAGAGGGCTCCTTTCTTTTCTTTCTTTCCTTCTTTCTTGTTTTCTTTCTTTTCTCTTTCTTTCTTTCTTTCTTTCTTTCTTTCTTTCTTTCTTTTTCTTTCTTTCCTTCTCTTTCATGGAAAGTTCAGACCCCTGACAACTACATGTGGTGGTATCCTCAGATTAAATGTTAACATATGTTTATTCAAAGATGGAGTCCCAAGGGAACAGTAGCCTGGAAATAAAGCCACATACGTACACCAAACTCAAGTAGTACTGATTCTTAAATAGTCCATAATTAGTGGAAAGAGCCATAACTTTTTAGAAAATCAGTTTGAGGCAGAGAGAGAGAAATGCCAACCAAAAAACAGGAAAGAAAAGGACACACAGAGAAAAGGACAGATGGAAGAGGAAGGAAGGGGAAAGAAAAAAGGAAACAGTGAAAGAAAATGGAGTACAGAGAAAGAATTCCCAGTCTCCACACAGAAGGAAAGAGAAAAAGAATGAAGACTTCCAGTGTTTCTGGATAACATTACCATCCAATAGCACAGTGTACTGGAGCCTTGCTAAGAATTCCGTCCTCTGGGGCCAGATTGTGGAACTGCTTTATCATGGGTTTCAATTCATTTGAACAGTTTGAATTGAGTTGAAATGCCTGGTTATGGATCTTTAGGCACTTTGGTAGCCAAACTCCTGAATAAGTGCCAGGCCAGACTCACCTTGTATAACTCCCTCTCGCCTTACAGAGAATTGTTACTACAATGAGGGACCAAGTATTTTTTGGTCACATTTACTTTTACTTTATTATGTGGAAGACATAAGGGCAAAGATGAGTTGACATATTTATATCTTGATATACTACGGACAAAAGATTTCCAATTCCTTTTACCCAAAAGCTCCTCTCTCAAGGAAGGTTGTCTATCAACCCAAAGAGAGCAAGAACAAAGAAAAGCCAGTTATTTAAAACATCAACACGTGCATTAGTGCGCTCAAATTTTCACATATGAAAGGTCCCTCTTTTGATTGCCTGATGCAAAATATTGATCCCAAACCAACTTTCCCTTTCCCTTTCATCATTCATCCAGATAGCTACTTCCCAGTGTCACTAGTTGTTAAGAAAACATGTAAAGGTAATAATGGAAATATGAGACCAAACAACAACAACAAAATGTTTAAAGGGTGCCAGATTAACTCCACTTGTTTCTTTGACACTTATTAGACTGATAGTTTTGGGAGATGACACTGGGAATTCTAACTTCCACAAGTCACTCGACAAGGCTTCCTGAGATCTCCTTTGGGAAAGTTTGAGTCAAATATGCGAGTACGATGACTTTCAGAGAAATATCTAACATAGCAGATATCTTAATTGAGATCAAAAAAAGATACTATGAGACAGAATAATGGGCTGAATCGAAGGATGAGAAAAATGGTGTTTGACAGCAGCATGTACAGAATAGACGTAAGTGTTTTAACAGAGAGTGAGATGATATGGGTCAACACTGCTACATGGTTGCCAGGAAGATTAATATGAAGCTTTATTCATAGAAACCTCGTACTTGGGGGAAAAATCATTTTTCGGAAAGCGATCACCACATTCTGCTCTCCATTGGTCAGTGCGCGGCTAGAAAATTGCATTCAGTTCTTCCTTTTAAATGGCGGATAGACAAACGGGAGGGTGGAGACTGACAAGAATGATGAAGATGTTGGAAATAATGCCACGGAAGGGCTAAGGGAAGGTGCTAGGGCCATGTGGCCTGGAGAAAAGAAGATTCTAGAAAGCACAGGATTTCTTCCCTTCGGTATCTGTAGTAGAAGATACCTAGATGAATCAGGCGGAAGAGAACTGGATTTGCACTGTATGATCCATGGGTCCAAGAAAGACAGACGAGTGTCCTGTGATTCAGTGTAAGGAAAAGGTACTTAAACGATCTGACTTGTCCACAGGTGGGACTGCTGATCCACAAAGTAGTCCGTGATAGGCTAACAGAGACAATTCAAGCAACAGATAGACAAGATGGCCCTTGTGGCTTCTTTATCATTGAAAGTCTATAGAGCTTGATTCCAAAAGGACATTTGGCCCAAGAAAACATCAAAAGTGCATCGTGTAAAACCATATTAATTTTTAAATAACATGTGCATCCCTGTTCTTCTCTATTAGCCTGGGGAGTTAAAAGCCAGTGGGATGTAATCTTGATTGCCTGGTGCTGGTGGCCAAGGGGATTTGCATTCCTAGGTCCCATAGGACTGTGGCAGTCAGAGAGATGGTTCTTGGCAGAATGCCATCCCCAGGCACTGTGCCTACAGCAGACTAAGGTATACCACCCCTCTCTCCCCAGTCTTTCTGTAAAGGAGGCCTCTGGAGCTATTAAAAATATAATAGGCTCCTGGACAAGCACAAAGTTTTGAGAGACAACAAAGAGCCAGGTAGGGTTGAACAACAAGGTTTACCTCCTATATGAGGCCACTCCTTCAAGACGGGAAGGTGGCTGTTTCATCTACGGCAGAGAAACCAGCGCAGGGAGACCAGCAAAATAAAGAAGCAGAAATGTGTTCCAAATGAAAGAACAAGATAAAACTGCAGAAAAAAATACCGCTAATGAAACAGAGATAAGTAATTTGCCTGATAAAGAGTTCAAAGTATTGGTCATAAAGATGCCCACTGAGCTGAAGAGAAGAATAGACAAACGCAATGAAAACTTCAACAAAGAGATGAAAAATATAAGGAAGTATCAAACAGAAGTTACAGAGCTGAAAATACAGTAACTAAACTGACTCGGGGGGTGGTTAACACCAGATTGGGCAAAGCAGAAGAAAGAATCAGTCAACTCAAAGACAAGGCAGTGGGACTCACCCAATCAGAGCAGCAAAAAAGAAAAAAAGAACGAAAAAAAAGTGGAGATAGCTTAAGGGGCCGATGGGACAATATCAAATGGACTAATATTCACATTAGAGGGGTCCCAGAGGAGAAGAGAGGGGAAAAGGGCCAGAAGTTGTGTTTGAAGAAATAATAGCTAAAAATGTCCCTAAGTTGGAAAGGAAACCAATATCCAGATCCAGGAATCCCAGAGAGTTCCAAATAAGATGACACCAAAGAGACCCTCATCAAGACACATTGTAGTTACAGTGTCAAAAGTTAATAGAGAAGGAGAGAATATTAAAAGTAGAAAGGACTTCTTAAAACATTTTACCACATTTACTTTCAAGATCTTGCAAAGCAAGAACAAGTCAACTAAGAAGAGCTAAGTCATCTCCAGATATTTTGAAGGAAATAATTACTGACTGAGTTGGATCTAGAACAGGGACCTTTATTCAAGAAAATAAAACTGTCAGCTGCACCCTTCAACCTTCACTATCTGGCATACCTTCTAAAATTCTCCCTAATGTTGGCTGAGATCATTAGTTGATAGATTCAATCCAGTGCAATCCAAAGCTGTAAACCATTGTTCTATAATCATGTAGTATTTTATGAGAGCAAGTGTTCGGTCATATTCTAAGTGAATGGAAAAGTTGTAAAGGATCCTTGTCTAGGGGTCTTCAAGGTATTGTGATCATTCTACTATTGGCTAGGTCATACTTTTCCCCTGAATCTATCAGTTATCGCACTGTGGGCAGAGTAAGAGAAAACTCCGGGACTCAGGAAATGCTGATGACCTCACTCGGGCGATGCAATGCCAACACATTTTTGTTTTCTCCATTGCACTGCTCTAAGCTATGATATCATTCTCCTCAACACCATAGTTGACCCCATGTGGTAATGGGGGTGTACTGCTCACAGTCCCTACGGCAAGCATATAATCTGCTCTATACATCAGCAAAAACCAACTGGTTCCTTTTAACTGTTGAGTTTATTAGAAGTATAACACTAATCAGATTTACCTGATGTCCGAAAATAACACTGGCCCTTTGGCAACTAACAACCCAAGGTATGTATCGGAAGTTTGAGAGAAGAAGCTTCACATGAGAGTTTTGTGATGTGCTAATTTGAGTGACTTAGGGAATTAGATACAAAGGAGATACCCAGAGCTGAATTTTAGCCTCATAGCCCACATGAGTTTTTGCTAGTATGGAATAATCTGAATAATGACGTGTCTCTTACATGACTCCACACAGTCTCATCCTTGAAGAACCCTCCTCTCCAGGCACATACCTGTCTAGGGATCCCTAATATGCTGAGACCCACTCCACTATCGTTACAGCTCTGCCCTATTATAAAATTCAGGGGGTTCTGTCAGGATAATAAATCTCTCAAAGTGTTGAAATAGTCAGTGGTCAATATAGGTATGGGATAAGTTAGGTGTGATCGACAATAATACTAATCGCCCCCCCCCCCCCCCCGCCCCACACACAATCTTTCTCAGGACTGGTTTGCCTCAAATCTTGGCCTTGTGGAATGTCAAGTGACTTTAAAATGTGATTATTTGAGCCTCCTGAATGGAGAGGCAGTGAATGGAGAGCCTCCTGAATGGAGAAAAATAGGCATCAGATGACGATTTAACATTCCAGATTCTGCTGGTGATATGGGGTCACCCTTGTGATTAACAGATGCCAACATTCCGAGATCAATTAAGTACAGCATCCCCTCCCTATAGCTTCCTTTATGAAAAGTGAATATACTAACAGAATGTTGATAATAGCAAGGATTTTGCTAAATATCCATTTTTATTTTTAAGAGTGTCCCTATTTAAATGTCGGAACCTAAAAATATACACAAACCAAATGTTGATGCATTTCAGGACTTGCGTGTTACGATTTCCTCATTGCATCTGGTAACTGCATGTTATTAGCTACACTTGGTACAACTCGACACGGCTTGACATATTCTGGGATTTATTAAAATGTAAATGACAAAGCAGAAAAGAATGTTCAGACAATTGGATTACTCCATTGACTGAACGTTCCAATACTGTATCTATTTTTGTCAAAGCAATGGTGGCTCCTGCTGTGGAATGCTGAATGGAATATTCCATTGCAGGGCATGGGGAGAACTTGCATGAAAGAAATTGAAACCTAATCACCGAATTTTTAATTCACCTCTCCAAAAGCAACAGATCGCCAATACTTTCTAAAAGAAATTATGATAATTTGGGCACATAATTATTGGAAGATTATCGTTCACAGCTATGTATTCAGCATCTATTATTGGATCTGTAACTTCATTCATGAAAACAATGATACATTAGCTTGTTTCTGCTCTTGGCCTTGGCTTGTTTTGGTTATGAACATTATGTGAGAAGCATGAATATATGTGATATGGCAGCGAATATGCACAATCCAAGAGAGACATTTTCCTGATGGGAACTGTTATTATTTATTCCAGAGAAGAGAAGGCTGGGTGGTAGGTGTCTTTAAGGACTTGAAGGAATTGAGTTTAGAGAGAACGGAGACCAGCTGTTCTTTCTCTCCACAGGGAACAACAGAAAATGGGATTAAACTACAGCGTGAGGGATTTGGGATCGAAATAAAAGAGAATTTCCCAACTGTGTAGGCCCTCAAACACTGAAATATGTTTCGAAGGATGTATGGGAACGTGAGTTTTATTTTGACAACCTTAAAAAATGGAAAGGCACATTTTTCACTCTGTGGTCTTCCACGGACGAAGAGGGGACTCTGGTTCCTGGATTCTCTTGATCTGGGAGCCGAATCTAAAACCGGGTGGTAGCTAAGAGGGGTAAAATTTTTTAATGGTACTTATTTCTTAAAGTCAGCTTTTCTCATGGGGACGGACTGGAAGTTTTTACCTGTGCTGTGAAACGTTCAACTCAGTGGAATGTCCTGTGACAAGGTGGGTGGAGACAGAAAATGTGGGAGCACAATGCACTCTTATTTTCTCCTCCTACTACCATTTGTGCCATTAAGTAGTTCAAGTTTAAAGGCAAAATGTCTTTCCTGGTTACATGTGGAGTTGAACGCACGCATATTGATTTTCTGAATTTGTGAGACTGTGGTTATGGCCCCTGGGAACCTGAACTCTCTCTTTACAATTATATATAGAATGTTGTATGTTTTCCCCCCAAAAAGATGTTGCACTCTAACAAAATGAATCTATGGTGCTGACTTTTGATTAGCAGAAAGCTGTGAGTCCATGGGATTCAAATTGGTCCAACTCCAATTCTTGCTTTAAAAAATTATGGCCGTGGTGGATGCTGGTTGTCTCTTGACTTGGAGATGATGATATTTTCTGTTTCCCTGAGAGAGCTCAGCGGAGCAGAAAGAGCATGGTGTTATCAAAGAGCACGGGATCGGGTCTTACCTAAGTCATAAACTGGCTGTTTGACCCAGACAACTTAGTGACTCTTAAGTACCAGCTTATATTCTGAGGAATAAAAGGTAGAATGTAGCTATGTTAGGCAGAAGACTTTACAGTTTCCCTTTTTGATTCAAATAGGCTTTCAATTATCAATACCAAAAGCTCTTAATCTCTGAGCTCACTCCAAGATTATGTCCCGATAAATCAATAGTTCTCAACTTTGGTTGCACATGACAGTCACCCGGGAAGCTTTACGAAATTCCCGGTTCCCAGGCCATCCCCACACCAGTTATTTCAGAGCCTTTTGGGGAAAGACGCTGGTATCGGTATTTTTTAAACCCCCCAGGTGGTAACAATACGCAGTCAATGTTGAGAACTCCTGCTTTGGGTACAAGGCAGGGAGAGGAACTGAAATAACGTTAATGCTTCACTCTGAGCATAGGAACGGTGTCTGTCTTGTCACTTCCTGTATCCTCAGGACCTCACAAAATGTCTCAGACATAGTAGGTGCTCAGGAAAGGATCAACATTTTTAGTGCCCTTTGGCCAATCCCTAAGAGAAAGAGGGCTTATCAAATCTGGTATCTACTTTGAGCATTTTCACTTTGATCTTATTCACTGACTAGGAACTCAATTCTTTACTACTGGTCGCCAGTGTAAACAATGAAGGAAAGCAAATAACGGGCAATCCCATGGCCCTGCTACAGTTCAACTCTCCTTGAGATGAAAGTGAGGACCTCATCTATCACCACATCCTCCTGAGAAGTGGCCCTCCGGAATCTAAAGACGTGTCTCTTACATGAGTCCATGCAGCTAGGTGAAAATGAATAAGATGAGATGCCTAAAAATCCAAATGTGTCATGCATTCATTCAACAGATATTTATGAAGTACTTACATTGCGCCACGCACTAGGATAGCCCGTCGTCAACTTTCTCGATGAGGATTTTATGCTAGAATTAAATCTCTATATCCTGGGCATCTTAACATGTCATGAATTAATTTCCCTCCTATGCATATAGTATCATTTTAGTTACATATCATCCTTGGGAAAATTGGGGAAAAAACAGTCCTTCAATTTTTTGCTCTGTGGTTCAGATGAATTTTAAACAAATTCAAGTTTATTTTTTTTAACGTTTATTTATTTTTGAGAAAGAGAGAGAGATAGAGACAGAGGCGGGGTGGGGGGGCAAGGGGGGAAGGGCAGAGAGAAAGGGAGACACAGAATCCGAAGCAGGCTCCAGGCTCTGAGCTGTCAGCACAGAGCCAACACGGGGCTGGAACTCATGAACTGCGAGATCATGACCTGAGCCTAGGTTGGACGCTCAACCTACTGAGCCAACCAGGCGCCCCTAAACAAATACAAGTTTAAAAAGGCTGCAAGTCTAGGCGATGAAATGACAAACAAAACCCAACACTTGTCTTTCAGAACCATACTGTCCAATAGAACTTTATCAATGATTGAACTGTTCTATATGTGCTGCTCAACAGGGTAGCCACTGGCCACATCTGACTATCGAGCACTTGAGATATGGCCAGTGCAACTGAGAAACCGAATTTTTAATTTTTAATTTTCTTCAATGCTAGTTCATTTAAATTGATGTAGCCCACATGTGGCAAGCGGCTACCGTATCCAACTACCCAACAAGGCAGGTCTAGAATTTCACATCCAAAGGGAGGAGACTGGCACATAAATGATCATAATCTGGGTGAAGTGAGCACAGAATGCTATGAAATCTCCTACCTGAGGAAACTCATCCTAGGTCAGGGGAGTGGATGACAGGGGTGGAAATTTCCAAGAAGAAATGACCTCCAGAACGAGACCAGCAGGACAAGAGATGGATCTGGAAAGTGTAGCGGAAAAAGTACTACGCAGAAGGTTTAGGTGTTTGAGAAGCCCTGAAGGTAAAGAGAATGTTAAGAAATGGCAAAGAGGTATGGCAAGAACCTAGAACAGTAGTGGGAGACAGTCACTCAATGAGTTCAGAGAGGAACGTTGGGGCCAGGATCTAGAACATGAAGGGCTTTAGGTATCACGCTATTCCAAGGGCAATGGGAAGGCCGTGAAAAGTTTGAAACCGTGGCGTGATATGACCATATTTGTGGTTTAGAGAGATTTCCCTGGCGGCTGCTTGGCGGTGTGGAGGGAAAAACTGGAGGCATGCCGCCATCGTCCAGGTGAAACACGAGAGCTGTCTTAACTACAGTTGCGCAGAAGATGAAGAGAAGCAGACGGACTTGGAAACAGAAGAAGGGAAAAGGTACATGTCTTTCTTGATTGATTAGCCATGACAGTTGAAAGGAGAAAAGACAAGGACCACACCTTGCTTTCTGACCTGGGTAGATGACAGGGCTGTTTATTGAAAGGCAATATGGGATTGTTAGCAACGGTCTCTAAATTTACGTTTTCCCATCGCATCAGATTAATTGCTCCTCGTGGATCCTGAAACTAGCTTTGACAAACACTAGTGAAAACAAACAAATTATGAGAGCACGCTCTTCCAAGAAATCAACACAAGTTCACAGTTGATGCAACGTTGCTTTTATTTGGGGATTCAAGGGACATACGACAAAGTCTCAGAAAATGGCAACAAAGTCACATTTTGTGCTTGGCTACTCACTTAATGAGAACTGTGTGAGATATGGCCAATAATCATCATTTTGAAAACAGGACGGCCTGAGCCACAAGGAGGTCTAGGTCTGACAATGCCAGATTTTGAAGTGGAAATTTACAACAAATATTCAGGTGCTTCCAAATGTCTAGATGTGTGTCCTTAAGTAGATGCAGCTTAACTGACTCCTTCGAGACAGAATTGCATTTGGGAACTGTGTCATCCAGCTGACCACTTTATTAATCATTACTAAATGCCAATTAAATGCGAAGGATCCGGTGAAAAAGAGTGAGATTTCCTCACTTCTAGCTTTTTATGGCTGAAGTATTCTTGAGTTAGTTACATGGATAAGTGAGGATTAAAATAGCAAATAACCATTGATATTTTCAAAAACATAAGGACTATTGAAACAGTCGTGTATAAATATTCATGCAGAAGCACTGACAAATACATACTGCGCATAAAATCGGGTAAGGAAATGCTCATTAGAAGACCCGATTGGTTTAGGTGAACTAAGAATTCCAAATAACTTAAGAATAGCATTGGAGATATGGTGCACATAATTTGAGCCATTATGTGTTCTTTGGGGGTGGACCATTGACAATGTCTACATCAGATGTCAGTTCATAACTGGCTAGTTTTCACGTTGAGGTGGGAAGCAAAACAGGTGCAAAGTGGAAACAACCTGCTAGGCGCAGTCCCCCCCCGCCCCCGATCACCCAGACACAACACTTTCCTTGATCAAATTCAAGTTCATACTTCATGTAGGCAGGGTGGGGTAGTTCAAGAGCCTCAGAGAGGAGACTGGGCAGCCTGGTTTCTGGACCTAGCTCTGCCACACTCAAATGTGTGAGCTTCCTGTAAGCCACTCACACTTTGATTTGCCGTCTGTAGAAAAGCACGTTGCAACAGATGACCTTTGAGTTTCCCCCCTCCTTTATTAATCCTCAGGAATTTTAGATTTTGTGCAGAACAAGGCGAACCGTTTCCTCAACGTCTGGCAAAAAAACAAACAAAAGCTTAAAATGCTGAGAAGCTCTCTTCCCCAATTCTGTCAGTTTTCTCCTATGAAAAGTCTTTCGATCGTTCTAATGTCATTTAGGCAGAAAACTGAAAAATTTGAGGGGATAACTGAATGTCATAGCTATTTGTTCACCATAAAGAACTATCGGGGAATACGGAAGTGGTAACACTGCAACACTGACCACAATATTGGGACTTCGTGCTTCAGATCATGAGATTTACGGTCACAATTCTGAGTGCGGACCCTGTGCGTGGCAGTTTGGCAAGTTACTTAATCTCATTAACTGTTAGCTTCCAAACAGGGATAATCGTACCTATCTTGCAGGGCTGTTCTGAGCTGTAGGCTTAAGCGCGTTCATACGTCAAATGCTTAACATACATTAAGACCTCGATAAATACTAATTGTTATTAAGTGAAAAGAAAAATCGTAAGTTCTCATATTACCACCAATCACTCCCACTTGCTTTTGTGGACAATAAGATGGTATTTCCAGGTGACACCCAAGGTGGGAGAGGGGACGTGTGTGTGCGAAGTCCTTACCGTATATGTCTATGTATGCTGGCATTCAATGTCAACTAGACACGTATACTCATAATTCCCAATATTCACCACATAGATTCCTTCCTCCATGGCTTTGCTCACATTGCATTCATTTAAAGCAATCTATTCTCTCTTTCCTTTCCATTCATCTAAATATTTAATACCTCTCCCCCCCTTTTTTTGTAAGTAGGCTCCACACCCAATGTGGGGCTTGAACTCACAACCCTGAGATTAAGAGTCGCATGCTCTACCAACGGAGCCAACCAGGTGCCCCTAAATCTTACTATCCTTTAAGATTCATCTTGTGTTTTCCTCCTTTGGAAACTTTCTTCCCTAAACAGGCCAGGTTTGCCCAGATTATGGTGACCTCCTCTGAACTCTTTGCTTATTACCTCTTGAGTTTTACTGTGGTCTTAACATCCATGCACCTGATTGGTTACTATCTTTTCAAAAGTTTGTGTTTCTCGGTCTCATTAAATTTAAACTCTTTAGAGGCAGGGATCATGTCTCAGCGAACCTATTTTGCTGGATTAAAAGAATGGTTGACTGGTCTGTGTCAGGTGGGATAATGTCCACTATGTTATCCTTCGGATTGCCTCTGACTACTTTGGTATTTCGAAAGTACTTTATGTTCCTTCAGGTCACTCTTAAGATCAAACGGTGTGTGGCTAAAAATCGATGTTCTTATAGCACTAATTTTGTTCCTTACCCCATGAACACCTGTGTGCAATTTTCTGTTGTAAAAACATCAATGCCTTCACGAGCATACTCATCCCGGGAAAATATTTTAGAAATGAATGTCACACTGAATTTAAATACAAACAGAGGAATACACACAAGGAAGGGAAAGTCCTTGGCTCTTTAGAAATCTAGATGTCACTGTTAAATTTTGTCTGGTTCTTGAAAACATGGTCTCCTGTTCTGAGAGTTCTATTGCCTGCAACTGCGCCATTTGGGGTGTGCTGCTTAGCAGGGAAGGTGTCTTCAGGTGATCTCTTTCTTTGTTTCAACTCCATTGTTGGCTTGAGCGTCCATCAGTGCAGCTGTGTCTCTGAAGTTTTTGTCCTTTCCCTGGGGAGACCTTCCTGAGGAGGGGGGCTATAGGACCAGCTGAAAGGAACATCGACACAACTAAAAAAATAACAGAACATGTCACAGAAAGTTATCACATTGACTCTTCGATAAAAATAAGTAAACGTAACGATACTTTGGGGGCCGTGCTATTTCTAACTCCACGTGAAATGCTGCATCACCAGAAAGACGTAGCACTTTCTCGCTCTTCACGTCGCTCAAGGACCAGTCAAGTAACAGCATTGCTTGAGCGTGTGAGCACCCCACGCTAATCACTCTGGGAGAAAAAGCTCCGTCAGAAAAGCTTCAGGGTTATCCAACAGGCAACTTACTGAAATAGGACACGTAGGAAAACAACAAAAGAACACAGGACGTTAAGGACAAATTCAAATAAATCTAAAGACCAAAGGCAAAATAAAATAATTGTGGATACAGAAGTGCTTAGCAACGCAGGGGTGAATGAAGTCACTGAAAATTGTTAGGAGTTAATGTCAGTTTCTTGTGGTTGTATTTCTAGTGCCTGGCTCAGAGCACGACATACGGTGCCCACTGAAAGAAAGGAGGAAAGGAAGAACAAAAGGGAGGGAGGAAGGGAGAGACTGAAGAAGGAAGGGAGGGAGGGAGGGAGGAAGGAAGGGAAGGAGGAAGGAAGGGAGGGAGGGAGGAAGAAAAGAAGGAAGGAAGGAGGGAAGGAAGGAAGGGAGAGAGAGAGAAAAAGGGTGGAGGGAGGGAGGGAAAGAGAAAGAAAGAAAGAAAGAAAGAAAGAAAGAAAGAAAGAAAGAAAGAAGAGAAAGGTTGCTGAAAGGTACCAGTGGTGGAGAGCAGAGTGTGCGGGGAGGAATAGCAGTGTGCGAGCTCATTCAAAGACCAGGAAGCCAGGAAGAGCAGGCTTGCTTAATTCAAGGAGAGATTATACATTCGGAGTGGCTTTAGAAAATAGGGCAGGGCAATTTTCAGGAGGTCCTGAACATGTTAAGATTTAATTTGGGAAACGTGGCGTGTTAATGTGACTTTGTGGGTTTTGAAGGGAATATTAACATGATTCAGATAAATCGAATGGAAAGGGAAATGTGAAACTCAAAGCCGTCAACCCAATGGGGTAAAACAAAACCATGCTGCAAGAAATTAAATGAAGGCAGAAGGACCAAAGACTATGGTCTTAAAATAGAAAGACAGGTGCTTGTCTGGGTTTCTTCTGTGTTAATGCTGAAGGACATGGGCTTAGAAGTCAGACCAAGAATTTCCTTCTCCCACTGTGTAGCTTTTTTCATTCTTCAGCTGTTCCTCTTTTTTGTCTCTGCCCTTCCTGAAAATGAACTTCAGACTTTACTGTTTTAGCAGCAAGGCAAAAGATGTTAGTAAATAAAGTACCTGGAGGTGGAATCAAATATAACTTTAAAGGACAACTGTTGGTAAAAACAGACTCCGGATTCCAGGGTCCTGGAATGGTTCTTCTATTTCTATACTTTAGAGCAACTTCAAAAATCCTTAAGGCTGCAAAAACATTTAGAGACCAACTCATCCAACCCACTCATTTTGCAGATAAGGATATTCGGGAAGAGCTGTATTCGTGTTTCTCTTATTCTGCAAAAGTTATTATGAATGAAATATACTTTGCAGGTGGATTTTGATGTAACGAAAGCCCTTACTGTCAGCCTTTTCATTATGCCAGCACAATGAAAGTGCATAATGAGTTAGGCACGGCAAAAGAGATACACTAACACGTATCACTGATATACTGCCACATATCTGCCCTAAACACTTTGGATATGTTGACGATGGGTCTCTAGATAGCAGGGACGATATTTTTTTTCCCTAAAACCTGAAATATAACCCTGTATGAAATATTGCTAACAGGTATTTTTCTGTGCTGAGCAAGCATGCAGCAACTGATCCCGGAAGAGTAATTAAAAATGTATCTTACAGAGGTCTGTATTTTAGAACTCAGTGTTTTGTGAACATCGTTGGGGACGGGGGTCACAAAGCCCCTGACACACGTGTGCAGGACTCACTTGTGAATACATTAAAACGCTATTAGAGCCAAGAAGGACACTTGGCACAGTTTTGGGGGTAGCTAATAAGGGCAAGTCCTTGTATATGTGAGCAAACGAGAAGTAAAACAACGCATCGCTTTGGTGTTGTATAGATATGGCCCATGCAGAGTGCCTCCTTCATGATATGGGCCCCATTATTAAAATGACTGTTGAGAACAAATGGTATAAAAATATGAGCCACCGTATTTTGGTGTCCAGTATGAGTCAAATGTTTAACAAATCAGCCTTCTTTGGGGCCTCTGCCTACTTAATTGGAATGAGTAATCGCTTGTATCATCTCAACATGAGCCTCCCTCGGACTCCTTTTTGTCTCCCGAACATATAAGCATAAATCGGGACGTTTGCGTAGCCTCGCTCAGGGTCCCTCCGTGATCTGATGGTAATGATTCTCCAAATTTGCATCAAGAGCACCTTCACCTATGGAGCGTAGAGCAAGTGCCTTGCACCAGGCTGACCAAACTCACTGTTGCACTGTCTGGCTTTTTCCTTAATGGCTAGATCTTCGGGGGTCAGCTCCTTGGTGGGGAGGGGGTCTTCAGTCCAACGGAAGACCACGTCGAGACACCAAAAGGGAAGTTGAGGTTAGTGCATAAATGACCGAAGGCAGAGTTTTAGTTATTCATCGTGTGCCATGCAAAATGGAGGAAAAATGGAAAAGAAGTTATTATCGTTATGATTTTGGTTACTCTGATTAAATCAACAAATTATTATCTCTGCCTAAAGCCATTTCCCTGGCATTTTATCTCATCCCAGCAAAGGAAATGGATTTCCTACGAGTAAGATTTACCATTCTAATATTTTCCATTCACTTCACAAATTGTCCACAGTCTGGATGAAGAGTAAATCAGTAAAGAGTAGCAAATATTTTACAACTAGTCCCAATGTCCACAATGATAACCCTCTTAGAGACCATTACTTTCCAACATCAAGGTCACACACATCCATTCATTCTTGCATGGGAACACAGACCGTGGAGCCCTTTTTCTCTTAGATCAATTAGCGAGGAATTTTTTTTTAAAGCTGATTTTAAGAACATTCTAGTCAGGAGCCATTTCAAATGATGAGCAATACCCAAGGGGGGGGGGGAGGCGGGAATCTCAAGTAGGCAACATGTAAAGCCACACACAACTATATGCACATTAGTATAATTACACATTGCAAATTATATCGGATGTATCTAATATCTAATTTTTTGAAAGCTGACTCCACTTGAGATTTCAAAAACAGCATCAACATCTTGCAGGTGGCTCCTTCTCCATAGTATCCAGAGAGAATTATTCCTCTAATGTGCTTACAACCCTCAAGTAAAAGCTGAAGCTCTCCCTGAAAGGACCAATGAACAATGAAACTGGGAATATTACCTTGATAGATTAGGCAAGGGAGGGGGGAGATTCCACCAAATATAATATTCAGCATGGTTATTTATCCTCTGCCTTCTGTGCATAGGATCCTTATTTGCTTCCAGCAAGAAGAAACAAACTTAAACACAATCCTCATTACAAAACGTGGGGGAGGCTTCCCATGTAGAGTCTGAGGCAATGATATAAAAAGCTAAGGGGCTGACGATTTTTTAGAACACCTGATAAAAGAGAAATACGCAACTGAATGGCGGATTATATCTTTGATTGAAAACAGAGGGCCCTCCGTTAAATTCCGCTCTTATAGAACATACGATTAATCTGTCCGAAAAAGGAAGCCAGATCAAAGCTCCATTTTGAGGAACAGGCTTTTGTCCTCATCTTTCTGTATGAATCAATCAGTTATCGAATAACCAAATATATATTTGTGATCTTGGAGAGTGGAGCGTATTATTCGAGTTGATTGGATCCATTTTCTTGATTCCTCCTTGAAGATCTTTCTGCTAATTAGTCAGGGTTACTATTGAATTATTTAATTATCTGCACTTTTGTGCAATGAAATATGTTGTCATATCACATACTTTATCATGCTACTGCTGTTCACACTTAATGATGCCTCTATAGCTACCAGTTTCCTTTGTTCTACTCAGTAAGTGGTTTTAGAAAGGGGGTGGGCCGGGAAGGAGGAGCCTGGGGTTTGTAAAATAAAATCATACATTCCTGGTGCCCATGCAAAACTTTATGCATTTACATGAATCTCTTTTTAGCAATTAAGTTGCAATTCCATTTGGAATAAGTTAAAAGGCACATGTTGGCGACTTCAAACGCAGCCAGGATGGTATTACTATACCTTGGACCTCTCCCCACTGCATTTCCACTGCAATGCAATGGTAAAACGATTTAATCTTTTTTTTTTTTTTTAATCAGCAAGGAATGTCTTTAACAAGGAAGAAGTAAATTATGATAATTACTCTGAATGGTCGGATCCTTGAGCATTACTAATTAGCATTTATTGCCTGGATTATAGAACAATACATGTGAAACCGAACTGCGACTGCTCTTTTGCGTTGAAGAACTGAAAAAGGCAATGGAGCAAAAAAGGCAGCATCATCAGGACTGTCGTCTGGTAGTTTCCATCCCCTTGATAAGTGGGCAAAATCCCCCACTTTTGAAAGACGCCAACGCGGCCCTCCATATTTACGGCCCATTCATTTTTTTGTGTTGGGCACATCTTTCCATAGGATATCGTAGTCATGAGAGGCTAATGAGAGGAGAAACATTTTGGCCGTGATGTCATTTGGGGACAGTTTTATCCATTGTGAGAGTTTAACAATCAAGAGCCCAAAACTCGCCGTTTCGGAAAATATACATTTTGCTGCAGACATTCCGACTTAAAAAGGAAACAAAGAACTCAGCTCTTAGTAAATAGAATTTTACATCCACCTCCCCACTTTCTCCTAGGAGGACTACAGTTGCAAAGAATTGAGAAGAGGAAATTGGCATGTAGTGCAAAAGCCTTTTCTCCTCACCCCCCCCCCCCCAACGCATCACGAATTTGTAACAAAATAGATTCTGAAATTAGAAATAAATGAGATCTTAATCAACGGAGCAACATCGGTCGTGGAAATAAATGCCACTCAAATAATCTGGCAACTGAAATTCCCCAATAACCCAGTAGGTAGAAGAGAAAGGGAGGAAAATTAACCATCCCTCACCCCCCCTCCCCACCCTGCAGCATGGTGGGTTCCTCCACACCCCAGTACAGGGAATGAAGAGGAAAGGACGTGGTAAAATATAAAGCCAGTACTAAATACAGTCGCTAGTCTTCCCAATGCCTTCCATGGATTCCCTCCCCTGATCCCTTTTAGTTTGAAAGAATAAGTTTGACTAAATCTGCGAGGAGATTAAACAGGCTGGTGATAAAAATTAATTCTGCTGAATGAGCAAATGCGTTTGGATGGCAGAGATGCAAATAAGATAATACTTTTCTTTTCCTTTGACATACCAAGCGGATTAGTTTAGAATGTTAAATTTGATTTTATTAGAATATATTAGCAGTGTTTTAATTAATACCAATCAAACATTTTCTTTCCCTGGGGCTTGATGTGTTCCTAACGCTTTCTAAATCATCTGGTATTTATCCATCAACCCCCCCCCCCCCACCAAATTACCAAAGCCTTTTGTTACATTCTTCATCATTTTACTGTATTCAACAGAAAACTATGAGCTGTTTACCTAAAGGTGTCTTGCCCATAAAATTAGTTCCCAGGTGCAGGATTTAAAATGAGTCCTGGTCGTTAGTACAGTTGATTTTTCTTTTTTTTTAAAAGGTAGAATTAGAGACTCAAAAATAAACATCTTGTGTGTTTTTCTTTTGGGGAAAAATGTTGCAAAAGGAGTTTTGGCTGGTTCGTATTACTTGGCCTTCTTCTCAGCAGAGCTTCCTAAAGCTGTTAAATTTCCAACTGCCTTGGTGTAGAGCTGGCATTTCTTTGGAAACAGAGGCAAAAAAAAAAAAAAAAAAAAAAGGAATAAAAAAAGGAGGAGGGGGAGAATCTAGTTAAAAATATGGTGAACCAGGATGCCCTGTGAACTGAATTGTAACTGTGTGTTCCAACGAGGTGTTGCATTGCATTTCACTCATTATCCGCTCCTTTTCTCTCAAGCTTCCTGTCCTTCTGTGTCCGAAAGCTCCACTTCATGTCTTTTTCTTTTCTTCCTGCAACGCAAACCGCCCCCCCCCATTCCCCGCCTCATTTTTTTTTTTTTATCTGCCAAGCTGGATTTGCACTTTTAAAGATCGGTATCAATAATGCCCGGCTTGTTTCGGTTGCACTCCCCCTTTAAAAGACAGCTCTCTCTAATTGATGCGTCTGGGCTAGTCTGGACTGGTAGTGATTGAACCAACCACCAATTATGTTATTCATTTCGCTGAACTTCGCTGATGGGCTCGGTGAGGAAGAAGGGGTGTTGAGAAACCTGCCCTTACACTCGAGCAGTCCCCTGCTGAAATTCAAAATCCTGTGCGTCGTTGTGCATTGCTAAATGCCCGTGTGATCAGTTGTGATGGCAACCTCAGGGCATGAGCAATCCACTTGAAAACATGTTAAAAAAAAAAAAAAAACCAAAAATCAAAAGAGAGCCTTGGAATACAAACTGTATCACTTGTATTAAATTACTATCCTGTTCCCATTTAAAATCATAGAAGAATGATATCCAGCATGTTTTTATTGGCCCATGAGTCTATCTTTATAGAACTGACTGCAGATAGATTTTGCCTTAGTAAAGCACCAAATGTTTTGCAAATATTTGCTATGCATCATGTGGTAATATAGACCCATAAGTTAAATAGATCCCTTTCCATAATTTCCAAATACCTATGCATACACACCAGCTTACGATGGGGAAAAAATCATTAATCCATTGTGGAGAAACCGAAGGTGACTTGAAAATCAAATAACTCTTTTCTCTGAAGCCCATTCAGGCTTCCCAAGGCTGGAAAGTAATATTTAAATAGTACAACTGCACGAGAGGTCGCAACAAAAGACGTAGTGCAATTGTTGCACGCTTCATTTTCTCGATTCAGTTTTCTGATACAAAATGGTTTCTTGACTACGGTTTGGAGTCAATGACTGAAATTGCAATAAACACTCAAAAAAAAAAAAAAACCCATACATACACACACACACACTCACACACACACACACACACACAGGAAAAGAACAGTTTCCTTAATCTTCGACTACACGTATAAAATGAGGTTACAGCCAATACAAAGTCTTTAAAAGAAGAAAGCATTTGAAGTCAGGGGTGATTTAGGTGTTTCCCAAAAATACAAGACAAGTGTTGGCCCACGAATACCAAAACTGTCTAAATAAAATTGTATATGGGAGTTTTTCACAACAAAGAAAAGGTAAGTTAATGTCTCTCTTCTTCAACTAGGAGATAGATCTAAATCACTAAAATTATTCTGTCACAGAAAGTTCCGTTTTTCTGAAAACTGCAGACGAGGTAATGCTAACAAATTACCTTAAGGTTATTTTAAAGGTACAGTTTGGTGTTATAAGTAACTTTGTTGGATTACATTTAAATCCTGATAAATTTTTCCACCCCTTGATTACTCCTAAAAGATACAATAATTGCATATTGTGTGCATGCTGCTATTTCTTTGCTTTCATCTATTCAGAAAATATATTTCCAATGCCTATTACCCTTGAACTCACAGCGTGTAACATTTTAAAACGGACGCCAAGCACGCAGGCTCTGTCTCTCTTATTTTTAAAATCTCGCAAAGTACCACAGATGTAATCTTCATGAACACCATCAATTTCATCCTCCCTGTAGCGTAGCAAGAGTCGAATTTTTAGCCTACTACTATTTTAGCCCAAACTCCTGGTTTGCCCCCATCTGCGTCTGTGTGCTCACTGTCCGGCCGTATATGTGACACATACGTGTGAGGACTGAGTGTGTAACATGTCCACATGCCCGTTTTAATTGGACGTGATTTTCAGATTAACTGTTGAGTTTCAAAGTTGGAGGCACGGGGCATGCTGGGACTTCAGCTGCTATGTTCTGAGGTCAAGCACCAGGTACTGAGCTGTTCTTGTTACGCTCGGATAGTACTGCGTGTTGCTCTCAAGAAACAGACCACGGTAGATGAGTTCCCCAAGCCTTGGGCATCAGTGATACACATTCGTACGCACAGCAGCCAACACGCTCCTATACCTCCTTCACCAGAAATCCAGGAGAGCGGCCACTTTCTGCTCACCTGACCCCATCTAACAATGAAAACCTCTGAGCTGTGCTCCGTCAGTTCAGACAAACTTTCTTTTCTTTTGTTTTTGCTTTAAAGAAAGAAGTTCCACCCAATTTCCAGGATGCACAAGCACGACTCACAGCTCCCAAGAGCCTAACCCGTGGATTTAAACGGTAAACATCACAAGTTAGGGTCTCAGGGATTGAGAGGAGCGCAGGAAAATTGTTCTTTCTTGAGACAAAGCAAAGGCAAAGCAAGAACCACAGCCAGGTTCTGTTCCAGGTTCATGACCAAAAAGGCCACAAACAGGTGGCAGGGTATTCCCTCACTCTCGAAGCTTCCTCAGGTCACAAAATTTAGAGCCCACGTAAATACAATACATTCATATGCACACACGCACTCTCTGTGGACACATATACGTACCTGAACATACGATCGCGAGCATATCAGAGAAAAAAAACACAAAACAAAAAACTCTTTGACGCTTTGGGCCATCCAGTTTTACAAGGAAAATCATATGCATAGACCCAGGAACGCCCCTGTCTTCAAAACCAAGGTCTAAAAGAAGGATCAAATGTCCTTTTGGAGCTTTAACTTACAACTAGCACAAATGACGGTAAAGAAAATAGGAGGCATCTCTTTCCCCCTGGGCAAGCATGCCGCATGCAAAATCATAGAAAATCAGGTTTTCGGAGGGAGAAGACCCAAGGCACAGGGCTTGGAGGCCGTGGAAGTACAAATACGAATAGCGTTTTAAACTCACCCATTGGAAGCGGAGCAGGGCTGCAGCCCTCGTGCAACACCATTCCGAGCAAGGGGGGGAAATGGGAGCTCGCAGTGCGCTAGCCTGGGCGAGGTGTTTCAACAGAGGACCGACATCGGGGCGGGGAGGGAGGCGGGGGCAGGAAGCGATACACCAAATCTCGAGACTGTAACTCTGTAGCTCATGCTTTGACGAGGGAGAAAAAAAAGGCAATTTGGTGCAAGTGGAGGGAGGGACTGGGACTGATCAAATTTTGAAAATATTCAGTGAAAAAAAACGTTTTTAATTCCCTCTCTCTCTCTCTCTCTCTTTTTTTTTTTTTAAGAATGAGAAACCTCCCAAGAGCTGCTTTTAAAAAATTCCTTGCTTCTTTCTTTAGCGTGCACTTTGCCAGTCCTGCAAACGGGGGCCTCGTCTTCATCAGCTGCTTGGCTGAGGCCAAGGCCAAATCACCCAGAGCCAGCACCAGGCTGTCATTTGGGAGGCGAGGTGGGGAAGGGGTGGGTGCAGGCTGGGGAGATCCGTCTCCCCCGCCCCACTCCCGCCGCCGCCGAACCTTTGGAGCCTCTTGCCAATATTTCAGAGGAATCAGAAGCATAATTGCCTTCTCTTGTCGCAGAAGCTACCGGTTCTGTACCTGAGAGATAGTCGCTTGTTCCCATCTGCCTGGAAGCTGAGTTTTCCCCAAGCCAGGGGTTCTTGTGCTGCCTCCAAAACCGAAAGGAAAGGGAGGGGAAGTGGGTGGAAAGACTCTTAAAATTCTTCTTCCTCCTTGTGTTTCTCTTTCTTTCTTTCTTTCTTTCTTTCTTTCTTTCTTTCTTTCTTTCTTTCTTTCTCTCTTTTTCTCTCCTTCCTCCCTTCCTCCCTCCCTCCCTTCCTTCCTTCCTTCCTCTTTTTTTTTTTTCCTTTATTCCAGCCTAAGCAAGGTAGATGGCTGGCTAGTCAAAGAGAATGACAAAGCAGCCCCCTCCAAGGAAGACACTGGAGGGGCCCCGGGCATTTAGTAAAAATGCTAAATATTCGGTAGATGTTTCCATATGCAACTAGAAACCGTTAAAACTCCAGGCTCTCCCCTCTTCTCCCCCACTCTTCCAAAATAGAATCATAACAGCAAGACAGCTAAATGATGCCTCTTTCCCCTCTGTACAGGGTCTACTCAGCATCCCCCACCCCCCCATCTCCAAGACAACTTTTTTTTTTTCTCACCTCTGTAGGTTCTTCTCAGGCACAATCCTCCGTTCAGTTCAGGGTCTCTCCTTTCTCTCTCACTTTCCTTTTCCTCTCAGAAAGGCTAGTCCGTCATCAACCTACCTTGCTTCTCTCTCCCTGTCTCAACCTCTCTCTCCCTTTTTCTTTTACTATTAAAAATAATAATAATAATGGCCTTTTCGACATAGCAGCGTGAAGTGGCCGCCTTTGAGAAAGCACATTTAATCTTTGCTGGCTCCCCTAGGCTTCAGTGAAGAAGGAGAAGGCAAGAAAAAAAGGGAGAGAGAGAGAAAAAAAGATTGTAAGGGAGGCTGCTGACGGACAGCAAGCATCAGGCACAAATCAGCGACAAGTTGAATTTTCCTAGACCACACTGCCCCCTTTCTTCTCAGCTCTCTCCCTGGGCTCCTGGAAAGCCCGAGTGTCTGGTTACAGAGGCTCCTTTTGCCAACCATGGTGCAGATTCCTCGCATGCCTGCTTAAATCTCTGGCAGAATAAGGAATCAATATCCCCCCTCTAATCACCGTTAGCTCTATCTACGGCTTCCCTCCTTTTCTGAGAAACCACTTGGCTTTCCCCGCCGCTCCCCCGCCCTGCCAGGCTCCTACATACAAAGCTTGTGGTCCTGTCATTTCTCACTTCCTTCCATTTCTTGGAGACAAGCCTCCCTTCTAATATCCTCTCGCGCTCGCTCGCTCTCTCCGTTGTAGTGTCTCATCCCTGACTCGCAGCCCCGGATGCACTAAGGCATCTCCCTGACTGCTAATGAGACCAAAAATACACCAGCAGGTCAGGGGGAAGGCCAGACATTGTATTATACGAATACAGAAAAAAAAAAAAAACCCAACAACAACAACAACAACAAAACAACCCTCAGCCTGCTAGACCCAGAGATCAGGTATCACGTTTTCTAGAAGGGGTAAAAGAAAGGGGAGGAGTGGGGGGGGGGGGAGAGAAAGGAGTGAAGAAGAGGAGACCAGGGCACAGTCCTCTGCCTAATGGTTCTGCATCCCACCGGGCATTTAGGGCACCTATGCCTGTATGCGTGCAGGTGGAGAATTCTGTGAGCCTTGCTGGGTTTTCTTTACGGACAGAAAGTCAACAGCCCCCAAATACTTCCTTGCAATCGGCATTTAGAGGCACGAAGAGCAGAGATTCCAAGCCCTATTTAAAATACGCACTCTATTCAGGCATGAGATGACGACAACGCTAAAAATCTCTTCCCTTCCAGCGGCAGGCTTTGCTCCTTGACTATCTTTGCCATATGCACTGATTTACCACTTGGCTTCTGCAATGGACTCATCACTCACTGCGGCTTCTCCTACCCCTTTACTTCTACTGCAGACATTTTCCTTCTTTCTGAAGTATTTCTCCTCCAATGTCCATCAGATCCACGCACACTCCACTGATCAGCCTACAGCCCCTTGGTAATGATAAGTAATAATTCAGATGACAAAAAAGTGGCAGAAGATAAAAATGAAAGACACCCTGAGTTGAGTAGGGGAGTGTCTCCCATCATTTCTGGTGGCACGCGTTTTCGGAGCTCGGCTACACATCGATCCTGGAAAGCAGGTAGCTCCTGAAAATCGGGGTCTCTACCTATCTACACACACAGTGGGTATATTGCCATCTCCACCCGAGTTTGCTGGCCGGAATCATGCAGACAACAGGCAGTGCTGTGTTAAGTATAACGCTGGGTTCCGTAAATAGCAGGGAAGGGAGGGAGATATCTGAGGACACAGGTTTCCTCTAAGTCGATGTTTTTTAAAGGTGGCTTCTTTGTGCTCAACTCAGACATTGTGCTTTGTCTCTCACTGGGAGACCTGCAGAAACGCAGCTGGATGCCAAGGAAAAGGAGAAGAAAAAGCACACATGAGGAGACCCAGAGAGAGGAAGAAGGGAAAGAAGAAGAGAGGAGAGGAGGGGAAGGGAGGGGAGGGGAGAGGTGAGGGGCAGGGGGAGAACAGAGGCAAAAAAAAACCCAAAAAAAAAAAAAACCAGACAGACTTACAATCATAGCATTGGATTCCCTTTAATACTTTGTGTGTGTGTGTGTGTCGTTATTGGGAAGGAGAAAGACATGGTTGGCAGGCTTGGGGACTGGGTTAGAATCTTTTTCAGATTTGGCTAATAGTGTGTTTGCACTAGACTGATGAGAAAAAAAGACATGCTAGAATAATCATAAAGGGTGGAGCTGTCAAAGAAAAAAATCTTTGACTCACTGGGTGCCTCCCTGTAACGCCAAGATGAATCATTCCTAACCAGAGTCGTCAATTGTCTCAGTGTGCTTGCACACGAAGGCCAGATTATGGGAATCACGTCAGTGCCCCCATCTTCCGAAAGGAAAGGTAAGCAGAGAATGGAATTCTGAGACTCCCCTAAACCTCTCTCTGTGTGCAGCCGCAGTTCAGCGCGGTTTGTCACACGCCCAGCGAATCCGCCCCTGTCTGTATTCACTCTGCTTACAAAGATATACAAATGTATGAGTTACGAAAGTTTTGCTACGAACACATCGTGTTCTCTACACAACTCAGCGATGTCTTTGGAGGATCCTTACTTCAAGCAGTTAACGCCTGACCCCAATTTCTGTGGGTAATTAGTGAGCTAGATAACCACACAAAGTGGGTAATTATTTAGTACCCAAGGGTACGCTAGAAGTGGGTAGTGGCTTTGTTAACAAAAGCACATCTCTAATTATTGTATCTGTGATGGGTGTTTTAAAAATACCAGTTACTATATCAAGTGAACCATGATAAGCAAGTGAACTGTTTTGCTGTCCTTCGCGTATATACATATGTATATTCCATCCTGGTTAATAATATTTACCTCTCTCGTACGGAGCGTTGTGAAAATTAATTAGTTAACATCTGTAAGACTCTCAGAGAGGAAATGTGCTGGAGAGTTTCTAAAGACAGTATTATTATTGTTATTACTGTGTTGGCTAAGAATCCCAGGGTGAGAGGAGCTTAGGGAGTAGATTCAATAGCCCGGTATCTGTCTTGCTTTGGAAAAATACGCTCAGATAACAAATGCAGTGAGTTTGTTTGCAGGGACCGGTCGCCTACCTAGCCGTCTAACACAGGCGGTGATAGAAAAGAAAGGTATATGCCATTTCCTTGACAGCTGGCTCAGGAAGGATGCGTGGAGCCCGGGTAGGAGATGGGGAGAGGGAGGAGCAGAGAGAAGTCAGGGATGGGCCTGGAAGGAAGCTGAATCAGCCCGACCACACCCTCCCTCCAAAGTCCTTCTAGCCTTCCCTTTGATGAGCAGCAAATATGCGCAAAAATCCTCAAAGAAGACATCCGTGCAAGTGCCGGGACAAATTCATCCTAATTACAACCAATCAGCCAGATATATAGTATTTATTCTGGAGAAGAACAATCACTACAAATTACTTGAACAAATGCAGATATACATTAAAATATTACAGTGTTGAGAATAAGCACACACAAATCAGCTTCAGATATTTTTAACCCAAGACAGGAACACCAGTGAAGAAACCCTTTCTAATTCGATTGCTTTTCTGAATCATCCCCCAAGATGGGAAGGGGATATCATTTACTTCTGCTGAGAAAGAAAGAAAAGAAAAAGAAACGAAAGGAGAGGGGTGAAAAAAGAAAAAAGAAAAGAAAAGAAGAGGAAAGGAAAGGAAAGGAAAGGAAAGGAAAGGAAAGGAAAGGAAAGAAAAGAAAAGAAAAAAGAAAGCTTCATGCTTTCAGGGATCTTAATTCTGGGGAGAGAGACCAAGCCTTGAAAACAAACAGCAACAAACATAAACTTACTGCTTCTTTCTCTGTAAATGTCCATCTCCTTGAGCCGGCTGTCTGGGGTCTGGCTGAAGCAGGGACAGACAGAGGCCTCTGAGTTCCACATCTTCTAGTAGGCTCACCACATTTTTTTCTTTCAAAGCAAGGTTGTCCCTGGGATTAACCCTAGGAGTCTGGGAGATGTGAAGCATTTGGGCAGGATGAAGGGACATATGTAGAGATATTGTATTCAGCCCCGTTTAGGGTATCTAGGGAAATCGGAAAGGAGAGGGACCCCATCAGTGAGCCAACAGGTACCAGAGCTGGAACCTCTCCTGGAGGACAGCCTCCAGGACACGTGTTTATGCTGTGATTGGAGGCCAGTGAAGTGATGAGCGCATTTTAAGAGTTTGGGAGCAGAGGGAAAATTTCTCCAAAGCCACCCTAGCCAGGCTTCTGACCTGAAGCCCAGGATTCAGCACCCCCTCCCCAAGCCCAGAACTACAAAGGCTGACTGGCATTCCCCAACCCGCCCAGCTCCTTTCAAACCCACAGACTGTGCCAGACTGGCCCCACCTCCCACTGCAGCAAATTCTGTAGCCCCGCTTCAAGCTGCGCTGTGAGGAGCCAGATTTCCGTTTTAATTGTCCTACCTGGCCTTCCCCTCTGCCACTGCCCCTGGCTCTTGGTTCCTGGCACCTTTTCAAAGGCCCAACCAACTGCTTTCCCTCCCCCATTGTCATTCGAAACACCTCTAGTTCTCCCCTCCTCCAATTTTTATGTCTAGAATGTTCTCCTGTCCAGCAGCTTTTTTCATTTTTGGCCCCCACCTTTCCCTTTCTTTGGCCTCTCACATTCTCTTGTCTGACATTTTTTTTGGGGGGGGGGCATGTCAAACTATAGTTCTATCTCCTGTTATGGACCCAAAACCCAAACCCAAAGTCCGCTGCCAGCATCTTCTCCTCCCCCTCCCCCCTCCCCGCCCCCATATTAACATATTTGACAATCCAGTTCAGATCAGGGCACTTCCCAAAGGCTCACCTAAAAAAAGCTAAAGCTGGTAGATAACAGGTGTGTGTGTGTGTGTGTGTGTGTGTGTGTGTGTATGCGCGCGCGTGCTGATCTAACTATATGAATGCAGTGGGAAAGGGCCTGATGGACATGGAGGGAAGGAAGCACAGAAGAAAGGGGTCTGGTATATTTGTGGGTATTTAAGATAAAAGCAACAGAAGCTAATTGTTGCAAGGCCTTCTAGAGAAAAAGGTTATATTTTTATGTGTGTATTTCCATGTCTCTGTATATAAACATATACACATATATGGTCTGTCTCGAGCTTCGACACGTCACAATATTTTAAGAGGATCTGATGATCTGAAAAGGGCATTTACCATACCGTAAACAGTGACGGGCAGGGCCCACGTGGTTTTGCAGCTAAAAGCTGAATTTGAAAGCCTTCAGACGGATTGGAAGAGGAAGATAAATCCCGTAAGACACCTACCCTCCCCCCAGCCTTGTCTGGGCTTAGAAGCTAAGAACTTCGGGAGCACCTCTCCCTGCTGCCACCGTGACTTTAAATTAAGCTCGTCATTGCCATCCATCCCTCAAAGTATTTGTGCTCTTAACCTTACTCCTCAGGTCTTTATTGCTTTAACGTTGCAGTTCTGTTCTCTGTTACTCCTTTACTAGCTGCTCTTGAGTTCTTCGATGTGAATAATATCGAAGGCAAATAATATCTCATTTTGTCTTCCAAAGCCATCATCAGTGTTTTCAAAGGTTTGGGATAGTTGGAACTGCCCAGCTCTGAGCGCAGCGCTAGGATCCGAACCAGGTCGAACTCCATGAGCCCGGTCTTTCCTTTATATCATTGTGTTGACTCTTGTCTCTGTGTAAATGACACTTTCCACACAGTTCATCCCCTCCCACGAGCCTGGTTTCTCCTCCGATGTGGTTTCCATAGCAGTCTATACTTACTCCACTTTAACATGTATTCATTCTTTTCATTAGCTCATTTTAGCCAAGGAATATTTATTGAGTACTTGACTGTATGTCAGGCACTGTGCTCGGCAGTATAAGTCCGTTAGCTAGAGGAAAGAACTCGATGTTCTGGTGTTGGCACTATCCATAGACTATGTTGTCTCTAGCTCCAAATTCCAAGATGAACGCGGAGGGTGGTTGTCACATGATTGCTATTGTGTTTCTGGTATATAGCTCAGCACCTGGTATATAGCAAAAGTTTTTTTTTTTAACATTTATTTATTTTTGAGAGGCAGAGAGAGACAGAGTGCGAGCGGGAGAGGGGCAGAGAGAGAAGAAGACACAGAATCCGAAGCAGGTTCCAGGCTCTGAGCCATCAGCACAGAGCCCTACGTGGGGCATGACCCCACAAACCAAACCATGAGATCATGACCCGAGCCGAAGTTGGATGCCTAACGAATGGACTGAGCCACCCAGGTACCCCCATAGCAAAAGTTTTTAATAAACCTTTATGCTGATGTGGCTTTGATTGTAACTTTTTGAGTGATCAGAGCTCATGTCTAAATAACCCTTGGAAGAACGCTTAGTACGATGCCACATAAAATAACATTTAATAAAGGATGAACTGCAACCTTATTTTCTAAGACCATACTCTGGCTGAGGTCCCACTTATAGCCACCTTTGTGTTTCTGAAAAATAACAAATTGGTCTGCTTAATTCATTCTAAATGTTCTGAAGTCATGCTGTTTCTGTTTGAGAGCCAGACAGATTCTGTCTGAAATCTCACTGATCTGTGGATTAGGAGGTAATATCAAGTGATAAAGTGTCCAGGATGACGTGGCTGTAAAGGCCTATTCTGGGCTACACGCAGGGAGGGAGGGAGATCTCTTGCACTTTAAAGTGTGTGGGTAAGTCCAGATCTGAGATAAGCAACCGAGCTCAGATGCCCTCATTTCAGAAAAAAAGAGGTTGAGAAGCTAGAAATCGTTCGTGACCATATGACCGAAAGGCTCCAGAGTTTCATAATATGTATTCTGAAAAAAGGTTACACAAGTCCTTATTTGCCTAAGGAAAGAGTACTGAAGCGTGTACAAGTGGTATCCTTGGCAGGCTAGCTTCCATCCGAGACCTCATCCGGGCAATAGGGGCGGGCAGGGAGAATATGATGGCGCTCAATCCGTCCTTTGACAGGCATTGATGCACATTCAGAGTTTTGACACCACTCAAGTTTCTAAAGATGCATCCTTGGTGGCTGACCGTGACTCTCAAGGGACAGCTGGATGCATAACCACAGTCCCCCTGACTCCAGCCCCCAAACTCTAAACATACTTTAGATGGGAACGACCTAAATTCCCTCAGCAAGAGTCCCTCATTAACTGACAAAAAGATATTCCCAGGAAGGGGAGGAAGACGAAGCTTCCTTCTGCATTGATCAGCAAAACCATTTTCCTGAAGCAACGAGACTTTGAGCCAGTAGGGAGCAGCGTTTGGTGCAAGCAGTCTGAAGCTCCAGTGGTCTCCAAAGGAGTCATCTGGCAGATTTTATACCCCAAATCTGTAAGAGTTCCAAGTGTCAGGTTAAGTAATGTCAGGCTAAAGACTTGAATTTTTGCCTAGTAAAAAAGAAAAAAAAATTATTTCGCTTTCCTTAGCCTTTTAGGATAGTAGGGGAAATCAATGGTGAGAGAAGTCTTCAGCATATTATTTAATAATATTTTTTGATATGAATATGTATACTAATTCTGTTGCCTCCTTATGCTTCATTGGGTGAGCTTCAGAGGACTTTTCTTGGCTTCTAGATTAACTCCATACAAGGACTGTCACTTATCTGACGAGCCCATGTTGTCTATGAAGCCCTCTGGAAGGTACTCTATGGCCCACTGCCTTGGGGTCTGACTTGACCAATTTGTAAGTAGTACATTTCAATAGCCTTTTGGATGTAGGCAGGTAAAAGAGAGAAGCTTTCACTCCTATACAATAAGTGGGTAAACTGAGAGTGAAAAATAGAGAAAATCAAGGCCCTCCTAAAGGATGAGATCCCTATTACCTGTGCACTAATAGAATGGAGCCTGACATTAAAAAAGAAGCATTATTCTTGGCTGACGCATATCATCTAAGAGCCAAGTTCTATTTTGGTCTAGGTTCCCTGCCATTCAGTCATTAGGTTTAGGCTGGCAAGCAAAAAGGCTTATTTCTGCCCCTGGAACTTTTGAAGATGGAGATTGCCAGGCCAAGAGTCTAGAGATGATAGGAGACCAAAGATATAGGCCAGGGACTTGGGCTGGAGTTATTTGTCTATATATTTGAAACAGCTACATAGCCAGGAGGTTGTGAGGAGAAGGAGAGAGGTGGGGGGAGGGGAAGGCTTTGGAAGCCAAGAGTGTTCTCATCTTAAATTCAGTCTTATTGATGCCATGGTTCATAGAGACATCTTTGCTGACCAAATTAATGCTCCTTAGAAGATCAGTCCCCTTTTATAGTATTCACCATTGCTGGATCGCTAAGTGCTTTCCAATATAAAGGAGAGAGGTATCCAAGGCAATGGTCTATCATGAAGCAGATACTGGATTACAATTCAGATTTCAAGGTTTCCAGTCAAACTCCTAACACTGTATCTCACCTTTTCATTAATGGAAATAAAATCAAGCCACACTCCTTCTCTTTTAGACTTTTTAGGCTCTTCAGATTAAAAACATTTTTTTTTTTTTACTAGTTAGGTTCTAAAGGTCTAGGATAAAGACAGGGAGAGGCAAATATCCTAATATCATTATTCCCTTTTCATAGTTGGGAACTGAGGCAATTAGTGGCTAAATACTTTTCCCAAGAAGGTTGTTGAAGCACCAAGAATAGAATCTAGGTCTCCCGGCCCAGCTGTGGTGAGGAAAAATGAGCTAATGTGTAGGAACCGCCTAGGGTTCATTGAGAGTGAGTTTGTGCAAATCCAAAGTATTGTTACTAATAATCATACCCTATGCCCCCTGGTTTCCCCCATTATTTACTAATGACAGCACAGTAAGGAAGAGCTTCAAAAAGATACGATTACATTTACTTGAGTGTTTGTGAAATAGAGGAGTTTCAAAAGCACTGAGTGTGTAGAATTAATAAACTTCAAAGAACACAGAAACACTGTTTGAGACACATTTTGGGGACTGAGGTGCCGAGGCAGCCCCGGACTTCCTGCTAAGATTCAAACGGAGATAGATGCATGGGGAGCACTCTGGGGAGAAACCCAGGAATATTCTCAAGGTGGAAACTGCTAACTCAGAGATTTTAAATGTGGCGCACTCAACCCTCATCAAAGAGTCTCTCCATGCTGCAAACAGCAATGACAGGAAGACCACAGGGAACTCCGTCACAGGGAGCCACGCTAGCCTTCCGGGGTCCGATGCTTTGCCCTTCAGGAATGTTGGACTGCACACTCTCCAATCCAGGCAGGTACAGAGTAAACCAACTGGAGTTTGCAACCAACCTGCACCCCCAAATGAAGGGAGGTTAAGTGAACTTTCTGGCATTGTTAAGTCTTCAAAGATTCACCGTGATATTATGACGACCTACCGCAAGTCTGGAAAATTGTTCAGGTCATGGGCCCGTGGGTCTCTTAGCTCTGCGTGATACTTAATACCTCCTGCGTGAAGTGTGCTGATTATGATTTTACTATGGTTAGCGCTGTGCCTGCCGCATGATAGGTGCTTTACAAATTATTGTTCTTTCTGTCCTCTGCTGGGAATTTAATATAATCTAGGGTCACAGTGTTATGAACACAGACCAATCAACGGATTACGCATAGGCAAGCAATCTTCAATTGAAGATTTTCCTCTCCTTCCATGTGCTCAATTACTCCAAATCCACGTCTTCAAATTGATGGGAAAATGAGACCAGCTCTAAGGTAAGGAAGGAGGAGACGCACTTTGAAAATAAAACAAACAAAATCTGGCTAGGGCTCTGTTATAAAACGTTAACAGAGCTGTTGGGTGTTTCTAGTAAGCACCTAGGTGTCAACCTGTCAAGGTCTTTTTAAAAACAAAGTAAATAAAGAAAACTGATTTAAAAATTAAAGTTGGAGAGGAAATGATTGGTGAATAACATCTTCCCCCAACGAATCTACATATGTGTGCATCCCTGGGCCCAGAGGACTTGCTTTCTGTAGCACAGGAGGAATTGACTGAAGTATCAGGAAACCTGCTTTGTTCAGAGAATTTATGGAGGAAGGTGAGAATATCTAAGACAGGAAGTAAAAGAAAAATCCTACATGCTACTTCTCTTTTGCTGAACACAAGGCAGAGATGGCTCTGGAAAACACTATTGTCTAAAATTAACTTCTTGGCTCTGATAAAGAAGGAGAGGAGAGAGTAAAGGCAATTATCACCAGATCTAACATCTTCTTGGACTTCTTCAGATGACCCCAGGCTCTCCTTCTTCATCGCTTCCCGCCGCCACACAGCACATCTCGTATGAGCATATCTCATGCAGGACCTATTACACCGTGATTGTACTTAAGAGACTGTGGGATCCAGCTCTGTATCTCCGGCCCACTGCCCATGACTGGCACACAGTAAACTCTCAGTAAATGTCAAATAAAAAATGTGTAAAGTTGGGGCACAAGAGTGACTCCGTAGATTAAGCATTCGACTCCGGCTCAGGTCATGATCTCACGGTCTGTGGGTTTGAGCCCTGCCTGGGGCTCTGTGCTGACAGTTGAGCTCAGAGCCTGGATCCTGCTTCAGATTCTGTGTCTCCCTCTCTCTCTGACCCTCCCCCGCTCATGCTCTGTTTCTCTCTCTCAAAAATAAATAAACATAAAAACTTAAAAAAATATGTAAAGTCAACTTAAAGATAAAATTTAAGAGCGGTCAGATAAAGTGCAAATGCAACCATGTCCACAGTAAGCTTGGAAAAGTAGGAGTTCAATTAGATCCAGAGTCTAGGCTGGGTCTTATGGGACAGGAGGGGACAAAGAAGAGGCTCTGGCAACCATGAATCCATCCTCCATGAGGATGCTAATGCCATGTTGGTCAGGTTATGCACAGAGAATTAGAATATGGCCCTGGGGAAAGCCAAAGGTTGACAAATCTTGGTCCGGACTGCTTATTTGAACTTCAGGTACTGTTTCTAATTATAGTGGTCTCAAGGCACATGAACCAATGGAAACAATATAGAACTGAAAGTTAAAGAGACGTGGGTTCTCCGCTTAATTCTGTCACAGCATGGATGAACAGGTAAAGATGTGGTATGTTTATACAATGGAGTATTACTCAGCAATCCAAAAGAATGAAATCTTGCCATTTGCAACTACGTGGATGGAACTGGAGGGTATGATGCGAAGTGAAATTAGTCAGTCAGAGAAAGACAAATATCATATGACTGCACTCATATGAGGACTTTAAGAGAGAAAACAGAGGAACATAAGGGAAGGGAAACAAAAATAATATAAAAACAGGGAGGGGGACAAAACATAAGAGACTCTTAAATATGGAGAACAAACAGAGGGTTACGGGAGGGGTTGTGGGTGGGGGGATGGGCTAAATGGGGAAGGGGCGCTAAGGAATCTACCCCTGAAATCATTGTTTCACTAGATGCTAACCAATTTAGATGTAAATTAAAAAATAATTAATTTTTTTAAAAAGTTAAAAAAAATGTTGTCATAGCAACCTTGGACAAGACATTTTTCCTTTCGGATCATTAGCTTCCTCCTTGAATATAAAATGAGAGGATGAGACTAGATGAACTTTTAAGTCCCCTCCAGGAAAATTCTAGAACTGCACAGTCCCTCTCTCTGTCTAGATTCCATTTTCTTACAAAACTATTTTCTTAACAGTTATGATACAGACGGGATTTGTCTTTCGAAAATAAATAGAGCATCTCAGCTGATGTTAAAAACAATATAGAATCCGAACATCCAAAATGAAAGAAGAAAAACGTGAAGAGTCTCAGAATGGAGGAATTGATCACAGCAGATCGGGTCATGAAAAGGAGATCCCCATTTAACGGTCTCCCAAATCTCCTGAGCATTGCCTGGATCAAAGAAGTTTTGACAAGATTCTTAGGCAATAAGGAAGTTGTCCAGAAGAGGCAAGAATTATCCATCCCATTTCATACAAAGGGAAACTGACATCCAGAAAGGAGAGGTAATTCACTCAAGATCACTGTGAAGATGAAGTCAGGCCTGACACTCAGGTATCCTGCCTCCCACCCAATTATGTTGCCCAAATCTGTTCCGAAAGAACCCACCATTGCTTCCAGTGACCGCGAGAATGTGGTGCTGTGATCCAGCGTAACTGGGTAGTGTCCTGGCCAACTTGGCTTTCAAAAGCTCTGCTGAAATCACACCTGCTATAGCACCGATCACTAGAGAAAGTGACCACATGAATAACCCAGAGAGACTCTTTAGAAGTTTCCCTACGGTCAACGACACTTCCACTGGCCTTGCGTCAGGAAATCTATCCGGTTTCCATCCCTTCCATCTGTCACCTTAGGCTTTTGTACATCACGTTCCTTCTTTGGGAGTCGAAGAACTTACTAGAGAAACTCATAAAGTGTAAAACGATCCTAGATCACCATGCAGAAACGACGGTTAGAGGAATTTTTGGTATCGGTATCACTCATTACCTAAAGCAATTATTTTTATCTACTTTTTAAATTAAATTTTAAATCTACTTTTCATATATGTTAGAATGTATAGAATAGTGTAATGCAGATACATACCATTCTTGTAAACATCACACATGTATGTATGTACATATATGTATATTACATATGTATCTCCTTCAGTCTAGCTGGGAAAATCTGTTTCAAAATCAACTCCTGCTCTCCCCTCGGACTTGATATATAGCCAAGCAGGCCTTTCTCGATTAACACAGCCGCCTCCTGGGAAAAGTCACAGAATAACTTTATTGATTTCCCTTTACCCTTCTCCACATTTCTCTGCTGAAATGTTGTCTTAACTCTTAAATGTAAAAGCAAAAAGAAAAGAAAATTAAAACAAAGAGATACGCTTCCTTTAGGACCACGTTGATTCTCTTATATTTTTTTCAGATTTTCTAAAAAAGATTTTTTTTGAAGAAGGAGAGAGTACTTGTAAAGACAAGGGAGGATTAGGTTCTCCAAGGTTTTTGTGCAACAGATTTCTTTACATCGAAACCTGTGTTTTGCACACAATGCTGGACTCAATGCTACACAAACCACTTCTCCTCGTCTCTCATGACTTGGCCAGCCAGCTCTGAAAACTGCCAAGGCTTTCTGGCGAACAATCCCTCCAATGTTTCCAGGAGCCTACCCAGTGCATAGGAATATAGCGAACGTTTATTTCTCATCAGATTTTCCTACCTCAAAAGATTCGCAACAAGATTAAGTATCTTATTTAATTAAAAAAATTTTTTTGAGGATTCAGTATCTTAAAAATCAGAAATTTCTTTAGGAGTTTCTCTGATGGCAGCTTTAGAGAGGTCAAAAAACGAGGCCCTCTCGGCTACCTTTCTGCTTGCACCTCTCACGATGACCCGGACAGATGAACCCAGAGCCTCATTCTTGTTCTCCTTCTGGCTTCGGAAGCGCCCCGTGCCCTCGATTCTGACCATGGGGCTGGAGTGGGGTCAGGGTAGTGGAAGGAAGAGAAGGGAAATACTGGAATGCCTTAGAGTAAAAGCTCTAACAAAACACCATTTGCATTTTTGTCACCTCCCTCCACCAACTCCACAGATTTAGTTCTATTTGCTCTAAGGCCTGAGTTCATAAAAACCTAGTAGAATTTCTATTTCTTTGGGCTCTCTTTGCTGTCACCCCCAGCTTTTCCTGCAAAGGGGAGGAAGCGGATGGACTTATTTACAACATAACTGCGATCTGATTCCTCCCCCACTTTAAGCAAATAAAGATGCCTAGTGAAATGAACGGATTGTGTTCTTTAAAATTGAAAACGCATGTGAACGCATCACCCGTCAGAAACAAGCTTAAGGAAAGTACAGGAAGAAAATGAAAGGTCTGTGAATAAACAAGGTTACAGTGATGTACACTGTTGGGTACAATTTAGTAGAGCAATTATTAACAACATGACAAATATCTGCCTCCAGTGCACAAATAAAAGGCGCTCAAAACCACAAAAGGGTAGTGATGTGCTATGCTGTCCTGAGGTTTAATCACAGAGCTTTTGTTTTGTTTTGTGGGTGTGTGTTTTTTAACAAAATACCATTTCCCACTCCCCCCCCCCTCATTAACTTGGAAGCTTAGTTTTAATTAAATGCCATTTTACTTTTTAGTGGCCAGTTTATCTTTTCTTTTCCATTTGGTTTCTCTGCACAATGTGAATCAGACAGTGATTTGGAAGCGTTATGGGTAAAAGTGGGTAGAAAAGCATGCTAAGAATTGGGTCATCTTGTTGAAATCAAGTTCACTTCTGTGTAGTAGAGCAGGAAGAATGGGGGAAAATCTGCCCTAATATCTTGCTGTATCTGTCCCAACTTCCTCCTTTCATAGGGCCTCAGCAGGGGGAATTATGTAGCAATGCAATTTGCATCCTGGTTAAATAGGAAGGTCTCTGGAGCACATTTTCAAGAACACCCCCCCTCGTGGCAGAGGAGCCAAGATTGTACCTTGTAAGAGGAAACACTGTTTCCTTAGGCAATACAATATAGGCTTTTTGTTGAAACTGGCAACTGTGTTCTAGTGACAGGCAAGAGGGTCCCTTCTGCCTCTGGATAAATGGAATAATGGCCAGAAGCTTGTTCTAACCAGGCAGTACAAAGTCACTCTCAGTTTCCAAGATCAAATAGAAAGGTCCCTCCTGGCTTCCTGCAACACCCAAATGGAACACAACGCATCCACCATAATTTTAAGTTACAGTGTAAGAAAGTTCAGAATCAAACACTCATTCATTCATTCATTCATTCATTCAGCAAGTTTCTATAGGGCAGCTCATATAGACTGGGCTCTCCTTATGCACAATGTTAAGTGGAAGAAGAAAGATTACATCCTGCCCTTCTCTTCTTCTCAACTCCTACTATCCTTGGTATTTTCCTTGATTTCAAGTGGCAACTCATCAAAAATCCTCAGCCGATAATAGCTTCCAAGGGTTCACGTATTCATTCCAACCTCTTCTAACCTGCCTCCACCTAGAATATCATTTGATCTAGGTTTGTGTGAATAAACATTACTAATTAATACGAAGTCTTGATGATGTCCTCTCAAGTTTGATGCTCAGACTACAAAGAAGCTCTGTCTTCTACCTAAAGGTAAGAAATCTCCCCATGTTGATCTCTGACATCTAAACAGCAGGGATACTTTTTTTTAGATTTTTTTTTCCCAAATGTGAACAGCCCTGGGAGTATTTGCTTCATTTCTTAGTCAGCAAGAACCTAGAGCTGTGGATGCCTGAGGGAGTCATTCCAACCGAGACTAGAATTTCAAGAGAGAAAATTTATCCAGCTACCTTGTCTGGTGCTTATAATGCATGAAAGTATCAACCTCCCCATGGCAGACTACAGGGAATGATCAGTGTGAAGTAAGTCATCTCCTCAAAGATGTATTGCAATAATTTCCCTGCTGAAACGGCAAGTTCCTGACCATGGTATTGTACACAAATAGTAAATAAACAAATGCCATTATGCTGTTGTTGTTTTCCACACTGGGAAGACCTCAGAACATCTTGCTTCAACTGATAGGCTGGAATCGTTGAAAAACTTGCCTCCCCTTCCTAGTTCTTTGGCTAAAGTGTATCGGGAAAATGGTGCATTAGTCATTATTTCTAATTGGGAAAAGCCTGATTATCATGAGAACCCTGGTTAGGTGATTTGTAGAGTACTATTGTGTTGAGAGCCAAGAGACTTAAGGTAGAAGCATCTTAGTTAGCAATAGCAGAGAGGTTATGCGATTGGATCTGGTGTTTCATATATCTACTATCAAGATATATTGAACAAGAGGGGCGCCGGGGTGGCTCCTGAGCGTCTGACTTCGGCCCAGGTCACGATCTCACGGTTTGTGAGTTCGAGCCCCACGTCGGGCTCTGTGCTGACAGCTCAGAGCCTGGAGCCTGCTTCTGATTCTGTGTTTCCTTCTCTCTCTCTGCCCCTCCTCGGCTTGCACGCTGTCTGTCTCTCTCTCTCAAAATAAATACACATTAAACAAATTATATATATATATATATATATATATATATATATATATATGAACAAGTATTCAGGGAATACTTGGGTGTTTTTCTAAACTTACAGTAATTCCAACACTCAGTTGGAAGTGGGGGGCACATAATATTCTACTCTGGCAAAATTTAGAGGTAACCTGGAAAAAAATCCATCAAGTGCCTTGTAGAAAATCAAACGGGCAAAAGCATAATTGAAACCAATAAGATGGATAATGGAATCATTCAGGCTTGGATCTGAAGCCCAGATCTGCCACTTAATAACTCTGTGGACTTGGGCAAAGTACTTCACTTTTTGGAAACTCAGATTCCTGATGTGCAAAATTGGGGATGATTGGATTTTCTATGCCTATTTATTTTGAGGTTAAATGAGATAAGGAATATAAATTGTTTATCACAATGTCCAGCTTATAGTAAGCACTCAACAATGTCAGTTTCCTTATTTCTCTCTCTTTTTTGATGCATGCTTTCCTGATTTCCATTTAACCTATTTTGTGCATTTATAGAACACTGACTTTCTATACAGTTTGATTGATTTAATAGTCCAATTTTGATTAGAAATGAGTGAGGGAAGAAACCCTGGGGTGGCTCAGTCAGTTAAGCGTCCAACTTTGGCTCAGGTCATGATCTTGGGGTTCATGAGTTCAAGGCCTTCATCGGGCTCTGGGTTGACGGCTCAGAGCCTGGAGCCCGCTTCAGATTCTGTGTCTCCCTCTCTCTCTGCCCCTCCTCAGTTCATGCTCTGTCTCTCTCTCCTTCAAAAATAAATAAACATTTTTTTTTTAAGTGAGTGGGGCAGTGTTCCTTGTTCTTCTATTTTCTGGAAGGGTTTTGTAAGATTAGTGTTATTTTAGAGGTTAAATTATTCTAAATCTAACACATGGAAGGAATATGAACATGGACTGGTGCTTGCCATTTTTGCAAAAGATGCTCCTAATCTACTGAGGAAGTCAGAAACATGCACGTGTAGCTACAAATCAGACCAGGATAAGTGGAACAGGTTGACGAAACATTGGCGGTAGATGGTATCTATCATGTGCCAAGCACCATACAAGGTGGCAGAGACTCAGAGATAAAGAGGATGCAATCGTGAAACTTTAAGGCCCTTCACTTAGCATAAGAAGAGACATATGGGCACACAGCCGCATAGGAAAGTGGGGAATACAAGGGCTACTAGGTAAAGTAATGGCATGAAGAATGTGAAATCACTTCTGTTGGAAGGGTCAGGGGAAGTTTCAAGAGGAGAAGATATCTACGGTAGACATATTAAAAATAACGAGGTCAGAACTTCGATAAAATGGACAAATGCCTTAAAAAATACAACTTACTCAAATGGACACCGATGAAACAGAAAATCTAAATGGCCTCGTATCTCTAAGAGCAATTAAATTCATTATCTAAACTTTCCCACAGAGAAAATTCCGGGTCCACATGGTATGACTGGTGATTCCTATCAAATATCCAAGTAAGAAATAACGCTAATCTTACAAAACTCTTCCAGAAAATAGAAGAACAGGGAATACTTCCCTCACTGATTTTTTTTTTTAATCAAAATTGGGCAAACAAATTATAAGGCAATCACAGACCAATATACCTGATCAACATAAACGCAAAAATCCTTAACAAAATTGTAACAAATCAAATCTTGCAACATATTAAACAGCATTGTCTCCCATTAGGATTTATTCCAGAAACATAAGGGATTTATATCTAATAATCAAAGTAATTCATCCTATTAGTAGGATATATGGGAAAAAGCACCATTATTTCCATAGGTGCAGAAAAATCATTTGAAAAAAATTCTTATTCTTTTTTTTATTAAAAAACCTCTCATATTAGGAATAAAAAAGGAATTTTTTCAATCTGATAACACACATCCTACAAAAACTTATTATAAACAAAATCCCTAATGCTTAATTATAAAATCATCTCCCCATAATATTGGGAAAAGGCCTGCTCAAATTACTTCTAGTCACCATTTCACTGGACATCTATCTTACTAATTGTAATAAAGCAAGAAAAAGAAAAGGCATAACTAGAAAAACCAACATGGCTTTCTTTTTTCTTGTAACTGATGTAACTTTTTGTAATTGGTGTGCTTGTTTAAGTAGAAAATCCTAAAATAATCTCTGTAACAATGGCCAGAATAATTGCATTTGGCAAATTATTATCTAGCAAATACAAGATTAACATATCCAAGTCAATTATATTTTTAGGCACTAGCAGCAAATCATTAGAAACGAAGAATTTTAAACCATTTATAACAGCATCATAAAACACAGTATTTAGGAGGAAATTTTCTAAAATATGCGTAGAGTGAGTTCAATTGTGACTTCCAAAAGAGATGTCAACCTGGAACCTCAGAATGTGACCTAGTTTGGAAAAGGGGCCTTTAAAGATGTAATTACGGTAAAGATCTTGAGATGAGGTCATCCTGCAACAGGCTGTCCCCTAAGTCCAATGACAGAATCCTTATAAGAGACGGAAAAGGAGACAGCACTGAGACCTAGAAGGAGAAGGCCATGTGAAGACATAGGCAGGAAGATTGGCTGAGGAACACCTAGGAGACTCCAGAAGCTAGGCATAGGACAGACTCTCCCTTCAAGAGTCCAGAAAGGGGGCACCCGGGTGGCTCAGTTGGTTAAGCATCTGACTTTGGCTCAGGTCACGATCTCACGGTTCGTGAGTTCGAGCCCTGCATCGGGCTCTGTGGTTCGTGAGTTCGAGCCCTGCATCGGGCTCTGTGGTTCGTGAGTTCGAGCCCTGCATCGGGCTCTGTGTGGAAATTAATTAATTCACTGATAAGAAGGAACAAATGACTTACACATGTAACAGTATGGGTGTGTCTCAAAACCTTTATACTGAATGGAAGAAACCAGAAACAAAAGAGTATATACTATATTGATTCCATTTCTGTAAAATTGTAGACATTGCCAACTAATCTATAGAGACAAAAAGCAGATCAGAGTTTGCCTAGGGCCAGGGTGAGAGAAAGACCGCAAAGGGACACACAGAAACTTTTGGAAGTGATGAAGATGTTCTGGATTTTGATTGTCATGACTGTGTTGTGGATGTGAGTCTGTCAAAACTCATTGACTGTATATTTTAAATGGATACAATTTGCTGCGTGTAAATTATATCTCAATAAATTTGCTACACATACGGAGTAGAAAGATAGCAGCTGGACAGGGGGGGAAGACAGGGCATGCAGAGAGAAGCATAGGAACAAGGCACATAGAAGACATCTACGCCTTATCTCGGAAAATAGTTTACACATTCCCTCCAGGCAGCAACCCTGTCTTGTATTTTATCTACGGTCCTCTCGGTGTCCAGAAATAAGGAGGGTAACGATGCATCTGAGTTGCATGGAATTATTCAGTATATGCCCACAGGCAGCTGTTTTGAGAGTGCTACAGGTCGACTACCAGAAGACTAGGTAGAAATCCCAGTCCTTTATCCTGCTGAGACCCGCGGAAGTCATTTCACCTCTCAAAGCCAAACCTGCGTAATGAACGTAACAATATCCCCACAATGCAGTTGTTGTAAAGATTAAAATAATACCTACGAGAGTCCCCAGGAATAT